>NC_138077.1:61833530-62458530 GCF_964212035.1 Myotis nattereri | reverse complement strand
AGTGGGAAGTGAGAGAGAAGCAGGTAAAAAGGCATGGGTGTTGAGGAAGGAAAAATCTTGGTGTGCTGAAAGAACAAAAGATTCTTGAGAAGCTGGATGAAAGTAATCTATAGAGCAGTGACTCCATTGCTCACATTTATGACACTGTCTTAAGATGCCAGACACTATTTTAAGGGCTCTTTCTATACTAATATCTGCTCATTAAATCCCTGAACAGCTCTATGCAATGGATAGTACCATATCATCCATTCCATCCATAGTAAATGGTAAACTTGGATTCCAGAAATCAGGCTCTGAACACTACTGCTATCTTCCTATGTAACATAACTCTATACTTAAATATGTGTGTTGAGGATCCAAATAAATATGTATTTAAAAACTATGTATCAGTACATGGAGTATTCAAAGATTAGCAATAGAATAACCAAATAATAAGACAAGAATTCCTTTTAGCTGGTATAACTTCCATAAGGTTATAGTGACAAACAAGTGCAATATAAGAATAAGAACCTATCCTCCCTTGGGCCCCACAGGTTATCTGCTCTGGATCACACAGTTGTGCCATGACAAGCCCCTGTACACTCGCAGGCCAGCGCAGGCTCCTAATGCTGGGTCATGGGCTCACGGACACATGCGGATCGCGTTCTCAGCCATCTCCTTGAGATAACCAGGAGTGCAATCTGAAAGGAGTGTCTTTGTTTCTCTGAGCATCCTCAAAGAAGCTTTGAAAGACTTGAGGAGAAATGGATCTCAAAAAAAAGAACACACAAAAAAAGGAACTTGAAAGTGAACAGAAGTTCTGAAGTGTGTGCGGGTGGAAAGCTTCCTGGGAGAGGAACAGTGGAGAGATAGCTAACTCAAAGCACCCAGAATAGCTTAGTGAGCAGGTTCCTGTGCCCTGGTGGTTCTGCTCCAGCAGAGTCTGCTGACGCCTGGCAGGGGAAGAGAGCATCTGAGTTCTCCCAAAAGGGCCCAGTTCCTGGACTTCACTGGCCTTTCTACTGGGCATGTAGGACTAGACACACAGGCCTGGTTGTTTCTATGTTACAGATTCTGCTGCTCTTAGGAAACTGAGGGAGTGTTTTCCTGGGCCTCCTGACTGACCAGAAAGGCTTCTTTTGTGAGAGACACAATAGCTATGTGCTGTGTGCTCTGCCAAGTCATAGGAGGGGTGAGGAGGGCAGGGGTCCCTGCTATCTTTGTGCAATCCTGCCCAGTCTCATTCCCACACGTTAGCTTTTCATAGCACCTGCAAGTTCTAGTACAAACCTCCTTGTTGGTAATGAACTTTGGCTCATGGAGTAGGCAATCATTTCTATCATAGTGTTGACTTTTTAAATTGAATTAATTGGGGTGACATTGGTTAATAAAGTTATATTAGTTTCAGGTGTACAATTCAATAATACATCATCTGTACATTGTAATGTATGTTCACTACTCCAAGTCAAGTATTAAATTTAAAAATATATATATATGTTTGTTTTTATTGATTTTAGAGAGAGAGGGAAAGAGAGAGAGGGAAACAGCATCCAGTTGCCTTCCATAGGTACCCTGACCACGTATTGGAACTGCAACCTAGGGATGTACCCTTACCGGGGATCAAACCTGCCACCTTCTGTTGTACAGGATGATGCTCCAGTCAACTGAGCCACACCAGCCAGGGCTCAAGTGTTCATTTTTAACTGTAGTAGGAATAAACCAAAAAGGCACAGGCTCAAAAAGGCCAAGTCTACTCAATTAAATAGGGGTAAATGGCTTAGTAGCACGGCAGGGTGCGGTGGACACAAAGAGCAGGTGGAAATGACCTGTGGTGTTGACATTTATTTGTTTGAACAGCTGAGAATTAGCGCCTGACCTATGTCACCTTCATAACAGGTGGCCCTTCCTGTCTTAGTCCCACAGCACCTGGTTTGAGAGAGTGTCAAATCTCACTCAGAAAAGATACTTTTTTTTCTCCCTCTAAGGAAAAAAATAAAATAGGCAATAAAAATGGCTATTCCATTGTAATCATTTATTTGAACCTCTCTGTGGGAAAAGGCTATTTCTTAGCTACCCCTCAGTTTCCACATCTGAAAAACAAGAGAAATATCAATTCCTCTATTTCTCTTCATGAAGTTGTTTAGGGAAAGCTGTGCAGTAGTGAAAAAAAGAAAGAAAGAAAGAAAGACAGCAAACAAACAGATGTGTTGTAAATATCAAGAGCAACATTTGAAGTCAGGTTACAAACACCTTCAGAGAGGAAAGTACAGGCAAGAAAAATGTCACTAGGCTTAAGGTCATTCATGGCTGTGGATTGCTTGGTGAGCACTCCCTGCTTTGCCAGGCAGTCAGAGGTAAGCGTTGTAGGACTGTATTTTCCAACACCGATGGCACGTTTGCACAAGTTAGAAGAACTCCAAACCACCATGTAACACCCGGCTTCCTGACACTCAGCCCTGGAATCTCTACGAACAGGCACTGGGCTCAGTTGGATTCCTGAGGGCAAGGCCTCCGGTGCCAGCTTCTTCCCCAGGGCAGTAGGCAGGTTGGTGTTCCAGGGCTGCGACTGAGAAACCCACGTGACAGAGAGAAAACAGAGAGGGGCACACCCCACACCTGCCATTAGAGAAAGGCCAGGAGAAGATGCCTCTGCTGGAACTGCAGGCACAGAAAGGTACAAGGACCCTGAAATGTCATCTTAGTAGAATTCCCACTGGAGCTTCTGAGGACTTAGGGATGCATGCTCCATGCCAGGGGCTCTGGATGTGGCATGGACACCCTGCCTCCATCGCCACCTCTTCCTTACTGTACACTGTTGGCCCAGCAGCAGTGAGGCCCCCTCACTGTGGCAGAAGAAACACCCACCCCCAAGAGAGATGGAAGCTGCCTTCCACTGCAAGGACGGCTCTCCAGGCAGGGCAGTCTTTATCTGGGTGGCCTTGCCTCTAGGATGTGGGCTCTTTCCTCACATTTTTTTTCCCTCCTGGATCAGGGCAAGCCCCAGGAGAACCTGATGGAGTAATTAACAGCTGTCAGAAAAGGCAGCATGGGCATGACCCAATCTGGCTATGTGGTCTGACAGGCTGTCCGTGTGCCTTCACTATCTACTTAAAAGACATGCCCAATTACAGAGAGTGCCAGAAAGAAATGAAAAAACTTTGACTTGGATATGGCTTTGAGAAATGGAGCAGAAAAACCTCCATCAAAATAAACACCGTCAATGGTCACATATTTTTAAATATATATGTATATGAATAAATAGGCAAAATACATTGACAGTGATGAGCACAGGCCAGCTGTCCCCACTGGTGAAAGCACTGTGTCTGCAGAGATCTAAGTGTCTTTAGTGGCATTTGAGAATACATCACATGTGCAGGTTTTTGCTTTGCAGATCAAGTAAAATAAGGAGAGAGTAAGAGAGACATGCTGAGACTCCATGCTGCTTGAAGAAAAACCCTCATTTGTATTCCTAAGCCCTTTGCCATGAATTGCTGATGTCCCCAAACAAAAAGAAAGCTGCGGTTTCTGTTCTGCTAGATTAAAAAGCCCTTTAGTTTAACAGCAAAGCATCTGTCTACCTTGTTATACGTATGGCATCTAATCTGAATGCAGGATATTAGGGCAGAGGGGAGTGAAGAAAGTGAAAATATTGGGGTGGGAAGCTAAGAAAGATATTAACTATGATTTTTACATTGAATTAAGGAGGTGAGAAATTTTATAAAAGAAAGACTGGGCATAGAACATGAAAATGATGGAGGAAGCCAAAAGATAATGTCAGGAAGAAAATCAAGGAAGAATGACAGTAGAAAGATATGCAAAAGTCAAATGAGGTTGGAGGAAGACGGGAAAAGAAAGATAGTGCAGCAGCATGGAGACCAGCTGGAAAGAACAATGGAAAAGGTTCTGATCGATTGGACAGTCTACATGAGCTCAGCCTTAGGGTTGAGATGGTCTTTACAATGGACTGCTCTCTGTTCTCCAGGGTGAAGATCCAGATAGAACCATTTTATTGCATCCTGAGTCTCCTATTGAGCACTTCAGATCAGTGGTCTTTGCTTCTGTGACTCATCATCCCCCAGAATCTGCCACAGAAAAGGCTGTTCTGTCTTGAGAACTTTTGTGAGTAATTACTTCAGTGGCATTAATTATTTTGAAATAATATATTAAAACTTGATTGGCTAACCTCTATTTAAAATCCTCAAGGAGATAAGTGTTCTAGATACTAATAGCTGGTCTATTAGTGATACCTTATGATGGAAAACTAATAAAGTAGGAATGAGGAGGCGTGCTAGACTGTGCCTCCATTTCTTAGAGAGCAGAACAAAGTCATAGGCTTATGAAGAATTAAGTGGATATTGGAATGTCTAGTTGATGCCCACTTGCCAAGTCATTTCTAGCTCTTAAAGAGCTCATCTTTGACTCTGTAACACCCAGTTCACCCAGTTTCTGATCTAGAGAAAGGTCTTTGGAGTGGAGAGACATGCAGCCATGCTAAGCACACTCGAGAAGTCTTCAGGCATGTAGACCTGATCACCATGTAGCCAGAGTGATGGGTAGCAAGCTCCTTTGTCAGCTAAGACTGTTTCCCAGATCACAGGTCCTGCCTTCACTTCCCACAAGGAAATATCCAGCCCAATGGTGCTGATGGCTCACCAATTTCAATTATGTGCATTAACGCTCCCCTTCATCGGTAAATGTAATTGAGAGTTTAATGTATTTATGAGGATGAGGTCATAGAGCTTAAAAAATTTTACAGGTGTGGTGCAGAAAATAAAAAGGTAGGAAAGGCACTGGTCTAGGCAATGCTTTCTGAAAACACATCGCACATTAGGCTGGGAAGATTGTGAGGTCCGAGGGAGGGGCAGGTATTTCAGAAGAGCTATTAGAAACACTGTTAGGTTTTAGGAGATTTTTGGGGAGTTATTGAACTTTTCATATTTTAGGATAGGATGAGAGTATTATCTCTGAATCATATCCCTTTGTCTCCTTCTATTTCCAAAGGGGCTCTGGTCTTCAACCCACTGTGGTGCATTTGCTCCTGGGAGCGATCTAGCATCCCAGAGGCAAGCGGCCCATCTAAATGTGGCTCTCCAAAGACACAAATTTTATTCTGGGTGTTTTGTGATGACCCAGATATGGCCTAATGTAAAATGGAGGGAATATATTAGTGTGGGTCCTAAAATGTCTATTTCACAGCTTCCTAGTATTTTTATTTTTAGGTCTTGCCTTTCTTTACAAGGATTAATAACCAGGGGGTGTCATACACATTTGGGTGTATTCCATTAACTTTCAAAATTATAAGTAAGAAAGTTTTGTTGCTCTTGTTATTTCTTTTATAAGGTACACAGATGGCATCTTTTCTCAAACATGTTGAAATCACTGGGCTTATTACCTCTTGAAACACCAGTTAGTTTGGTGATAAAAATAAATCTAAACAAACATGAACTTACCAAAATTACAACTTCTGATTTGCAGCAAGACAATACAATGCTGCTGCTGCTAGTGAGAATGATGAAATAGACCACGTGCATTTCTCCCTCACAGCATTTGCACACTGGGTGCCTCTACCCTGCATATGGTTGGCTCTTTCTCAACTTCTGAATATCAGCTTGATGGTCACCTCCTCAGGGAGATCTTCCTCGATTTCCCTGCTAAAGGACATCATTCTGTACCTCAGAATTCTGTTTGTTCTTTATAGCACTGACCACTGTTTTGAATTGATTTATTTGTTGATTTAAAATGTGTCTGCCTTTGCAACTGGACTGTCAACTCCTTAAACCAGGGAGTGTGTTTCTCATGTTCACTTCTTTACCCCTAGCGGTAGCAATGTTCCAGTCCTGGCACATAGTAGATGCACAACTAACATTCATTTAAATGAATGCCTGGATGCATATGGCCTGGGTTGTCAATATGGTGCACAAGTCTCCTTTCACTACTATATTACTTGAAATCCCCTCAATAATTAGATTTTACTGGTTCTTATTAAAGAAAAAAGAAAACTTCATTTCCATATAAACACTTGACTTATTTCTCTAGTGCTACTAGTATTATTACCAACAACTAAAGCTGTTGAGTAGTAATTACTTCCCTGCTCTTCATGCACTCCTTTACTTAATACTCACAACAAACCTATAAGGAAGTACTTTTATTACCACACTTTGCATATAAGGACACAGACAGCTGGTGAGGTGAATAAATGTGTCCATGTCAGGCATTAATAAAAGACAGGATGGAATTTGAACTGTAGCCTATTTGATATCAAAGCACACTCTTTTAACCACTGCTATCTATAATAAATTAAAAACTTAGTGTTAATGCCATCTAATAACATATGTCACACAAAGCTAACCCACCTCCAGATGTAAATTATCATCAGGAATAAAGGGCATCTTCCTTCTCATTTTATCATTCTCCCTTTCTCATGAACACACAAGCACATATTTATTCATTTATTCATATATATGTATTTAATTATCATGGAACCTAGGATCTCAAAGTGTCTGCTCTATAAGTGTGACAATACCAATAAATGGCTCTTTGAGGGAGACCTGCAAAGCAGCAGTGACAGAAAACATGTTAACCAGTAGGTGGGAGGAATAGCCAAATCCTCATTTTCATCTTTTCTTGCTGCTAATGGCAAAGACCAATACCACTTATACCAGAGTATTTACAAAAATGCCTGATTTAGTCCACCACATCTTAGAATAATATACAGATCAGTTTTTGCCTAGGAATAGCCAAAATAATAAAAATCACCCTGGAAACAATTTCATTCATTCATTGACTAATTCATTAATTCATTCATTTAAAAATTAAGTAACATAATTAAATGCTGAACCATTCACATGTCCTGAAAAAAATATTAAGGAAACCTTTTTCCTGGAAACTAGATTTTTGTTGAGCTCCTTTATCAAAAGCCCTGTACCTCCACATGTTATTTTTAATAACATGATTGGATCTTATGGCACATACCCTTGCAGTTTCAGCTGGGGACCTACATAACATTTTGGACAGCTTAAATTCTATTTCCCCACTCAGAAAGCAGACAATGGGATATTTACTAGCCATTGAACTCTAAGAAATGGGATGAGAGTGCTCACAACTTGGATTTCTTTGTATGGTGTCTCGTGCAGAGCACGCAGTAGACTGTACACTCAGAGGCAGTGGAAGTGTTTGCTGAACGGAATTTCTGTAAAGAGGGATTCATATCATAGCAGGATTTCCACTGCTGGCCTATTTAAGATTGACAAATTTGTCTGACTAATCAACCAAAGGATTGTGAATGGGCTTTTTAAAAAATCCTATTTCTACTAGAAGGAACTAGTGTCATTTGGATTTATATAAGCAAGCAGGATAAATGAAGATTTGACAAACTCTATATGGTGAAATCAAACCAAATAGTCCACCAAAATAATATGGCCTGTAAATTCCCTTTTACATAACAGTCTTTTGCTCTGCCTACATTATCAACAATTTTACACACTAAACAACTGCAAGAAACAGCTTGAAGACACACTACTGTCCTATTGTTCAAGTTAACTGCTGATACAGTCACTGTAATAATTGCTTTCGTATTCTGAAGTGGTTTTACAAACATTCCTAATAAAAATAAAAGATGCTGTAATAAAAAACAAAATACACTATTTAAAAATATTCTCAATGCAAGTATGCATGTGCATATGCATTTTTAAATTATTACAGAATATTGTCTAATTCTTACAGAAATGGTACCATGGCTTATATAAAGGACCGAATAATGTGGCATGTGAGCTAATTATGAAATGATTATGATTAATATAGCAATTTGTATAGTTCAAAGTAATAGCTTAAACTTTTACTGAGAAGTAGTTTTTAAATAATAATGTTTAAAGACTTTAGTTTATTTCTGACCTATATTTGCCAAGGAAAAAATCCAAATTCATTTTGGTTTGGGAAGTATTGTTACAAGCTGTAATGTAAAAGTTTTCCAAAGGTATAAGCTAAAAAGCAAATTTTAAAAAAGAAATAAATACAGGATGGCAGTGAGCTGCTAAATTTTAAAATGCATTTACCTTGCACACAAAAAACAAACAAAACAAAAAAAGGTTACTTGTATGGCTCAATTGTTTTGAACTTACTGCTTTTTACTTAACAGTTTTTTCCTGTTTATTTGTGTCCTCAAAACTGAATCAGACCTCTCTCCCCACTTCAATGATCAGACCATTTAAAATCGAATTATTTTCATGCATATGAATCAGGAGGCATAGTAACTGAAAAAAATATATATATATTTTCGTATATGGAAATAACAGAGTGGTTGTTGAAAAAATGCTGGCAATTAGTGTTTTCCTGTACTGCTAGATTACATGACCCACATCATAGAAGAAGATAAATACTGTGTGCTCATTCATTTAACATGTTGCAGCACCTACACTGGTGCAGGATTGGTGCTCTATCTAAGGATTTCATTTTGCTAATGCTTTCTTTCATCAATAAGTTGTAGGGGGAAGGGAAGAAGCAAGGGGAAAAAAACCCACAAAAAAGTTAGAAAGAGAGCTCTGGAAGTAGAGCTAAAATGAATTATTTGAGGACAAACATATTTCTAACTTCAGAAACTCTATCTTTCTTTTGAAATGTCCAAAGCAAATGGTATATTGATTTTTGCAGCATTCTCTGCACTTTCCACTGATTGGTATCAGGGTTGTGAAGGCATCTGTTTAAGTGAGCTCAAAATTCTCCCCTACGTGTAAACAAAATCCACCGTTTTAATCAAATTTAATGTACTCTGGCCTATATGTGTCTTGTGAAAGTCAGAGTGGCCTATGGCAACGGAATTGAAAGCATACATTACAGAAACCCTCACCTTTCAGATCATTTGAAAGCAGAGATCTTCAGAGGTATTGTCTATATGTTCTTTTAAGTCACCTCTGAGGAGGCTACGGGGGCATGGAGAATGAGATTTGCATTTCAGAGCTGGAGCCAACATCAGGTTACAGAGATATGATGAATTAAAATACATCTATATCTGAAGGACAATGAGATCCTGTGGCCCAGGAGTTCATTTCTTACAGTAAAAAGAGCAAGGATTTCAGGTACTCACATCTCAAGGTCCCATCTCAGAAGGTATCCGGTAAGGAGGAAAAATGCTGTTTGCATACTGATGAATTCTCCGGGTCCAAACTGAGCTGGGCCCTACTCCACACAAAATTGTTCCTGATGACACTCAAGCAGAATTTCTTAGTTTGCTCCTCAATTCAGGTCGTGCTAAGGTGATGTGCAGTTTTATGGACTATGCTTTACTAATCAATTTAATACTATGAGGAAACTGTGTCAGTATAATTACGTTTAGTCCATTTATTAAAATGTAAAAAAAATTATCTAGGATTTTTACCAACAAAATCTATCTATTGCCATGGACAGGAAATTGACCAAATATTGTCAACAGGATTATATAGGGAAGATCTGTGAAAAGAGTATTAAGCATTCATGTAAGGGAAAGAAATGTTGGAGTTAGTTCAAGAGTGTTGAGATTATGGCATAGAATCGGGGCAAAGATACGCTTTGTGTATTTTTTAAAAATATAACTCAAGGCAAGACAGGTATGCTCACATTGGCCTCAGCTTTCTTATCTGTTACATGTGGGTGATAATATAACTGCTCAACCGTTGTCATGAGAAGCAGTTTGTAAATGCATAATTACTTTTCATGGTGATGCTTCCTGTTATCTACACAAAATTTTAAGTAAATTTATTTTTATTAATCACTAAGCTAATTCTATGACCTTGTGATTACATGAGAGAATCGTGCTCCCATAATACCTCCCTTTCCCTAGCTATAGCTAACTAGCCATTTGGTACTTGTGGAGGAGCAGGCTAGCGACCAGTAGTCTGCCCTGACATCACTTTAGCTCACTGCTACCACGCTGCCATGATAATCACTTAGTTGAGGCAGAAAAATAAAATTGATAACAGCATTGCTTCTTCTCCATTATCAAGGGGAATACAACAGCCACATCTTTATAAATCTGCTAACTAAAGGATACCACCAACTTTTAATTTAAGTGAGGTCTTTTTCTATTCTGCCTCCACTTTTCCATATGCACAGATTAATATGGATATACTCTAAATATGCCATAAAACACACATATGCATACATATTGTGCATATCAGTACAAACATATCTATGTCCATCAAGGTCACACATTTGTGTTATTTTGAACCACAATGATAAATCTCTGTGATGTGTATATGGTGGGGGACAGCTGAATTTTTTAAAAACTGACAGGCTCAGTAAATCGGACTGTAATTTTAATTTAGAGGTAGACTGGCCAAAAGAAAGAAATAAAAAAAAATGATAAAGGAAAGTAATGAATAAAGGAATAGGAAACAATTAAAATATTTTTATATCATGATATTTATATTTTTCCATATTCTGCTCTGTGTCTCTCCATTGGAATGTAAGCTAGACAAAGACATTAAGGGTGTCTGAATTTATCTGTTCACTTCTATAAAATCATTATATATATGTACACATATACATATATATACACACACACACATATATAATGATGTGTCACACATATACATATACATACATATACATATATAGTCATGCATATTATGTAAAGTATGTATATACTATATATAAACTCATATATATATACATATATACATATACATACATACACACATTATATCCTCATTTAATGCACTTGGCTTCTTTTTATTATAGCTATCTCTATAAATATCCATCTACTTCTCTAATATTAGGGCCTTGCACAGATAATACCTTTTTCAATTGTCCAATCCCAGAGTCTAGCACAATATCTTATATAGAATATGTACACCTTTCTATGCTTGAATTCCTTATTTTGAATCACTACATAATAATTGATTATTTGCAGAGAGGATTCATACACAATGATAATACAGTGAGCACCTTTACCTGACTAGACTTTCAGTACCAAATTTGAGGTTTGGGGCCAGTGCTGGATCCATAGCTGTCAAATGCCTTGATGAGATTCTTTGCTCAAGAAAGCCATTGCTCTTTTTATCTCTCTGCTTGATCAAACACTGTGGTAAAGTCTGGACCTGAGCTCTCCCTGGCATCCATTTAAAGGTAAAATAAAGCACTTTGTTCAACATTTTCTAAGATGATTTTCTTTTCTTTTTTTAAAATATTTACTGGAGGACTTTTTCTCCCTATTGATTTTCAGAAAGTGGAAGGGAAGGAAGGAGAGAGAGAGAGAATTGGTTGCTTCCAGCACATGCCTAACCAGGGCCAGGATGGAACCACAACATGCCCTTGATGGGGAATCAAACCCTTTGGCTCAGGGGCCCACGCCCCAACCACTGAACCAAAACAGCCAGGGCTGATTTTACTTTTTTTTTGTTGTTTTGTAATCCTCACTTGAGGATATTTTTCCATTGATTTTTAGAGAGAGTGGAAGAGAGAGAAAAAGACTGGGAGAAACATCGATGTGATAGAAACACGTGGATTGGTTACCTCATGCACACACCCTGACCAAGGCTCTGGCCTGGGAGAAGCCTGCAACTAAGCACATGCCCTTGACCAGAATCAAACTCAGGACCCTTCAATCTGAAGGCCGACACTTGAGCCACTGAGCCAAACTGGCTAGGGATGATTTTCCCTTTTAAGATAGAGATATAGAGATGCAGTTACTGACAAATTTTCCCAGCAAGAACAAGGAGACAGGATCATATCCATGAGATCTTCAACTTTTTATATCCCTCTCTCCTCAAGCCCACTCCCAAACACAGAGCTGATACATGGACTGAGCAGATAGGAGAGAAAGGTTTGATCAATCTCAGAATAAATAATACACAGTAAATTAAAATAAGTGCTGATTTTCTAATGAGAAATATACGATTAAGATTACTGTAATTGGTATTACAAAATGCTAAGTTCCATGGTTCCTAATTAGTCATAGAGTTCCTGGAATAAAGAGCAAGTTAAGATCCAATTTAATATTTATGTTTTAAAGTTCTGAGGATCTAGCTTTCTCAGTGGGATAGTCTTGCTAATGTATTAGACCATGCTTATCTGTATAAATTTCTCTTGATCCTATACAAGACTTTCTGCCAATTTATAAACATTGGGAATGGATGGTAAATGAGAAGGGAATCAGCTACTCCACCAGAGGCATGGTATCCCTGACTAAAAGGTCAGGTAGCTTTTATAAATAAATAAAAACAAATCTCATTTATGACTTTTAATAATAAAGTGTTAGGACCTGCGTCTCATACTTCTTTTTAATTTTAACTCTGCCAAGTACAGTTCTTAGACCAATTGATGGTTTTGAGTCACTGCTGTTGTAATAAACCACATCTTTTTCCGAGTCTTTACTCAGGCTGACTCTGTTTATTCTATGGTGACTAGTGTTCAGGTCTGGGAAAAAAACTCTAAATTCTTCAGTATCTGTCTATACACTGAGCTACCTCCTTATTAGTTCACATATGCTCCTGCCTGGGACATTACTATTTGCTATCTCATTTCTAATACTAATTACAAGCCTAAAATGCAACCCTTCTGCTTATCCATGATGGTTAGAGAAAAATGTTAGGGTTAAATACACAAAAACCCTATGAGGATAGGATGGCTTGCTCCTTGTTGTGTTGTTTTTGTTTTTACAAAATATTATCACCCTTTTACTGTCTCATTCACATACAACCAACTCATTCTTTTTAAATAAGTAGAACAACCCACGTTTATATTCCACACTTGACAACACTAGGACCAGTATGCCTGGCCTTGCCCTGGTGACTAGAAATAAAAAATGACAAGACAATTTCTTTGCTTTCAAAGAGTTCACATTTCATAAATTTTCACTGAATTTTTAAATGGACTCCAGGATTCCCAAGGTCCAATCCAAATATAGAATTTCAGAAAGAACAAAAGCATGAGATAGAAAGTTCTGACCCCATTTATATTTAGAGGTAGAAACAGTTTCAACCAATGCGTTAAGAAAAAAAAATTACCTGAAATTTCTTTCAAATATTGCAACTCTTTTTTTTTTCTCTTGTCATGCTCTGTTTTATGTAGACTAAAAAGAAGCACTTTTTCAGAAATGGCAGGACCAGAAGAAGTTGGAAAACTTTTTCTTGTTCTTAGAGAGTACTTTCCTTTGAGAGTTCAGAAAGAGGGCTAGGATAGCAAATAATAAGTTGAATGCTGAGGGTTCTACAAAAGGGGAAGGGGAAAGAATGCAGGAGAAGGTTTTGGGGAAAATGTGGTCTCTGACTATGACACCTTGTTCAAGTAAAGGATACTTGCTAACATAATTGCTGGGAATAAACAAAATGAATCCTTAAACTCATTATATACCTCTGAGTAGAGTTGAGTTTCTGTGATGCTAGATGCTTACGTGTGTTATGTCATTTAGTCCTTGTAATATCCATTGGAAAGAAATAATTTTATTTAAAGT
Source organism: Myotis nattereri (assembly GCF_964212035.1). NCBI lineage: Eukaryota > Metazoa > Chordata > Mammalia > Chiroptera > Vespertilionidae > Myotis > Myotis nattereri. The sequence goes on along the minus strand of NC_138077.1, from coordinate 62,445,128 downwards.
TTCACAAATGACATGCTCAATTAATAATTGACAAAGGAGGCAATGACATACAAGTAAGTAAATGGTTTTGGGAAAATTGGACCGATACACGCAAAAAAACTGAAACTACAACACCAACTTGCACCATATACAAAAATAAACTCAAAATGGATAAAGTACCTACATGTAAGACAGAAAACCATAAAAATCTTAGAAGAAGCCATAGGCAGCAAAATAGCAGACATTTGTCATAGCAATATCTCTACTGATACAGCTCCTAAGGCAATGGAAACTAAGGAGAAAATAAACAAATGGGACTACATCAAAATAAAAAGCTTCTGCACAGCAAAGGAAACCATCAACAAAACAACAAGAAAACCCACCACATGGGAGGACATATTTGCCAATGTTATCTCTGATAAGGGTTTAATCTCCAACATTTACAGGGAACTCATACAACTTAACAAAAGGAAGATAAACAATCTAATCAAAAAATGGGCAAAGGACCTAAATAGACACTGTTCAAAAGAGGACATAAAGGAAGTCCAAGAGTCAAATGAAAACATTCTCAGAGTCACTAATCATCCAAGAGACGCAAATCAAAACAACAATGAAATACCATCTCACACCTGCCAGAATGGCTATCATCAACAAATCAACAAATGACAAGTGCTAGAGAGGATGTGGAGAAAAAGGAATCTTTTTTTCACTGCTGGTGGGAATGCAGATTGGTGCAGCCACTGTGGAAAACAGTATGGCGTTTCCTCAAAAAATTAAAAAAGGAACTTTCATTTGACCCAGTAATCCCACTTCTAGGAATATATCCCAAGAAAACAGAAACACCAACCAGAAAGCATATATGCACCCCTATGTTCATAGCAGCACAATTTACAATAGCTTAGATTTGGAAACAGCATAAATACCCATCAGCAGATGAGTGGATTAAAAATTGGTGGTACATATACACAATGGAATACTATGTGGCTCTAAAAAAGAAGGAATTCTTACCATTTGCAGCAGCATGGATGGAACTGGAGAGCATTATGTTAAGTGAAATAAGCCAGTCAGAGAAAGAGAAACATCACATGATCTCACTCATTTGTAGAATATAATGAACAACATAAACTGATGAACAAAAATAGACCCAGAAACATTGAAGCTATGAACAGACTAGCCAACCTATGAGGGAAGGCGGGTGGGGGGGGGAGGGCGGGCAGAGAGTAAGGGGGTAAGAGATCAACCAAAGAACTTGTATGCATGCATATGAGCATAACCAAAGGACACAGAAAGAGGCGGGTGTGAGGGCATGTACTGGGTGGCGGGGGCCTCCAGGGAGAGGTCAATGAGGGGAAAAGGAGCCTGATGTAATGCTTTAAACAATAAAGAATTTACATTTTTAAAAAAGCAAATTGTTTTCCTAATATTGGTGAGGTTGTTGCCAGAATTGTCAATTGGTTCAAACTTTCTGGGGTACATAGCGATACTTACCAAACATTTTTAAAAATAGGTGTAGCAATTTTTACTTCTAAGAATTTATAATAGCCCTATCAGGTTAGCTCAGTTGGTTAGAGCATCATCTCGATATGCCACAGTTGAGGGTTTGATCCCTGGCCAGTGCACATACAAGAATCAAACAATGAATAAATAAATAAGTGGAACTACAAATTGATGTTTTTCTCTCTTTCTCTCCCCTTTCTCTCTGTCGCAAAAATCAATAAAACTAATTTCTTATAAAGAAGCAACTAAAAATGCTAACAAATATTAGCCATAGATATATTCATTAAATTTTTGTTTATAATTTGGGGAGAAAAAGTCAACCTAAATTTCAAACAATAAGATGTTGATTAAATACATTTTATAAAAATCCTAATAACAGGATGCTCGGTAGCTCTTAAACAGAATGCTCTAAATGTAAAACTATTCACATACAATTACTAAGTTGATAATATAATGTTAAATGTAAAATCCATTATGTACCTGGAAACTTAGCAAAGTTTATGAATATTGGCTAAACATAAATGAATACACACTATGATTTTCATGCTAGTTTCTTTGGATAGCAAAATTAGACTCCTCTTTCTCTATATCCTTCCATATGGAGGGGGTTAATTTGGATAAAGTTCTGATTAACAAATTACTCTATAGTGAGAACCCGCCAGAATCCTCCCAAATTCTTGACAGGCTCCACCCAAGAGTTGTGTATAATACCTTATCTACAAAATAGAACCTAATCTAGTTGCAAAATAAAGTTAAAGATATCTCAATTATTTTTCTGGTGTTTTTATTAAGGAAAATCATCTAAGAAAAAGCAAATAAGTCTATTACCTTCTAAATGGGGCATATAGAGACACAGAAAAGGAAAGGCATGTCTTGGATAATGACTCTGGGCAGAAAAGTGGGATAAAAGTCACAAATGAAAAGTAGAAGACTTGTAGAGACAATGAGAATAAATGAGTCTTGGTTATGGGAGGACATGAGAAACAATAGGGATAGAAACACAGATAACTCTGTGTTGGATGATCATTTTACATGGAGAATTTCTATGAGTGAGATCCAGTGATGTGCTTCTTAATCCAGGTTTTCTTTCTAAAGTCAATTTCTATATTGGACTAAGAGCTGGCAGCTGCATCTATTGACAACCAGAGGAGGTTTAATAGAAGTTTGAATGGGAAGGTACAAATCTTAGCTGTCTGTGTAAGCTGATTTACATAGACTGCTGTTCAGGTTGAGTAACCAGCCTTTTACTCATCTTCAGCCACATTTTTGGTAGTAGTTTAAGTAGCTTAAAGACAATCTATTTATTTTTATTCAATTTAATGACTTCTTTGGTTCATTTTCGCCTCAAGTACATAGATATGTCAAAGCAAAACATTGTTTTAGTGTGAGCTTGTGTCACTTTATATAACTGCATCTAACAAACCAATCCCGAGAGCCTGATTAAGGCAACAGGGTCTTAGGGTCAGGATTCTACACGTTACTGTTGACTAATTAAATGCCACACATAACAGCTAAGTTTCCTCTTTGTAGCTCCAGAACAATCACACAGTATGTCATCCCCTAAATAATAATGATTCAATAAAAATGCATTCATATAAAATGCTTCTAAAATAGTTATCAACTTAAAGTAAAAAAGTAAATTTGCTAATCTTCTTAATATATATATATATATAAATATATATATATATATATTATCTATCTATCTATCTATCTATCTATCTATCTATCTATCTATCATCTATCTATCTATCTATCTATATGATTGACTGCCACCTTTACATGTAAAGATAAACTGCTATTTGCCTTATCCCCCGGGAGCTGTTCATCCTTGTACAGGAGCTGTGCTTAAATTTGTACCTGCCACTATTGATGGCCACTGCCAAATGAATTACTAGGTTGCTATCTTAGCAGAGAAGGAGGTACAGGTTTTCCTTCATCATCTAATCAATCTCTAAAGGCAGCTTTCAGAGCCAATGTTTCTTCTGCCTGTACTGTACCCCACCCCCTGCACCTGCACCGTGACCCCTCACCTAGTGAGGATGCCTCAGGTCACTTGGTATAGGCTAACATGCCACACCAAGCATCAGAGACCTCTGACTCATCTCTTATTATGTGATAGTGATGGATGGATGAATAAAGTGAATTTATAGACAACAATGCTGGGTCCTTTGACTTTATGATTTATGTGCCCCTCTTTCTGTATAGCATTTGCAATTAACAAGAAAGCAGGATTATCAGAATCATTGTTTCTTCACTCTTTAGGTGCTACCATGTATATAGATGTTTCTATAACTCATTTATTTATTAATTTAGAATGTAGTTTTGCTCAAAAGCTGAAGAGGTGATCTTTGTGACCAAGGAACTTTTAGTAGAGCATGAGGAAATACTAGATGATAGTTGCATGGCCGGTGCAAAGTGCTGCAGAAATTTATAAAGAAGCAAACATAGGACATTTGAACTGAAAACAATTTAGGAAATGTTACTTTCAATAATAGACTTTATTATGGGTGCCTATCTCTTTTGCTTTCATGTGTCAAATAGAAACCCATAGCATGGGACACACGCCCTAGTAAACAGGCTATCAGAGCAGCGCTTCGCAGACAGTGTTTCACAGCGATCCTGCAAGGGGCCGTCCCAAAGGATCCCAGGGCCACTACACCAGGGAATGCGCCATGAGCCATCTCCTTCCACACAGAGAGCCCCTGTGCCCATCAGCATATTAAAGACTCTTGAGTCTTAAAATTAACACACACACACACACACACACACACACACACACACACAAAACACAGCAAAAACAACAACGATAATAACAAAACACACACAAAACATCACACAAAAAAACCATTAAATAAACTTTAATTTTTTTAGAGTAAATGCATATTACTATTGCTCGTTAGAAGTACTATTTACTCGTTTATTTATTGAATTTCTTACCATTTCCACATGTCATTGTAGTGGTGATTCCTTGTGCATTTTGGAGGTGGAGGGGAGATAAAGTGCTAAAATCTTGGAAATGCAGGCTGGATGAATTTGGAATGTACTATTGGGCTACTTCACAATTGGATTTTTAATTTTCCTTTTCTAGCAATCTGTTGTGAATGAGTTCTGCAGAGTGATAACTGAGCAGCATGTTAAGGGGAGCTTTTCACTAAATATTTGGCAGGCATGAGCCTTCACAGTTTGTATTTGTTTTATTATTTTTATTTTTATTATTTTCCATTAGTTTTCTATAAAAGTAATATAGAATAAAACATTTTCTTTTTATTTTTTTCAAATTTTTCAAATTGATTTCAGAGATGGAGGAAGAGGGGAGAGAGAGAGAAAGAGAGAGAGAGAGAGAAGAGAAACATCGATGTGAGAAACATTGATCAGTTTTCCTCCTGCACATGCCTAACTGGGGATCAAATATGAAACCCATGGCTTTCTAGTGCACAGGACAATTCTGCAACCAACTGAGCCACACTGGCCAAGGCAAGAGACATTTTTCTATCCATCAGTTTCACACTCTGCCATCTGCCTGGGAAATATAAGTGTTCCCCTGTACTTTGTCCTTGACCCCTTCTTGTTTGCATTTTTACCTCAGAAGCTTCATGTTCTCCCAAGGCTTCTTTTAGGAGCCTCAGGCCTGGGACATTTTAACACAAACCCTACATACCAGTAACCAGGAGTAGGGCAGCTCATAGCAACATGAACACATTTCTGTGCCTTTGTCTGAGCCTGAGGTTTCACTTGGGATTAGTTAGACTCATCGCCTGTCAAAATAGTTTTGATCTTTCAAGGTCCACAGAGCCATATCATGTGGTTAAGAATGTGGGGTCCACCCCTGGCCAGGTGGCTCAGTTAGCTGGAGCATCATTCCTTATACCAGAAGTTAGTGGGTTCAATTCCCAGTCAGGCACATATCCTGGTTGCAGATTCCATCCCTGGTTGGGGTACATGCAGGAAATAATTGAATATGGGGTTCAAGCCAGACTGGATTCAAATCCAGGCTCCATCATTTAAAGTTGCAAAATCTTAAACAAGATACTTAACTATCTGTATTGTAGTTTCCCCATAGGTAAAATGAAAATACTGAGAATTTGGACCTCATAGGAGTATTCTAAGGATTGGGTTTGAATAATATTTAGTACTTGATTAGAATTCAGTAATATTTAACACAAATGAAAACATACTTCCAAAAAGCTTTCTTTGATAAACTTAGTAGAGTTCACTGTTCTTCTTTAGTAATCCCTTGGCAAATTAATCCAACTTCTTAATTCACTGACAACATTGTGTGTTCTACTGCCTGCATCTTCATTGTCATAAATTCTCTGGTGTGAACTCACTAAGGCAAGGGACTGTCTTATTCATTTTTTAGTTCTCCTACTGAACATAACTAGTCTTAACTGGCTTTCTATATGTGTGTTTTGATTTGAAAAATGGAAACTGAGGTACAAGTGAAAAATAGGTGAAGCACAATTAAATATGCAGAAGAACAATGTGATTTGGAAGAGAACATTTCTGAATACATCAGTGTTATCTTGTGAGGTGGACTTGACCCTCTCATCTAGGAAGGCCTTAGCAGGGTAACTTAATGAAGTGTTAGGTGAGAAGCTGTTCCATCCCCTATTAAGAGTGCAGTGTCTAAATGAGTTTAATTACCATGCAAATTACTATCAGCTCATATGCCCAAGGCCTAAAACATATCAGATGGCAGGTGTAAGAGAAATTCAGTAAGCTCTGTCTCTCCTTGCACTAATGTGTCTTTGTGAAAAGGGAGAAAGAAAAAAGATGGTGAATGTACCAAGATTGAAGTGCTATAATTCTCAGTGAATTTTGGCTAAATTAGTAAAATCACAGAAGCTGGCAAAAATTGTAGTAGGCTATGAAGAATTTATTTTTAGCACATCATTAAAAATATTTATTAACCTTTTGATCTTTTTCTTCTAAACCTTATGGCAAATGACTAAATATCCAAGTCCTGATTCACATGGCCATGCATGCTTGGAAAAAGACATACATATATCAGATCTAAATTCTAGGTCAACTTACCGGATATGTAATCTTGGGCAAGTCACTTAGCATCGTGGAGTTTCAAATTTCTCTTTTATAATAAAGACTGATACTAGTAATGAGGTTAAAATGTGGACTAACTGAATTTAAGTTTTTTATAAAAAACTCATATAAACATCCTATATAATAAAAGCCTAATATGCTAAGCGTCCGGTCATCCATTCAACCAATCAAAGAGTAATATGCTAATGATATGCTAAGGCCACTCAACCACTAGCTATGACGTGCACTGAATGCCAGGGGGCAGATGCTCAAAGCGGTAGATTAGTTTGCTACTGGGGTCCAGCCAATCAGGACTGAGCAAGATGGGATGGACACACCCTGGAGCCCTCCCATGGTCCCTCCCTGGCTGGCTAACTTCCCGCATCCCTACCAGGCCCCGATCATGCACCAGTGGGGTCCCTCAACCTGGCCTGTGCCCTCTCACAATTCAGAACCCCTCAGGGGATGTCAAAGAGCTGGTTTTAGCCCGATCCCACAGGCCAGGCCAAAGGTCCCCACCAGTGCACGGATTCATGCACTGGGCTCTAGTAGGTATTATAATTTAAATACTTTTTTATTTTTTAAAGAAACAGAAGATATTTTCCTGTTTTTCTTGTCTTTGATCCCTACAGGGAATTTGAGTCTACATTAAGCACATTTTAAGACCAATTTAAAGTGTCATCTAACTAATAACATTACCCTGAACATCAGAGATCTTTCATATATAGCCTGACACACAGAGCTGTATAAGCTGTAGGTGCTAAATAAATATGAGCAGGTGAGACTGAAATTTCATTACTAACACACAGGGCTGTATATCTTGTAGGTGCTAAATAAATATGTGCAGGTGAGAATGAAATTTCATAACCACACTTGTTTGAGCATCTTCCAAATACTGACCAAATTACAATGTAATGGGATATGGCCATCTGTTTCTAGCAAATAAAATGACCTAATTAATTTAAAGTTTACAAGATTCCTAATCTACACAGGGCCAAGAATAAACTGGGGGAAAAGCACATGAATTCAAATTAGATTTCTAAGATTTTTTTAAGGAAAATCTTCACCAAAATATGCCTGGGATAACTCATATCTAATGCTTAATACCCAAAAGAGGCACACTCCTATAGCAGCTTTTAAAGTTTCATACTGAAATCCTCAGCAAGGAATCTATATATATATAAGCCTATGCGACCAAATGACTGGTCACCAGTCTCAGTGATACACACTGACCACCAAGGGGAAGACACTCAATGCAGGAGCTGCCCCCTGGTGGTCAGTGCACTGCCACAGCCAACCTCCTGCAGCTGGCCAACCTCCGGTGGTCCCTTCCCCCAGCTGGCTGGCCCCAATGTCCCTAATCGGGGTGGCTGGCCAACCTCCCACAGTCCCTCCCCCTGGCCGGCCAACCTCCCATGGTCCCTCCCCCAGCCAGCCCCGATGCCCTCGATCAGGGCCAGCCAGTCAACCTCCCATGGCCCTGATTGGCCCAATTGCCAGCCAGGCTTAGGGAGCCCATCCATGTATGAATTTGTACACCAGGCCTCTAGTACCCTATATAATAAAGAGGTAATATGCAAATTGACTACCACACCCTCACAAGATAGCTGCCTATGACCAGGCCGGCAGGGGGTTAGTGAGGGATGACCAAACAACTAAATAGCAGGCTGTATGGGGATACCAGGCCGGCAGGGGTGGCAGTTAGGAGCAACCAGGCCAGCAGAGGTGGGCAGTTAGGGGCGACCAGGCTGGCATGGGGGCAGTTGGGGGAGATCAGGTCAGCACCCAGTGGCAGTGAGGCACAATCAGGCAGACAGGGAGGGGCAGGCCTAAACCGGCAGTTGGACACCCCCTAAGGGGTCCTGGATTGGAGAGGGTGTAGGCTGGGCTGAGGGGACCCCCCCGCCCCATGCACAAATTTCATGTACTTGGCCTCTAGTATTATGTAATGACTTATTACTTGCACAGAAATAATATATATATATATATATATATATATATATATATATATATATATAGAATTTGAGTATGTGCAGTGAATTCTGATATATAGGTGAGGTAAAGTAGGTTTGCAGTTGTGAGTATGCAAAACACAGTTTATTTTTGTATTATTATGTACAAATTATTGAATTATTTTCCATATGAACAACTGTAAACCTACTTTGGTCTCACCCTTATTCTATCCTATACTACCTGGTGTGTTCTATTTCTTTTTTTTTTTAATTTATTGAAGTGACATTGGTTAATAGGATCATATAAATTTCAAGTGTACATTTCTATGACATAAGGTTTGGATGCTGTTCACAACATGTTGAAGGGTTGTGAACCATTATTTGGAAAATACCATGTTATGGATCTGGCCCTGAGTGAATATCCAGCTATTTCATAGTTCATTTGCTTATTTGGAGAGATGAGAAATCAGACTTCTGTGCTTGTGAAATGCGTCCTTCAAGGGATAAATGAGAGTTGTCAGCAGTAAGACAGTTACTTGCAGATTACAAACCATTAGGAACTGTGAACTTCACTATAGAGGAGAGTTTTCAGTTGTGTTTTTGTTTTAATAGTTGTGGGCTGGGCCAAAGCACTGATGCTGTGCTTCATTGTCTCCTTCTCCTGATGGAAAAACAGGCTTATGTAGGTAAAGGAATGCTAACACAGTGATTCAGTAAGAGCCCAATAATTTGATTCAGTGGAATATATGGAACTCTTTTCTATTTAGTTGAGACTAATGGGTAAAACTTAAAAGGCATTAAATAGGTCTTCATTTTTTTTTTTAATTTAAAGAACTCTTTTGTTGTTGTTTTGGACTTTTAATCTGAAGGCATCCAACTGAGGAATCCACTGTCTTATGGCTCAGTGAGATGGGTATGTTTCTCACTGGGCTATATTCAAGCACTACCTGAAAAAAAGATTTACAAGTGCTCTTATAGAAAAGGTTCCAGCAGTGGGAGAGAGAGTACAGGCAACACCCACGCCTGTGCTGAATCCATTGTTGTAGTCAGACATTGCTATTGAGCACTTGAAACATGGCTAGTGTGACCGAGGAATTAAACTTTTAGTTTTAAATTTTAATTCATATAAATTTAAATAGCCACATATGAATCGTGGTTAACATACCGGACTGCACAGATCTGGAGGAAACAATGTGTTATCTGATAAAGTAAATATGACAATTGATAATACCTTAAGTTATCATAATTCATAATGCATCCTAAATATGAAACGAAATTAGAGTTCATGAAAAGCAGCAAATACAGAATCAGTGTGTTACAAATAGGACAGTTTTGAGACTATGAACACACTTATTACCAACTCTAAGTTTGGGTTTTGATGCCTCTAGGATGACAAATAGGTTTCTCCCAGTTCTCCTGTAGAGACTGCTGACCTCACTGACTCTTATTAGTGATTTTCAAGAAGTCATGCTCCAAATTTCAGCTGATGCTTGCAGATCAAATTTAAGATACTGACAAAAAAATTCTGCTAGTCCTTTGAAAATGGGGCTGTTTTTTCTTTTGTATTGATACAAGAAATTAAGATGAAATCTTTTTATAAATTGGGTCATGAGATAGCTGAGTGATGACACTCTTCTTATAGGTTCATTTAATCTTAAAAACAACATAAACTCTGAAAAATATAACTATATTAAATTTATTTGTCATAAGGAAAACATGGTAAAACAATTGCCCTTTTAATAATAGTCTGTTTGCATCTGAATTCCCTCTATATCCTAAGAAGCTCTTTATTATATTACATTTCTATTGACTTAAAAGGAGAATCCACACCAGATACAAAAAGCAGTTTGTGATATGCCTGGCATAGAGGTGATTGGACAAGGGTAAACTATCTGCTTTAGAAATAAAATCTAGCCCTTTAAAAACAGGGATGAACAAGGACAAACAATCAAATTGAACTAAGGCGTTGTTCTGTTCTTGATATTCAGAGGTGGGCTTAGAAAACCTTAGAAGACACCTGCAAGGGCATTTCAGCACCTCTTTTTATTTATGGAAACAAATCACTAACAGAAACTTTGACTTTGTGTCTCTGAACCCCCAACTAGAGACTCCCTCAGCTAGATGTTTTCAGTCACTTTTCTGGGAAGTGAAAAGTTATGCCTGGATTAGTCAGCACTGGGACTTGAGCAGTCAAGGGAGATGTTATTCCTTAACAGGTGGTACAGGAGTGGATTTTGAGGAACTTCTGAGAATTATGGATTTTACATATGTGGGCATGCTCAACTGAGAGATAAATTGGGCCAAATCAACTGAGGACTAGGAAATGTGGTTGACCTCTGAGAAGAAACAAGTTCATGCTGAGATAATGTGTGTGTACTTGACCTCCTCGAGCAACAAAACAGGTCATGATATTTATAAACATGTGAATGAAGAGGTAGAGAATGCCATACAACCCCCATCAAGGTGAACCAGAGAAAGAAACGTAGCAGTTTCCTTGGAATTTAAAAAGCTAGCCTCCAAGCAATTATTGTGTATCTTTTCCAGAGAAAGCAGAACAAAGCGAAGAGGATTAACTTGGACTGTAGAAAAGGGAAACCAAAAGGCAAGAAGTTGCTTGAGTACTCAGCACTGCCAAAGATATAGTATCTGTGCCCAGAACTTGCCCAATTTCCATTATTTCCATTATAGAAGAGGGTTTAAAAGCTGAAGCCTGCCACCATATCACCTAGGTTCTATTTATACCATTAAAAAACAAACAAACAGAAAACCTTGGGCAACTTATGAATATCTCTGTGATTTGGTTGTATTCTATTTAAATGAGTAAAAGAATCTATCATTAGTGTTGCTGTGAAAATAATTGAGTTAATATATGTCAAGCACTTGGGAAAGTGCCTGGCCAATAGTTAGTTCTCAATAAATAGGTATACTTACCACCTTGAAGTTGGATATATGGTTTATGTCAATATACGTACGTGTGACTCATGCAACTAATTATCTCTGTTGTGAGTTTATAGATATTAAGCAACTTATTGCCTCTTATAGGATCGACCTATAAGGAGGATGCACTAGGCAGGCTGAATTTACTATTCTGATCTTGTAAAACTTTACATTTATAACTTGGCATTTTGGCTGACAGTTCAGTCTTTTTTTGAGTTTTAATACTGTTAGTCAGTTTTGTAAATCCAATCAGATTTGGACACTGATAAGATTGACATTTGGACCATGGAGGCTGAAAGCTAGACTCAGAGCCTTGACTTTTTCACTAAAGATATGTGAACTGTAAGGTCTTCTGGCAAACAGCTAAAAAGCCATGTCCTGAAACCTAACATCCATCTTCTTTCAAATGTCAGTAATTGACAAGCAAGATCTTCCTAGATGCCAAGTATTTCGGAATCCCTCGATGAAAAAAAAAAAAAAAAACGTAAAATAATAAAAATAATAGAATGTCTTAGAGATAGACTTGCAGGACAGGTTTCTTTTGAACAAGTTATATAACCCATCACTAAGAAATCTCCCATCTTGTCTAATGCCAAGAATGAATGAATGTACATAAAGATGCTGATTTTTAGTCCAATCATACCAAATTCCTGATTCAAATAAACTCGTTAGTGTGCTGAATTAGTATTTGCCTTTTACTGTTAAAGGGCCATAATGCTGCCTTTCCAGTAATTAATAGTTCCCCTCAACTCTATCTATGAACAAAGAATAACCTATATTCCTAGAGTGTGGTCCTTGAACTTTGTGCTGTAGACTTTTTTAAAAATGAAAACAAAAATAGCAATTAATTTCTATTGCAGATTTAAATAGTCATGTTGCCACTTTCAGGGGAAAAAACAAAACAAAACACATTTTACATATCATCCCCTATGAGGTATAGTTTAAAAAATTCCATGGTCTCAAATGTAATTTTTAAAATTGTCTTGGGCTTCATGCTACCAGCCCATGAAACTTCCTCAGCTGCACCCCCCCCTCAACCCCTTAATATTTCCTGGAAATAGGTTGATATTGGGGAGGCTCTCACAGGATTCTGGGCCAAGGACTATACTGTGGCCCCTAAGTATCAAGGTTCTGTTTATGTTGTCTCTGTCTGTGTGTGAGTTGATTTTAATAACTCAAGTCCAGTTATAATGGAATAGAATGGAGCTATGATAAGGCTTCCAGAGAGGAATTCCACAGAGGCTCCACAACTAAGGTGGCAAGAGCAGCAGCCTCTCTGGCAAAGAGGTGAGACTTGCCAACCTTCTGCCTGGCGGTGCCACACCAGTGTTCTGAACATTAAGCTGAGTTTACTGCCTCCCCTGTGACTATGCCAGTCACATTTGAGAACATCTGCCACAGCCTTAATGACAGAGCCGATGGGAAGCTAATGAGTACCTCTTACACCTGTGCGGCTTTACCAGACAGCTGTTTCCCTCTCCTCAACCTTTTTTCTCAATCCTCCCCCTCATGTGTGCTCAGTGCCTCATCTTCCCCATAGGATACAGCCCAACTCTCAGACTGGCTCTGTGCTTTTGTTAGGATTTCATTTATCTCCATTTACATGGCACTTAAAGGCAGTGGAGATAAAACACACAATGTCTTTCAGTTTGCTCAAGTTTCATCATTGCTATAAAAAGGTGAGTGTTGGAGACTGAGATAGTCAATCAGAAGAATGAATGATTTAAAAGATAAGGGAACAAGAAAAAAGAAATTGAGAAGAGTTGTTTTCCTTTTCTTGCTGACAGCTCTCAGACATGAATAAGGTAATACACAAAGCCATGGTATACACTTCAGTTTCCCTATGTATAGAATCACTTTGGTCAAAGCATTTTCTGATTGAGAGTTGCCCAGTGGGAAAGCTAAACAAGAAATATCTCTTTCTTTCTCTCTCTCTCTATCTCTCTCTATCTCTCTCTCTCTCTCTCTCTCTCTCTCTCTCTCTCTCTCTCTCTCTCTCTCTCTCTCTCTCTGATGTGTGCACACCCCGCCCCCAACCCAGCACTCCTTAATAAAACTACTTTAAAAGATTTGGAAATTCTGGTTACATTAAAACTGAACAATTTTAATATGATGCGTGATAGAATCTTAATAACTGTGTAACCTTTGGCAAGTCATTTAACTTCCCTGAATTTTCATTTTCTAGTTTGTTAAATGATGATAATGTTATGGATTTGATTAGGTCATAAGAAATAAATTATATACATTATATAGAATATCACATAGTACCTGGCACAAACCAAGTGCTTGGTAATTATTATTATTATTGTTGTTGTTGTTGTTGTTGTTGTTATTATTATTATTGCCCCATAAAGCCCATTTCTACTGGCTTTACTATAGTCATTGAAAGATCATTTGTCCTTGCTATAAATGTTCTCTGAATAAATCATTCTTTTCATGACAGAAGGGAAGTAATATCCCCACCTTAATGAGAAAAAAGCTTAAAATAATTATCTCATTTTTGATGTAATAAAAATCTACTAGCTGGAATTTTAGAGATATATGACTAACAAAATGTGGGATCTTTGTGGACATTCATTTTAGTCAGTTCAAAAGCCAGAAATAAGAATTACATATTCTGTGATGAATGAAAGCCATGTGGCATGAGAAAACTGAGTATACCAAAAATTTGTGTTAAAAAAATCATGCCTTATGTCTCTAGACCTGCACTGTCGAATATGTAACCAATAGCCACACGTATCTACAGAAAACTTGAAAGGTAGCATCTCAAAATCAAAATATACAGTGGGTATAAAATCGTACTGCATTTTTCAAAACTTAGTAGGTAAAAAATAATGTTAAATATGTTAGCAATAATTTTATATTGATTATAGGTTGAGATAATATATTGGATCTATTGCATTAAATACATATATATTATTAGAATTAGCTTCACTTGTTTATTTTTACTTGGTTTAACTTGCCTAGAAAATTAAAAATTATATGTGACTCTTATTGTACCTCTGGAGAGCTCTGCTCTAGACCAATGGTTTTTAATAGTTTTTATGCACACATTTACACTGTGTTTATAAATGTCAGCCAAGGCACTTGAAAAAAGTTCATATGCCTGGGGTCTCAGTGATTTTGATTCCAAAGAACAAGATATTTGCGTTTCAACAAGAAAAACTGGATATTTTTGATGCAGATGGTCACTGGGCCATGCTTTAAGACACACTGCTATAGGTATATCCTAAGTAAAAACATGATGCTAAGAATCATGGGTATGACTGAAGAGATGTTTATGGACAACAAATACAAAAATATGAAGGCAGAAGAGGATATTCAAGATGTAAAAGTTCCTGTGGAAATGCTCTTAAGATCTTTCCACTGATAGTGAAAGTAAGCCTGTCATTCTTTTCCATATGCTAGAATGGATGAGAGGAGGCTATTAACATCTGCACTCTAAGAACTCCTCACCAGTAAACTATAATATTAAGGTAAGTTACATAAGATTATGGTGAATAAAAGTGATTTCAAAATTGTTCTTTATAAAAGTGACAACTAATAACATCTCTCTTAGCTAACCATGCCACTTCTGTTAATACAGCAAATCAGCAGGTGGTAATTCATATAGATGATACAGATGGTATCCCTTTGTCTCTATCCATGTAGTGAGTACATTCCAGGTACCAGGCAATAGAATCACAACAACTAACGACTTGTTACCATGGAAACATAGAGTCTCTTTCCATCATGTCCAGCACATGAAGTTCTTTCCTTCCAGCCACAGGGGAGGAAATCTTACAATTATAAGGGAGAGACTTAAGTGGGAAACAACTCATTCAACAAACTCAACCCACACTCCACTGATGTCACACCCTTCTCTGAGATTCTTCTACTACCAATGCCCTTTTATTTCCTTCCTACCAATATAATGCCTCTGCCTCCACTACTCCTTCAGTTTGTTCTGCTATTCTGCTGCCTTTCCCTTGTCCAGTTTACATTAGATGCAGAACTAATAAAGTCATGCTGAATGGATCTTGATGGTCCAAATCCAACAGGGCATCTCTTTCAAGAGTGCCTTTCAAAGGCTTCACTGTCCTGGAGGACAAAGTTGTGGCATTAGATGGGGATGTTTGCAATCAGGTTCCATCTTCATTTTGCTGTCCAAGCCAGCAGGGCAAGCACCTCTGTTATGGAAGGCAGCATGTGCTCACATAGAGATGCAAAGTGCACTACATGCAGTTCTCAGTGATGAGAAAGTAATTCCTGGTCCAGAGGAGAGCCTTATGAAAACACTTGGTAGCATATGTCCAGGCTTAACAATTAAGCTTATTCCCCCAAATCTAAATTTTCTACTCTAATACCTACAAAGAAACCATAGTGTTAAGTATTGAGACCTTTAGTCCAATTTCCAGGTAAGACAGAATCCAAACTGGATGTCAGACATTGTGAACATAAATAATAATAATCAACTAAGTTCCAGACAGCATTCCAAGAATTTTTCCATGAATTATCCCATTAAGTCCTCAATCCGGGTATTACTAGCTCCCTCCTTCCCTTTGCAGGTGATCAAACAAAATTATAGAGAAATGAAGTAAGTTGCCCATGGTTACAAATTGAATGTGTGAGCTGGTATTTGATCTCAAGCAATGCACTAGAGAGAACTATGACTTAAAACCATGAATCTGTATCTTTCATATCCCAAGGCCAGTATTAGGACAGAGTTAGGTTCAGGACTCCTCTAGAAACTACTGAGAAAAAGTACCACTCTCTCTTTCCCACTTTGGCTGCTGAATGTATAGGATGTAACTGAAACTTCTCAATCATCTCGGCACTGGAAGTGGTGAGCCTGGGATAAAGAGGTCTTGAGGGTGCTTGAATTCGGCTGTGCCTACAATAGAAATGCACTCCTTTCTCTAATAAGCCAAGTTGAGTTTTATCCTGTCACTTAACAACAAGTCATAAATGAGTGAGCAAATAAGCAATGGACTTAAATCTTCTAATGCTTAACCAGGTATCTTGCACATATTAGGGATTCAATAAAAGCACTTTTCATTTTTCCTCACATGATTTTTCAGGAGCAAGGATTATATATCATGTTTCTCTATTTTTTTCATAGTGCCTAGAAAAGGGCTGAAAACATATTTTAAAAATTGAATACATACTGACAGATCAACCGACAGGTTGAGAAATTAGACAGTAAAAATGTGCCCACTCATCATTTCCACTTCTGGCTCCTAGCGGGAGCCAGAGAAGAAAAGTGCTCTCAGCATGGCTCATAGGGAAGACTCTCCCAACAGGATTGTACAGATTGGACTTGACACATAGACATAAACGTGCCAGACTCACCCCAGGGCCACCTGGTTAACCAATGGGCCAGGAAGCATCTCCAGAAGAAAGACTTAAGGGAGCCAGGGAAGTGGAAAGCAGTTCACTGAAGTTCCTGGCATCTGCCTGAGGGCACAGCTGGAGATATTAATAATCATTTCTCTCATCAGACCGCCGAAAATGAGTGCAGAGTGAGAGAGGAAAAAACAAGTGTTTTGCAGCCTCCTGTTTGAATTAATTTCTTCTGACAACTGCTGATTTGGGTTTGTGATTTGATCCTCCATATGTCTAGCTCTATTGGTCAATTAAGTGTAGTGGGTGATTGGGGGAAGCAGTGATGCTCAGCTTGATTATGAGAGGAAGCATCACACAACATTTGGAACATGCAAAGCAGCCCAGTGAGCTTAGCTAAAATAGGGCCAAGCCGAACAAGGGTAGTGCCCAATGCTGGCAGGAGAATAAGGGGAGGTTACTGAAACTCAGCTCTCAGTGCACAAATCAAGGAAGCTGAATGTCAGATTCAGCTTCTTATGAGCAATAAACAGGGGGTGGAGAATTATGTCAGGAATCTAAGGCTGGTGCAAAAGTCAGCACCCTATCTACCAGTTCACATCTTCTCTTTGAAATTGTCCAATTAATAAATCACTTTTGATTAAATGTTATAAAATTAAAAGCAGGAAATAAAGTTGTAGTTAACTCAGTTCAAGTTATACGTTGAAAGAGATCATATAAAATAGAATCAAGAAATGGGGCAGGAGAACACGTTAGAGCAGCGGTTCTCAACCCCTTGGGTCGCGACCCCTTTGGCGGTCAAACAACCCTTTCACTTGGGTCGCCTAACACCATTCTGCATATCATATATTTACATTATGATTCATAACAGTAGCAACATTACAGTTATGAAGTAGCAATGAAAATAATTTTATGGTTGGGTCACAACATGAGGAACTGTATTTAAAGGGCCAGAAGGTTGAGAACCACTGCGTTAGAGGAAGGATAGCATGCATATTACAAGGCAGAAAACACAGAGGAACTGTGAGTTCTAGTCCTACCTCTGCTAAGGGCTTGTTGGTTACTTTGAAGCAAGATGTTTTTGTTTTTTTTTCCATCATTGTCACTTTCCCATTTTCAAGGAGGCTGATGGAGGCAGAGGCACTTTCGTAGTCTTACAAATACACAATCAAACTTTATCTAACAGTTCAAAAGAAAGTTCTGACTGAAATGACAGCCTAAGATCTTTTATGAATTTAATACTGAAGTACCTCATGTGACTAGTGAAAAGAATAGCTAATAAAAATGACTATACACCATTTTAGAAAAGAAAGTTATGTATCAATGCATAAAATCATCATAGCAGGCAACAAGCTCATTTCACAGTCACATCATGTCAAGAAGCAGCTATGATTTACAGGATGTAGTCACAGACATCTAATACCATAGTACTCTGTGTCTTTTTTATTATTATTCTGAATAAATTCTGGTTTAACATTAATTCCCAGTAATTACCTAAACTCTGAAAGAAAGGGAGAAGGCTGATATTTGAATAACAAATACTTACAATTTATGAAGTAACACAGTAAATGTTTCAGTTGTTAAATGTAAAAGCATAACCAGTATCAAAACTAGGTAGGTGTTCTCTTACTTGATAGAATAACCATAGGGATTTTTTAACATTTTAAAGGAACGGCTAACAGAAAACCAAAGGCTGCATTCTAGTCTCTATTCTATAAAACATATGTGTTATGATTAACACTGTTTGCATCATCCTTTCCTAATAGCATTTTAAGGAGTAAAGCTAAGGCATAAGAGAAACAAGGTACACAACAAACTAAATCTTGTTGAATAAGTCAACAAAGGAAAACCTAGCATGGACAAATATACACCTTTTCACATTGGTCCACCGCTTTCCCATAATAACCAACCCGTGAGTGCAATTTTATAGTATTACATCTTAGTCATTGTAATGGACTACATGCCTCATTAGGATTCAACAATGTGTTGTTGCTGCCAAAAATACCCATGCATTCTCAAGCTTAATATAAGCAGAATTGCTTGAACAGGGTGGTTATATATCAGCTCCAGTTCATGATTATCATTGCATAGATCAGATATATATATATATATATCTCTGGTCCCTACACTTAAAGATGTTGACATATTTTAGGTCAAGTGAAGAGCATCTAGAATTGTAGAGAACACAGGAACACTGTCAGATAAAAAAAATGAAGGAAGTGAATCACAGGAGTTGATGTTGGAGGCAAACAATGGCAAGGTAATCAGGTTAACTATTGTAAAGGATTTTTAATGGGGAAAGATTTAGACTTATTCTCAGTGGATCAACAAGAAAAATCAATGGGTAGATATTTCAAAGATATAGACTTTGACCTAAATAAAGAGATCTTTTAACAATTAGAATAATGTTCCTAATAAATAGTGAGTTCTCTGACTTTAGATGGGGCTCAAAGACTATCCAAAAACACACACTGTAAAAGAGATTTGTGTGCCAATTAAGCATCCGGACTAAATGACTTTGGTGATCACATATAATTCTACAACTCCTTGATTCTATCACAATAGAAGAATTAAATAACTATTTATTGCATGTCTAGGAAAACATGCTAAATATTGTTATATATAATTCTCCTGGTTAATTATTATGATGGGAAGTATAACATTCATAGAATTAAATATAAATAAATTTTATAAGTATATGGTAGAATGAATAAAATATAGACAAAGGAATTTACTATTCCACTTTACTATAACCTGAGGTAAGTGTATTTAGAATAATTCCAAGTTTTGATACATTGGCCAAGACACCCCCAATTTCACAAAGCACCAAAAGTCATGGAATAAATAGATGGGATCAAACTTGACAATCACGGTTAACTTTACTGTGTAGATGTTCTATGTGTTGGCACAAATTATCTCATGTCGAATTGATTCTTGCAAGACTGTCCAAGGTAATCAGATTTTGTATTAATATTTTTCTTACCCAAAGGGGTTGAATTACAAATTCACTCACAGCTCTCACTTCACAAGTGAAATCAGGACTTTAACTCAAGTCATTTAAAAGTTTTGAAAAAATCTTATCATTGTGTTTTTTAATGTTCTCTCTCTCTCTCCTCTCCCTTTCCCCCTCTCCCCTTCCTTCCCTCCCTCATTCCCTACCTCTCTACTTTCCCTGCAGAGCAATATCCCCTGTATCTATGTAAATCAGTTAGACTTCTGCCTGGGACACAGATCAAATGTTTTAAGTTAAATAAAAACAATGACATTTTTCATGTTTGCTTGAAGGAAATCTGACTCTGGGTCTCCTTTATTAAAAAGCTATGTGCATTCACCTTTCAAGAGGAAAAAGCCAATCAAAACCTTCATAGACTAAACAAAATTTTTCCCTAATAATTAGCCTCACTTACATGTGAACCACAGGACTATATTTATAATAGTAAATAAAGCCCCATAGACCTATCATTCCATTTCTGTCAGTCATGCTGCCCCAAACCAAACAGAAGTCAGGTACTGATTGGCTGTATACGTGGTACATTCTGCAATCCCTTGTACTATGATGCTACCACCACTGAAGCAGGCCTTCAAAATTGTCCCTGTCACTTTAAATATAATAGACAATAAATCATCCCTCAGAGGCAGCCCCTAAAGAAAACAGGGGAAAAATAGAAATAGCATTTAAAAGCCCTTTTCTATTACAGTACCTCTAGGGAGCTTTCAAAATTGGAGCTCTTTTAAAGTGACTTTTATGCTTTGGGGGCTTTTAAAAATGCTTCTAGAATTAACCTTGCAATTCTAGGGCCAAATCTTCCATTAGATTCCTTAATTTGAGGTCTTTGCTATACAAGTCCTATTTGCTCATCTTCTCTGTGCTGCTGTCCTTGGTATCCTGTTACCAATCAACCCACTTTCTCAATTTTGTATATGTTCTATGTATGTTTCCCTCCTGCCTCTTCATCGTTCTGTCAGTTTTCCTTACTAGGTCTTTTTTCACATCTTCCTTTTCTTTTTTATTCATCAAATCTACTTTTAGTTATGCTCCTCTGAGGTACTCTTTGGTCTTTTGTACCTTGGACACAGATAATCCTAATTAGGTGACTATGCAGATGATCTAGAATTATCCAGCTGGTGGAATGCTGCCACCTTTCTCCATCATAACATAATATTTCAGGGCACAGCTGAACCCCATCCATCCCTTTTTCATAATCCTCCCCCTCTCTTGTACTTCTTGCCCTTTCTAGTTGATAAAAGAAGAATATCAGCAAAACAAAGAAATCTGAATTGTTTTCATTTAGGAAAAAAATCTTAAAATCATGAAAAGAGTAGATAATAGATATTATCATAAAACATAGGCTAATATGAAGGGACAGAGTTTACGATAAGAACAGTGATACAAAGTCACAGCCCAACTATTGTGTAACCAGTACTCAGGCATACTAATTCATGTCCATATAGTATTACATGGCCCAATAAAACAATATGACTCAATGGTCTTTAAAATTTTATGCTGAATAAAACACTTTTTTCTTAATATTGAAAAAAAATGCTTATGAGATAAATAATAGGACAACTGCTTCTGGACACAAGTACTACATGTCTTCTTAGACCCCCCACTCTATAAAGAAAGGGAGGAGAAATCCAAGTTGATACGAGATGGAATCTTTTGATAAATTGGAAAGGCTGAAGTATGAAGCAAAAAGCAGTAAAAAAAAAAAAGTCATTGGACATTTTTTGAATTTATAGACTTCCCAGACTCCTTACTGGTCATTCATCTCATCTGGCCTGCCATAGTTGCTCCAGCCACCCTCTGGGCGAGTGCTTATTACCAACAAGGTAGCAATCAAATTATTGTAGGATATTTATCACATGAGATAAATAAAAGCTGTCTGTGCATGTGTCTCATTGTGCTTTCACGGGAGCATAATTCTCAGGAAATGTTCTGCAGACAAGCAGTGTGTTCAACACTGCATGCCTAACCCCTGTGCAGCCACTGGGAAATGCTATCATACACTCAGCACTCATCCATAGCCAAGGCATTCTTAGTTTAAGTGAAACACATAATTCTTTGAAACCTTTTGGAAAGCCTAGATGAGGTACTTACCTAAAAGAAGATCCGGTTATGAGAACCATTTTGGAATTTTGAAGGTTGTCAGGATTGTTAAACCAAGGAATTAAATGAAGAAAAATAGTTCGGAAGGAAAATTGCACGTTTGCATAAATGATTTCCACTACTAAGAGAGGAATGACCAGCAGATCACAGTCATTAAAAATGATTCATCTGGGTGGGGGAGGTAGAAAAGAGTGAAAGGGGCATAAATGGTGATGGAAGGAGACTTGACTTGGGATGGTGAACAGACAATATAATATACAGATGATGTATTATCAAATTGTACACATGAAACCTATATCATTTTATTAACCAATGTCATCCCAAGAAATTCAATGAAAAAAAAAAAAACACCTTAAAAAAAAATGACCCATTGGCGGACAGCAAATTATCTACTGGGGAATGAAAGCTGGAAAAAAATCAGAGGTGGAGGTCATGTTTTATTTCACTTGTAGCGCTTTTCAAATTCAGTCCTAACCAAACCTGATTAAAGTAAATTCCTTTTTTACAGCCTGTGGAGTCTATAAGATTATGGTGTTAATGGAAGTGCGATTCGATCCGTCAGTAATGGTGCATGTCGGGACCCTGGCGCCTCTGACAAGTCCATTTTTTAAGACGTATTTATTGTTTTTTTCCCCTCCCTTCTGTTCTCTGCATTGCGGGGTTTAATTGAACAGTTTAAAGTGATTCTTCTTCAAGGCCCATTAATTGATTTTATTTGTGTATTCTCTAGGGGTCAAGGAAAAGGGAAAAAAAAACAATAAAATTGCAGCTCTGGGTTTCACGTCATAATCTCCCTGGCAATTCATAGCTATAATTTTTTTTTGTTTCTTTTTTCTCTGTCTTTTTTCTTATGATTTTCACAACATGCAATTTATATGTTTATTTTGTTTTATATCAATGATATTTCCAATTCTGATAGAGGTTCACATTGAAGAAAATAATAAAATGTACACACATATGATAAACTATGTAGTATCTAGGTTTTCCTCATAATAAACCCTATTGAAGGGGGGTGATTTCAGTGAAATACTCATAAAACTTTAAATTCTTATGATAGCATTTTCTTTCTGTCTTAATGGACAAAATCTCTTGAGAATGAGGTCATGATATAAATAAACCTATATGTGTGTTCATATTTACTCACAGAACCCACTGCCAGACATGAATGATCTTAGGTCTGTTAAGAACTAAGATGAGCCTTAGCCAGTTTGGCTCAGTGGGTAGAGCATTGGTGTACAGATTGAAGGGTCCCAGGTTTGATTCCAGTCAAGGACACATGTCCACGTTGTGGACTCGGTCTCCAGTGAGGGTTGTGCAGGAGGCAGCCAATCTATGCTTCTCTCTCATCATTGATGTTTCTATCTCTCACTCTCCCTTCCTCTCTGAAATTAATAAAAATATATTTTAAAAAAGAACTAAGATGATATATGGATTGCAAAATAGTATCCTCAAGATGTGGAAATTGTAGACAGAAATTGAAGTTCTGCCAAGGGAAGAAGCTATACATGTGTGCACATGTCCTAACAACATACCTCCAGGAGATTTCCCCTATGATGTCACAATGTCTTGTGTCATATTATTATGCAACAAAATGGAATCTGTACTATTTTTGTAAGCCAGTCAGTATAGTTCAGTGGTTGATCATTAACCCATGAACCAGGAAGTCATCAGTTTGCTTCTCAGTCAGGGCATGTACTGGGTTGCAGGCTCCATCCCTGGTAGGCGCATGCAGGAGGCAGCCAATCAATGTTTCTTATCATTGTTTCTTTCTCCCCCTCTCCCTTACTTTCTCTAAAATGAATAAAACATATTTTAAAAGATAAAAATATAAAGTCAGTGAGAGGATGGATATATATATTTCCCTGCTTTCCCAGAGTAGGCCCTAAACAAGCACTAGTTGAATGATTGAATAAGACATGTACCCTATTACTATTATACTGCTCCTTCTTTGAGCTTCATTTGCAGATCAGTCCTTTGTGAGCACCATGCTGACAAGGCTCTCATAAAATATGTGAAAGTGACAGGGCAAGTATGCACCATGAAACATCAGAATGTTTTACTTGTGAGGTGGTTAGAGTGTAGAGAATTTTTCCAACATGGAGGAAAAAAAGAAAATACTGCCTTCCACTTCTGATGTTGCTTACAAATTCACTTTGAATCAGACAAGATAGTTGTAAAGGGAGGTGATACCCTCTTTTTCACAAACCATCTGTATTTTCATTCTTGTAATTTTCTACTGAGATATCAACATGAAAATAGAAGATAACCTCTCTGGAAGCAATCTAACCCCAGGAAAAGCACATACAGGCACAGAAAAATATAAACAGACTCATTTTCACATAAGAAGAGGAGTTCTATATGGTATAACTTTGGTATGATTTTATGACTGGTTTCCAATAAAGCCTTTTCTCATTAGAGTACAAAATCTTTTACATGCATTTATGGGTAATTTCAGTGAACACAATCTTCTTTCTGTTGTACCTGGTCTACCTAAATGGTCAAGTTTATAGGTAGATTGAGAATCTAAACATTTTCCACCAAATTAAGGAATTCATCTAAAATGCTCATTAACATCTATATGGATGCTACCTAAATTTGTTCTAAAACTCTGTGGGAGAGCCCATGTTGATTTGCACAAGTTGGTCAGACTTCATTCTAACTCCCATTTAAATGATTTCAACTCAGTCTAGACCTATCTGATCTATGAAAACCAAAGGTTCATCTTCCAGTACTTTCAGCCAAAAATAAATAAATAAATAAAATACATCATAGTCTTTCAAACTAACATATTTTTATGAAATTATACATGCACAAACTCAGCAACATTAAACCTCCTCAATAATGCAGTGGATGCTAAAGTATCCATGTCCCAACTTCATTTTGCTGCTCTCAGCAAAAAGCAGGCAGCATGACTAGTACCTAAATCAATACTAACTGTATTAATAAGAGCAAAATGCACATGTGAGCGTGGATTTTTCTCCCTCAATAACTCTAGGTCCAAACCTCTTTTTTGATTTTTGCTTTAATCTTGAATGACCATCAAAGACAGTGTGTTTTGGCCTCTAAGCTAGACATTGTCAAGCCAAAATGTGTGTGTCTGGATCAAAAGAAATTGCTCAACAAACCTGTGGGGTTTGTCAAGGCCTGGAAATGCTGGCAGTCAGATGATTATATATCCATGCCATAATTGGTAGAGCCTGTCACAACATTGCTGGAGCAAGTAGCTGCTCTCTTCTGAGCTAATTCCACCTGATATATTTAATATAATAATGAATTTAAAGCCAGAAGCCAAAGAGCACAGTTCATGGGTAAATCTGCATTTACAGAAAAATGACAAGAGACTTCTCTAACAATAAAACATTAATTTAGAGAAAGGTGCTAACAGAATTACTCAATCCTTCATTTGGAAGAGGTTTAATATGGTCTGACTTTTGCATTCTCTCCTCAAGAAGAATTCTTAGCAATCAGAATGAACTTAGATATTGTTGTGGGCTGCACTGTATCCCATAACCCAAATTCATACGTTGGTGCTCTAACCCCCAGTATTTAGGTTGTGACTGTATTGGAGATAGGGTCTGTAAAGAGGTGGTTAAGCTAAAAGGAGGCTGTTGTAGTGGGCATAATTCAAACCCACTGGTGTCCTTATGACAAAAAGAAATCTGGATACACAAAGAGACACCAGGGAAGCACATGCATTGAAGGAAAGGCCATGTGCGGACACAGGTGGAAGGTGGCTGCCTGCAAGCCAAGGAGAGAGGCCTCAGCAAACCCATATGGTGTTATCTAGTGAACCCAATGTGTAAGACTTTCCTATAAAGAATCCCTTAAGCTTTTGCCAGAATACATCCAAGGAGGCATCTTTCTAACACAAGGCAACCGACTGCTTTTAAAAGATCATTTTGTTGGAAAGTTCTGTGTACTGAATCAGATCCTCCTCCTTATAACTGCCACCCTATTGTCCGAGTTCTGCACTCTTTGTTCAGAACCAAATCAACTGTCTTAGTGGTCAGCTTTTCAGTTAAATGAAGGCAGCCCTCATGCCTCTATGTTTCTTTCTTAAATCTTTTCTTTCAAGTTAAACCGTTGTCAGTGCTCTCGCATAGTCCCCATATGCCATTGATCTGAATGCATTTTGTAGAATGTCTGTCCTTCAAATTCCTTCCATGGGGCCACTGCTTCTATTAAAATGAGAAATAGCTAGTTATCAACACGGATGTTATCCAGAAATGTGTTGTGGTTTAGCTCTCATTCCAATAGAGACCATATTTTAGGATATTCTCCAATAGGAAAGGAAGATACATAAAGACATTTCAGTCCTGGTATAAAATAAGTATGTGGTAAGGATCCTAAGGGGACCCTAGCAACTTCTAAGTGAGACACAAGGAAAAAGAAAAGTACTGATGAACTGTCTCATCTGGATATGTTTAGAAGGCATTATTTCAAATGTTCTTAAGAAATATTCTCATTATTACATCTTATTAATATACACATTGACATATATATATATATATATATATATATATATATATATAGAGAGAGAGAGAGAGAGAGAGAGAGAGAGAGAGAGAGCATTTTCCCCAAACACTCAGAAATGCTAAAATCAAAAAACATCAGTGAACAAGTTTCCAGAGCACACCACGGATGAGGATTACTGTACACATTTGTTGAGCTTAAACACACCTCTCAATTGAGTCTGAAATTTGCAGGTTAGGATGAAATGGTCAGAAACAACTCAGCCCCTGGGCACAGGTACATGAACAGTTACCAAAATAGAATAGAACTGTGTATTTTTGTTTCCATTTGCTGATGTGCATACTGTTAGCCAATACTGAACTTCAAAGGACTGCCATGCTTGCCCAATAGGTTTTGGAAGCAGAACATAATTAAAAGGCTTTTCCCCCTGAACACCATGCCTCCTTAAAATGTCGAATATAAGATCCCGTTCACATGCAAGCAGGACCCAGGTACACCGCAGTCCATCATATCGACTTTCAACAGTTTTCCTATTATGTAAACATAGCAAACATATCTGGAGGCTAAGGCAGGGCTATAAAAATGTTTGGCACATGCAAGGGAATTTGAGAGCTAGCTTAGAGGCACAGTAAATAACATAAACATTAGTTATTTCAGTTACTGGAAAAAGGGTAACCCAGGGCTTTTTCCCCCCAGCCCCTATTTTCTCCAGTCTACTCTAGGAATAATCTCTCTAGAGAATTGTTAGGCCTGATATATTTGAGAAAGTTCCTCAGAGGTGAAATGACAATATAGTAATACCTTTCAAATTCCATGCTAAAGACAGAGATCTATATTTTTGAGTTGCCATTCATTATGGAATGGACTCCCCTTAATCCCAAATTATTTTGCAGTTAGCATTTTAGCTGCCAGAAGGTAATGTCAAGAAAGACAGACCGCTTAATGGAAAAGAAAAGTTAATGAACTAACAAGGGAGCCATAATTACTCCACAAATCAAAGGAAAGATGGAACTGTTTCCAAGGGGGGAAATAGGTGCATCAAAATGTTTTTCCTAGAAACTCAAAGCAGTGTGTTTGAAAAACTAAACTTTGGGGGTGGGGTAAGATGGAATGACTGGTAACCTCAGAACAATCACATCACATTGTGTTCCTGAGGGGAGAAGTAACAAGAAAAAAAGACAACAAAGAAGGTCTATTCTCTTCCATCAGGTGAATGGCTTTCCTGCCATATGGCATTAGGAGATGCAAAGCTGATGCCAGTGACTTGGGAGGCCACTGTGGGGGGGCTTTTGGAGGAAGCATGCATGCCTGACACCTGTCACAAAACTCAAACACCGTGTTGGCATATTTACAGCTAAATTAGAATGATTTAACCTTCATTAGCCCCTACCTGTGTTGATGAAGGTACAGAGGGTAATTTAGAAAATTCTGGGAGGAAGGAGGCCTTGATTTCAGAGTTTGTGGGATTTTTGTGAGTGGACCAAATACTGCTGCCTCACACTTCCACGCTGTCGGGCTTGCCGCCCTGAATCCCATTTATTTGGAGACTGTGAACCTGAAGTCAAGGATACCTCATGCTCTCGTGTTTTCCGTGAAAAAATAAGATGAACTGTCATTTGAAAGGTTTTTTTTTTTTTCATAAAAATGAGCAGTCTAGGATTGATGGGGCAAATAAATATTGTGCCAGAACAGCTGGCAAGCGTGAGTAAGAGCACAAACCGCCGATATGTTATCTGCAACCTCCCACACACATACTGTGAGCTGCAACTCAATAAGTGGATGATTACAGAGGTTATGAGAAAAAGTAGAAATAAATACAGTGAAGTTTAAAGAACACCTGGTATGAAAGATACCTTGGTTTCCAACAGAGACCTCTGTTTCCTGGGAGGAAGTTTAGAGTAGTGGTTAGGAGGGCAGGCTCTAAAGATTGGCAGCCTGGGTTCATAATTTCACATAATCAGTTATGAGCTGTGCAGCTGGAGCAAGTCATGAAACCCCTCTAAGCCAGAGTGCCTTATCTATACAAAAGGTTGACACTATTTCCTGCCTCATAGGGTCATTAGAGAGAAATAAATGAGTTATTCCTCCTAAAACACTCAATGGCAGTGTGTACGTAATGTGTAGTATGTGCTTAATAAATACTAGATATTAATTGTCTCATTAATAGTGCCTATGGTTTGGCATATTCTGATATATGATGCCCCTAACTATTGTGTTGTTCCAAATGTTATCCATTTTAATTGAAGGCAGAACAGCAGCAGCTACTAAATTTGGAGCCCATGGGGAATCATTATAGAATATACTAAGGTTTTAGACTTGTTAACGTTCCAGGTGGAAATATTTCTTTATAAAAAAATAACCAGGTTTGCCCTAACTGGTTTGGCTTAGTGGATAGAGCATCAGCCTGCGGACTCAAGGGTCCCAGGCTCCATTCTGGTCAAGGGCATGTACCTTGGTTGCGTGCACATACCCAGTAGGGGGTGTGCAAGAGACAGCTAATCGATGTTTCCCTCTCATTGATGTTTCTCTCTATCCCTCTCCCTTACT
Organism: Myotis nattereri; assembly: GCF_964212035.1. Taxonomy (NCBI): domain Eukaryota; kingdom Metazoa; phylum Chordata; class Mammalia; order Chiroptera; family Vespertilionidae; genus Myotis; species Myotis nattereri. The sequence continues at coordinate 62,416,277 of NC_138077.1, read as the reverse complement.
CTCTGTAAAAAAATCAATAAAATATATTAAAAAAATAAAAATAAAAATTATCATTCTCCCCTTTAAAAAAAATAATAGCCAGGTTCCTGGAATGGTTTAACCATTATCTTATTTCTAGGGACTCATGCAACAAAGTAAATTTACATATGTTTTTTAATATTCTACACACAAAAGGGGACAGCAGAGCTAATCTGAGTTATTTAGTTTTGTTAACCTTTATGTGTGCTCCCATTGGAGTCATGTTTTCTCCCAGGTCTGTGTGAACATTGCATTGCTGACTTGAACTTTTATGAAAGGAGGAAAATGTTCTGATAAGAAAATGCAAGCTAAGTCATTACCTTAACAAGTGGTCTGGAAAAATGTACATAGATTCATATACGCATTGATTAACTTAATAAGGCATATTAAGAAAACCACATCTTGAAATCTAGTTTTATCCAGAGTTTCCAAGACCCATAGGATCAGTGTCCCAAACTGTATTGCTTACCACCGATGTCTAGCACACACCGCCTGCCCAATAATGACTGGCAAATTGCTGACTGATCTGTGTGTGTGCAGGTGATATTTAGACTCCATTCATAAAGTTTACTTTGTCATATTTATGATATGCTCCACTAATAGCCACTATTTTGATGAACCACCTTATGCCAGATGCTTTAAAGATACTATTCCTAATCTGTTTTTACAGATAACAAAATATTAAAGGTCCAATATGTAAGAGTTGGTTGAGTTCAAGGCCGAAAAACTAGAAAGAGCTAGAATCAGATGTGAAACTCAATACCCCAATCTCTGTTCATCACTCCATGATACTTTCTGACTCGTTCCTGTTTCAGCTCCTTTGTGCCATGATAGGTGGCATGAGTTAAGGTGTACATATTTGTCTCTTCTATATTTTTATCCCTAGGAAAACATTAATTATGCAATAGGAAGCACTATTTATTCCCTTTGCATACCCTATTAAATAAAGTTTTATGCTAGTATGTAGCATAGGTAACTCGCCTTTACTGAAATAAGTTCTTTTATATTTAATGAGTTCCAAGGAATATTTTTACTATTTAGTATGTGTTTGGTTTGACAATTTTTGCATAGCCCTTCACTCAACTATATTAGCTTTGCCAAAACAGTTAAACATTACTATTTATGAACTCTGTTGCAACATTCACCCTGAAAGCCAGTGGTTTTCAGTGGTAATGGGTCTTTATTTTCATAACCTTTTATCACACTAAGAAATATTATTAATAAACTATTATTTCTCTCTGTTGGAAAAAAGCCAGCATTCATTTGATGTGCATAGGTAAACATTATTTGGTTTAATATGTAAATAAGGAGGGATTTACCCACCCTTTTAATTATGAGGAAATTTGGAATTCAGTGGTGCAGAAACCCATCTGCAGTCCTGTCCAAAGGGAATTGTTTTAGGTGGCTTGTGGCTGTTAAACCTGAATCAGACAGTAAAATCTTCATTATTTTTGGTTGCAGTAAAAGCCAAATGGAAGTCCATTTTCTGAAAATAGCCACATAGTTAAAATTCTCCCAATAAGAATAATAACATCCAATAAAACTAAAACTTTTCTGGAAAGGTGTCTCTAACCTTACATATATGAAACATACCAATAGTTTCTCAATATAAATATCAATGAATTAGTGATCCCCCATAAGATAAACTAGGTATCTAAGGGACTGACTTAGTTTAAATAATCAACACATATTTAAGAAAATTTGCCATTAATGAAACTTAAACACAACACAAAAAGTATAACATGAATTCAAAAATAGTAATAGAAATAAACATATCAATTTATTGGTAGCTTACTGTGTGACAAGTCCTTGCTGAGTGATTTATATTCATTAACTCATTTATCTATAGATTAATCCCATGAGGCAGATACTATTCATATCTCCAAATTACTCTGTCTTAGATCAACACAGATTACAATCAGCAAGGTACAGCAACTTCACTAAAGTCACAGAGTTAGTGTGTGACACTTACATGCCTCTGACTCCAGGGCATGTAAATTCTTCATCCACAAGCATTATTAAGTGGTACATGTGGGTGTGTAAACTCCTTTATGTATGTATGTATGTATGTATGTATGTATGCATGTATGCATTTTTTATTTATTTTTAAATTTACTTTTAGGGGGAGGGAGAGAGAGAGAGGAAAAAAAATCAATGTGAGAAAGAAGCATCTATTGGCTGCCTCCTGGATCCCCCCTACAGGAAATCTAACTGGAAACCCAGGCATTGCCCTGACTGGGAATCTAATCACAGACTTTTGTTGCTCAGGATGATGCCCAACCAGTTGAGCCACACTGGCCAGGGCAGGGCACACAAACCCTTAATCCACATGCATTATTAAATAGTACAGGTCAGTGATCTGGATTCCAAACTCCAGCCTTAGGACAGGTGCTAATTCTTAAACTTTCAGCAGTGTTCAGGTAAATGAGAAAAAGAAGGATAAAAATGAAACATTTCAAAAAGCTAAACTTTTTTAATGATAAAGGGATATACTGTTTTCATGTTTATTTTCTTTTGAAGTAATGGTGATGATATCTGATTATCTAGTTTCATTTTTTAAAATATGCATATTTGGAAAAATTAAAATATTGAGAAACACATGTCATTCACATTAACAAACAAAAATACTTGCAGGAGTTAAAGGGGGAAAGGATCTTCAAGGCACTTCTGTGAACTGGACAGGCCTGAGCTGGTGTCTGAATGAAGGTCCCTTAAAAAATGCTCAAGGGTGATAACGTTAAAAGCTCAACAAGAAAAGGAGAAGAAGGTAACCTTGTAGGCAATGGTCTGGATGTGGGAATAGCAAACATTGTTAGGAGCCTAAGTAATGTGGAAAATTCAGAGAACTAGCAAACTCTGAGGGAGTCAGAGCTGTATTATTTGGAGATATGGTGGGTTAACTAGTAACTTGTTTTTGAACAGGTTGAGTTTGTGTTGAAGGGTTCAGGTGGGAATATATCTAGCAAGCAATACAAGGAAAACTGGTGACCAGATCAGATAAAAACTGAATTATTCAAGGTGAGCAATGTGGTCTGTCTCCACAGCAAGTTGAGGGGTGGGTGGGAGAAGAATTAATCTCTCAGCCTTGACACTGTCCCCTGTGCTTCACCTCCTTCGAGATTGAATTTAGTTGAAATTGTGACTACTGCATTAGCTTAGAGTGGGGCACATCCTTCCCTTCTCATTCTAGTCTGAAACTTAATGCACATCTTTTCTCTTTAATTTTCAATTCAGAGTTAAGATCAGGCTGGTCTATTCCCAAAGGATTAAAGGCTCAGGGTAACAAAAGGGAAATTAACACAAAGTATATAACATATAATTAGATCAATGACTTTTCAACCTCTTTGGGCATCTTTGGGAATCTGATAAATCTCCTTTTATATACACACAATTTTGTACTGCTGTGGAAAAAGTCCTCCAGCATATGTAGACTCCTCAAATGTCAAAGCCAGGAGAGAAAAAGATACTTCAGAGATTCGGGAAGGAACATCGTAGGCTGTTTGAGGCCCATTTTTATCTGTGCATGATTGGCCCAGGGAATATACATTCCCTTCAGTGATATTTAACCTGCTTCCCTCCTCTGATATAGGGGTCAAATCTTAGTTTATGACTCCCAAAGGTCAATCATTGAAAATAAAACACAATAAATTTAAAGTAGGTACATGAGACACACATGTGTAGTAGAAGAGTGTACATTTATCTTAGAAATAGCCATATTAAAACAGGGCCCAGTGACACTCCTTCCCCCCAATCATAAAGGCCATAACAACTCAGGAGACATTCAAATTAATGCTAGTAAAAAAATTTACTTTCAGAACCCTGACTAGTACTATTGTTCTGTACTGATTCTTTTTTTCTGAGGGAGCAAGAAAGAAGAGCTTACACTGACAAATACGAAGATTTCTTAAAAGCCTTCCTTACCCACATCTCTCTCCCCAAAGCTCCTCAATATCCTCTTTCTTCACTCATACTCTCTCCTCCAGCCTCACTCTGTCTTTCCTTAGTGTCTTCATGTTGTTTCCTATGAAGAGATATCTATTTATTTCCCCCTGAAAATAGGCAGCTGTACCCATATTCTGAATACTTCACACCGTGCCTGGAACTTAATAATTCCTCAGTGTATATTTGTTGAATAAATGAATAAAAAAGTTCTGATTGGATTTCAGTTGGAGTTAAGCATTAGAAACATTAATTGGAGAATATCCCTGAGTGCCAGAATGCCAAAGGACCACATGCAATACACTGCATGAAGCTCTCCCTGATATTACTAAGAAGGCATACCTAAGGAAAGATTATCACAAGAAAGGCATATAGGGCAAAAATATCAGATGTGCCACAATTAAACTTTAGAGAAAAAAGTAAATTATGCAGTTGGAAAATAATTTAAATACAAACAGACCATAAGGAGAAGAGAATTAAAGAGGAAATATTCAAAGTCAACAGCATATCCCTAAAGAAGACCTAAATGGCATAATCCTTCAGATCTGTGTTTAATCAAATGGAAGAATTTTATTTCAACCTCATAATCAAAGTTTTTTCATCTTGTATTATTGGCAAAGAGATTGGTAGCATTTCTAAATTAGCATCTAAAACTTCTGGTTGATAAGGGCAAAACAAAGAAAAATAATCTGACTTTACTCATAGCCCTGAGAACTATTTTGTTTATTTCATATACATATGTGATTCTAGTGAGGTTTTTTGGGGGGAAATAGTTCACATCTAGGTTAGACTGTAAGAGTTGTTTTTCAAGAAAGAAACAAATTGTTGAATGTCCAAAACTATTCCACTTGTGAATCTACATTTTAATAGATATTGTGAATACACCTTATAAAGTTCTAGCATTCAATCTGTTGAGGACAAATCTCATTACCAGTAATAATTAACCTATATTATGAATTAATCATCTGTGAAATTTCAATTAAGCTTCTGTTTTTAAAAACATAAAGACATTTTAACCAAATAAGAAATGGTTTAATCATCCCACATATTTAAATGATTAACTATTTGCTATTAAAAAGACAACACCCTTGTTTCTAAAATATGCTTAAGTGAACATTGGTTATTAAATCTCATTTTATAAAATTACATGGCTGATGTTACAATTAATATAATATGAAATTGCAGGGACACGTGAGCCTTGAGAGAGAAGAGGTGAAAAGCTGAACTGTGAGTGAGTGTGTGTGTGTGTGCACGCACACGTACCCACGTGCACACGCAGGTATGTAAGATATTCATTAATGGGAATCAGGAAAGAATTTCAGAAGCTCTCCCCGATTCTGATGAAAGGGGAGAATAAACTCTTTTATTTACCATTTTTTCCCTTTATTTGAACCTTTATTTTTTTTCCCCTTTATTCTAAATGTTTGTTAAGATTGAGATCTAGTTCTTTACAACTCTGCAAACATTTTTTGGTAACACTAATATAGGATACATAAAAAGTCACCATTTTCCAAAATCACCTGATTATAAGCATACCAGAGGCCTGATGCACAAAAATTCATGCAAGAATAGGCCTTCCTTCCCCTGGCTGCCGGCACCGGCTTCCCTCTGGCACCCGGGCACCCGGGACCCAGGCCTCCACTCTGGCCGCCGCTTCTGCCTTCGCTCTGGGCCGGAGCCACCTTCTGCCTTCGCTCTGGCTCTGCCGCTCTCCTGTACCACCCTCTTCCCCAACCCCCTCTCATAGCAAGCATTCTGCCCTGCCCTGGCTGCTCAGCACCTGCATGTGCGCTCGGGGCCCAGAGGCCGGAACAGCCGAGGCAGGTGGACTGCCATGGTGACAATGCAAGCATCCCGGCCCCGGCCACTGCCATCAATTTGCTGCATCAATTTGCATATTCCCTCCTTATAGGCTGTGGGTGCAGCCATCTTTGTTGTGAAGTGATGGTCAATTTGCATATTCCATTTTTATTAGATAGGTTGATTCTTCAGCTCCTGAACTGAGATTTGGGTTTGGATCCATCTTCACTTGTATGAGAAAAATGGGTCTATGAATTACCATTAAGGAAAATGAAAAGCACCCTAAAGATTATAAATAAATAAATCTTCCCAAATGCACTGGATATTTGTTGTGGATATAATGAATTAGTTCTCAAATTGTATTTTGTGTTCTTTCCAGCATACTTTTGTATAATCTCAAGGTGAGAAAACTATAAACAGCATTTCCTAGACATTTTGTAGCTAAATTTTTATATGTAATATAGATTACTCCAACTGGAGCACTTCAGTTAGATTATAAAGCAGAGGGGGGACTGGAGGCATTTTATTGCTTGGCATCAGTATTAGCAGAGGTCCCAGTGTCCAGTTACTAGCTTCCTTGGTGTTGTGAAGGCGGGTGAGAAGCATCCTCTATTTGGAACAGTCTTCCATCAGATGAACAATGGTTCAGGACCAGTCAGCAGCAATGAAAACTTCCTGAAGACAGTAACTGCTGGAACCATAGAGGAGGCACTACTTCCCTTGATGTGATGGTTTAATGATAGGTCTTTAGGTGTTTTTTCCTGCAAATCCAGTCTAAAATCTATTGCTTCAACCCAACTATAGGTTTTGTAAGCCTTCATTTTCTTTTATAAAGCCCTTTATGTCTACAAAACCTCAAGCAGATTCTATTCTCTTGAATTTGAACAAATAAAATAAAGTTAAAAATATCCTATATTCAGAACAGCATTCAATAATGTTGTAATAATTTTGTATGGTAGCAGATAAAAATTAGACTTATAGTGGTGTTCATTTTGTAATGTATAAAAATATTGAACCACTTTGCTATGAACCTAAATCTAATATACTGTTATATATCAACTATAATTAAAATGTTAAAATCCTACCTTCAGATTAAAATTATTAATACATTCTTTTAAACTTTTCCGGTTCTGTATCTAGCCCATTGAGCTTTGGTGAAGAAGTTGCCCTATCTACTCAGAAACTGGTTGGCTTAATTGAGTAATCAATTTGGAATAGTCTTCTCAGGATAGGTGAAAAAAATGTCCTTCCTAACTGGTAAGCTGGCCATTTAACCAATGTATAAAGTTTTCAGTTATGTAGATGCCAGTTTGTTCCCATAATTTTATTTGTTACTTATTTTTGAAGAACTTTATTTAAGGTCAAAGTGCATGAAATAATAAAAAGAGATGTTTCAAAAGTATATTTAATAAGCTGGAAAAATGTTCTTGATACATCATTCCTTATAAAAAGCAGGCTAATAAACACACATGAGAAGGATTCAATTTTTGTAAAAAATGCTTACATATTTATCAAAATAGACTGAAATATATCCAACATATTAACAGTGGTCATTCTTGGGCTGTAGAGTTATAACTGAGTTTAATTGTCCCATTTCCCCTCAGTAATAAGGTTTTATACTTCTCACACAAAAATGCTGCTAAATCCGTTTTCAGCTCAGAGCTAATCGGGAAGAATCTTTACACAAAAAAGGCTTGAAAAATCCCCTCCCAGTACCATTACCTGAATATAGAATGCAATTATCACTAAGGACAGAAACAAAAGTCTTGGACGACACAGATTAGAAGATGGGGCAGACATCTTATATAGCTTTTCTGTATGAAAAATGTGTGCATCCAAATAATAAAGAACACATTTTGAAAAGTGAATAATAATAAAAGTTTGCATGGATCTCAGAGGGAAGACATAGCAGAGCAATGGACTGCCTAGGCACCTGCACTTGAATGCTATCAAGGAACACTCAGGTCAAGAGCCAGATGAAGCAGGACAAAATTCACATGTCTCATCTGATTGTCAATTACTTGTTTCTGAGAGAAAAAAAAAGTACAGTGTCAAAGTCCAAAGATTTTCTTTCCTTGATGTATATACAATTTTAGAGTAAAGAGTGTTTCCAATTCTTCTAACAGTTTCTCAAAAAGTTGAATATATCCGTGGGGTCTCCAGATGAGTAACAGTCATAGCATTTTCAACAAAAAATAATTGGAATGACCAGTCTTTGTCTAGTAGAGTTAAATGTATTGTATTCAAATTAAACAAAAATGAGACAAGGAGTCATCACTCCAAATGCTGTTATAAGAAGCGTTATTTTTGGTTAGGTGTGTTATGTATTGCATGTACATTAATTCAAGCACATTATGCTTCTTGGTACTCTATGATCAGTTAAAGTTTATTTTGAGGCAATTGGTCAAGAGAAGACAGAGGGATATTTCTGATAGGAATTAACACACCAAGGGATTGAAATATGGAACCAACAAGTATAAATTCCCAGTTATTTCTAATACACCTGAACAAGTCAGGTGTATTTTTTTGCCATATAAAGCAGAAGTTGACATAAACACACACACACACACACACACACACACACACACACACACACACACTAAAATAATATAGACAGAAAAAGGTCTAAGAAAAAGTAGAATATTTCTCCTTCTCTATTGTTACAGTCTGATTGTTAGTGGCACATGATTAATTTCCATAGGAAATGTGGAAAGTTTCAAAACTGCGAGAGACTTTGGCTATATATATATATATATATATATATATATATATATATATATATGATTTTTTTTTTACAAAAGGAAGATTTAGAAATTGGAACTTTGAAACTTCCTGAGACTTTAGGGGCATTTCTTACTATATTTGATTTTTCTTAGAGATCCCTTTCAACTCTGTAGAGTTGGAGGCACGAGATGCTCCCAGAAAAGAAACTAGGAGTTGGCTGCCTATAAAAGGAATTTCTTTCTTCTCTATTTTGGTTATACAGTGAAGGTTATAAGTATAGAAAGGAAATAGGAATTCAGGGTATTCTCTTACCTAGAAATAAAATAGAGCAAATAATTGTAGGTTCCCTCGAATGATATTTTTTGAAATCTTGAATGGGGTCACATAGGCATAGAAGGTTAAAGAGATACCAACAGAGCTGCCCAATCTAGCTTCTTGGTTATATGTCTAAACAATGTGTCACCAAACATTACTACATACTAAGTGACTTTCTCCTTCTCATACCTTACCATGTTTTCAGAATGTGTATAGAACTCCCTAATGTGATCTTATGCATTGTTCATGCTTAATATGCTCTGAGTAAGGTCTACCTCTCATGTTTCAACTTCGAATGGATCAAACTAGTGACAAAAACTTTGGGCAGGGTCAATCTGTAAAACTAGGTTTTAAAATACAAATGACTCACATTTTAGAGAAATATTTTATCACATTCTCTCAATAATTGAAATTAATGAGATCATAAATAATTTAAGACATAACTATAGGAATTGGAGTCATTTACTTTCAGAAAGCTTAAAACATTCATGACTAAATACCAGATACCTTCTTGAATAGCAATAACTGTAAAAGTAACAACAGCAGTGAAGATAACAACCATAATACAATAATAATGATACCAATCTCCTTTAGGTGTTTTTTTTTTTTTCTACTGTCCACTGTGTCAGCTGGTTTTTTTTGAAACACCTCAGAATACTTCTTCCATTTTATGCAGAGTACAAAGCATTTGCTATTTTTGGGTTATCAATTCATATTCTTCCTTCCTTTAAAAGTCCATATAACTTTCCTTTATATCCCCTTGATATTTCCTTGATATGGTAATTTAGTCCTAAGCTTTTTAAACTACAGAAACTCTGAAAAATGAACAGTCCTTCCTTTGGAACTAGTGTTCTCATTGTTCTCATGGTCATCTCAACATCATATGAGTCCCTGTAGGAGTTTTCTAGACTATGCAACTCATATAACACTGATGGGGAATGTAAAATTTTGATATTTCCTTACCTTCCTCTGTGTCATGTCTTTTATGCTTACACCTAGCTTCATATTAATTTTCATCTGTGGAGTATGTTGTGTAGCTTTTATATCTGTCTATTAGTAGCTTTCTAAAATATTGTCATATTTTATCGTTCTTCAGCCTCCTATATCACTACCTTGCGATTATCACTCCTCCAAGTTCTTTCTTGAGAATGCCTGCATTTTTCTTCATATTGATATATTTCTCATTCTCCTGGGCTCTCACTCACTGCTTTTTTGCTCAATGCCCCTTCTATGTATTGTCACTTCCTCCCTGGTACTCAGCTTCACCCACTCTCAGTCTCAACGAGCTATCACCTTCCAAATAAAACTAAAAATTTTTCTGAAGATGAATTTTGTCTCAGTCCTGATTCAGGAATTGCTGGACTAGGTGGAACTGATTTCAGCCTTGTGGATGTCAGCCAAAGAAATGTTTCTTCACACAAGAAGTGATGACAATTGAGACTGATTTGGGTAGAAGCAGGAACTAAAAAGGCAATGAGAGTATAACACGGGAACTATTTGTTGAACAAAAGGCCAGCCTCAAATAAATGATAGAAAAGCACAGCAAGAAAAAATCAAAAGCATTCCCTTAATAAATTATGGAGTCATTCCCTAACAGATAATGTAATGAAATATGGACACAAAGAGATATGGATCATAAAGGAGGGATGAAGTGACATCAGAGGAATGGTGGCACGTCCATCCTCTCTCCCTAACATGTCAACAAAACAGCTGCGGATAATTCAACAAAGAAGTCCCTGATCAACACAGATGCATGCATAAGAGACCTGCACACTGGATCAGCTAAGATGGGCTCCTTGGAATAAGTGGAGAGATAAGAGAAGGGAGGGAAGCCAAACACAGCTACAGCTCAACAGTGTATCTGAAGCACAGCTGGGAATTGATAGCAGTGGTCGGAGGCATGTTCCTCAGCCAGTTTGGACCAACAGAGGTAACCCAGCAAGTGGCTGACTGTTGGAGTAGCCAGTGGAGTGTTGGCATTGTGTGGTTGGGCACACAAACAATGAGAGAGTATCTGAAACCTGGGGGCTCATTTGAGTGGGATCTGAGTTGCATGCATAAGCTGTGAGTCAGCAGACACCCTCCCTACAGAGTAGCTCCCCATGGCTGGGCCTGGCTGCTGGTTTTCAGGCAAAGAAAGTAGATTGCAAAGCCCTGCCACCAACTAGACTCCCAGGTCTCGCCTCCCATTGCCCTTGGATAGTTTCCAGGAGTGCATTGTCTGTAGGCCAAGAGCTGTTGCAGTAGAAACGCAGTTTCCCTCTGTGACTAACCCCAGGAGGGGTGCTTGGGCTAGACCCTTGGAGGTCAGGAACTGCCATTACTGTGAGAGAAAAACAAACCTCACCCCCAAGCAGCTCGGGCAGTACAACACTATGGAAGCCTCAGAAGCTCAAATCTGTGAGGCCACAGAGGAAAAAAAAATCTTGCAATTGAGCACCATCTTCTGGAACAGAGTGGAAAGATCTTCTCAGAGATAAATGGGAAATGAAAGGAGAACAAGGAACTCCTAGAACAACCACCACAACGATGACCAGAAAGAAAATTAAAAATCCCCATAAAACAGGCTAGAATAAACAGAATTATGCGAGTTGAATAACAGAAACTTCAAGATTGCAGTTCTGAAAATACTAAATGAGATGTGAGAAAATACTGACAGGTAATTCAGCTCACTCAGAGAACAAATCAATGAACAAAATGAGTATTTCACCAAAGAAATCAAATTATTAAAAAAGAATATAGCAGGGATCCTGGAAATGAAACAAGAAATTAGAGTAATTAAGAGTGAACCAATGAGCATAGAAAACAGAACCATCCACTTAGAGGAAAGAACTAGCGATATTGAAGAGAGGATTCAAGAAATGATGCAGAGGGAAGAAGAGAAAGACCTGAGAATAAAGAAATACAAAATAGCCCTGCGAGACCTCTCTGATTCCATAAAAAAAAAATAAATAAATAAATAACATCAGAATCATAGACATAGTGGAGGAGGAAGAGAGAGAGTATGGAATGGAGAGTCTATTAAAACAAACAGTAGGTAAGAACGTTCCAAATCTATGGTAAGAACTAGATCCTTGAATCTAAGAAGCAAACAGAACACATAGTTACCTCAATCCAAAGAGACCCTCTCCAAAGCACTTGGTAATAAGCTGTCAAAAATTAGTGACAAAGAAAAATCCTCAAAGCATCCAGGGAAACGAAGGAGGTGACTTACAAAGGAAAACCCATTAGAATTTCACCCAACTTCTCAGCAGAAATTCTACAAGCAAGAAGAGAGTGGAACCAAATATTAAAATGCCTGAAAGAAAGAAATTACCAGCCACGTATATTATATCCAGCAAAATATTCTTTAAATATGGAGGATAAATAAGAACATTCCCAGACATACATAAACTGAGGGATTTTTATCACTAGAAAACCTCCATTGTAGGAAATACTCAAGGGGGTTATCCTACCTGAAACAAAGAACATACGGTCATAACACTACCAGCAGGATTGCCAAAAACTTGCAGCATAAACAGGGATAATTTGTGACAATAAAAACATTCAAGGGGAAGAGAGACAGGTATGGACAGGCAAAGGAGGATGAAGATCAAATGTACTTAAAAGGTAAAACACTATGGTATACATGCAACTTCACTTTTTATAAAACTAATGGCAAACACACACACAAATTCGCCAAACAAGATATATAGCTTAAAAAAAGAGGAAACAGAGGAAAGATGCATGGAATACTACCAAACAAACAAACAGAAAAATAGATAGAAGCATAAAGGAAAAGAACCAATGGAGGCACAGAGTTACCAGCAAACAAAATATAGAATGACTATAGGAAATCCTCATACATGAAAAACTACCATAAATGCAAATGGTCTAAATTTACCAGTAAAGAGGCACTGAGTAGCAGAGTGGATCAAAAAACAAAACCCAACCATATGCTGCCTAGAAAAGACACATCTAAACAGCAGAGACAAAGGTAGATTCAAAGTAAAAAGGTGGAAAATGACTCTCCAAACAAAAAACATCCACAAAAAAGCAGGTGTAGCCATACTTATATCTGATAAAATAAATCTCAAGATAACAAGAGAGAAAGATGGACACTAATGATAAAGGGAGCACCAAAACAAGAAAACATAACACTTCTTAATATATATGCACCCAACCAAGGAGCACCGAAATATATTAAATAGATACTCACAGAGCTAAAGGGAGAAACAGATCAAAACACAATTATAGTTGGAGAACTTAATGTTCCTTTGACAGTTCTAGACAGATCAACCAAACAAAAAATCAATAAAGAAATATTAGCCTTAAATGAAATGCTAGACCAAGTGGGTATAATTGACATTTACCCACCCAGATTTCATCCCAGAACATCTGACTATACATTCTTCTCTAGTGCACACGGAACATTCTCAAGGATAGACCATATTAAGTTGAGGATGTCCTCTCTCACCACTCTTATTCAACATAGTACTGGAAGTACTAGCCAGAGACACAAGGCAAGAGAAAGAAATACAAGACATCCAAATAGGGAAGGAAGAAGTCAAACTGTCACTTTTTGCAGTTGACATGATGCTGTATATAGAAATCCCTAATGATTCTACCATTAAACTACTGGAAACAATAAAAACATATAGTCAGGTTGCAGGATACAAAATCAATGTACAAAATTTCATTGCCTTCCTATATACCAACAACAAAACTTCAAAAAAAGAAATGGAGAAAACAATATATTTTGCAACCACAACCAAAGCAATCACAAACAAAAGAATAAAATACCTAGGAATAAATTTAACAAAGAATGTGAAAGACCTATATACTGAAAATTACAAAACATTATTAAAAGAGATTGAAAAAAAGCACAACAAAATGGAAAAATATCCTGTGTTCATGGATTGGGAGAATCAACATAGTTAAAATGGCCATTTTATGCAAAGCAATACATAGATTTAATGCAATTCCCATCAAGATCCCAATGTCATTTTTTAAAGAAATATAATGAGAAATCATCAGGCTTGTATGGAACCACAAAAGACCCATAATAGCCAAAGCAATCCCGAAAAATAAAAGAACAAGATTGGAGGTATCACTCTACCTGACTTCTAAATATACTACAGAACTACGATAATCAAAACAGCATGGTATTGGCAGAGAAACAGACACACAGATCAATGGAACAGAATAGTGAGCCCAGCTATAAAACCACACATATATGGACAGATAATTTTCGACAGAGGAGGCATGCACATTGGAGTAAAGATAGTTTCTTCATTAAATGGTGCTGGGAAAATTGGAAAGCCACATGCAAATGAATGAAACTGGATTGCAGTTTGTCCCCATGTACAAAAATTAATTCAAAATGGATCAAAGACTTACACATAAAACCCAAAACTATAAGTCACATAGAAAAAAATATATGTACCAAACTTGTGCACCTGGGTGATAGAAAACATTTTATGGTCTAAGGCCATACCACCCTGAACACGCTCGATCTCGTCTGATCTTGGAAGCTAAGCAGGGTCAGGCCTGGTTAGTACTTGGATGGGAGAAAACATTTTATGGATTTGACCCCAAAGGCAAGGGAGGTAAATGCAAAAATAAATGAATGGGGCTATATCAAACTGAAGAGCTTCTGCACAGCAAAAGAAACGGACAACAAAACAAACAGGCAGACAACCAGATGGGAGATGATATTTGCAAACAGAAGCTCTGAAAAAGATTTAATTTCCAAAATTTATAAAGATCTCATAAAATTCAACACCAAACAAATAAACAATCCAATCAAAAAGTGGGCAGAGGACCTGAAAATACACTTCTCCCAAGAAGACATACAAACAGCCAGTAGATAAATGAAAAGATGTTCAAACTCACTGGCAATCAGGGAAATGCAAATTAAAGCTGCAATGAGATACCACCTTACACCAGTCAGAGTGGCCATTGTCAACAAGACAAGCAACAAGTGTTGGAGAGGTTGTGGAAAAAAGGGAACCCTCATTCACTGCTAGTGGGAATGTAGACTGGTACAACCACTATGGAAAGCAGCCTGGCAATTCCTCAAAAAATTAAAAATAGAGCTACCATACAACCCAACAATCCCACTCCTGGGTATATACCCGGAAACTCAAAATCATTTATACATGAAAATATACGTACCCCTATTGCAGCATTATTCTCAGTAGCCAATAGTTGGAAACAGCCAAAGTGTCCTACGATAGAGGACTAAATAAAGAAGATGTGGTATATATACACAATGGAGTACTACACGGCCATACGAAAAGATGAAATAGTGTAATTTACAACAACATGGATGGACCCTGAGAACATTATGCTAAGTGAAATAAGTCAAACAGAGAAAGCTAAGAACTTTATGACTTAACTCATACGTGGAATATAAGACTGAAACTTATGTATACAAATAGCAGTGTGGTGATTGCCAGAGGGAGGCGGGTGGGGAAAGGAAGGAATACTAATATGAGGTGCCAGGAGAAGATTTGACTTTGGGTGGTGGGCAAATGATCCTATATACAGATTTTAAAAATTAGTAATCCACACATGTAACCTATATGTTCATGTAGACTAATGTCACCCCAATAAAATTTAAAATAGTGAAAAAAAAGGAGGGATAGACTAGGAACTGACTAGATAGGAGATGAGCATGAGAGAGCCTGCCAAGCCTGTGTTACTTAAGCATCCAAATCAGGAAGAATGAGATGAAATGCTTGTCACAAGTATTTGTGGGCACTAACAAATATAGATGCAGGTGGTAGGAAATGAGTGAAGGGGAAAACTGGTGTGAGTAACTGTAGCTTATTGAGGTAGTGATGACTTGCCAACTCCTATGGATACATACATCATCTCACTTAATTCTCAAAGCATCCATATGAGGCAGATGCTATTACCTGCTGCATTTCACAGAGGGGAACCCTATGGTTTAAAGAGGTGAAATGACTATTGCCAGAAACCTGTATTGGTAAAAATGAACCTCGGTGGTCTGACTCCAAAACCCATACTTCCAGCCACTACTATGCCTAATAGTGGTGATCATGCTAAGTCAAAACAAAAGCAATTGAGGGAAGAGCAGTACAATATGAACAGCAAAAACAGTAGCAACAGTGGTTAGCACTGATTTCTCTGGCTTTCTAAAAATTGTAGAGCATTTTCTTGAGCACCAGGCCAATATCAAATGATTAGAGAAAAGCATGGTGATAAAAATAATATTCCCTTAATAACTTATGGAGGAGCTATTCCCAGATTGATAATGAAATGAAATTTTTATTGTCTCCTTTTCCTCAGACCTCAGTGATCCAAAAAATTGATTGATTGATTTTATTACTTTTCTAAATGAGATATTGTATTTGTGTAACTTTTAATTACCTCTATAAGATGATTTTAAAACTGTGCTTATATGATTTTCAATCATACTTTCTAATCATAAAAAGAAGGAAAAACTGGAAATGGTTCAGATAGAAAAAAAATGTCAGAATAGACTATCCAACATGGCCTTTCAGCAGCTTATGTGCTTGGCATTATCTTTACGGCCTATAGTATAACTGTGAATATTTCACTGCATATCTAAAACTATCTTAAGTGTGAACTATCTCTTTCCCTTCCTTCCCCTTTCAGTTACAAAGGACATAATGTGATGTGTTAGTACAGAATGGATAGAAAAGACTTTTTCTTAAACCAAATTGGCAAGTAAAAAAGGTAACTCAAGGATAAATACAGCTTTTTTTCCAAGTGCTGTAAGTCTGGTAGTTTTTTTTTTCTCCATTTCTCAAATTTGCTCTGTTACTTCACTGGCAAATTCTTATTAACAAAACGGTCCAAATGGGGAATAAAATTAACAGGAAGGGGAAGTTATGGGTCTTCTTTAATTATCATTAATATACTAATAAAAGGGCAATATGCTAATTAGAGCAGACATCTTCCAGACATCCTTCCGGACGTACTTTCAGGACAAAGCCTCAGCGGCTGCCTGAGGCTCAGGCAAGCCGCGGAGGTTAGCAGTGGCTGCAGCAGAGGCATGATGGCGATGTCACTTTCCCTGATAGGCCAGGTCACCTCCTGCAGAGGGAGGCCAGAGGCAGCAGCAAGCAGCAGCAAGGGGGTGATGTGAGCAGTGCCTTCCCCTGATCAGCTGGTAGCCTCCCACCTCCCGCCTCCCACAGAGGGAGGCCAGACTATGTGGGGAGTGGGCCTAAGCCGTCAGTAGGACATCCTCTGAGGGCTCCCAGACTGTGAGAGGGGGCAGGCGGGTCTGAGGGCCCATCCTCCCACCCCTTAGTGCTTGAATTTCTGTACACTGGGCCTCTAGTCAATAAGACAAAAAATGAGTATCCACAGTTCTGGAGTGATTGCTTTCTAACCCATTCTGACCATAATCAGTTAACTCCTAAACCTTTTGATTTAGCAGCATTCATGCAGTTACTCAACAAATATATTAGTTTTGTGACTCATAGCACAAGGAACTAGAAGAATCTGAAGATGAATATGATGTAGCTTTCATGCTAGAGGAGAAAGGAACCTGGTAGGAGAAAGACATGGCAACACACATACAGAGAGTATAAGTGAAATGTCAACTGGTATGAGTAAGGGAGAATTATAAGAAAGTGCTATGAGATTAAGACGTGGTATAATATGGTACAGTATAGTGTTGTGGAAGAAAAGTAGGGTTTCATGGGGGAACTTTTTTTGGGAGGACCTTGAAGTGTGTGTTAAATTCTGAACGCGTGATTATGTCTAGGTGTAAGAAATAGTGTGAGAAAAGACACTGAGGCAAGAAAGCCTTTAGGAATAATAGGAAATATAGTTTGGCCTGAGAATTCAGTGTGTGATGAAGAATAAAGGCAGATAAGTGGTGAGGCCTATAGCACTTCTTGGGCCTGAAACTGAAAAAAAGAGTACCACTCTCTCAAAGCTAAGAAAGTTTACATGAAAGCGAAAATGACACCTTTTGAATGCTTGGTTTCCGCTACTGCCTTGCCAGGGAGACTTCAGTTTAAACATTTATTCCTAAATTGTATTTTCCATGGATGTTTACTAATGATGGTAATAGTGGTAATAGAAAGTATCTTGGGGCTTGGTTTATATTTATTTCCATTTAACTAATTTCACTATCTGCCTCAGTATTTTTTATTATTATAAACTGGATGAATTAGTCTGTGATTCCAAAGTACACAGGAACAGTTAGCTACCAAATGGGAAGATTTCTAAACTTATGAAGCCTAGGTCAGGACATCTAAATGACAACCTCTGTTTAGTCAAAGGGCAATAAAAAATGAGCCCAGAAGCCAAAAAATAAATGGTGGATGGCTGAAGTTGGACACTTAGAACCATGGGGTATTTGAACTGGAAGAGACCTTAAAGGTAGTCCAGGCCAGTGATTCAGAGTATTCACTAATATGTGTCTCTTCAAGGGTCTACTTGGGTAGTAAAGAGGATCAGGGATCTATATCTAATATTTTAAAAGGCTAATAGAAACTAAGCTTTTATTTTCATATGGTCCTACAAAATCATAAAAATAGCAACCATCTCATTGAACAACTAACTTTGGTGTGCATGTTCCTTCCTATGTTTTCCACTGTTCTTAATACATATTCAATAAAAAGAAATTCCTGATCAATAAAAACAGGAAAATAAATTATTTACTATAATTTGATATGTTAACATATTTCCAAATAAACCATGAGCATAAATAATTAAATAAGTTGTTGGGTTGAATATGCCAGAGCTACATTTGACCCAACTGCCAGATTACATAAATGGAGAAACTGAGATTGAAAGAAACAGAAACATATATCAAAGATCATATAGCTAATTAATGACTAACGTGGCATCAGAACCCAGATCATAAATATGCTAACTCAATGTTTTTTCTGCAATAGTACCCTGATAGATGGACTCCCAAGGAGATTCTAGAATGGAAGGCAGGAAAGATTGAGTCCAGAGACCATAGATAATAAAATTTAAGATGATCTCAACTAATTCTTTTTTATTTATAGAGAATCCCACTCATCAAAAATGCATGATGATTAAAGAAGACATAAAATAATATACTTGATTTATTTTATCCTGAAACAAAGTCTTCACAGTGCCTGACATTATTTAAGAGTTTGGTTTATGTACTTGTAATATCCTTACTAATGCACTATTTACTATTCCAACATACCACTGAAACTCACCTGGGGAGTGATTTTACCCATTTTGTCAATATTAAATCTGAGGCTCAAGTAAGTTGTGTGTTTTTCCAAAAGCTGTTTCAGTAGTGAGACTAGGACTGGGCCACGGGGCTCCTTAAACTTCATTTCCAATCTCTGCTCTAGTTTCCTGGAAATTGGTTTTATCAGTTTGACTGCAAGCTCTTCCTGGAAATGACAGCAATCAGATGAAGGAAGAGAGAGGGAAGACATGAGAAAAATATAATGCTATGTAAGGATTTTTAACATGTTGTCCTTTGCACTGATGTATTTTCTCCATCAAGTTGAATAATTGAGAATTGCCTGTGAAACACCAATTCCCAGAGGAGTTGTGATCAACACATTAGCAGCAAAGGTTTTGAGAACTATAATATACTACATCAATTGGGATGAATATCACAAGAGAAGGCTGATACACGTCCCAGTTAGTAGTGTCTCCATTGGAACTGACAATAGAGGTCTGTGCCCTTTACTCTTATTGTTACTGTGATTGGAATGTCATTAAGGAGCATCCAGCTTAGGTCAATAGGTGGACCTGAATCCTAACTCCTGTCAATTCCAATAAAGGCTTACAAAGGGACCATACTACTTACCTCTAATAGAATTTTAATGCCTTTTTTGTCTTTCGGCATCATACAAAATAACCATTTGTGAAACACCTAGTCATGCCTGTTAGGGTAAGCTGAGCAACAGCTTGGACCCAGATTATCATAGTGGCTATAGGAATTTATTCACTGTCATTAATAATAATTTTACCTTCATACATACACTGATACACATTTATAACTGCTTCAAAATTGACCAGGCAGCTATAGAACTAGATAATACAAAAAAATGATTATGTATTAGAAGGTAAAACTATTATTTTAATAGTATTTTCAAAATAATATAAACAACATATTTATAAAGTAAAAGATATCTAATAATTCAAACATATCTTTGAGACCATATAGCTAACAATAGAGAATAGAAAGGCACCAGTAAACTATATATTTCTTAAGAAACACAGGCAGATTTTCTGGAAATAAAAAAAGACCTTTGATATTTGAAATATGTTTGAAAAGGTAAGAACCTATGATTTGAAATCTTCCACTATAAATATGGAAAATTCTCTAATTATACGTGCATAAGGAGGATATATAATCCCAACTTCAATTTATTTCTTTAGAAACTCAGCCCTTAAAATAGTAATTTGCAAGTTATATGTATTGGGGTTCAATACAATTCCTAATGGACAACAAATAATATAGAGACATATTTATGTCAAAATAAATTAATTTTTAACAATGTTGGAATGTGGTATCTGTTACTGTGGTGAATGTCCAGGAATTAAGAATTTTTAAGTGTGAATAACTATATGTGATTGCCCATGCTGCCCTTATAAGTTTATATTAGTTGAAATAAAATATTTTCAAAAATGTGTATCTAAGAAGCAATGGTTATATAAATGAGAATAAGGCTTTCTATAGTATAAACTCCAAGATAAAAGCTACCATCCTTGCTACTGAGTACATCTTACAGACTAAAAAAAATCCTGATTCTTTTTTTCAGGAAAAAACTCAGCAAACTGCCCTCAAACAAGTTAAGGTCTAGCTATCAGAGACAAGTAAAGTATTATTTACCCCAACTCTGTTTGCTTATCTACACCTTTTAACAGATGCGTCTTTGCAAAAAAAAGTTAAGCTTTCTTGGTCTAATGTAATTTTTTAATATGATTTATCTTCTTCTCAGAAAAAGCATCAAGAGAACCAAAGCAGCACCATTAGTATACTTGAACTAGCAACAGAGTTTATATTTTAATAATTAATATCTTCTCTGCCAGATTGTAAAACCCAACTAAAACAAAGGATGTGTAATGGTTTATTGACATTCTAATTAACAAGTTTGAGTAAAATGACAAAAGTCAAGAAAATGTATAACTGAAAACAGGCTGGCTTGGAACCAAGAATAAGGTATAACCCAGTGGTTCCCAAACTTATTTGGCCTACTGCCCCCTTTCCAGAAAAATATATTACTCAGTGCCCCCCGGAAATTAATTTTTTAAAAATTTTAATAGCAGTTAAACAGAAAGATATATGTATTAATGTTTCTACCTTTTTCGTAAAATATAGTAAAGAAAGGTGTAAATTAGAAACATTGAAGTTTGAAATTATGAAACTATTTATTGAACTCAGAATAGAAAGGTAATACAAAAAATGTTAAAACAAATGCACCTGTGGCCATCACTGTCCCCCTGGATCGCTGCAGCGCCCACCAGGGGGCTGTAGCGCCCACTTTGGGAATCACTGGTATAACCTGATGAATAACATGAGTCAATACATGTACTATTAGACCATTCATGTAAAGGATTATGAGTTTAGGCCTTGGATTCATACAGCCCACCCTGAAGCATATTTTCACTATGCATAAGCTATATGAACTTGGACACATTATATCACTACTCCAACCTTCAATTACACCTATAAAGTGGGCATAACATAATCTAGCTCAAATAATTGTTCATAAAATAATATGTGACCAATATCTGAAGTAACTAGCATAACACTTGACTTTGAGCAAGCCATCCCTAAATATTCCATTATCAGCAATATTCATAAATTTACATAGAGGTCACATTCTAAAAAAGGAAACAGTAAAGAAATGCTCAAAATAGTTAATAATTTAAGGTTTTAGAAATGTTACAGTCATTTAGATAAGATTTACAAGGTTTCAGAGAGGAAGGGAGGGGGAGAGAAAGAGACAGAAACATCAATGATGAGAGAGAATCATTGATTGGCTGCCTTCTGCAAGCCCCCTACTGGGGGTCAAGCCTGCAACCTGGGCATGTGCCCTTGACCGGAATCGAACTTGGGACCCTTCAGTCTGCAGGCCAATGCTCTATCCACTGAGCCAAACCGGCTAGGACTAGGTTGGTCCTTTTTTAATACCAGCTCACACACACACACACACACACACACACACACACACACACACTCACACAGAATTAACTATAGAATCCACAAATGAGAACATCAGACTATGTAGATTGTGTTCAGTTATTCTTGCCACTTCTGGATGATTTCCCTTGCAAAGGCTCTATTTCCTGTGCCAGATAGTGATATGGCTTCTCTTGCATACATAAACACCAAGGCCAAAGTATCCAAGAGATGCTGGGCATGGCTCAGTATGCAAGATCCTTGCTTTCCAACAGATCATACTAATGTGGTCTCTAAATTGAAGAGCTGATACTAAACATCTGGCGCCTACTCATAAAAACAAGAAGAACTCGTGCCCAGAAAGTCATTGCATGCCTCAACAAATATTTTGTCTTGGCTACAATTCCCATGGCTTGGAAATATTAAAACTTTTAATGTGTGGTCATCTGAAATACCTACCTCCCAATACACTTTGTAGGATTTAACTTGACCAAGAAAGAATCATACTAATAAGAGGAATGCTTTGTGATGCCTGTAAATTCCTAAGGACAGATCTAAGTAACTGGAATGTGGATACAGAAAAGGAACATTTTAGATTATAGTTTCTGCAGATATAGTGGTAGTTTGAGTCAAAGAGTAGTAATTTCATATAGAGAGGCAATTGATAGAAAGCATCGGCAATCATTTACAAAAATAAGTCCCCCTTTCTTCCTAAAGTGGCAGAGCATGATCCCCCCGACTTGATGGTTTATGATAAATCTCAGCAATTACGCAATGCTACTTTTGGTCGGGGGGGGGGGGGGAAGCAGGGAGGTGAGTATGAGGAGGGTTTCTGAAAAGCATATCTTTATTCCTTTGCAGAAATAACTCATGCTTTTGAACAAAATCAAACATCTCCCATCCTGCTATAAAGTAAATACTGACATAAGACCAAAAGGCAGTATCTGGAGACTGTAAATGCCTCATACTTTGATTAAAAATGCTTTTGTCAATTACAGATTGATTTTGTAGCTCATTACAGTGATGAATGTCGGGGCTGGCGGAGGTGGTATTTCACCACTTGGCCTGAGGGTGTACTCAGTTAGAAGACGGTAAAATTACAATTATTTTCCAGCACTCGTCAATGTGCCTACACTGACCCAGTGGGCGCCACTGGGGTAATTTTAAAAAATGGCATCATGTGGAATGGTACAAAAAAGAATAGTACATCAGCCCTTCTGGAAGGAAAACATTTTAAACAAATATTCCTTAAC
Source organism: Myotis nattereri (assembly GCF_964212035.1). Taxonomy (NCBI): domain Eukaryota; kingdom Metazoa; phylum Chordata; class Mammalia; order Chiroptera; family Vespertilionidae; genus Myotis; species Myotis nattereri. Next base: position 62,393,114 of record NC_138077.1, on the reverse strand, counting down.
AGCCTGCTGAGAATCTTGCCACATGATAGGTAATGCTGAAACACATCAGCTGGGCTTTGAAGTAAGCTAGAATGTGTAGTGGAGGCTTCAGCAAGGAATATGCAAATATCTCTGTGTGTACCACTATGACTATTAAAACTATACATAATTTATAAAATGTATGCAGGCAAAACCATCCCCACATATAAATACAAATGTACCTTTTTTCCCCCTCTTTAAACATCGGAGGTTGTTAGGAGTTATGGGGAAATTAGAGGATATAGGTAAGAGCTGCAGGGGGAAGAAATCAATATTCAGTAGTGACTGAGAAGTGAAAAAGGGAAATTCATCTCACTTTGTAATACATTCATGTCATGCTCTAAAGTGCCCTGTATTTCTGGAGTCACGGTGTGGTTTCTTACTCTGATATCCCTGGATTATTCACAGGGCAACCTCTAATGACAACATCTCTATAAAGCTAGATGGCCAAAGCAGCAACATTCATTCGAGAGATAACATGTGAACCTTCTATGTTATATACCTATCACCTTCCATAAATTATGATGACTTAGATTTCAATTAAGAACTTAAGTCAATCGATGCTTAATATTAAGAAAGAAGATATTATATGAGATTGGTATCAGCAAGACTTGGAATTAGAAAAAGAATAGAAATCATTTCAAGTTGAAGATTAGGAAGCCTAGCTACACTATGACTATAGCAATATTGGTCATCCATCTACACAATTGCTTTTTATAATAGTTCACCATGAACACAAACCTATTTATGGCCTACTCTCATGGCGATATATCTCTTTTCTGCTAGTTGTTTAGAATCCCAATACTGTGAAATGGAACCATGGTGACAAAAGAATAATATTTCATATAATGAAATGTCAAGAAATTTAAGTTAAAATAAGGTAATGAAACATAGGTTCAAGGCATAAAACCTGATCTATGCTTATAATCCAAGTGGAAAATGGATAGTAGAACATCATTAGAACATCTGCATCATTTTAGAAACTGATTATGTTTGGCATCAAGGACCAGGTTAAAAAATCTCATTTTTCTTACCTATTTTATTATAACAGGAGGAAGAAACAGAAGGGAACAGGTGTTCATAAAGTCTGGAAAAGATATAAGCTAGCTATTGATGCTTTTTTTAGCAAGGAGACAATATACAGTGAAAAATAAACTTGCAGTTATCCAGAGTATTAAAAAAAAAAGAGATATTTAAAATTAACTGCATTATAATTGTTGCAATAATATGCTTTTAGATGCCTTATTTTTGTGCCAAGGGGGCACAATTGGAGTAGAAATGGCGCTATCTAAGTAGTGTTTGCCATAAACAATTCCAGGACAAGTCCTGCTGATGAGATAAAATCTGAAAGAAAAAAATAACACTGTCAGCAATAGAAAGTGCTTAGGGCAGCTCCGGTGGCAGCCATCTTAATGGCCTCAGGCCTTAGGCTCTGAGTGTGGCATTTTTTCTACCTCATAGGTAAAGATGATTTTAAATATTACCTGTAGGCAAAAAACAAATATTATTTAGAAAAAAAAGCAAATGAATACTTGTCCTGGTGTTTTACACATGAAAGAGAAAGGCTCTCAGTTACCTAACTCATAGGTAGCTACAGCCAAGGGTCCACTCTTTCTGCAGAGAAGAAAGGAACCGCTGGTGTACATGGTAGTGATACAGTATTTCCTCTTCCATACATGGTAGCATTGCCAGATCATTTGACAATCTCATTACCTCCTCTCTCTCCTGCCAATATTCTGGCTAAAATTCTACCACACTTTTACATTCCTCTCTCCAAGGGCCCAGCTTCTAAAGGACTGAAAGCATGTGTCCTTGAGTTCATCACTTCTGAGAGTAATACAGAGGTTCCCCTATAGACTTGGTGATAGGTAAGGCTATGAGGACCCTGCACTGTGCAAGCTCTTTGTAGCAAGCAAATCGCAAAGATATATCAAATGTAAGTTCCCCTTTCCTTCCTTTTTACATTATTTGACATATTTGGCAAGGTTGTGGAGAAAAGGGAACCCTCGTGCACTGCTTGTAGGAATGCAGACTGGTGCAGCCACTGTGGAGAACAGATTGGAGTTTCCTTAAAAAATTAAAAATGGAACTCCCATTCGACCTAGTGATCCCACTTTTAGGAATATATCCTAAGAAGCCTGAAACACTCATCAGAAAGAATATATGCACCCCTATGTTCATAGCAGCACAATTTACAATAGCTAAGATTTGGAAACAGCTTCAGTGCCCATCAGCAGATGAGTGGATAAAAAAAATTATGATACATTTACAAAATGGAATAATACACAGCAATAAAAAAGAAAGAACTCTTGTCGTTTGCAACAACATGGATGGACCTGGAGAATATTATACTGAGCAAAATAAGCCAGTCTGAAAAAGCTAAGTATCACATGATCTCACTCATATGTGGAATCTAATGAACCAAATAAACTGATGATCAAAAATAAACCCAGAGATATAGAAGCATGAACAGACTATTGAACCTCAGAGGGAAGGCAGGTCAGAGTGGGTAGGAAGAGATCAATCAATGAACTTGCATGCATACATGCATAACCCATGGACACAGACAATAGGGTCGTGAGGGCTTGCGGGGGCAGAGCATGGTGGGAGCAGCTGGAAGAGGTTAATGGAATTGAAAAGGATAATTTATATAATATTTTCAACAATAAAGATTTAAAAAAAGATTAGCCAAGACATGTTAAATTCATGTCTGAATATCCAAGAAACTTTCTGCTGACTCCTTTGTAAAAGCACATATGGTGCCACATTTACTCTCTCTTTACTGGTCTCTCTCCACTTACCTAACTATGAGCTCCAGATAAAAAAATAAAAAAAAGTCTATGTTTGGTTCTGAAAATCAGTTAAACAAATGTACAAAGTTACATTAACACATTAGGATTTGTAATTTGTCTCCACTTTGACATTTGAGCCAATTGTAAAATAATATTAATTCAGAAAAAAAGGAAGATAAGACTAATACTGGCTGAACATGGTCAAATAGCTACAATTCAGCCCGAGCTCACTAATGTTTATGTGGACAGCAGAATGCAGCACTTAGGAGTGGAGTCTGGAATCAGAAAGCTTTCTTTCACCACCTACGAGTTACGAGATGTGAAAATTACCATTTTGTGCCTCAGCCTTGCCATCTGTAAGACAGGGAAAATGTCACTTTCCTCACAGGCTTCTACTGTGCCAAAGATGCGTTGGCCTTGTCAGTGATCGGTCCAGCACAGCATGGTGGAGGCACTCTCTCCAAGGTGAAGGTAATAAGAGGATTATTTGTAAAGAATTTTAAAACAATATTAAAATCAACTAAAGGTTGAACAATAGTTTCATTGTAACCTGCACTTTGCAATTCTAAACAAAGACAGATAAAATACTCCTTCAGGCCAGAAACATTCAACACCGGGAATTTTAGAATAACAGGGAAAGCCTTATGGTGAGAATATGCTAAGAATAAAGATGCATTAGATCAGATCAAGGAAATACATATCATTTCTAATTTATCATATTAATGCATTTTGGAATAAAACCACAGACATTTGTAGAAAGATAAAATAGTCTCTTTAGATTCAGTACAGATCTCATTTAAAGACGCATGATGCCTTCCATATCAATTGTTTCCCAGCCATCACTAAACTGCTGTGAATCAATCTTTGGCTTTAGCTTCTCTGACTGCCAATGCTGGCCGCAAGCATTTACTTCTTCGATTACTGAGATACAAAGAGGACAGATATAGTAACATTGCCATTTGTAAATTATTTTCAAGTGCTAGGATAAAATGTAATCTATATGTAGAGTACATTTTAGGCTACAATTAACAAAGGCAAATAATGATTACATTTCTCAGTGGAAATTTTGACAGAAATAAGGGCACCTCCATTTAGTCTGTGTAATACTCTTCTCTCCCATCATTGCCCTGTTAATTATTCTCAAGATCACTTACTTTTACTTGCAATTTTTTAAGTTGATGAGACCATTAAATTTATCAGCTATCCAAATACATTTGAAATTTATTAAGACTCCATGCTGCCTTTGAACTGGAAATAGAGGAGGAAAATAACTCACTTTTAAAGAAATTAAAGTAATAAAGCAAAATGGTTACCACTTTATTTTAAGTGCCCATTAACTAGAGCATAAGAGATAGAGTCAAAATGGAAATATCAGAGAAATAAACATGTGAAACACATACCATTCTTTGCACACAAGCATGAGGACACTAATCCAGTAATCAGCACTCCCAGAACACATGGCAAAAACATCCCAAACAAGAATAGTTTAAGGATTTATTTTATATTATTAAAAAAATGGGGTCTCACTAAAATCTAACTTTGTGTAAAGGAGTCATTGAAATCGTTGAGAAAATGCTTTCATTTATTGATGATAAATCTTAATTCATTTTCTCCATTAAGCAACTGCAAATCTTTGGGTTGAGAATGACACAAAATGGTTTCTATGAAATGATGTGATTCATGACATTTTTATCCCTTGTAAATTGAGTCCACACAAATTTTCTTAAACTGTGGATATTATTCTTAGTGTCTTGAAGAACTGCTAGTTGCTTCCTAAATCTTCAAATTTGCTTCATTTAAATATGTTGGCTCGTTGCTAGAGTTAATGATGATGAATAGAATCAGGATTCAATTTTTAATAAGCTGGGTTAGCTCTAGCCTAGGCAGAGCCCTGCTATGTGCATGATGGGATCTGAATTTTCTAAAAAGGTTCCTACAGCCCTAGTCGATTTGGTTCAGTAGATAGAGCATTGGCCCTAGGAATGAAGGGCCCTGGGTTCAATTCCAGGCAAGGGCACATGACCGGGTTGTAGGCTCATTCCCCAGTAGGGGGGCATGCAGGAGGCAGACGGTCAATGATTCTCTCTCATCATTATATTTCTAGCTCTCTCTCTCTCTCCCTTCCTCTCTAAAATCAATAAAAAACATTGTTTAAAAAATTTAAAAAATTAAAAATAAAAGTACAAAGGTTCCTACATCTCTTAGTAGGTATTAACATATCCAAAACTCACATATACCTATGTCTACATATCTATATATCTATCTATATCTATCTATCTATCTATCTATCTATCTATCTATCTATCTATCTTATTGGTTTCAGAGAGGAAGAGAGAGGGAGAGAGAGATAGAAACATCAATGATGAGAGATAATCATTGATTGGCTGCCTTCTCCGTGCCCCACACTAGGATAAAGCCTGCAACCTGGACATGTGCCCTGATTAGGAATCAAACAATGATCTCCTGGTTCATAGGTCAATGCTCAACCACTGAACCACACTGGTTGGGCCCCAAAGCTTTATTTTAAGTTACTTATTTAAAACCTTGGTTACACAAAAATCACATTTAAATACACATCAGGAAGATGTAATGAGAGGATACCTTAGTATCCATTGTTTCTTTATTAAGTTCTCATACCACAGTGATTTTATAAATCAAGAGATGTGGGAAAAAAATGGGCACTGCCTAAGTCCTTAGTGGGAAGCCTAGAGGGGCAACTAGGAAACACAATTGAAGGTCGAGTAATGACGGAAGAATCAGACTAAAAGGAGGGTGGATCCATTTCAGAATCCTTTCCAAGTCTGTCTTATACAATAAACTAACAAGTAAGAAATGTAAGAATTTTATAAACAGTTGTCTTTTTCTCCCTTTGTCTTTTCATTTTTGCTTTTCTTCAGATGTTGATAACACAGTTGACCTAAACATGTTGAAGATTCACTGGCATAAAAGAAAGCATTTGAGTTCTCTCAGAACCTTGCACAGGGCCCAATTACAGACCTCTGTAAATATAAGATAATTGTTTAATGAAAGCTTAAGACAGAAGATTGGCCTCAACTTTTGTAATTTATGAAATTGAGTTATTCAGCCATGTGTCTTATGTACATTTACTGTTTTCTATTAGGGTGATGACTAGATTTCCATAAAAATATAATAGAAAAATATTTAAAATGAAAAAAAATATTTTCAATAAAACATCTTTTTGAATTTACAAGATTTAAGGCCTGTATCTGGAAATATGATTCTGATGCAGATATGCTTCCAAATGACTGTCATTTCACTAAAACACAATAATTTTATTTATTAGATATTTACTTGTGGAGATTATGATTTCATGCAAAACAAAACCCAAAACAAACAAAACCAACCAACTAAAGAACCAACCAACAAAATGAATGCAGTACCATCGAAAGGAAGGCATTCTAAGCCTTATAGTGATCACAAGTGTGGGTGTTTTGTATGTAGTGACTTTTAGATGGGTATCATGCTTGTAGTTTATTTGCTGCTCTCTTGCCTGATCTTCTGAGCATAGAGGGGGTGGCTTCTCTGAGCTCTCTGGCCAGCTTAGCACCCCTCAGAATTTCACAGCTGAGACTGGAGAATCTGTGGAAATCACCTGCTTGACATTCTGTGCCCTGTTGGGGATAAAGTGACCTTGAAGGTTAGCAAGCAGGAACAACTGGCAATTCTGCTGTCCTTGAGCTCACTTATTTAGGTAGGCCTTTCTTCAATGAAGCTCTTTGAGATATGACACACAACTGCAGAGAGATGCATGCAAAGTTTGTAAGGGGGCTACTGTTCTCTCCATTGTCCTGGTTCTAGTCCTAAATAAAGACTTTGGTCTTTAAATTGCCCAATCCAGCCTTTTCCCTTTAGTTAAGAGCACTCAATAAATGTTGCCATATAAAAATAATTTAAGTTGCACGAGATTAAAAATAAATACCAAACCAAGACTGGAATTAGGTCAAAGCCAACTTTGATCTATAACAGGTTATAGATGTATGAGGCATGATTGTAAATCAGATGTCCATGTACATATAACTAAACTAGTTTTATTTACTTAAGGTGCTTTTTCTTTCTAAATGAATTTACTGTCTCAGTTCTTTAAAAGAATGAAGAAATATTAATTAAATCTGATAATTACATTATTTTTATTGAATCTATTTTAATAGGAAAGATGCACCTTTTTGAGAGGATGTAACCTCATTTAAGATGAGAAAGGTTAAAATAATCAAGGTTTGATGGCAAGAGACATGGAATATGTTTCTATTTTTGCTTCACAGTAACTATTAAATGTATAAACTATTTTCTCTAACAATTCTCCAGACACATGAGAAAAGGACATGTAAAAATGATACTCTATTCCTTACTTTTCTGATGCTCAATGGCATCTGAACAAGCTTCTAAGAGAGCTGCCTTGGAGTACAAAATCAGAAATCTTTATATTTGTACTAAAATCTTTTTTAAATATTTTCATTATAGCATATCATATGCAGATGTGCAAAGATCATAACTGTACAGCTTCATGTATCTTCACAAACTTGACACACCTGGGTAAACAGTACCAGATCTAGAAACAGGGCACAAGCATCACTCAATACCTCATGTGTCCTCCTGCTTATTATACTCTGCTTCTGAGCTCCATCCACATACATTAATTTTGTATTTTATAAACTAAAATAAATGGAATCTGTTTTTTTGTTCAGTATTAGATCACACGATTTATTGATATTATTGTGTGTAGTTATAGATCATTCTCATTGCTGCATAGCATTTTATTGTGTAAATATATCCCAATTTATTAAAAATTACATTTTAAATGTTATGCTTGGCCAAAAGAGCCATTGGATTTTTTGAAGGGAGGGGGTAGTATAACTGAATAGAATATAAAAACATACATGTTTTAAAAATTAAAATCCTATTTTTAAATATAAGCGGATTAGGGAGAAGCCATAAATGCAACCCCTGCCAACCAAACCACATTGAAAAAAATATATAGAAGGGTTCAATACTTAGCACCAATTAAGCTATTTTAATTAATATTTGTAAACACTCTGAAGTGAGTTTTAAGTGTGGTAAGCCATATGAAGTTTTCTTTGCTAAATAAATGAGCAATGACATGGATATTAGAGGATTTGATAAATATTAATAATTTAGTTGTTGATGATAAAGAATAAAAAGTTAAGAATCATGAGTTTGACCTCAGGAGGGGAAGCCCATCAGAACCAGTAAATGTCTAAATTAGATATGTACTTAAACATGAAAAGCAGCTCTGGCCTATAAGAACTTACACTAATTTAAATTAATGACTACCAAGGTATTTCCAAAGCAGAGATCCTGTTTTAATTTGGTTTATTATATAAGAAAAACTAATTTATAGTCGAGTTGAAATTCCATATTTATGAATACACTAAAAATTCTTAAAAACCATTATCTTGAAAAACTTATTAAATGCTCCTTGACAATCTTGTTTACAGTATTAATTTTTTAACAAACAAAAAAAAATATGGTTTAATGCGCTAGTCACAAATTTCAAATTAGAGCTCTAAATTAATGTACTATGTTGAAACGCCTTTCCCAAATATTTTATATTTTCTCTAAATCTTCATGATATTTGGGGCATTTTATGAAAGGAAGTCTCTTGACCTTCCAAGACACACCATATCTGAAGTGTCTATGCTCAATTCAGAGTCCTGTGGCTATTTCTGCAGAATCTCCATCCATTTCCCATTCTTGGCCTTGCCACACCTTGTATATACCCTGCTGCTCTAATTGCCTTTGATATTTCCTGCACTTATTGCATAGCATATCTCTGTAAAATCATCCTTCCACTATTATATTTTCAAAGAGAAGATGAAAACTGAGTCTCTGCCAGTAATCATCTACCTTACAACTATTACAACAGAATCAAGAGTCCAAAGCATTTCCAAGAGCCAAGTGTGTTGATTATCACAAACACGTGACTGGAACTATAAATTCAGCAAATGCAAAGAGTTTATATTGATTCAATTTTGCACTGAGGTTTCACAGCAATGGCATTGCCTCATTACAGACAGCAACAAAAGTGTCCAATAGCTTGTAGCTAATGAAGAACTTGGTCATATGGGGCACCTTTGTCAAGGACATTAGTACGGCTTCTGTAGCCATTGAGCACAGCAGTGAAGGAAAGGATAAGTAGTTGCATGCCCGGTGTTATCAGACTTAAACTGAGTAGTAAAATAATAATAATAAGCTTTATCAGTAGGACAGCTAGTGACTTACGATAATTCCTAGGAGAAATAAATATTTTCTATATGAAAAAAAATCAATCCAATTATTTAAAAATTTACCATATAAAAATATCAAAGACATTAAAAAAAATCAGTCTTGTCCCCAGTTGCTTACAGTGTGGTGAGGTTTCTATTTTGCTATAAACTATACTTCATGCCAAAAATATAATGGAGAAATGCATAACAGTAGGGAAAACAATTTCTAATTCTAAAGCATGGCATCTTTGAACTTGAATCTTGAGAAGTGGTGATTTCTGATGAAGCCAATTTGTGCCTTTTAATTACGGCGTTTACTGGAAGTGCTCTTTGAAAAGAGAGGAAGAGTAAGCTATGGCGTCTTCTGAAGAAGAGTGCCCAGAGCAAAATTATATTGGCAGCAACCAGTTAATGAAGGGAAAGAAGAATGGAAAAAAAGATTTTCAGATGGAAAGGTATTTCATAATCACGGTTGGCTTTAGGTAACGCCCTAAAATGGTCCATAAAATGATGCAGAAGCAGCAGCGAAGCAGGATTATTATTGTTCTTTGTTTAGTTTTTCTGAAGCTCAGTTTATGTGAAAAAGAAAATCATTGGCTTCGAGGCAGAGAAAAAAAGATATCAGCATCTCACCTCTGCCCACGTTTAAAAGGTTTCTGGAAGAGGAACAATGACTCTTTAAAATGCCTTCAGCTAAGCTTTAAGCTACCACTAATGACATGCCGAACAGAAACTGAAAAAAAAAGCCTCCATATTACTGAACCTGGGACTTGGGCAACCTCCTGCTTCCAATTACAAGAACAAGCTGAGCCACAGCGCAGACAGGTAAGCTTGAGTCAGGTAGTGGGAAGGAGGGTGGGCAGAGAAAGGGGAGAGAGGTCAAAGCAGTGGGTGTATGGTCCTGAAGGAGTGTTCTGGTGGTTGCACTGACCGTACATATTTGGTTAGGAGGTCTTTAAGAGCTACCTCCCCTGCTATCCTTTAAGCTCACACATGATAAAATGCAATGAATTTCTGGAAATCACGTTCACTTTCCACCTGCATTGATGATCCCAACACCCATTTCCTCTGTCATCTTTTATCAATAGTACACTGCCTCTCACATCTTTAGGTTCTGCCAATACTTCCTTCTGCCTACAGGCTGACTTTATAAAAAATCCATTAATTTCCAGAGGACTGAGTCCTTCCACAAGCAGGAGACTATTACAGTTGACAAGGATGAAGTCTTGGGTGCCTGGGCTAGTTATAGGTGTTGAAGGATGGAGTAGAGTGAGGCATGGTGGGTGGACCTAGTACACAGGCTGCAAGAAATAAAACCAAGTTGGTTATGGGTACAAATAAATAATGAACCACATGTAGATGGTCCCACTAAGACATGGGTGGGCAAACTTTTTGATTCGAGGGCCACAATGGGTTCTTAAACTGGACCGGAGGGCCGGAACAAAAGCATGGATGGAGTGTTTGTGTGAGCTAATATAAATTCAAAGTAAACATCATTACATAAAAGGGTACGGTCTTTTTTTTTCAATAGTTTTATTCATTTCAAACGGGCCGGATCTGGCCTGCGGGCTGTAGTTTGCCCACGGCTGCACTAAGACATACAAATATTTTAAAAGGACAGAATGAAACAGGATCAGATACTCGGGAACTTCCAGAATCCTGAAACTGTGGCAATTATCCATAGGCCCATTTTTTTCATGCAAATGCTGTAGTCTAGCTCAGTGTGTACTTAACTGCCATCTCACTTCTGGCATTCCCCTTACCACCAAACTTAAGAAAAACAATTTACAGACAGTTCCCTTTGCATTTCCAGTCAAGTACCCGGTAAACTTTCATAGACTGAGGAAAACTAAAAACTTCAGAAAACTAAACATCATTGGTAATTCCATAGTAGCCAGATTATTTCTTCGTTTTCATGACCATTAATTTTTTTTTTTGCTTCATTCAATTATACTTATATTGCCCACTTCTTAGATCTGCTCATGAAAACTTATACTACCTTGGTTTTCTATATATTTATGTTTACAAATTCTTGACCTTCACAAGACAAAGAAGTAAAGAAAGAGGAAAAACAAAACAGAGCACCAATCTGCGGGCTTGCATTAGGGCCTAAACTGATTAATTCACAGTCCTACATGTTAGACCTTTCTGAATGCTCTGTTGAGAAGAACTGTAGGGAGTCAAGTGTTAAAACAGAAAATGACATTCAGAGGCCGTGTGATACTAGAGATGCTTGTATGCAGTTGCTCAGTAAAGATGGTGGCAGTAAAAGTAGAGACTCTGGGTGTACATAAAGGTAGAGCTGTGAGATGCAGTGGTATCTCCCACAGGTGGAGGCAGTGGGAAGATATTCTGAAAATTTTGGGTATTACAACTGGAATAGTGGATTTGCCACCAAATAAAATGAAGAGGTATATGGGAGGAGAAGGCATGAGAAGAGCAGTAGTTTAGGTTTTGAGGAAACTGAGTCTTGCTGAGGTGGCGGATTTTTCTAAAGGACAAGGCTATCAGTTTGCAAAGTGAAAATCAAATCAATGATTGCTTCACTGCCTCATTTTTATCACTCCGGGGATCTCTTTTTATCTTATGGCAAGGTGGCCACTTGCTTCCGGAGTTGTAACTCCCACCTATTTACTGATGATTCCCAAATCCGTGCCTCTGGCCCTGCCTCTTCTCATGAGCTCTTCGTCTTCCTACTGGACATCTTGGATGTTTCACAAACATCTCAACTGCAAATACCCATACCTATATTAAATCCTTCCTCTCCTAATGTGAGTATTCTCTCCTCCAATGTTTTAAATTCCTGTCAAAACATCTTCATCCACCCAATCAAGCATGCTAAGAAGTCTTTGAGAAGTCACCCCATACCTGCCTCTTACCAACCTGGTCTCCAAATCCTCTCAACACTACTCCTCAAATGTCCCCTACCTTCCTTTCTCCTGTTCTCATCTCCATAGCCATTCACTGAGTTTAGTTTCACGTCATCTCCACAGATTAGTTCCTCTGGTTTCAATCTCTTTCCTTAGTCTGGATTTCTCCAGGTATCAGAGTTAGATTTGTAAAAACAATCTAACTTGGCATTCCTTCTTAAGAGATGCATCCCTGCCATGTGGCAAGACACAGACCAGGATGCTCAGAATTCCATGTCCTGCTAATCCTTCACCTTATATTGCACTGAGAACACTTTTAAGTTTTATCTTTGCCTTATTTTTCTTGTTCTGTTGCATCACAGCTCCCTGCAATATGTCTTTGTGTCTTCTACTCTGCATTTCTCTCGCCTGGACTGCCCTCATCCAACTCTTCATTCCTGGAAAAATTTTAAAACATCCTTCAAAGCCCCGCTCCAATCTCATTTCTGTAGTGCTTTCCCTGACCTATCTGAGTGGGATTAATTACTATCTCCCTTTTGCTTCTATAATCCTTTTCATACAGACATTATAGTATGCATCACATTCTGCCAGAGTTAATTTCTGAGAGGTCTGACTCTCCAGCTAGATTGCTAGCTTCTTGAAGGCAACAGCTGCATCTCATTCATCTCCGGAGCCCATACATCCAGCACAGTGCGGGGCATGTGAGAGGCCCTCAGAATATGTTTGCTGAATTAAACTTAATTTAAATGATGCATAATGGGGAAAATAATATTTCATATACAGAATTGACAAAACTCACTATACAGACAACTGTTTAGATTCAGATCTATTCCAAAAAATGAGATGCTTCAACCGCCACAGTGCAAAAGGAAATAATCAGGTCTGCCATACACACAAACTTCTGTACTTCCAAAATGACTTCAAAAGAAAGAGATTTTACAGAGAACCATTTGTATTGAGCAGGATGTTGCTTTTCCCCCAGTAAGCATGACAGGAAACAAATAGGAAATTAAGCCTCCAGAGTGTTACTAATTGGTTCTTATGGAGGGAAGTAGCCAACAACCCCCAAAGCACCTGTTAGGTGGCTCACAGACATCTTGAGAATCATCTATAACCTGTAAGACTTGTTTTTCCCCAGGGATGTCATTCCTGATATGTATGTAAAGTATTGCTTAGACATCCATAATGGAGACTGGGGTAGAGGTTTGCATAGAATATCTCACTAAGTGACTAATGATCTCCAGAGCCCTGATGCTTATCACATCTGCCTTTCTCTGGGACCACGTGTTATTATACTTGCCAGTCTTCAGCACCGATAAAAAAAACTCTGGCCAAGCAGGTGAGAGGCTTTGAAATGGAATGCTATTAAACAATGTCTTTCTAATAAGAACTCTTAAAGCATTAAAATGGAATAATGTGAAATTTTACATCAAGGTTATATAAATTATTATATTTTTAAATTTATAGTTATTCCTTATATTTAATCTTGATTATTGAGATAAAGCCTATATAGTTATTCTTATATTATCTCAGCTGCCATGGCACCCTCCTATTTTGCTTCATGTCTGTATTTAGGTTTGGGGGATTTGGGAAGAATAACCAGATCTCCTAACTTCTAGCTGAGGGCTGTGTGCATAGACCCAGTACTGCTCAATTTCATTGTCACGCCAGATATGGATCAATTATATCACATTCGTCTTTACCAAATTCTGGTCAGAGGGGAGGAAGAACAAAGCCCTCCCTTTCAAAGTCATAGATAGAGAATGCAGAAAATCTAGAAATAGGACTCAGACCTCTGGGTGCCCAATACAGTGCTTTCACATACACTTTGAACAACGAAATAAGGAATATAAAGACATATGTCAAGGCCAATGGGAGCTGAAACGTCAAAGTGGGGTGTACGTGAAGGGACTCAGATGAGAGCTGAAAATAGAAAGAGTTGATGAGGGAAGCAATAAAAGCAAGCCGCTCTCAGGTGGCATTAGCGGTAAAAGAGCAATCTCGCTGGTCAATCCACCAGGTACTTGAATGCTGGTAGAAGGTGATTAAAGGAAGGGAGTTTCAGGTGTGCAAAGAACTCAAGTGAAACACATAATAGATTTTAAATCCTAAAGTGAATTTGAAATCAGCCATATTTTCTTTTTTCTCTCTCTCTCTTTAATCACAGAGGGAATCTGATTGAAGGAACATCTTAGCTTGTAGACCAGCCACGAGTTCACAAGGTCCTGAGAAAACCCTCCGCCTGCCTCTCCCCAGGTCTCTGAGGGTCCCGCAGGCCTTGCAGATGACAGGAGCGGCTGCTGGAATATGAAGAGTGGTGCCAAGGCTGTCAGCACTGGCCTGTTAGAGAGACTTGTGTTCATTCACTGTCTCAGCTTAGGGAGCCTTTGTGGGGAATGGCAATTCACAGTGTGAATTTCAATAGGATCTTTAAATCTCTCAGAGATGTTTCTCTTTCTCAGGGAAATTTCCCACTGCTTAACACTCACAGATTGACAGCTCTGCAGGTATCGCTCTAATATAGCCGTTCCTTTCTCAATTCTTAATGCACGTAGGGCCTTATTTCCTACCTAGAAGGTTAGACACAATATAGTTTACAGATGATGTATTATGGAATTGGGCACCTGAAGCCTGTATAATTTTGTTAACCAGTGTCACCCCAATAAACTCAATAAAAAGGAAAAAAAATATATTTTGATAGATATTTATTTTCTAACTGACATCAGCCTTAAATTAAAATGAATCTGACCCTGCACCATACAGAAATATGGCTTGTATAGGTTTCTCAAAATAGGATGTATTAAAGAAGACATATCAAGTTTTGAGGGTTTGTGTTGCCATAGTAACCATTTTAGACTCAATTTAGAGGATGGGGCAAGAGAGGGACCACCTAAGACATGTTTTCCTCAACCATAAAACTTCTGAGTGAATTAGAGTCTGTCTGTTTGTGGCTTTCAGTTGCAAAGCAAGCAGAAGTGGCCAGGCAGATCTGCATATAGGCCCTTTCACTGAATAAGGCTGGCGGGAATTACAAATGGGCACAAAAGTGCTCCAGTGTATTTCACAGCATTATCAAATATTAGAGTTTGGAATACATGAGGAAGCAAGGCTGTGAGGAGTTAAATAAGGACACATCTGGGACAGGAAAATAACGATCTTGCTTCTCTACAAATAAAGCAGTTGTGTTCCAAATGCAATAGGAGTACCATTTCCTTTCAGCATCACCATTTCTTTGTGAAAATTCTTACCCAATGGAATGGCAAATCATGTCTAGGATGAAAAAAACAACAATAATAAATGAATATAATAATATTCAAAAACAAAAACATGCTCTCTGAAGAAAGTAGAAATATGAAAGGGGCGTAATTCCACATTACTCCTTTTTGTTTTTCTATATGTAGTGAACTAAGGGCTCTGAAACTGGTGAAAGTGTGTCTCAGCTAATTAGGTCTGTATGATCACTGCGATGACCTTTATTCACACCCTCCCACCAAGCTGGAAACTTGCCCCAACACCCACCAAATCCACAACAGAAAGCTGGAAAATTGCTGCCTCCACTCCCCCAATTCACAGCAGAGATCTGACTCTTAACTCCATCACAGTGTAAGCCTACAACCAACCCTCGATGGGATTCTATGCTTAAACTGCATGGCTAACTCAGTTCTCTCTAATAGAAATGTATTGCAAACAATAGAGAGGCATGAGTATACCTTTAAATTTCCTAGTAACCACACTAAAATATAAATAAGCAAGTGAATTAATTTCATAAACCCATTTTATTTAACCCAATGCATCTAAAATATTATTTCAACATGCAATCAGTACAAAAATATTAATGATAGAGTTTACACTTTTCGTACTAAGCCTTAGAAATCTGGAGTACATTTTATACTTAACAGCACTTCTCATTTTAGACCAGCCACATCTGATGTGCTCAAAAGTCACATGTGGCAAGTGGGTACTGCATCAGGCAGCACAGCACAGACTATTGTTGGTGGGTCTTGCAAAAAAGAAGAAAAAGTGGACTCTTCTCCTGCCATAAAGATTCCTCACCCTACCGTAACCTGTCTTCTCTCAACTTTATACATAGATGACCTACTTCAAATCCCAGCAGAAGAAAATTTACCATGTCATTAGAAGCTCCTGGTCACCCAATTGTTCCTCTAAACTTGAGAGAATGTGACAAAAGCTAAAGTTTAAATCTAGAATATAATACACTAACACACATGCACATACATATACACACATATATGTAAGATACACACACACATATGCATGGCAAATTTCCTTAAAATCTCAATTATTTGCTTTTTCATCACAGATATATATCTGGGTCTTAAGGAGAAAGAATAGTAAAATTTCCTGCTTTTAAAAGTTAAAGAATATATATCCTATATAATAAATAGGTAATATGCAAATTGACCATCACTCCAACACACAAGATGGTCGCCCCTATGTGGACACAAGATGGCCACCACAAGAGGGCAAGCAGGGGAGGGCAGTTGGGGGGGACCAGGCCTGCAGGGGAGGGCAGTTAGGGGCAATTGGGTCAGCAGGGGTGCAGTTAGGCATCAATCAGGCTGGCAGGGGAGTGGTTAGGGGGTGATCAGGCTGACCGGCAGAAGCAGTTAGGGGCAATCAGGCAGGCAGGTGAGCAGTTTGGAGCCAGCAGTCCTGGATTGTGAGAGGGATGTCTAACTGCCCGTTTAGGCCCGATCCCACCAGGGTTAGCCTAAACAGACAGTCGGATGTCCCTTGAGGGGTCCCGGATTAGAGAGGGTGCAGGCAGGCTGAAGGACACCACCCATGCACGAATTTTGGCACTGGGCCTCTAATCTGATTCATAAGTAAAATACTGGCCCTAGCTGGTTTGGCTCAGTGGATAGAGCATTAGCCTGTGGACTGAAAGGTCCCAGGTTCGATTCTGGTCAAGGGCACATGCCTGGGTTGTGGGCTTGATCCCCATTAGGGGGCATGCAGGAGGCAGCCAATCAGTGATTCTCTCTATCTTTCCCTCTCCCTTCCTCCCTGAAATCATATAAAAAAATAAGTAAAATACTGAAGGAAAGAAAAACAACCTCACCTACTGTACTTCCTGACATCCTATTTTGATTTTGTGAAAATTTTCACACACACACACACACCTTGGAGATTTAGAAATTTTTATTACAGTATTATTCCACAACCTAAGCACCATGGTCCATGACACCTGCATGATGTGGAAGGCAGTGGAGATAATCGCTAATGCTACACTAAAGAGAGAGCAAGAAGTACATCCTGGATTTCTTCACAGTGATGGATTTATGAGATAAAAATTTCATGATTATCATTAGTCATTATTATTAATAGCAATCATTTGTTGAGCTTTTGCTCAGTACCATCATTGCTAAGTGCTTTTACACACACAAATACCCACAGACACACACACACACAAATACACACATTATTTACTTTTTAGTTGTTTTTATTTGAAAATCAGACATTTACCTTAGTTTCCACTCCACATTTTCTCTGGACCAAGGTGAAATATAACTAAATAATAGCTTAATTTTTGTATCTCATTATTCCTTTCAGTCACAACAGTCACAGCATTAATGTGAAAACTGTCCCCCAGTGAAATATTTCATCAGAATGTAGATTCCCTGTTTTATCAGAAGATATTTTAGCCAAAGAACTTATGACCTTTTGTTATTGAGTCATATATTAATAATATGAAAAGTAATAAACAGAAAATTTGAATCAGGATAACAAATGCCTCAGGTATTAGATTCAGGCTCACAGTTTCACTTCCTCAGGCATAAATGTGAGGGGGGTCAGTTTGTCTTCTGTGCTAATGCATTTTCTTCCAATTACCATTTTTAATTCTGTCTCACAGTTCAACACATCCATATAACTAGTTAATCAGATAATTCTACATCTGTTTACCTATTAATGGAGAAAGTCTAGGAAAGCCCATTTTGGGGCTATTTTTTTTTTATTTCTAGGTCTTAAGTGTTAAAAGATAATTTTATTTGCTTCTTCTATATTCAATCCATTAACAACAAACTAAATAAAGGGGAGCATTTTGTAAAAATAATGAATAACCTCTAATTCTTAAAAAAAAATTCTTAAAATACCACAATAGAAGTTATTTATTTGGAATATGGCTCTATAGTTTCCCACAGAAGTAATTTGATAAGAGCATGATTGATAATAATAGTTACTATCTGTCCATCTGTTCCAACATATGCAAGACATATTATCTCTTTTTGTTATAACAATACTGCAAAGAAATTATCTCCATGCTATAGATGAGAAAAGTTAATGTTAAATGACTTAAGACTGTAGTCAAAAATTGGCAGGATTAGTATTTGAGAGGAAACCTTCGCATGTCTCAGGTCTGTGTTTTGTCTGCCAAACCAGAAGCTTTCTTGGGGTTCCCTTCTCCCCATAGATTCTGTTTCAGGGGTGGGCAAACTTTTTGACTCGAGGGCCACAATGGGTTCTTAAACTGGACCGGAGGGCCAGAACAAAAGCATGGATGGTTTGTGTGAACTAATATAAATTCAATGTAAAAATCATTACATAAAAGGGTACGGTGTTTTTTTTCAATAGTTTTATTCATTTCAAACGGGCCAGATCCAGCCCGCGGGCCGTAGTTTGCTCACGGCTGGAATCCCTCATGTCACATCACTAACTCACAATGTTCATGGCAGCATAAACTCTGAAAGCCATTAGTATCCTTCATTCTAGATCAGATTCATTCTCAAGTCTAGTTTAAGGACAGAAGTACATCTACCTTTGGTGCAGTGCTGCATGCACTTCAGTAATAGGGCAAGGGGGGAAAGGGGAAGCAGAAAAAGGGGAATAGCTGTGGCAGGGAAGAGGTCAAACGTGGAATTCTAGTAGAATAAAAAATGAGGACATCCTCAGCGGTACAGGGAAGAAACCATGCCACTAGGACTGCAGCTTTGCAAGCTAAGGGATGTTCTTATTCAAGGGATCTTTGTAGGTAAATTGGCAATTAGTGAATCAGAAAGTGCTTGTATTTCCTACTGTAAAAATGCACCAAGTGACTTACCACAAGCTTGAGCTTGCTATGCTTGTTCATTCTGATCACTTCTCTGATTCAATAAAAATTGTAATTCAACTCTACAAAGTGTTAGCTAGCCAGCCCAATTTGCTGCCATCATAGAATTCTTTTTCTTAGGCCTCAAAGGACTAGGAACTCACTAGCATAATAACTATCAATCTGGCATGACGAAGCCTTTCCAAACTATGCAACCCTCCCCTTCTAGTGATACTGCACTTTGCAAAGAATATGAGAACCTTCTCACAGAAATTAGGAGTGGGGAAAAATGATAGGTTTCATAACTGAAAAGGCTTCCCAATGATTAGTATGCAATATCTCATACACTACCCCCACCCACTTCCTTTATGCTAATTAAAAATTCTGAGTGTCATCTCCCACAGTAGCCAGGAAACTACACTCTAGATTCCTAGAGTGCCCAAGTTCAAACCCAGTAGCAAATAACTAACCTAGACGGTTTTGTTCAGTGGTTAGAATGTCAGCTTGAGGACTGAAAGGTCCCGGGTTCAATTCCAGCCAAGGGCACATGTCTGGGTTGCAGGCTTGATCCCCAGTAGAGGCTGTGCAGAGGCAGCCAATCAATGATTCTCTCATCATTGATGTTTCTATCTCTCTCTCTCCCTCTCCCTTCCTCACTGAAATCAATAAAAAATATTTTAAAAAGTAACTAAACCTGTCTGTCTCTGTTTCCTCATTTGTAAAGTATTCACAATATGGTACAGCCATAAGGTTATTGAAAGCTTAAATAATTAACGTAAATGAAGTACTCGGAACAGTGGCTGTATGCAGAATGTTTGCTACCTTTATCATTATCATCATTATTACTGTTACTATTTCACAGTGGTAAACTGAAGGCTGTATAGGCAAAATGGTGCATCTTTCTTAATTAACTAAGAGCACGTAATAGAATTCAGACACCTAACTCAAATCTGTTGCCCTTTTTAAGACACCAGTTGACCCCCAAAATGCAGTTAATAACTACTTTATACCTCATAGTATTTTAGGAATTGTTCATCCAACAGAACAATCGAGAATATCATGTGAGGGAGAGATCTGGTTCATCCAACAGATACTAGCATGCAGTATCTCTGTCTTTCCACCTACTGGCTTCTTCACGCTATAACAACTTCACATCGGGAAGCTATTCCACTGAATTCTTTGAAGCAATCATTTATTTATCCACTAAAAGAATATGGCAGGGAGGGTTTGGGATGAGCGAAATGAGGGTTGTCAGAATAACAGTGACAAATGGGATGCAATTGTTCTCCAAAAGCTTGGAGCCAAGGGGTCTTCCCTTTTTCCCTCCCCTCAATCCCCACCGCTTCCACCCAGCCTGCACACAGAGAAGGTGGTTAACAGAGGAAAGCCCTGTGAATAACATGACAGCCATACATTCAGAAACTGATGTCATTTCCCTAAATACTGTTTGTAAAATGGTAATTATCTGCCAAGCGATGACAGCTGGCACTTAGCATAGAGACACAGAGAGAAAGAAAAAAGAGAGAATGACAATAAAGGGTCCCTGTGTAATTTACCAAAGGGCTGAAAGAGAGAAGGAAACATAATCAGAAAAATAAAATGATTACCAGTGTGTGATGGGGTGAAAATTGCTTTGGGCATTTTTCCTTCAGAGAACACAAGATTGAATTGGAAGAATGAAGCTAGTTTCATGATATACACTGGAAGAGAGGAGGTTATATTAAGGCTGTGTTAGGAAAGAGTAATACACCAAGGGTCCGGGCTGTGACAAAATCGCATGCAAACCTTGCGTGCACTTAGCCTCCCAAACAGGGACCAGTCAGCCCATGACTCCTGGGTAATAAACCCAATATTACTGCCCTCAGTTCATCTGGGTCAGAAGATAATGCAGTAGTTTCCTGTGCCTCTCCCAGTTACTTTAAAAAATATTTACTGGTGAAAGTATTACATATATCCCCCTTTTCCCCCCATAGACCACTTCTCGCCCACTCCTGCCCCAGGCCTTCACCACCCTATTGTCTGTGTCCATGGGATATTTATATATGCATACAAGTTCTTTGGTTGATCTCTTCCCACCCACCTCCCTCCCCCTCTTTCCCTCTGAGATTCCAGTCTGTTCTATGCTTCTATGTCTCTGCTGTTCATCAGTCTATTTTGTTCCTTAGATTCCACATATGAGTGAGATCATGTGAATATATTACCCTAAATATTATAGAAAGGCCTGATCTACTCAGTTGAAGGCCATGAGGACAGAACTAGTGATAGGTTTCCCTGAAGAAGGTGAAATTTTCTGTGGGGTGTAGCATCAGCTTCTGACCAAGACTTTCATTTCTGATGGCCTGCACGATGGATTTTGGATGTGCCCAGACAGCTCTCACAATTGTATTAAAATTCTTTACAATAATTCTCTGCCTACATCTCTCTCTCTCTCTCTCTCTCTCTCGCTCTCGCTCTCGCTCTCTCTCTCTCATATGTACACACATATATGTACACATATCTATATACATTATCTATCTATCTATCTATTGATCTATCTACCTATCTATTCACACACACACACACACACACACACACACACACACACACATATACTAGTTCTGGTTTCTCTTGTGGAACCCTGATTGATACACTTATCAATAACATGTGCATATGCAGTGATTTGCTTTGCTTAACCAAGTGAGTTGGTTACAGGTTAAATTGAGTCCCCCTAAATTCATGTTTTGAATTCCTAACCCCTGGTATCAATTGGAATTAAGGTCATTACAGATATAATTATTTAAGATGAAATCATCAGGGTCAGCCCTAATCTAATATGACTGGTGTCCTTATAAAAACAGAAGTTTGGACACAGACAGAAACACAGGTAGATACTATGGGAAGATAAAGGCAGAGATCAGAGGGATGTTTCTACAAAACAAGAACTACCAAACATTGCCAGTGAACTACCAGAAGGCAGGAGAGAGGCATGGAACAGATTCTCATAGCCCTCAAAAGGAAGCAATCTTGCTGACACTTTGATTTTGAACACGTAGCCTCCAGAACTGAGGCAATATTTCTATTGTTGTAGTCACTGAGCTTGTTGAAAATTTTATTGGGAAACCTGGAAAGTAATGCAGGACATTAATAGGAAAACCAAGGGAACAGAAACTGGGGAAAGTTAAGAAAAAAAAAAGTTAACTCTAAGAATTACCAATACTAGTATAGAAATTTCCATTTACAGTGGGGCCTTGACTTACGAGTTTAATTCGTTCCGAGACCGAGCTTGTTATGGAGCTCATTAAGGAGCTCGTTACTTCAAATTACTCTATCAACTCAATGCAAAAAGTTGGCCGAGAGACAGCTGGTATCTCAAAAAACTCATTAGTCGGGACACTCGTAAGTCAAGGCCCCACTGTACTTACTGCCTTTGAAATACTTAACAATTTTACTATTAATTATCTATCCAGAAAGAGACCTAAGTAATGAAACTGGCAGTTACAGACATGCATGAGGGTTTCATAAATTTCTGAATGGAGTCCTTCTGTTTATTCCTGAATTCTACTCTCCTCTTTAATACAAGATGATATGGAACCATCCATAACCGTTTATCCTTCTCGTTGTGACCTTGTGTAATGGAGTTCTTCCATTTTCCTCTTATAGGAAAAGCTATGTATTACCACATGTGTCCTTTCCCATTTTTTAAGCAATTGAAGTTAATAGAGATCCTTAAAAAGAAAAGCAATACTTGTGTCCAAGGGTTACACAAATAGTTTACAAGAGGGCAGAGCTAGAACACAGGTCTTTTGGAGCTCCATCCAGTGATCTTTCTAGGACACTGTTTCTATCCAGTTCTGGAATTAGCACGTCAGGTAACTCCTATCAAATTATTTATATATATAAAAGCCTAAGTGACTGTCTTACCATCTGACCAGCAGGCCGGTTGCGATGACGCACAATGACCACCAAGAGGAAACTGTCCAACAGGTAGCTATGATGCGCACTGACCATCAGGGGGCAGATGCTCAATACAGGAGCTGCCAAGCTGAGCTGTGGTGACTTGGCAGCTGTGGTTTTCGGGTGACACACCTGGAACCAGAGAGGAGGGAGTCCGATTTCATGGTGTGTCACCCGAGAACTGCCCTCTCACAATCCAGGACCCCTTGGGGGATGTCAGAGAGACAGTTTAGTTCCTATCCCCACAGGCCAGGCCAAGGGACCTCTAGTCTTAACATATCAGGGAAACTTAGAATAAATATTTCTCATCTAAATATATGTGTTTTCCCTAACACACAAGGATGCAGTTTTGGATAAAGCACTCAGCTTTTCTAGATATGAGTTTCCTCAATTATAAAATAAATAAAAAATCAGCAGGATTATCTAAGAAAAAACAGAATTAGCATCAGTGTTATCTGATATCTGATATGGATAACATATTAGGCTATGAGATAACACATGGAAACATATTACACTTCCTAACTTGTTTTAAATAAGATAAAATAAAGTAGTAAAGTAATACTCTATCATCCTACCACCTTCTCTCCCATCCCATACTGTAGAGGATGTGTTGGAGAATATGTATCAGATTTTATCAGACTTATTCATAAAACTAATGGATAAATTTGAGCATCCTCGTTATGTGCTTTAAATCACATATCTCTATTTTTATCTCTTGCTTATATGTTTCACTTATATTGTACAAACTATGACAACAAGAACTATATTTGGGTCTCCCTTATATCATAGCATTTATATGTCTTTTGAATGAAATTTGAATTTTTTTTACTGTAAAAATTCTTTTTTATGAAATTCTGAAAGTGCAAAATAATCTATAGTTATAGAAAGCAAATCGATGATTACCTGGTGGGGGGAAGGAGGAAGGGATTTCTGAGAGGCACAAGAAAACTTTCGGGGGTGATAAAGCTGTTTGCTATTTTGATTTTTATTGTGGTTTTCCAGGTATATACAGGTGTCAAAAGTATACACTTTAAATATGTGCAGTTTATTGTATATCAATTATAACTCAGTAAAGCTAGTTTTAAAAACGAAAGTGATATAAGTGTATTTAAAAAAAACACTGCACACAGCTTGGAAAATAGAGGACTTATGCAACCATATGTTTCCTTAACATTTTGTAAATTTTATAGAATGTTAAAATATTAAATCTGTAATTTTTATGACATTTAAATCTATAGTGTCTATAGACTATACCTATTGTATAGTATCTATAGTATCTAGAATGGTAACTAAATTTGGTTTGGGGTTTCTTTCTCTTTTGACAATACATGAGAAAAATATTTTCCCTGTTCTTTAAAACTACGTATGGTCATGAGTTTTAATTAAAAAAAAGAACTACCATAATAATTTTTAATGAAAAGTTAAAGCCCTTTCCTCCCCAAATCAACTTAGCATATAATTTAAATGTGCTAAATATAATAAAAATATATTTAGAAGGAGTCCATTTACTAAAAAGAGTTGACTACCACAAAATAAAAGTACTTAAGACCCTGAAAGTTATTTACTTTTAGTCTATTAATTTACATAATTCCTCCATGCCTAGCAGAGCCCACTGATTATGAAGTAGTTTACAGACATCAACTTTCTAGACTGCAAAGGCTTTTGAAATTATAAATAAGAGAGAGTTGTGCTGAAAAGATGTGGTGTAAAGCTGCCACAGTTTAAAATGCAGTTATAGATTTAGAATGCAAATGGTTGTCATCAGAATGAGATTACAAGTTTCACCAGCTCTGAGAAACTTAGCTTATTTAACACTGAGTCAATGCCTTCACAGTCAAAGTTAGTGAAAACACTTCAGATTCTGAAAGAATATGCTCATTAAATTTATAGAGCAGGATTTCAAAATGTCCAGCTTGTTTGCCAAGGCTATTTTGAAGAACGTTTCAAGTAGCCCAGTTTTTTTCAAAGTTAGTCATCCTTTTTCACAACTTTTGCCATGTTCACATACCATCTGCACTATTATTTAAATGATATTTTTCTTTTAAATAGATACATTTTTACTTGACTATATGTGCTTTAATTTTTAATATATTATTATTATTATTATTATTATTATTATTATTATACATGGAAGATAAGCATCACTTGTTATAAACAAACAAACATGACAGTGCTCTGAAAGAAAAATAGAGGTATTATTATTTACTTAAATTGTTGAAAACTCTGAGCTAGGGCCTATACTGCATTTTTTGGGGTGTTTATTTGGTTTGCTATTTTTTAAATTACCAAGTATTTTCAAAGGTCTTTAAAAAGGTTTAATACCTACAAATCAAGACTTCTCTTGGTTTAGTCCGATGGATGAAGAGATATGAAGAGACTAACTCTCTCAGCATGTAAGCCAGGGCCACTGTGATAGCATTTTGTGTTATACACCATTCCACATAATTTCACATGACACTGGGAAAAAACTGGAATAATACACTGCAGTGGACTAAATATTTATGTACCCTCAAAATTCCTATGTTGAAACCCAATCCTCAAGGTGATGTTATAAAAAGTGGGCCATTTGGAGGGTGTTTAGGTCATGAGGGTGGAGACTTCATAAATGAGATTAGTGCCCATATGAAAGGGACCCCAGAGAGCTCCTTCCTCCATGTGTGGACACAGCAAGAATGGCCATCTATGAAGCAGAAGGTGGGCTCCCACCGGACGCTGAACCTGCCAGTGAGAGCTTAGACTTCCCAGTGTCCAGAACTGAGAGAAATAAATGTTTGTTGTTAACACCACCCTGTCTATGGTATCTTTGTTATGGAAGCCCAAATATACTAATGCTCACACTAAGTGTTTGACATTTTATATGTCCAAATATATAACATTTATTCATTATGTTGAGTATACAGGATGTCCACGGATGAGACAGATAGGTCGATTTTTCATACCTAAACACAAAAGCAGTATAATGACTGGCATAAAAGGGAAGAAAGAAGTCATATGATCAGAATAAAATCTTAGAAGCTGTCTGATTAAAGATGGATAAAGTGAGGCCAAAAACTATGTGTCTTATTCATAGAGAGCTAAGAAGTGACCATGAAGAACTGGAACCCAACTGTTCTCAGTGCTGGTCTAGTTCACTTCTATCCACTTAGGAAGAAAGCAGTTACTTTCATATGATTTTATACCTTTATTGTCTATGTGAGAGTAGGAACATTCTTTAACAGAGGCCCTATGGAGGAACCAAAAATCCAAACACACCTGTAAAATTGTAAAACATCCTTTATAATAAAAGGGTAATATGCAAATTGACCCTAACAGCAGAACGACTGGGAATGACTGGTCACTATGACACACACTGACCACCAGGGGGCAGACACTCAATGCAGGAGCTGCCCCCTGGTGGTCAGTGCGCTCCCACAGGGGGAGCTCTGCTCAGCCACAAGCCAGGCTGATAGCTGCCAGCACAGCGGTGGTGGTGGGAGCCTCTCCTACCTCCTCAGCAGTGCTAAGGATGTCTGACTGCAGCTTAGGCCTGGTCCCCGCTGACAAGTGGACATCCCCCGTGGGCTCCCGGGCAGCCAGAGGGATGTCTGACCGCCAGCTTAAGCCTGATCCCCTGGGGAGTGGGCCTAAGCCAGCAGATGGACATCCCCCAAGGGATCCCAGACTGCGAGAGGGCACAGGCCGGGCTGAGGGACTCCTCCTCCCCCTGCCTGAGTGCACAAATTGTTGTGCACCAGGCCTCTAGTTAAATTATAATAAGGGTCTTAGAAATTAATGGCTTAATAAGACACTGCCAGCTGATTATCCTAAATAAGAGAAAGATAATAGTCCCATAATTTTTTTAAAGAGTCTCCTAATGAATGACTGGTGCCACATGGACACAAATAAGGAATATGTCTTTAGTCATCCATAAAAGGACATCCTTTTTAAAGTACTCAGTGTCATATTCCTTATTGTACTAATATACTTCCCAGGTTTTTTTGTATTTTTTTTTCTTAATGTGGACACTTTATTAGATTTCTTCACCAGATATATACCTTTGATGAAATATTTGTTATCCTTTGTATTGCATTATTCTGCAACTATTTAGTTTCTATGCTTTCATTTATTAAAAAGGCTTTAGTTTTTGCTAGCTCCTGTTCTTCCCATTATTCATATTCTTCCTCAAAACCCCAGAGACCATAGCTTTAAGACTTTTACTAAGGTTTTGAATTTCCTTCTGAATCTCTAATGTTTTTGGAGATAAAGTGTAAAAAGTTCTGGCATCCTGACTGGAACTTCACCACTGGTCTATCTACATAGTGACATCAGCCAGCAATGACTGTCACTGCCCTGTGTATTAAAGGCAGGAACTAGGAACTTTTATGGTTGTTTGACTACAAGGAATTATAATTGTTTATAAAGCAATTTGTAAATACAGAGTGCTACAGAAATGATAAATAAGAGTCATGATTATTTATGTGATGACTGGCCATAATTATCTCTTCATTCCTGGCTATTTCTTACACAAAAGCTATTTTAGCTGACATTTTCCCCCATGTCCAATGACTCTAAAACAGAATAAAAAGAATAAGCCTACTTCTAGCTGTTCTAAACAAATGATGACTTTCAGTGTTCAATTAGTTGACTTGTAAAGCATCATCCCTTTTAAATAGATTGGTTCTGTTGTTGTATTTTTCTATTTTATTTTAATTTACATTTGAATAAGGTAGGCTTACTATATGACTGCAAATGTATCTGTGTTCTTTCCTGTGAGAGCACAATCTGCCCACTTTTTCCTCTCCTTCTAAAAATCACTGTCCTAGTTTAGCTGCAAGCTATTATGTATGAAAATTGTATATAATAGCAAATATTATGCCCCTTAGCCAAGTTCGAAAATTCTTAAAACAGAAGAGTTTGTATTAATGAAACAAATGATTGTTAAATATAAGACACTGGATTTTCTTCATGTCAGCATAGAAACAATGGCTAAGTATGGAGAAAGAAAAAGACTCTGATCACTTTCACAATGGTGCTGTATGAATTGAGATAATTACTAAGAAACTCTATTCCTCTATATCTTTGCCCCTCAACCTCAGAGAAGACCTAGAACTAACTCAAGAAGTGTGTGTGTGTGTGTGTGTGCGTGTGTGTGTGTGTGTGTGTGTATGATTCATACATAAAAATATTGCCTGGGGTGAAAATCACCACTATACTATATTCTAAATTACGTCATACTTTTCATCAAAAGTTTACTAAACTGCAGGGCTAAAAAATGCACAAATTATCTAAAAAGAATGGCTGGCATTTAGAATTCCAATAATTTCTTATCATGTTTAAATGAAAGCACTGATCTAATATCCTGGGTTTTAACGTCAACAGTGAGTTACAGAATGTAATCATATTTTTCTATATGTAATATTATACTTTGATCCCAAGAATATTTCATCTTTCCTATTGCATAAGGAATTTTATATCAAAGGGGATCAATAAAATAATTATTATCCTTTTTCAGGAGATAAAAACCATAATTTAAATGGATATACTCCTCAAGACTAGGAAAATTTAGGCTGCAACTAAAACCATATGAAAATCTTAGCATATACAAGTTTCAGTAAAATCCACAATTATATTTTAGAGACCAAATATTAAATTTATATTAAAAATTATAGTCAAAATATATATTCTTTAGATATTTATTAAAGTACTAGTTAAGTTTGTGCTCCAGGCTTAAATTCAAAGCTTACATAAATCACATATGTGCCATTTTATTTAACAAATGTTCATTAGTTGTATTTTAGTTCTCAGGTGCTATATTAGAAAGTAAAACATACCTACATTCACTCCTATCCATATCACATTTCCTCTAATGCCAGGAATTATCTGAGAACCTAGGCAATCTTATTTGTTTGTTTGTTTAAGCTATAGTTTTCTATTTAGAGTGAATGATGTAAGAAGAAGAAATGTTCATGTATAATCTGGGAGAATGGGGAATAAACTGATTTGTGAATTTTTTCTTTCCTCTTAAGTTTGACAATATTCCCCAAGTAATAGGAAACTTCCATGGCATCAGATCATTACTAGCATTGATATTAAACTGCTTTATATCTACTGCTGAATTTGTGAGAATTTGTTCTGCTTACCACAGAAAAATATTGCATCACATCTATTTGCTGTTTATGTGTAAATGATGAGGCATCAAAGAGAACATGGAAAACTCACTGGACAAGGAACATGAATTGGGGTGTTTAAAAAAATGTTTGGGGGAGTTGAATTATTTATGGATCCTGGGTTATGTGAATCACCTCCACTACACAAATAAATCAGAACCTCTTTAATGAAGAAATAAGTACTTCATTAGTGAGTGAAAGATTTTTGAAAGAGGCGATACAGGGGTTCTGACTCTTAATTTTAGAGAAACATTTTTTTAAAATATATTTTATTGATTTTTTACAGAGAGGAAGGGAGAGAGATAGAGAGTTAGGAACATCGATCAGGTGCCTCCTGCACATCTCCTACTGGGGATGTGCCCGCAACCCAGGTACATGCCCTTGACCAGAATCGAACCTGGGACCTTTCAGTCTGCAGGCCGATGCTCCATCCACTGAGCCAAACCGGTTTCGGCATGAAACATTTTTATAAAATCAGAAATTTAAAAAAAACACACACACACACACAAAGACAACCAAAGATAATACAAACATTAATAGCCAATTGTTAATAGTTCAGACACAACAAATAGGCTAAAGACCAAGGGCTCAGGTGCCAGGCTAAGACTTTCAGTCACCTGGACAGACAGTATTCTATAAATGCCTACTAGGGACCAGGTACTGTGCAGGACATTTGACAGACAATATTGCACCTGAAAAAATGAAAGCTCATTCTTACAGAGCTTACAATGTAGTGGAAGAGGCAGGTGAAAAATAGGTAATCTAATCAATACCTATTGGATTGACTAATTAAAAGGAGTACTGTGAAAGTGTAAATTTTGGAACTGTGTTAGAGATTAATAAAATGGACACACACTGAGAGAGATCCAAATGGAGCAGTTTGAAAAATGAATCTTTTTTTTTTTTTAAATATTTTATTGATTTTTTACAGAGAGGAAGGGAGAGGGACAGAGAGTTCGAAACATCGATGAGAGAGAAACATCGATCAGCCGCCTCCTGCACACCCCCCACTGGGGATGTGCCCGCAACCAAGGTACATGCCCTTGACCGAAATCGAACCCGGGACCTTTCAGTCCGCAGGCCGACGCTCTATCCACTGAGCCAAACCGGTCAGGGCGAAAAATGAATCTTTAATCTGAATCTTACATGATCAAAAGGAGACGACATGCAAAGGCCAGAAGAGAGCATTCCAGACAAATAATAAAAAGCACATGACCCTAAGATGGAAAGATCTTGATATGTTTGACTATGGCAAACATGGCCTACTACCCCCAGCCAGTGTGGTTCAGTGGTTGAGCATCTACCTTTGAATCAAGACGTTACTGCATAGATTCCCAGTCAGGGTTGTGTGCTTGATCTCCAGCAGGAGGCAGTTAGTTGATGTTTCTTTCTCATGGATGTTTTTATCTCTCTCTCCCTCTCCCTTCCTCTCTCTCTAATAATAAGATATATTTTTAAATATGGCCTACTATAATGACAACAAAACCTCTATCCAACCAAAAAGCAAGCAAATTAAGATTGGAAAGGAAGGGTAGTGTCAGGTTATAGAAGACCTTAAATGAAGCTCCAGTGAGTCTGAAATTTACATGGGAGCCAGAGGGCCACAGAGCTTGTGCAGAGAAGTGACACTGAAAACGTTCCCAAAGAAAGACAAGCAGAGGGAACAGCTGGGAACAGGAGCAGTGGGAAATGCACATTCCCCATGTTTATTAAAAGCCCACTCTATGCAGAAACTCTAACTCGTCTCATTTAGTCTTACAAGTGTAGGACGTATTCTCCTTTTACAAAAAAAGGCAGATGAACCTCAACTTGCTAAAAGAATGTCTAAAGTCA
This sequence comes from Myotis nattereri, assembly GCF_964212035.1. NCBI lineage: Eukaryota > Metazoa > Chordata > Mammalia > Chiroptera > Vespertilionidae > Myotis > Myotis nattereri. Next base: position 62,362,232 of record NC_138077.1, on the reverse strand, counting down.
CATAACACATGGTGGTGCTTTTTTAAAATTCTATATCCATCATAACTAAGGCTAATATAACAGGCCTGTATGTCTTGACTTTGGAAGCCCATTGTCTACCTCTTGATTTCTTTACTTACTTTAGTTTACTGAAACTGCCCAACCAGGAAGTGATAAAAATGCATTAAGCCCTATTATACAATTCTTTGACTCAGAAAATTTGATCACATCAATTAGCACCCTTAAATGTTTATATCAAAATTAGAACCTAATAATATTTAGAAAATGAAGAATTATAAAGTGAAAAAATATTGAAGGAAAAAAATAAATACTTCTACAACCTAAATTAAGACAAAACAGTCATCAAAATAAAATGTTTAAATAATCAAGAACTCGCCAGGCTGGCAGGGCTTAGTGGTTGAGTATCAACCTATGAACCAGGGGGTCATGGTTCAATTCCTGGTCAGACACATGCCTGGATTGCGGGCTCAATGGCAGGGTCAATGGCTCAATCCCCCGTGAAGGCATGCAGGAGGCAGCCAAACAATGATTCATTCTCTCTCTCTCTCTCTCTCTCTCTCTCTCTCTCTCTCTCTCTCTCAAAAATATATTTAAACAAAAAGGTAAAAAATCAAGAACTCTTTTTAGAAAGCAGATTGATTATGTGCATCTATAATTATGTCTGCAGAGGCAATGAGTAAGGGCATATTTGTAGAGCTGCGGTTAGTATAAAACAGAGTTGGGGAGAAGCTGAGTCATTTGCTTTCCACTGTATCAAAACTACAAAAGGATGATCCCAAGTTTGATGCTTTGGAATAACTTAATAAGAAGGTTTCCATAATCACTAAAGATAGCTTGTTTCTATGGAAAATGTTCTATACTCACAAAGTTGTCTTTGATATTGATGTTTTATCAGCTACAGCCCAAGCCCAACTTACTCACATCAGAGTGGCCAGTGGGAATAATTGATCCCTTCTCTCATTTATAGGATCTCTTTCCTCTGTGTTAGTAGTTACCCTGCTTCTCTGTTATCTTTCTTCCAGTCTAAACGAGCCCGGTTCCCTTAATGTTTACTTATAGATCTCATTTTCAAACTCTTTTATCATTTTTGTTGCTCTCTACTGAACTCATTCAAATTTATATATGATTCTCTTTCAGTTGAGTAACAAATACAGAATATAGCCAATTGAGGCCTAAAGAGTGCTGGTAGAGCAAAATAATTACCTCTCATTTCTTTCATGCTCTCCCTATTAATATACCCCAAAGCAGTATCTGGGATTTTACATGGCACCTTAATATTGTTGACTTATACTCAATTTATCATTCATTATAGCTTGCATCTCTGTCCCTATAGAACCACTGCTTGTGAAGTTTACACTTGTTTTTATTGAATCCCTTTTTATTGATTTCAGACTCACATCCTATTTATCAAGATGGTTATTTGTAATACTAACCTCCAATTTGCCTCCAAAGGCACACGATTCTCAAGTTCTTAACTGAGTAAATTATTAGCACACATTCTGTTTTATCTTACCAAATCTGAGTGCACAGTTGTGTGTGTGCGTATGTGTGTGTGTGTGTGTGTGTGTGTGTGTGTGTATGACTGGCAAGTTACACTAGGATTTAAAATATCTTCCTCTAAACTCTTTATGCTGCTAACCTCAAAAGCTAATATTTATTGAGGGCTGACTATATTGCCAACTGTTTGCAATTATATTAATCCTTATAGCCATATTCTTGAGGTCTGATCAGCCCAATTTTATAGAAATTGAAACCAAACAATAAACAAACAGACAAAACACTGAGAGCCATAGGTATCCAGTAATTTTCTCAGTGAATAACCAGGTTATAGTAGAGACAGCTCTACTCCATTGCTTGTCTAGTTACAGGAACTTGAGCTGGTCTGTTTGATTTCAGAGCCAAGCATTTCCAGTGTACCAGTTAAAAACTGAAGTTGAATTCATGCACAAAAGCTTCTCATACCAACAGGTCCTTCACTCCATTCTGCTATCACTATTCAGGATTTTATGAAACCCATGGCAGTGTCTTCACTCCAGGAAGTCTTCCTTTAGAGGGATGATGCTGGTGCTATGAATGATGAGGCCATTGTTCCTGGTGGGACAGAGATCCCACCAGCAACAAAATTACTGTTTACTGCAAAAGCCCTGGCATCTGAAAGCCTACTGAATCGAGTTGATCCCACCCCTTTTTCCTAAATTAAAAAAGCATCCCAACTAAGACAATATGATAATTAGATTGACTTTATTTGTTTTCTTACTTCCAAGTAATTGAATCCAAACACTATCCATCCAAATCACTGGCCTAAGTCAATGGTTGCTAAATGAGGTGCTCAGGCTCTTTTGAGTATTTTAAAAGTTCCTAAGGGATGCAGTAGATTTCAGATACTAGAATTAAGAAAGCACAATGTTTACTTAATTAAGGCTTTATGAGTTGACTGTGTGACTTGCCCACATCAGCAACTTAGCCCCTATCTTTTCAAACCCAAAGTGCACATATGCTCATTTAACTGGAATAGGCAGATTTCAAATGTTACAAAGAATGGGTACCAAGGCGGGTGTTACAAAATGGACTTGTTCATAAGGTTAATATGAATATCTCTCAGAAAAGGATATGTGAATCCAATTGTAAGGGACAACAATAAATGAGAGATGATAATAGCATTGTATTAATACTGGAAAGTTCAGGTAATTTAAAATCATTATCAAGAATATATGAACTTGCTATTCTATGACAGTTGCCTAGCAGTGGGCTTTCTTTAGTGTCTGTGCCTACTTCATTCTCTCCTTGAATGCATTACTACTGGAATAGAATGTACCAAAGGTTTGGTTTTCAACAGTCAGATGAGAAGCTTATCTGCTAAATATAGCTACTATCAAATAGGCTAAATTAGAAGATATTAAGTTCTGAATTCTGATTTTGTTTAAAATATGCATGCTGTTTTTAGAATATAAAGACGCTCCTGAGTTCAAACATCTCTTCCAAGGCACTTGGTAGTAGGAGGAGGCCAAACAATGAAACCTTATACCCTGCAGAGAGGACTGCTCTCCTGGGATTGAGCTATGTCCTAAAAGCAAGCTATGGCAGTTAGGTCTTTTGGATCTGTCTAAGGCACTATTTGCCAACACTAAAGAGCATTATAAACGTGAAATGAGAAGATAAAAAAAAAAGGAAAGGTAAAAGCACAACAGAGAGGGAAAAAATCATTTTCATTTTATTTATTTTCTAAACATCACTACTACCGATTCCTTTCTTTCTACTCAAGATGTGCTCTCATCAGTAAAAAATGATTGGGGGAAAATAAACAAAACAAAACAAAACTCAAAGCAGATATAGTAACATTCTTACTGTTGATAATTCTAATTGATATTAAATATATTAAAATAGGTTCCCAATCAGTTCACTATAATGTTCTTTCTGGGACTAAAATAGTTTTTCATTTAAAAATGTTTGCTAACACTGAGATTTGGCTTAAATTTTATTTTCCTCTCTGTATAACCATTTTCTTAGTTTTAGCTTTCCGTTTTACCCTTCTTTTAATACAGATACTCTCAGCTTAGTCTGCCAAGAATTTCATTGGTTTGGTTTGCTTATTTTCCTTTTTAATAATGTGAACAAGAAAGTATATTAAGGGGCCAAAGGAAAGAGTAGCCCGAGTTAGATTAAACACTATGAAAGATGGAGGTCAAGAAATGCTTGTCTTATGAAACCATCAAGGTAGTTCCATCCAGGTAGCTCTACTTAGAGTAACAGGTTCATGAGAAGTTGGAAGGGTCATATGAAAGGTAGGATCAGACCTGTTCACATTTAGGATTCATTTAGATAGCAACTAGACATCAGAGTTTGTGCTCATCCATTTTCCAATATTAAAAAAATGTGGTTAAAACATATGTAGTCTTCAAAAATCAAGTCTTTGTTACAACTGAAAAAACCTAAGACATAATGACTTAGGCATTATTATTTATTGAATATATGCATATATACATTATAGACATGGGAAAACAAAAACTCAGTTGTTTGAATGACTAAAAGAAACAGTATTCTAAGAACTATGAAGATTCAGGATCTACTAAGTAAAAAACACCAGAAAGAAGGGAAAGAAAAGAAAAGAAGGGAAAAGAAAAGAAACTATATACCTCAGCTACTCCATTATGAGTTTCATGGGTTAAACCAAACCAAACATAAAAAAAAAAAAAATAATGATAATGTGGAGAAGTCCTGGGGAGAGGGGGAGAGGGAGAAGACAGGGGCAGACTAAAAGGGGTCAATGAGGGAAAAAAAAGGGCCATCTGTATTACTTCATACAATAAAGATAAATAAAAAAATAAAACCATAATTATAAAAATATATTGTTTTGGATTTTAAACAACCTATTTCCAAATACAAACTTATTTCCCATATAATTTTATTCATCGGCAAAATGGTATTGCTAATTTATTTGGTTTTCACTTAGATTTTCAAGCATGTTGATAATTGGAAAGTATTTTCTTTCACCTAACTTTGATGACAAAACATTAAATGACCATTTTTATTCATTGACAAGAAGAAATCTACTTCAAGGTTTTATAAATTGCTCATAGGCAAATAAAATTGTATAATTTTCTTATTAGTGGCAATGCTAATAATTTATTATTAATATTAATTTGAATAGAAGTAGAAGGCATCCAGAAAGGGGAGCATTGTAAAATATCCACAGGGAAATTCTAATCCCATTACAAAGTGGAAAACTACCTTCCCTCCCAAGATTTTTTAATTGCATTTTTAAATTTTTATTTATTTTTCCATACTTAGAAGTGATTTTATTTTTTAAATTAAATCTTTACTATTTAAAGTATTACATATATCCCTCTTTTTCCCCCATTGATCCCCTCTAGCTTGCCCCTGCCTCAGGCCTTTACCACACTATTATCTGTGTCTATGGGTTATGCATAAATACATACAAGTTTTTTGGTTGATCTCTTCCTACCCACCTACCTACCCATGTTTTTTATTTATTTTGAATTAAAGAAAAAAACAGATTCAATAGAGCATTTGCTATCTCATATTCAGCTTTTTGTTTTCACTTAAATTAAAGATTTATTTTCTATTTGGAAGTTTTTTTATTAACTGGATGATGAAATGGTGAAACATTTTCATTATTAGGTCATTTAGTTTTGGTTCTAATATTATATCCAACTGCATTCCCAACTCATGGGGATTGGCATATTTCACTGATTTCATCAAGGTGTGCTATGGAAGAAAATTAATATGCATTCTAGTAATAGGAATGAATACTTAAATATCAGCCCTAACCATCTTATACTAACAAAAGTTTTGGTAGGCACAAAAGACCAGATAGTTTTGCATTTATCCTAATTTATTTATTTTAAAGAAGGGGATAACAAATGGAAACAGATAAAGTCCCATAAAGAATGTCATCAAGATGACATTTAGCAAAACAAATTCTAATTTATTGGGAATATGCAATATTGTACAGATCTTTGAATAAAAATAATTGCAAAGCATACAGTAATTCTGGAAACATCTGTTATAAAATAGGTTCAGTCTAAACAGACTTTATCATACTCATTTATATAGGTAACATTAGAAAGGGCCAGCTACCATCAATTATCTGGGTTATTATAACACTGTTATGCAGAATCACTTATTGAAGGAGATTCTTTAAAATGAGACTTTATACTGGCTCAAATTAACTCCCAGCATGACTAATGCACATTTAACTTCAAAATATTTTAAAAAAAACAACAAAACTTGATGCACACAGGAATATACTTCTTTCTCAGGCACTTGAATCATTTATTTATCATTACTTCTGAGAACAGTTTATTTTGGATGCCAGATAAATGATGTCTGTTCTTTTCCTTTCTTTTTTTTAATGGGAATTAACTTTTTATTTTATTTTTATTTTTTCTATATTGAATTTATTGGGGTGACATTAGTTAATAAAATTGGTTTCAACTGTCTTCTAAAACCACCAAACATGTCCAGGTATTTAAATAAAGACATCTCTCTTTTTTTTTTCTCCCTACCAAAAACACTTGTAATTCCTAAGAAAAGATGAAATGCACTCTAGAAGCCTTTGACGATTTAGTTCACTGTTATTGGTAGTCTATGGCTAGTTTGCACTTAGTGTAGTAACTTCATGTTGGATGTCAAAAATGGATACTCTTCTCTGCAAGAAACTGTCCAGTAAAAATGCCCAACTGTATATTTTTAGCTGTCAGCACAAATAACTGACATAGTATAGCAAAGCATGAAACACCCTAGTAAATAGAGTTATGTATGTTTTCAGAAATAATCAAAACCAGGCAAGGAAAACCTGTATTTTAGACCCAAATAGGAATTTGCTTCCTTGTCAGGTCCACTGATTAGAAGTCCTATTGCTTTGCAGGTGTCTTACTACTGCTTGGGCCTGGACTTTGATAGTAGGAACATTACACCTCTATTAATCATTTCTTATATATCCAGTCATGCCTTTCCATGAAATAAACCACAAAATTAGGGTTCATTCCGTAAGCAGTGGCAGTTGACTTTTCCACAAAATCAGAATATTTTCGGTTCTTCTGGCAAAAACACCACTAATATTAGGCTTGCTTCGAAAATAAAGTGTTCCACCAGGGAAAGAAATAGCTGCATTGTGCATGCAAAGTATAGTTCCCTCCAGCTTCCTCAGAACAAAGATGCAGCTACTTTGAAGATGATGAGTCGATGGAACTGTGAGCTCTTTGAAGGTGAAAATCTTATTTATTCAACGGGCATAAGCATTGACACAGAGAAAGCACTCTACGCTTGATTAGATCAATAAAGAAGTATAGTAAAGACATCAGGTCCATTAATAAAACTTTACTCTCTGTACCACAGTATTGTGTAGGTCAGCAGCAGTAAGTGTGTGAGGACTTGGGGACATCCTCCATCTTTTCCTCTCCATTCTCCATACCTCCTTCAGTGCCTTCTCATATGTAACCCTTGAATCTAGCACTTTTTGTTTGAACTGTCAACATCTTAGTCTAAGCTACTGTCATCTCTTACTTATCATGGTCTTCAAATTGGCCTCCTTTTATCCACCTTGCCCCCCCCACACAATTAACTTTGTATAGTAAATCAAAGAGATAATTTTAATCACATATGAAATCATTATTCCTCACCCTACAACTACTCCCTTAAAGCTGTCATTACCCTAACGATAAATACAAATCCTTGGAGGAGTCTAGAAAACACTTTATAGTCTATCCTTGCCTTCTTCTTCATTCTTACCTTAGACTACACACCTCTCTGGCTCATCATTTCAGGCACAGTGGACATCTTTCTGTTGCAGAAGTGAGCCACATCGTCCATGCTGTTTCCCCTGCTTACAATGTGCCCACCCTCCGCCTCCCCTAATCCAGGCCTGTTCATTAGGATTTCAGCTAATCATGAATTTCCTTAGGCAAATCTTTCCTGACTCCTGAGTTATATACTTTGCTATAAATTCTTAGAGTACCACATTCCTCTCCTTCAAATCACTTAACTCAATTTGAAATAATGAATTCATTACTGTGATTATTTGATTAAAGTCTGTTTTCCTCTTAGACACTAATTTTCATGATGGAAGAGAATGTGGCTCATTTTTGCTCACCACTGGTTCCTGAGACATAGGAGAAAATCTGCCACATAATACTAGCTCCTAAAAATATTTGTTGGCTGCATGGATAAATGAATGAATGAGCCCTGGTTTCTTCTACAGAAGCAAGGATGGACAGTGAGCACACTACACAGGGATTCTTGCTTACCTTTGTGACCAGCATCAGCATTTTTCAGAGTAGGTTTTGTGTTTTTGGTCTGTTGGTTGTTATCATTGATTAGGAGACATTAAATTTTATAAGATAAATAGAGTAAGGATCTTTATTAATCTCAGCTGATATACTGAAAATTTCTCTATTTTTTCTTTCACTAACATCTTTTAAAAATAAGTTGGGCTACCCATCTAAGCTTATCTACTGAGGCCAATCTATTGTCTTGAGAAAGATGCTTATATTCCTGAAGAGCTTTCAACTTATGATTTCATAATGGCTCTTGCATTCATACAACACTCCTAACTCCTTTACAACTGTTATGGTGAGTATCATGATTCCCATTTGACACCTGGCAAAAAGGTAAACTGTACTCCAGAGGACAGCTTGTTATATGAGCTTGTATTGGTTTTGTTTTTTAATGTTCTTCTCCCTACAATATGATTTGATGGTCAATTCACAAAGGCTGTTACACAACAGAATAGTGACATATGATAATGCCACCTTCATTATGGCGATCTGAAGAATAAGGCAGTTAGGCAAGGACAGTTTCCATTTTCAGCTGCTTAGAGAAATCACAAAGGAGCTGACATGGTGTTAAATAAAATGAGAAAAAAACAAAACAAACAAACAAACAAACAAAACCGAAGCACTGCAGGCCAAAGTTCTGAGCAAGAGTTCAAGAAAATCAAGGCCAATAAAGGGCGGACATAATGAGAGGACAGCAACCCTTGTTTCCCAGTATTAAAACTCATTCTGCCAAAGAACTACACTCATTTGTTTTTTAAGCAAAGTCTTATCAGTAGAAATGTAAGCCATGCCTTCACGGGCTCTTTATTTTACTAATGTGTGTTTACTTTCTGCCTCTCATACAGTGTAATGGTTAAAAACACAAGTTCTGGAGTTATATGGTCAGGGTTCAGAACCTCTCTCCATCTGTTCCTAATTCTTCTTAACTTGAATTACATTTCAGTTTGTTCATCTGCAAAATAGAGATTCTAAGTATATTTTCCAGTTTCCAAAACAACATCAGGTATTGTAGGACCTGAGTCTTACATAATTGTGGAAATGGTATATCTTTTTGAAAAGGCATACATATACAATATTGATAAATACCCAGCTCAGACCTCTCTCCCTGGATTTTGGAAGAAAGCAGTATAAGTGAGGACCCCTAGAGCTTAGCTTTAAAAGCTCTGTGTTTGCCCTACCTGGTTTGGCTCAGTGTATAGAGCATTGGCCTGTGGACTGAAGGGTCCCAGTTCCATTCCAGACAAAGGCACATGCCCCAGTTGTGAGCTTGATCCCCAGTAGGGAGTGTGCAAGAGGCAGCCAATCAATGATTCCCTCTCATCATTGATGTTTCTATCTCTCTCTCCCTCTCTCTTCCTCTCTGAAATCAATAAAAATATATTTTAAAAAAATAAAAGCTCTGTGTTCCTCTTTTTCAGTTAAAAATGTTAGTGCAGGTTGAATAAAATAAACTATGCACCACATAAGGCACACAGTAAGCATTCAATAATTCTTAGTCCTCCTCATCCTTAGAATTAATTTTATAACAACTAACAAAGGTGTCAGTGTAAGTTCTATTACCAGTTCCTCAAATGATAATTTCATTATCTTGAGGCTAATTGTTAGAGAGGTCTAAAAAATTAGTCAGTGAGAGATGCATGCCCAGGAGGTAGGTCAGTCATTCATTTGTTTACTGCACAAAGTATATCAAACAGCTACCTTGCAGCAGACATGGAGTGGGGAGTGAGAAAGTTAGGTGAGGAACACACAGGAAAATGCAAAACTTTTAAAAGGAGTAATAACAAATATATATGTGTGTCACAGGGTAATAAGAGGGTCCTGAAATAGAGAATAAGAAGAGACATTAATTGGATAGGATAGTGAAGTTAATCTGGGTGAAGGAGGTCCTCATGTTTTGAAGGCTCTCTTGGGAAGAACAAGAAACATTCCAGAAATCTGGGTTCTATAAATAGACCACACAGAAGAATGATGTGAGGCATGACTAATGTATCATACATACTTATCCTATATAATAAAAGCCTAATATGCTAAGTGTCTGGTCGCCCAGTTGTCCATTCAACCAATCAAAGCATAACATGCTAATGATCTGCTATGGCCGCTCAACCACTTGCTATGATGTGCACTGACCACCAGGGGGCAGAACCTCCATTTGGTAGGTTAGCTTGCTGCTGGAGTCTCGCCAATTGGGACTGAGCGGGATGGACTGGACATGCCCTGGAGCCCTCCCGCGGTCCCTCCCTGGCCCCAATCTTGCACTGGTGGTATCCCTCGGCCTGCCCTGCAGCCTCTTGCGAGCCACGACCCTTCGGGGGATGTCAGCCCAATCCCACAGGCCAGCCCAAGGGATCCCACTGGTGAACAAATCCATGCACCAGGCCTCTAGTGTGAGATATGTCCTTTAAAAAAAAAAGACAAAACAAATTTTGGTGGAGCCAAGCACATACAAGTTGGACTTGGGCCACTGGAAAAATAGCTTCACTTACACAATTAAGAGCTTTTAAAGTAGACAAGTCTTCATTTATCTTTTCCACTGGATTTTCAAAGCAAGCCTGATTAAGGAGGCCTCAATTCAATTCTAGGTATAGAACATCCCATCTTCAATAGCCACATTGAAGTGGACTATACAACAGCCACCAGAGGGCATTTTTTAAATGTAAAATAATAACTGCTTTAAATAAATTTTAAAATGTTGAATTATATTATCAATAATGATGGAGGAGACAAAACATATGCTAATATCATAAAATTAAAGAATAAGTATTCTATCATTAAAACCTACTAAGAAAGGATGAGCTTAGAAAAATAGGATAGTTGTGCATTGCTAGCAACAAAGGGAGTACAGAGGATCCCTATACTTAAGACTTGTGATAGCTTCCTTTCAGCCTCTGGGCTTTGCAAAAGGAAGTATTTCCTGGTCCCACAGCAGTACTATTTACATTCTGTATTCTTTCTTACATGGGGTGGGGGGGGGTTTCTCCTTGATCATTGTTTAGGAGGAAATCTAAAACAATTGGTTACCCATCTCACGACCTAATCCAAAAGAGAGAGAGAGAGAGAGAGAGAGAGAGAGAGAGAGAGAGAGAGAGAGAGAGAATGAATGAATCTGCCAGTGAAATAGCTGAAGATTGGAAGTAAAACCTTCTGGGATAAAAGATCCTTCTTTTGATCTTCAGCCTGTCTTCACACCAAGGAAAATACTTGTGAATTTGTTCCCGACAACATGATGGTATTTGGAGACTGGAACCTTTGGGAGGTATTAGATTTAGATGAGGTCATGAGGTTGAGGCCTTCATGATGGGATTCATACTTTTACTCTCTCTCCACTATGTGAGGACACAGAGAGAAAACAACCATCTGCAAGTCAAAAAAAAAGGCTTTCCTCAGAAACCAAATCTGCCTGTATCTTGCTCTTAGACTTCCTAGCTTCTAGAACTATGAGGAATTAATATCTGTTGTTTAAATCACCCATTATAGTCTTTCAGTAATAGAAGTCTGAGCTAAGATATCATTTTAAATTGATTCTACAAACAAGTAAATCTTATGCCATGCTCACCCCAGAAAACATTCATGATGACTCCATGTTCCCTTTCAAGAAGTTAATTTCATCTGCATATAAAAAGTAAAGCTACAATGTATTTTTGTGGAGGTAGCCAAATAATGCTTGCTAAATAAAAACAATATAGGCATATGGCACCTGCAGAAAATCTAATTCCAGAAATGTCCCTATTATGTAAAAAGGGACACAGTGGCAAGTCCATTGATTTTCTGTGTCCAGGACTACTTTGAAATCTATTAAACTACCAATCCCATTGTGGTGTCATGTAAAAAAATGCATGTTTTCCATATCAACTCTTGCTTTGGATCGACCATAAGATTCAACCAGGAGATTCTGTCAACAATAAGGTCCGTGATTTCCTCATTATGTTTGCTTTCTTTCAGGGTTAAACATGCTCCCAAACTGTTGAAGGGTCTTAGTAAGATTGAGAACTGGTTAGAACTCTCATTAAGTCAAGAAAAACAAGAAAATGTTTTCAATTTCTACCAATGTCTCCCATTAGAAGCTCAAGTCTTCCACTGACTATCCATTCCTATAAACTCTATAAACATGCATGTTCTAGGAGGTTCCCATGCCAGTTCATCTCTGTCAGCCAGTCTTGACAAAGGACTTTTCTATCTCTCAAAAATGAAATGGTGAAAAATAAAATGGTCTGGCCGTAAGGATCGAGGCTACTAGTTTCCAGGATGGAACATTCCCCTCCATTTAGACACCACAAAGCATGATTTGTCTGTTTGTTTGTTTTTTTCATTTCACATGGGACCAGGACCCATGTCTTTCTCTAATATCACTTGCTCATGCATTAGAGGTGCTGAATTACACTGCATTCTATACCATTATTCCTAGGGTGAGAGCATCAGTGGAGCGAGCACACATATCTCTGCATGAGCCGTTTTGACCATGAAAACATGGCCACCTACACAAGCCATTTGGTTCTAAATGAGCCAGAGCATCTGTGTTGGGTAAATAAACAAACAAACAAAAAATAGTGGTTCAGAAATAAGTACCACAGACAGTGTTGTTTGCATTTCTGAAAAGCCCCACAGGTCCTATACAGTTCATTATGAACATGTCGTAGGTCTTACATTGGGATGAGGCTTAATTTAAGTTATTTAGTACAAGTTTTGGCCATCATCACACGTCACCAAATCCTTTATAAACATTCCAGGGCCTAACATTTTCACATATGTTGTCTTTATTGCTGGACAAGTAATGTTTATGCTAAGCCAGTGAGGGACAGATTTCAATAGATGTTTCCAATTTTTGTCCCAGAAATGTTTAATTCACAAACATTATCTTCTGGACAACTTTTCTTTTTCTTCCCTGTGCTCATCAGCTACTATGTATCTGATTATAACGCAAAAGGAGGCATAAATGTGTGTTGATTTAGACTGTTGAGCATTCTAATATCAATCCTAATACATCTATCTTACATGACAGAAAGTTATGTAACCTCTAGTCCTCCCTCCTGCTTGTTATGGCAGAAGATTTATACTGTAATCTTCCAGCACAGTAGAATTAGAGATGTGAGTTCTGATGACAAACTGTCTACAGGTTGAAATGATAAAGGTAAATATGTGGTCCAGCAAATCTCCCTCTCCTTTCATTTAAGGATTTACTTTCCTTAGTGCCAGAATAATATTCATGATGCTCTTGTTATTAAGTAGTTTCATTTTATTTATATTAAATATATTTCTAACAAATTCTACTGCATTTTCATTAGTTATTTGGCAATATTCTCAATAGGTTAGTGAATAATGACTAATTTCACATACAAAATGTCTTATAACTAAATCTTCAGGTGCCTAATTTCTCTCTCTCTCTCTCTCTCTCTCTCTCTCTCTCTCTCTCTCTCTCTCCCACCAGTATTTGTACAACTAAATGAAAAGTTATGCCTTAGTGTATAGAACAGTTTTTACTCTCAAATGTTTCTCTCCTTACATACTTATCTGACCCATTCAGCTAAAATAAACATGAGTCTTTTTAAATCCACAGTTGTTTTTGCTCAAGTTCATATCTCTTTGAAAGATTAATTAATACAGCCATGGCTAATTATCTATATCTGTGTATATGAGCAAGGCCATTATACACAGTGAGCATCATAAAGATAATCACTTTTTTAGCCTCTCAGAAGAGGTCAGTATAAAGCCTTATTATCCTTCATAAATAGGCATACGGGCTATCACTGAAGAGTAAAATAACTACTGTTCCACTTTGGTGAATGTTCCTTCATAGTTATAGTCTTATAGCATTTATAAAATTAATTCAGGGAGAAAGAAAGATTCTGGGTCAGAGGATGGGGGTGGGGGACAACTCATAAGCTTAGATTATAGCTTAAATAATTTCTCTCATATCAAAATATGTTGCAATAATCAGAAGAAAAAAAGTAAGACCTATGAAGATCCTTGAAGATGTTTTTCATCATCATGACTCTGAAGAACTGATTTAGAATGTTGTCAATGAATTTGTGTGTGCCTGCATGTGTGCACGTGTAGTTGGGAGGGAAATGCATGTTTTAACACATCACCTCAGGTTATATGTCAGTGCTCAACTTGAAAGAACCCAAGGTATATCTGGAAACATTATTGTATGATTCCTAAAAATCCACGGGTCTGGCAAAGGGCCCTAAAATCTGCATTTAGTTAATATCCAAAAATGTGTGAACTACAGTTCTCTTATTTCCCATCATAGATGATTAAGAGCCTGAAGTTGAGAGAAGCAGTTTGGGAAGGCAAGGCAAAGCTCTAATCCATCAACTGAGGCTGATAAAAGTTGGGATGGACAAATGCTCAGCAACCAGTCTATGTAGCATATGTCATCTCTAATTCAAGATGTTTGTAAACCTTTGAAAGGTCAATGTATACACTACAATATATCATGGGTGAGCATCATCCATCATGTCCTGTCAGGGATCCCCCACTGCCCATCCCTTTAAGGGTTTAGCTGAGACTCTCAGCAGCCACATTATAGTTGGGCCATGCTCCCTCTCCAAATATATTATTTTCTCCCTAATTCTAATGCCTTGCTCTTTTCTACTTCCGTTCCTCTTCCTGCTCTCCTCAGTCTGGAAGCCTTTCATCCCCCCATCCCCATTAATCATGCATATTTTAAATCACCAGACTGAGGATATGTCCTCTTTGGAGATGTCTTCAGCTATCAATGTTCTTTCTTTATGAATTCTATTTCCATATTGTGTGTTTTTTTTTTTTTTTTGGTGTGTGTGTGTTTTCATTTTCATATATGTTACTGTTGTTAACTGTTTTATTTCCTCTTCCCTATATCCTCTTGGGTACAAGGAATACATACTCTTTTTTTATTCCCCCAATACCAATTATAGTAGATGCTTTATACAAACAAAGCAGGTTTCTCAAAGAATGGTTTATGACAAGCACATGGGAATTAAGCAAAAATCATGTGTAACATGCATGTTCCTGGCCCCTGTCCTAGACTGGCTGAACTAGAATCGTTATTTTTAAAGTATGCAGAGATAACATGTGCACCCTACAGTTTGAAATTAACTGGCCTAGAGATAGATTTTCCCTAAATTGCCTGCGTTTAAAAATCATTTGAGGTACCTGTAAAACTTACACATTCCAGATCTCTGTCAGACCTCACGAGCAGTGGCCTAATAATCTGTATTTCTAACAATTCCTTTTCCTCCCAATCTTTGCCCCATCAGACAATTTTAACCCTTAGGAAAGGCAGTGTAACTTTCTCTACACCATTAACAGTTCTTTGTTTAATGAATAAAATTACATTTTACAGAATAAGATAACACAACAATTATTTTCTCAACATTTTTGCTTTAATTGTAATTACTTTTGTTATTTAAAACATTCATAGTTGGAGAAATGTAAACCAAAGAATAATGTAATATTTCCTCCTGATTGAGATAAACAGCCAAACAGCTAACCTGGTATAGTGCAAAAATAGTGGAATTTGTTGTAGGCAGTCCTAGCTTTGACATTTCTGGGCAGATGGGTATAGCAAAGTAACCTAATCTCTAGGAGCATCAGTTTCCACTTAACAAAGATAGGGGTGATCACTGATCACAACACAAACTTGCAAGCTAGCTTATGTAGCAGAGTGCAGGGTGAGCACCTGGCATTATTTATCCATGATTCAAAATTCCAGCAAAATGCGGAAACCATGGAAGGGGTGTGAGGTGAGCTGCAATAGTGCTTGTTGAGGTCATGGTTCCTCTCTGCATCAGCAGAGAGAAGACCCCGCTTCTTTGGGGGCAGCTTCGTGGACTGGCTTACCACCTTGGATCTGAGATTTAAACCCTGGGTCTCAGCAGCCACATCTCTTTTTTAACCCTCTTCAATTGCACAAAATACAGAATGACTGCATTCGTCATAGTCCAGTGATAACTTAAGTACATGGGCTAAATATTATATAATCTCTTCTCAGTTCATTGTTTTTGTATTTCCTGAAAATAGTTTTAAGTAGCCATAGTGAATGCTCCAAGAGTAAAAATTTATAAAAGCTAAATTTCAAAACTATCCAATGAAAGTCACTGTTACTGTTTTTAAGTATGTAACTATACTCCTTGAAATATACTTTTAAAAATTTACATGTTTTTCTGTAGTGTTTATCATGTAATATTATATCATGTACCTTTTTCAAATATTTATTCAAATATCATTTAAAACAAATGATGGCTAATAACTTCCCTATATGTCTTAGTAATAGTTCTATTTGTTTAAATATTATTTTATTATTGGGCATTTAGGGTTTTTTTTTTTTGTTTTGCTATTATAAGTTTTTCTTTTTTAAAAAATATATTTTATTGATTTTTTACAGAGAGGAAGGGAGAGAGATAGAGAGCTAGAAACATCGATGAGAGAGAAACATCAATCAGCTGCCTCCTGCACATCTCCCAATGGGGATGTGCCCGCAACTCAGGTACATGCCCTTGACCAGAATCGAACCCGAGACCCCTGAGTCCGCAGGCCGACACTCTATCCACTGAGCCAAACCGGTTTCGGCTATAAGTTTTTCAATGAACATTCTTGCACAAACATCTCTAATTACATTTTAAATTATTTTGTTAGAAGCTGTTTCTAGAGGTGGGATTACTGGGTCAAAGGAAAGGAAGATTTTTAAATCTCATGATATCTCTCTTTCAATTGCTTTCCAGAAATGTTGCATATAAACTCTATCACCCTCCCTCCTGTTCAAGAATAAATCTCATGGTACCCAACACCAGAGCTTTAATGATTATATTTGGTTAAATAGTTGCCCAATGAATAAACCCTAAAGGAAATTCCTTTTTTATTTGAATGTCTTTTATTGCTATTAAGATTGATACTCTTCCATTTACTAATTGCCCATTTTATTTTTTCTGCACATTGTCTATACTTCCTTTTCTAATGAAGCACCAGTATTTTTTTAGTGACATGTAGCCACACTGTATATAGTTTCATTAATTAAATAATTTTATTAATTAATTTCAGAGAGGAAGGGAGAAGGAGAGAGAGATAGTAACAGCAATGAGGAGAGAGAATCATTGATCAGCTGCCTCCTGCACACCTCCTACTGGGGATCGAGCCCAAAAGCTGGGCATGTACTCTGACCTGGAATCAAACCATGAACTCCTGATTCATAGGTTAACGCTCAACCACTGAGCCACACCAGCTGGGCACTACACTGTATATTTTGAAAATACACCCTTTATTTACTATATAACCTAGACAAATTTTCTAAGACTGAAATTTGCCTTTAAGTTTTGTTTAGTTTAAATATTAATTTTTATTATGACAGATACACTTTTATTCTGAAATTATTTTGAACACTGTATTATTAATTTTTTCAAACATTCAGAAAAGCTGAAAAATTACACAACGGACACCAGATGTCTACAACCTACTTTCTAAAATTAATTTTTCTTATATTTGCTTTATCACATATCTACCTACTGGAAATGGTTTGAACTATTTAGTCATTTCTTTTTGTATATTCCCATTTCTAGGGATTTAATCCAAGAAAATAATCATTAAAGCTTAAGAGCCATAGAAATGGGTGCTTTTAGCCCTAACCGGTTTGGCTCAGTGGATAGAGCGTCGGCCTGCAAACTGAAGGGTCCCAGGTTCGATTCTGGTCAAGGGCATGTACCTTGGTTGAGGGCACATCCCCAGTAGGGGGTGTGCAAGAGGCAGCTGATCGATGTTTCTCTCTCATCGATGTTTCTAACTCTCTATCTCTCTCCCTTCCTCTCTGCAAAAAAATCGATAAAATATATATTAAAAAAAAAAAGAAATGGGTGCTTTTGTATCTTGTTGTCAACTTTATCGGCACCATCTAGAACAGTGCTCCTCACTCTGTAGCCCTCACTAAATATTTGACTGAGTGGCTTTTCTCAACTGGGGAAAACTTCTCCCAACTAGGACACTAAAAATGACTTTGTTGTGTATTTAGGCCCCAAAACCATAACATTTGTTTAGCACAAAGCAGCATCGTATATTCTCACAGCCAGTCAGCTATCACTGGCCTGCTTAATCAGTAAAAAAGTATGCTCAAAATATTAGAAACATCAAATACCTTTTATCTAAAAAAGCCAAAAAACCTGTGGATAAGTTGTCATAAGTTCTAGAATTTAGTTGAATCATTTAATGACAGCATGCCATATCTGGAAGGGAATTAGAATTAAAATATTTCCACTTCCAGAAGATGATGGGCAGATACTAAAATGCCTGTGAAGACAGAACAAAAGAAAATGGTGCAGGCTAAAGTATCTGACAAGAATGGGGAAAAGTGTATCATGAATTGCAGAATGCATCGCGTTGAGAAGGGAATAGAAAAATGATGCATGATACTTCAAAAGAGAAAAAAAAAAATCTGCCATGAATTTTCTGAGTCCAGAGAGCCTGGGTGAGCAGATATAGAGAAACAAGCTAATTACTGTCTGTCTTTTCCTTGCCTGCTTCAGAACAAAACGAGAGAAGAAGCCACACGATATTTTCGACATGCACTAATAAAAAAAACAAAACAACAACAAAAAAACACCTTTTATTGTTTCTTTCCTCAGGAATCTTGGAGCAAAAGTAACTGGGCCATGCGGTTGCAAGTAGAATCACTTGTGAGGCTTTAAAAAAATTTGAACGCCCAGATCCCATGCCACACTAAAGAAATCAGAATCTCTTCCAGCTGGGGAAGAGGGGAAAGTGTGAGGAGGGAGGGGATGCTATTTATATAAAAATTTCCCCCAAGTCATCCTGATCTGCAGCTAGGAAGGCAAAACATGCGATGAAAGACTGTACAGATGAGAAGGCAGGGAAGAGCCAACATCTCAGCTGCCGTCCAGAGTTTGCTGCTCTATGATGACAGCCATCCAAAAAGGGGCAAAGACATGAAAATGCTTCCCAAGGTTTTTGGATTTCAGCCACGTCTCCCAAAATGTCAGCCCAAGCATTGGTTTATGTGGAAAAGGCTAGGGGAAGCTGGTATTTTGCAATTGTGTTTAGGGTAGTATATAGGTTGTCCTAACACAAATTTAAAGGAAATCCCCTTTACATGGAATAAAATAAACCAAACCAAAGCAGGAATGAAAGTACCAACTCATTACCTGTCACACAGGCACTAGATCAGTGGTTTCCAACTTGGGGCACATGGCTCACTCAGGGAGGGGGGGGATTTGATTTTTAACAGGGGCAATTAGAGAGTGTTATTAACTGTGAATTTTATATCTCCTATCTAATAATAGAGAAACATGGTAATTAACTGTAACTTCGCTACCCTTCCCATTGGCTAATCAGTGAGAAATGCAAATTAACTGCCAACCAATATGGCAGCTGGAAGCCAGGCAGCTGAAGCGAACAGGAGGCTTGCTTGCTCCAGTGATGGAGGAAGCCAAGGTTCCCCGCCTGCCGCTGCCAGCCTCTGAGCTCCAGATGCAACAATGTTGCAATTATAGAAGCTAAACAAACCCAGATACCTGCTTTCAGCCGCCAGCGGGATCAGAGCTTAGAGCGCTAGTGATGGCAACAGAGTTTCAATTATAGAAGCTAAACAAACCCAGATACCTGCTTTCAGCCAGCCACAGCCTCAGAGCTGGAGCCGGCTCTCAGCTCCAGTGACTGCTATAGAAGGTAAATAAATCCCAGAATAAAAAAAAAAGAAAAAAAAAAGAGACTGGGAGCTTCAGTTGCCCACCAGCCTGAAAACGGCCCTCAGCCCCTCACCCAGACTGGCCAGGCACCCCAGTGGGGACCCCCACCCTGAAGGGGCTGTGACCAGCTGCAAACAGCCATCAGCCCATCATCCAGGCTGGCCAGGCACCCAAGCGGAACCCCCACCCTGACCCAGATCACCCTTCAGGGCAAACCAGCCAGCCCCCACCCATGCACCAGGCCTCTATCCTATATAGTAAAAGGGTAATATGCAAACTTACCCAAACAGCAGAAAGACTGGGAATGACTGGTCACTATGACACACACTGACCACCAGGGGGCAGACGCTCAATGCAGGAGCTGCCCTCTGGTGGTCAGTCGCTCTCACATAGGGGAGCTCTGCTCAGCCACAAACCAGGCTGATGGCTGCCAGTACAGCAGTGGTGGTGGGAGCCTTTCCTGCCTCCTCAGCAGCGCTAAGGATGTCCGACTGTAGCTTAGGTCTGCTCCCTGTTGGCAAGTGGGCATCCCCCGAGGGCTGCCGGGCTGCCAGAGGGATGTCTGATTGCCAGCTTAGGCCCAATCCTCTGGGGAGTAGGCCTAAGCCAGGAAGTGGTAACCTCCGAGGGGTCCCAGACTGTGAGAGGGCACAGGCCGGGCTGAGGAACCCCCTACCCCCAAGTGCACAAATTTTTGTGCACCAGGCCTCTTGTGTATATATATATATATATATATATATATATATATATATATATATATAGTGACATATTTATTTCAATTATCTAATATGTTTTGACACTTTATTTGCTATTTTTTCATATCACTTCATATTATTATTATTGTTTTAACAATTACTTCCTGAGTACTTCAACTGTCCTTTCATCCTTTTACTTTTCTCTTTCATGGATGCCATGTTCTGTGGAAGCTTCTTTAGACCAAGGTAATGGCCTTTTAGGCTTCCTCCACATGAATAGGAGTCCACTTTTGAATAATAAAAATTATATGTTACAAGAGGGGCATCAGGATTGTAGAGATTCTTAGGTGGGGCATGGCCAAAAACAGGTTGGGAATCACTGCTCTAGATAAATATCAGTCCCTAATTTCTCTGTTTCAAATGTCCTGAGATGAAAATAAAATCAAGTGTTTTGTTATTATGCTGGGAGAACAGATTTTATATTTTTTTTAATTAAAAATATATTTTATTGATTTTTTACAGAGAGGAAGGGAGAGGGATAGACAGTTAGAAACATCGATGATGAGAGAAACATTGATCACCTGCCTCCTGCACATCTCCTACTGGGGATATGCCAGCAACCCAGGTACATGCCCTTGACCGGAATCGAACCTGGGACCTTTCAGTCCGCAGGCCGACGCTCTATCCACTGAGCCAAACCGGTTTCAGCAGGGAGAACAGATTTTAGTTAAGGGGCAAAGAGGGAGGAGATGACATTCTTCTATGAACTGACTTTCTAAATGTAGCATTATTTTTCATAAGTATTTTACAAATTATCTTCGCTTTATAGCAAGGAAACTTTTTTAAAAATTAGGTCTAGAATTTGAACTAGAGCTGCCTGAATGTAGGGCCTTTTGCTCTTATAATTACTTTTTTCCATATATACTCAATCATTTATCCATTTTTTGACATTATGAGTATTTCTAATTTCCAACTATTATAACATTGATGAATAGTTTCCTCTGTGGATATTTTTCTCCATATGTAGACTTGCTCCTTTGGAACACAATCCTGTAAGTGAGTTAGTTGTCAGAGTGTGAACACGGTTATGTTATTTTATATATATATATATATATATATATATATATATATATATATATATATATATATAGAATCAAAATTGCTTGCCAAATGAGTTGTAGAAATTGACAATGCCACCAGATATGCATGATAGACAAATCTCAAGAGTATTTAATTTCCTATTTAATAGGTGAAAAATGATAGTCTCATTGTTTAATATCCACTTAGTTTATTGGTGAATTAAGACATTTTTCATAGTACATGTTCTTTGGTTTACTTATTTATCTATTGAAGTCTTCATTTATAAACTTTGATATGATTTTCTGTGTAGAATTTTTCATAGTTGCAATGAATATTTTAATGGCATTATGTTTAATGCTTGTCTCCCCAGCTAGACAATGTGCCCCTTGTGGGCAGATAGCATACTTGCAGTGTGCAATGTTGAGTTCTAGTGCCTGGTATATAATGTGTGCTAAAGGTATTCATAAATAGAATGGCATATTTACTTCTCACATTTACTAGATGAAAATGTGCAGCCTATTATATTTTTATGGTGTTGATTTTATTGTTGTTTTCTGTTCTTTAGGAGAGTACTAAAGTTAGGTAAAGACCATCCATTCTAAATAGAATTAGCACTGCAATAAGTGAAATAAGCCAGTTGGAGAAAGATAAATATCACATGATCTCACTCATGTATGGGATATAATGAACAACATAAGCTGATGAACAAAAATAGATCCAGAGACATAGAAGCATCGAACAGACTGTCCAACCTAAGAGGGAAGGCAGGGAATGGGGTGGGTAAGAGATCAATCAACGGACTTGTATGCATGCATATGAGCATAACCCATGGACACAGACAGTAGGGGGCGGGTGAGGGCATGTGCTAGGAGGTGGGAGTGGCCGGGGAGAGGTCAATGGGAGAAAAGGGAAACTTATGTCATATTTAAACAATAAAGAATTTAAATTTAAAAAAATAATTAGCACTGAAGAATCACAGACTAAAAAAGGCAATCGGAATAGGATGGGAGTGTTTTACAAAACCTTCCTAGGAGAGATGGATCTCTTTACTGCCAAAACATCTTCAAAAGGAGAGTTTTGCCCTACCCTTTTGATTGGGGGTTCTGCTGGTAACCCTTTATAAGAGGTAATGGACCCAAGTGAAACAACCAGTGTTTTTTAGGCTGCAATGGACTTCTAATTAATCCAATTAGTGTGATGGCTTTAATCTGTAAGATAGCTAATAGTTAGCATCTGATTTCTTTGAGATCACCTCTCTCTGGGGTGTAAAACAATAAAGAGCAGCTAACTCATTCCTGGAGTAGCTAAGTACTGTATTTACTCATTGTGTTTTGCACCCTTCCTTCCACACTATTTTAAGAAGAAAATAAAAAGGTATTTTCCCTCCACAGAACTCCCCCTGGCACACCACCTTTGTTAGGACAGCAATTGAGGAAATACTGAGGCATCACCTCACATATCCAAAGTGAGTTCTCGTAGTTTCCTAAGATCCGTCCAGTAGAGAATCCCCAATTGGTGGTCATGTACGCCAAGTTCAATGCTCCAATATATACGGTTTGCTCTTTTCTATGGACATAAGCATTATCATTATTTTAAAAATCTGGAAGGAAACTGTGACATGTACTTCTGAGGCAAACCATTTTTGTCACATCCTGCTGGTTCCCATGAGCTGAGAAGTATCACAGTAAATTGCCCGTTGTCACTGCCTGCGGAAAGTCTGATTAGCTCTCCAGCAATCCAATCTATAGAAATAGTCCTTCCTTACCCTCTCAGCACCCTCTCTGGGAAACAGCATGCTTGCTGCTCTGTTCAGACTCCACTGTGATTCCCTCCACCCCCAACCAATTCCCATGGGATTCTGATGGTTTTTGAATAAGTAGAGCAGCCAAGGCTTTTCTAAAAGAACTATTGACCCTGATAGGGGCTTCTTGATTTATGTAGCTATCACCTGAAGTGAAAAGTCCCATTTGACATTTAAAAACTATTTTAAATTTGCTCTGGCCAGGTGGCTCAGTTGGTTGGAATGCCATTTTGTGCACCAAAAGGTTGTAGGTTCAATTCCCAGTCAGGGCACATACCTAGGTTGTGGGTTTGATCCCAAACTGGGCGCATAGAGGAGGCAATTAATGAATGTTTCTCACATCAGTGTTTCTCTCTCTCCCTTCCTCTCTCTCTTAAATCAATAAAAGCATACTCTTAGGTGAAGATTAAATAAAAACTAAAATTAAAAAAATAAAAACTATTGTAAATGTCCTTCCTTCCTCCCTCCCTTCTTTCCTTACTTTCTTTGCCTGTTAGTACAACACTATATTGGAATAGTTCATGAAATTAAATGGAAATACAAATGAAACTACCACTAATCATTTCAGTAATTTAGCAAAGTATATTCTATATGAGTGATTAATAATCCATAAATTTCTCAATGCCCAAAAGTTACATTTGACACCAGTGTTTGTTCAGTGTATCTAAAATAATTATTTTAAAAAACGTCTAATCTTTTGAAACTTCACTATCCTAAACAGTAGCTACTGGCCTCCTGAGGTTGTTTATGTGACTAATCCCAACTGAGTCAGAGTACTGTGTGTTGAAGATTTGTTATAGGAAAAAAAAATTGAAATAGTGCATTAATATTTTTGTGTTGATTGCATGTTGAAATGATGATTGTTCACATAGTTGAATAAAATATAACAATAATTTAACCTATTTCATTTTCCTTTTTTAGAATGTGGCTACTAGAAAATTTAAAATTACATATGCAAATCACACATACTTATATTGACCAGCATTGTAATGAAAATACTTAGGCTTCAGCACAGCTGGGGTTCACCACTAACAGAAGGATTACAGCATAGTGCTATCTGTTGTTTTCTCCCAGCTCTTCAAAAAACTCTCCAGACAGCAAAATAATGGGAAAGAAACTATGCACATAAACATTTGCTAGTCAATTCTAGAGCCTAGGCCCCAAGGGAAGCAGTCTACGTTGAGGAAGAAAGCATCTCCATTCCCACTGTCTGCACTGCCCCGTCTATACACATCATCTCTACAACAGCAAACATTTGAGATTCCAGTGGCATTTTGATATGGTCATAGTTGGAGCCCCAACTCTTCAATCTTTAATCATACTTTCTGACCAACATTTTAAGAAGGGGTGTTAAGTAGGAACTTAGGAAGTATTCTTAGCATGTTTAAGAGATCAACCAAAGAACTTATGGACATATATGCATAATCCATGGACAAAAACAATAGTGTGGTGAAGCTCTGAGGAGGTGCTGGGAGTGGGGAGGCAGGGTTCAATGGGGAAAAGGGGGATGTATGTAATACTTTCAATAATAAAGATACATTTTTTAAAGTAAAAATCTTCAATAGTTATTGATAACTTATGCAAGAATGATTAAATATGAATTTAGTGTTCTTAGAAAACTGTTGCCATCAGCAAATAAATCTTTAAACTAGATTTCATCAAAGTGAGGTTCTGATGTAGCAGAATCAACTGTAATAGTTGGTTGAAATGCATATTCCTGGGCTCTACCAACAATATTGAAGACTTAGCAGGTCCACCAGAAAATGGAAATACCAATTTAAACATCTTTACAGTTATACCCATGCATTCTAAAATGTGTGATGTGATTCAGCATATAAAGCTATCATTTTTATTCTTAAAGTATTCCGTTTTAAGTGAGTGCAGCATATATCAGATCCATTTCTATATCATGATCTCTCTGTTTAGAGATGAGAAAATGGGTATATATTACCCAGAAGCACTTGGTTTTTCTATTGCTTATTCATGAGAACCTGAGCACAATTATTTCAGTCATAGCTTCTTGATAAATCTAAAAAATTACTGCTGATAGTATTCATATGTCTGAAACTCTTTAATAAAAAGTACTTAATAACTATTTTATTCTATTATTTTTCTGCATATAAATCCTATGAAATTCCATAATATTTTATGCCATTATAAATTATTAAGATTAGAAAGATTGATTTTTTTAGAGTCTCTAGATTTAGCCAGTCCCTGGAAATATATGCAGCAGAAATTTCTTAGAGTTTCTTTCACTATGCAATGTAAACTGACACTCATTTTATCCATCTACAGGTATACAGAGGAGAGAGAGATTAAAAGAAAAATTCAGTGGTTATTTGAAGTTAAGAATGAGACACTTCAGACAGCAACATGCGTCATAAGTAGCAAAACATAGCATCATTTTAACATGGAGTCATTCCATGTGATGCAAATGAAGAATTAGTACATTGGTTACGGAAAAGCTGGGTTTTGGTTTGGAGTTATCCACTAGCAGTGATGCGGGTATCAGCGGCCTCGTCTGAAAATTAAAGCTGGTCAACAAGGTGATACCGAGACATCCTTTCAGTTGCGGCATCCTGTGTTTTTATTCTGTACTAGCAGGGCTATGGACCTGCCAGGATAGAACCATGATCAGATTCCTTGGGCAAGATTTAGAGATCTTAGAGGCAAGCTTATGGGTGGTCACTTTATGGAATAACAAGAACTACCATAAGGCATGTGTATAGGCACACGTGTGAGGTTACTAGAATGCTACAGCTGCTGCAAAATAAGGTTGCACTGTAGGTCCTGGAAGGAGGTGATCAGGGAGCTAAGCTGTGACAGAGGATGAGTGAGACAGTTTCTGAGTCAAGCTGCCTGCTCTGGGGGAGGGCTTGAGGGCAGGGTCTCCCCCTGGAATGTCACCATGCAGACAGCACTCTGGGTCCCTCACCTCTTGAGCACCACCATTGAAACATCAGAGCAAAAGGAAGACATGCATATAAATAACATATCTCTATTTCTCTGTGGGAGAGTAGCTTTCACTTTTTTTCTTCTTAAAAGAAAACATCAGGAAAACTAATCAAACCAGCTGCCTTTTCAGGAAACAAAGAACCAGAGTTCAGGGCGCAAGGATGGCGGAGAAGAATGGAAAGTCAGAGGGTAAGATGCCTGTCTCCCAACACAAATTGTGTGACCTTTCTCCAAACTTACATTATAAATAAATGATATTGTACTGATGCTTTTCTTTCCCCCGCCCCCTCTATTGGCTCTCCACAAGACTTCCAGCTCACAGCTCCTCACCATCCTGACACACTGTTTTCTCCTCTTGCTGTCTAGGTTCAGAATAAAAGATTTGGCCCATAGGCTAGATCCTGCCAGAAGCAAAGGCAAGAACTGCAGTGTTAGTGGAATGTTTAATGAACTTCAGAGCACACTTGGTCAAGTTCCTGGAAGATCAGACTTTCATTCCTGAAATTTCTTTTTTTACCTTGATCTCAGCTAACTACCCTTTTCAACTAAATTGTATGGACTCAAGTCCTGTACTCTCCCCACCATATAAGAATATATCTTACCCTGCCTGGTATGGCTCAGTTGGTTGGCACATCATCCCATGAACTGAAGAGTCTCAGATTCAATTCCCAATCAGGGTATATATCCAAGTTGCAGGTTTGATCCCCCAGGTTGGGGCACATACATATGATAGGCAACTGATCAATGTTTCTCTCACTCTCTTTCTCCCTCTACCTGCTTCTCTCTCAATTAAAAGAAAACAAAACACATAGCCACATATCCTCGGGTGAGAATATATATATATATATATATATATATATATATATATATATATATATATTTGTCCTCACGTCAGAGAATGTATAATTCAGGTGTATTTCTGCTTTCTGAAGTATTCTCAGAAAAGCTCTTTTCACTAATGTTCAAGTTCAATAATAGTATTAATATAATAGCTAAATTTTATATATTGCTTAGTGCTTTGAAAGCACTCTCAGAAGTGCTTTGCTTGTATTTTGTTATCATAACCTATGCACTACATAATATTATTGTCACCATTTCACAAATAAGTAATCAGTCATCAAGAGAGGTTAAGTGACTAATCTATATTCACACAAGAAACAGTGATCCACATAGGGATATTGTGCATGAAATACTACTCCTGCACAAGAACATAACATTCCATGCTGATGCTACATAGCAGGTACTTGGAAGAAAGAGAATGGACTTTAAGTCAGAGAATCCTGGGTTAAAGTTCAGCCACAAACTCGCTGTGTGATTCCTGGACATGTTATTTAACTTCATTGAGGATGGAAGGGTTTTGATCTCTAAAAATGGAACTCATGCTTAAGGAGGTAATATGAGGTTTGAAAATAATGAACAAGGGGTACCTGGTACATAGTTCTTCAAAGATAGTTCTTGATGTTATTATTAAAATTAGTAAAGCATTACCTAAAATTATTACTCCCTATTGTTCTTACTACTGTACTGAGATTTCAGTGATGCCTCCTCAAATTGAATGCATGGGGACACAGCACCCGGGCTGGGGTGCAAGCTGTCTGAAAGGGCCACACATGGCCACAACGTATGTCTGAGATCCCCAAGGCAGGCATTGTTCACTGTCTGGAAGAATGGCTGGTAAGTTAATCTCAAGGTTGCATTTTCAGTAATGATACATCTCAGGCCATTGATTCATGGTTTTTGTTTTTTTCTAAAGCTTATTTAAGCAGGAGCAATAAAAGGCAGAACATCACACAGCACGCATACACACACACACACACACACACACACACACACACGTGCAATATAAAATTAAACCTCACCCTTTCACCCATCTCACTCAGATACCTATTTATTTGCCCTTATTTTTGGAAGTAGAATAAAAAAAAATGACAGGTTTAGGAAATTTTTTAGGTTTATAATTTTCCACATAATGATATATCAGTTTCTGTATAGAATACCTATCTTGCTAGTGAGAACCCAGAGCCGTTTTTCTGGAATAGTGCGCCAGGAACAGCAATCTGCATCACACCTGAGGTGATTCAATGCAGCTTTGTGGCTGTTAGGAATTTTCTAGAAATTATAAAACACGTTTGTAAAAGTTGGGATGGTTTTAGTTGTCTTTTATCAATATCCTATAGGATTAAATGATCAGGCCTTTGAGACACGAGGAGAATTATCAATATATTTTGTTATAAAGAGCAAAGGAATCTCAGGACTATGTTAGCCAACCCTCCCTGCCTTCTCCAGAGATGATACTTCAAGCAAGAAGCCCATGCGTGTCTGAGCAGCCAGGAAAGGAGGTGGGAACCATTGCTGGCCTGAGTGCAGTTATGAGAATCAGGTTCCTTTCTTCTCACATCTGCCTTAGACATTTCAGAAACTCTCACACAATTCATTTCAGTTTGAGGAAATCTATATCCTTCTTTGATGGAAGGTGGGGAACATAGACTATAGCAATTTTCTCTAGAAAATATCTTATTACTTACATTCAAAATAAATTGTATAAAGCAAAATAAGGTTCATAATACACATTTTAAGTACATTTGAAAGGAAAAAAAATACATATAGTAGAGCTTCAAATAAATTCATTCCTTGAGCTCCACACCATAGGACTAAATACTTGGTGTTTAAGTTTTAAGAAAAATTCTTAAATGTAGGGCTGTTTGTGACTTGCAAAAAAATTCTCAAAAGTAGGATGTCAGATATATGACATATCAAACTTGTATTCTGTAGGGTCTGGGAAAAATCAGATCTTAGGATACTTGCTTGTTAGTAGCGATCCCTACATACCTTCTAAGGGGTTTTGAGTATATACATTATGTGAAATGTGTGTTTTTAAGTTCTTTATGGGAGTCAAGAGAATTGGCTTCTTTCTCTCCGTTTGCATTTAACATTCTAAAAGCTCCTAAGCTGGAAGTGAATGGTCTGAAAAGTCTCTCTGGACTCTGTTTCTCAATTTCTAAAATAATCAAACTTATCAGCCAATTCTGTTTTATCCTTTAGGCAAGTTTAAAATATATGCATATATGTTTCTATGCCTATATGTTCTAAAGCTGTATTCCCTCCACCCCCCAATCTCATTTTATGATCCAATATGCTTGTTTCCCAAAGAATAATAATGTTTGTTTCCAGGATTTTGGCAGAAACAAATGTTTTCTTTGGGGCTGTTCAGACAAATGTTTTCAAGTTTTCTTGTTTCTTTCCATTGGGGTGAGCACCCCCTGGTGGAAAACTGTGAAAATGTTTGCCACGTGTTTAGACTGTTATGTTCCATAGGCAGATGTGTTTTGAAAATATTAGTTTTACACAAAGCACACCCAGAGCCATATTTCCAGTGTTATGTCTTCAAAAGTTCCTTTCCTTCTATTGAATTGTCACCACAATATTTTAAATGCAGTTGGAAATGCTGCTGCAGTCTCTGTGGATGAGAACTAAGGGAGGATGACAAGTTGGCAGTATGTTCTAACATGTGGAAAGATGGGGAACCCTTTTCTTCTTCCCCTCAGTTCTTCTTCATTTCCTTCATTTTTTTTGCTCTCCCTTCTTTTTCCTTCTCTCACTCTCCCCCCTCCCCACTGGTTCTGCTAGAACAAACAAAGCTCTATTTCTTGAAGAGCCTGAGTGTGTGAAACAATAGTCTGCTATGAGAATAGCCACGTATAGGTAAAGATTAAGGTATATCTCTTTCCAGAAAAAGGTCCCAGCCACAGTATTCTGGGGATTATCAATAAGACAGTGATTTGTTGGGATCTCTTGTTAGTCCCCTACTTCCCCCAAAATATGAACTTAAATAATTATTGAAAGTCATACCAAATTAGTCAATTAGTCTACAATTGTAGAGAAAAATATCTTTGTCCCCATTTTAACCGGAAAGAGCACTATTGGTTACCTTTGCTGTTATGCTTAAATTGTACCCCTCTCCCAATTCATATGTTAAAGTTCTAACCCCTAGTACCTAAGAATGGGGCCTTATTTAAAAATAGGTTTATTATAAATGTATTCAGTTAAGATGAGGTAATACTGGAGGGGAGTGGGCTTCTAATCCAGTGTGACTGGTTTCCTTATAAAACAGAGAAATTTGGACACACACACACACACACACACACACACACACACACACACGGTGAATGCCATGTGAACATGAAGGCAGATATCAGGCAACATATCAACAATCCAGGGAACAGCAGAGATGGACAGCAAACCACCAGAAGCTCAGAGAGAAGAATGGGACAGATTCTCCCTCACAGTCCCCAGAAAAAAACAAACAAACAAAAGCAATCCTGCTGATCCCTTCATTGTAGAATTTTAGACTCCAGAACAGTGAGACAATACATTTCTATTGTTTAAGCCTTCTGGTCTGTGGCAATTTGTTAAGGCAATTTGAACTAACCTTTCTTTAAACCCAAATTGTGGTTTCCTATCCCCCGAAAACCTTTCAGAGTACAGATCAGTTTAAATGGTCTAAATCTTCCCCATGGTTCCCTGACTGTATGTCCTCAACTAAAGGCAGAGATGGAAGGCAGATGACAGATTGTGTGATGGGCAACATGGCCAATCTCCAAGCTCCAAGTGGCTCTTCCTAAAACCATGGCCTTGGAATAATTACATAGAACCAAAATTCAATAGCAAGACAGCAAGGAAACCCAGAGCCTCTCTCTCCTTCTCCTATGTTCCTAGTACTGTGGTTAACCTAGTGAGTATGGTCATTCTAGCAGACAAACAAAACGAAGGTGATAGATCTGTCACCTGGCATACCTGTGCAGGTTGAAGTTTTCTTGGAAACTTTCTTTCATCTATCCTCAACAGAGCTGGCCAGCAGTTTCATGCACCACACAAGGTCATGATCCCCCTGCCCAAGGGACTGGCCTGCACACCGTTCCCCAAACACACCGAGATCTTTTCTCTGATTGATTTGCTCACTGGACAGCTCTCTTCCCACACCTTTTATGTGAAACCTTTCCCAATCAAACCACTGCTCCTTAACTTCTGAATTCCCATGGGCCTGTTGACTCTACTGCATCATTTAGCTTCAGTGGATTTTCCTCCCAAATCAAATAGTAAAATCCAATAAAGACAAGTATATATATATATATATATATATATATATATATATATATATATATATATATTTTTTTTTTTTTTTTCCTATTTCATTGGTACTCTTCATAGCCTGTGCTGTTCTCATAAGCAACCAGTTGGTGAGTAATGCAGGCTTTCTTTCTGAAATAACATGAATAGTTCTGATTATTTTGATGAATATCTCTGTCCCCAAATCACATACTGGCATGTGAGTAATGACTTTAGAGTTAAACAATATTTTCATTTGTATTATGCCATGTTATCCTACAGCAACCCTGAGAGACAGAGATTCTTACAATGGCTTGATGGTTTGGGATTAGTCAGAGACTTTGGCATATATTTCAGCACTGTTATTCTCAGAAGATGGTATTTTATGGAAAATTCTACTCAGAGAGGAACATCCAGCCTTTCCATGCTTCCCCCTTTATTTTCCTCTTCCTTTAGTTTTAACCTGTTTAATGAAACTTCAGCCTCACCTTCATCACCCACCCAACTATGCTGACACACTTGCATTTTTCATCTTGCACTTTGATTTAAACAACCCCCCAGAAGAAAAAAAAAATAATTCTATGCTATTTCCCTTTTCATGATAATGAAACAAATAACAAGGACAAAGAACCATCTAACAAATCTCCTGTTTCCATTCTAGCAAAATGCTGAGCTGCTTGCAGCTACCAGCCAGCTTGATTAAGGTGTCATCCCTCCTCTTCGTTTATATTTATTATTTTTGGAGAATTTTTCCCTGTTAGTGTTTGTGTACATTTTTCCATTTTTTTTAAAGACATGAATCATAGTTTGATTTACAACCTCTCTCCGGGGAGATAGGCAACCCTAATGAAGGAGCAGCCGGCAAGTGTAATTAATACCCGCCAGACATTTTACCACATTAGCGTCCTGGATCCTGGGCGGGGGAAGATTGCAGGCAGGAGTGCAGGCCCAGGGCCCCAGGGCGCTGCAGCCACTCCAGGGGCATCAGCAGTGGGCACAGTGCAGAGAACCCCTGCCCCACAGGGAAGGCCAGGAGAACGGTGGGGCCAGAGTGCAGAGTGGCCCAGACTGGGTGAGGTAGAGGGCAACCGAATCCAGGAGAAATGCAGAGACAGAGACACTGCGTGTGGCTGATGGATCACTCCCATTTAAAACACAAAAATAAGGCAGCTTGCCAGAGCAGTATGGGCCAGTTTCATTAAAACTCTTCATTCATCATACTGAAATGAGGAAGTATTTGTTATTGCGCTGGTGCGGGCCTCCTACCAAAGCCATTGCAGTAGTGGGTGCTGATTGAAGGAGGGCAGAGCAGTGACTGGAGGAGAGGGGAGAATGGCCATGCGCAGAACTCACTGAATTTGTCCCTTGTCCGCCTCAGCCCTATACTCCACAGCCCATAGGCATGTGGGAATAAGCCAGGTCATCCACAGTGATGAAAAACCAGGCACCTGGAGCCCACCCGCGTGCCTGCCCCCTGGGGCAAAATAATCAGAATTATCAACAGCCTGGCTTCTCCTTGGGGATGTTACAGAGAGTAGCTGCATTTCTATAGGTTGCTTCATATGCTCATGGAAGACCAAGATTCCATAAGCATACAGGATTGCATATATGTTGAAGTGTGTGTGTGCGCACGTGCACACACACACACGCACGCACAGGAGTTCCTCTCCCTCCCTCAGAGTAAGGTGTGAGATACAACTGTGAAAATAGTTAAGACATTGCATCCACAAATTGTCCCAGTTAATTCCACCATCTTCGAAATACTCTTTGTTTTTATTTATTTATGAACATATCTCTTCATTGACTTCAGAGAGGAAGGGAGAGGGGGAGAGAGATAACATCAATGATGAGAGAGAGCCATCGATCTACTGCTTCTTGCACACTCCACACTGTGGATTGAGCCCACAATCCAGGCATGTGCCCTGACTGGGAATCCAACCATAACCTCCTGGTTCATAGCTAGATGCTCAACCATTGAGCCACACCAGCTGGGCCAAATACCCTTAGTTCTTAAATACCTTAATGAGGTCAGAGAGAGCCAGAATCAGATCACAGTGCAAAGGGCAAGCATCAACAATTGGGTCTGATTGATCCAGGCATTTCCCTGGGCCTAATTACACAGAGAAAGAGAGAGAGAGAAAAAATACACAAAAAACCTGTACTAGAAAGGCCTGACTTGTTTCTCATGAATTGCTTGCTGTGTCCCAAGCCATGCTATGCCAATCTTTCCTAGGTACAGTACTCACTCTGAGATATTTCTGACAGTCAGATCATGAAAGCTTATGTAGTAATGTTGTAGGTGCTATGAAATGAACAAAATCCCCAAAGCTGTGAAGCCATGAGTGGCAGTGATGCTGCAAGATGAGGAATGAGCTGTGTATATCAAACCTGTCTCCAGTATTTTGATGGATCCTTTGTCTGCTTCGTGACAAAGGCAGGAATGCTACAGCAGGAGCCAGTGCTCAGCAGGACTAAGGGAGGAGAGTGTGCATTCTGGAATTATGCAGAGCAAATCTGTGGATGGTGGCTACCTCAAGGGTTGACTTTACAGGATTAATGTTGGCAAAACCACGGATTCAACTTTTCAGCTTATAATAGTGACCAGAAATATGACAACCTGGTATATGATATGAAGACTTATTTACAATGTGCTCTAACTTTATCCGGTAAAAATTGCATCCATCATTCATTCAGTTACTCATTCAGCAGCAATGCTTGGTTTTAAAGAAGGTAGAACAAATTCTAAGCGATGGAGATGCAGATATGAATAAGATGCAATTGCACTGCCAAAGGTATACACGAGATATGTTTACAAATAATGTGTCTGTGATAAATGGAATTAGAATGACACAGTTCAGTGTTATAAGGATTTAATGAAGGAGGCAAAATGTTGACAAAATATACTCTCATATACACACAAATACACACCCTGTGTCCATGCCATTTTCTGTTGTTGTAAGTATAATTTTGGCTTTAAATACTGAGAGCAAGAAGCCTATATTATTTTCAATACTACAATGGAAAAATAACCACCACTGAAAATGCAATTTCACTTTAGATCTGCATTTGATTTTTTTTTTTTTTACTCTTTGATCTTTTTAAACTCTGAAATCCAACCATCTCCTATAAGAAGCACCTAAGCAACTTACCTCCTCCCTGTGTCCTGCAGTAGAACTGTTGATAAATGGCCAATAAAGGGCAAGCAAGGGGAAACATTGTTACCAGGGAGAATCAGAAATTATGAGGCTAATTGGCTCCTGAAAATATGAAAGTTGATTGCATGTATAAATTACTAGTTAACAAAAACACAGAGGTCTACAATAAAACTAAAACATTTAAAATAGGTAATTTGATAATATGGAAATATGCCCTAGAATGTCAAATGTTAAAAACAAAGGTTATCATTTATCCAATGTCAACTAAGTAATTATAACCTCGCTGTTAGCCTGGAATAGCTCACTAACAGGAAAGCAGTGGCTCTGTCAGCTTTCCTTCTCATTGTCAAAAAAATAACTAAATAACCGTAAGTGTGTGGAGCTTCCATGAAGTCTTCCTGGCCCATCATCAAGCTTCCCAACAAAATCTATCTCCTTGTCCTGCCACATATAACCTCAACCAATTCTTATTTATCATGGTCGGGAAGGGTAGAGATGGTATAAATAAATCTAAAGAAAAAGCCCAAGCCTCACATTAGCTAATGGCTGTAACCTTCTTAGAGTTTCCACTTTGATCTTCTAAGATGTCAGTTTTCTATATATCAGAAAAAGTTAATCAAAGAAAAATAGACTGTTTCATTTCTCTCTTCTCTTTCATAAGTAGCCTTCAAAGAAAAAAAACACACACGAATACTCATTGAAATTGACAAGAGACATAATAGGAAGGTAGAATATGGTTTAGAGAAATATGCTGGGTAAGTATATTTCAGACTATTAAATTAGAATTCTTTTTGGAGACATCTATCAGCTACTTTCTATGAATTAAAGATCGGGGCAGTTACCAGACCAAGAGATAAAAGATAATTAACATATGGTGTATTCAGCCCCTGTAATATGTGCCAGTAGCTGTGGGTAGCTTACCTACTGTTTACTTCCTGATATCTTCTTAAAAGGTAGGTATCATAATCTATTAAACAGACAAGGAATCCAAGACTTAGAAAGCTTTAAATAATTTAATCAAATCATTACAGGGAGCAAATGATGAGGCTGGAATGAAACCTCAGTCATACTGACTCCATTGTAGGAAGCTTCCTTTTAAACTGCTTTCCTCTATTGGAAGTGGAAGGAATAGTGAAAAGCCCTGTACAGCACTGAAGAAGAGTTTATACATTGGGAATTCTTAAGTGAGCAGGTTTTATATATACAATCTCTCAGGATACAAACTGCATATTCAAAAAACACAAAGAAGTGATTTATTATCAATGCAGATGTGTCAAACTTGCTTTAGAAAAATCCTTTCTAAGGGGAATTTTTCATTACATTTTGGACTGCTTTTATTTTGATTGACAAGCTTATATCAGCATTTTGGTGCTATTTCTCAATTAAAAACACTTCACATCACTCTGCAGCCACTAATGAAGACCCATCTTTTAAATGAGAGGCAGTATCTCATATTATCCTGAGTTCAGTTCTCAGCACTATCACTTCCTGGCTCCATGACCTTGAACAAATTATTGAAACTATCTGTGTCTCAGTTTCGCCATCTATAAAATGAGAATATAATATAAGCATGCATACCTCAAATGATTTTGTTACAATATACGTAAACTTTATATGTAAAGTACCTGGTCCCCAGTCCATGCTGTATAGCATCTTGCTATTAGTACTGTAATAATATAAAGTATGTAGTCCAGGGCCTGGCACTCAGCAGGGGTTCAATAATTCCTACGGTTTTTTTCCTTATATGAAAGCATATAGCTGCTATCCCTCAAAAAATGCAGCTGAATTAAACTCATTCAATATTCAATGTCCTTTTATTTCTCTTATTCCTATAATTTTCCTATATGCCTAATGTAGACTTTTACTACCTGTGGAAGGAATATATAAATTTCACGTATGCCCCTAGATATCCCAATATACTAATTACTAATATTCATAGGTTCCTCATGAAATTCTGAATTAATTTTGTCATGAAATTAAGAAAATATCTTGCCGAAACCGGTTTGACTCAGTGGATAGAGCGTTGGCCTGCGGACTGAAAGGTCCCAGGTTCGATTCCGGTCAAGGTCATGTGCCTGGGTTGCGGGCACATCCCCAGTAGGGGATGTGCAGGAGGCAGCTGATCGATGTTTCTCTCTCATCGATGTTTCTAACTCTCTATCTCTCTCCCTTCCTCTCTGTAAAAAATCAATAAAAATATATTTAAAAAAAAAAAATTCTTCTCTAAAAAAAAAAAAAAATCAATATCTTAATATGAGCTCTTGTTTAAACTTCACTGAGTTTGAATTATAGTGAAATATATACATACTAGGAGCCCAGCACATGATTCAAGGTGCCGCCCACCCTCAAGTCACTGGTTCGGCCCTGCCTCACTCCCTGGGCCCCGCAGCAGCCACAGCCGCTGCTGGTCTGACCTTGTCTCCTTCTCTGGCCTTTTTTAGAAAATATATTTTATTTCTTTTTTACAGAGAAGAAGGGAGAGGGATAGAGATTTAGAAACATCAATGAGAAACATCAATCAGCTGCCTCTTGCACATCCCCTCTGGGGATGTGCCCACAACCAAGGTACATGCCCTTGACTGGAATCGAACCTGGGACCCTTTAGTCCACAGGCCGATGCTCTATCCACTGAGCCAAACCGGCTAGGCCCTCTCTGGCCTTTGAAGCAGCCATGGCTGCAGCTGATCAGGCCCTCTCCCAGCACAGGCGCGTGGAGGCCCCTGCAGCCCTGCCCCCGACACCGTGCACAACCTCCTCCTGTCTGGTTGACCCGTTATGGCATCTCGGTTAATTAGCATACTTCTGTATTATATAGATGTAGATATAGATATAGATATAGATGTAGATATAGATATAGATATAGATATAGATATAGATATAGATATAGATATAGATATAGATATGAAAATATAAGTCAGGTTCTCTGAGTTGAGAATTATCTTAAGTTCTACTCATCCCTTTGCTATCTTATGTTTAATACTTATGTAATAGAAGAAAAAGTACTATTGGAGCTCTGTTAGGAAATTTCTATTCTTAGGATTTCTAAAATGATAATTTTTAAATATATTTCTTTATCTTGTGCTAAAATCTTTACCTCTTCCATTTATTTGTCCTAGATTTGCCTTC
The DNA here is from genome assembly GCF_964212035.1 of Myotis nattereri. Taxonomy (NCBI): domain Eukaryota; kingdom Metazoa; phylum Chordata; class Mammalia; order Chiroptera; family Vespertilionidae; genus Myotis; species Myotis nattereri. Next base: position 62,324,852 of record NC_138077.1, on the reverse strand, counting down.
TACAAAAATGATAAACACCATTTGTTTATGTTTTTGTAGTGGATGCTTGACGTACTTCCAGATCCTCCATCAGTGCCAAAACATCCATTCCCTTGTTACTGAGACATCTACTGAGTCTCTCTCCAAATGCATGGCCTTCTTTGGGGACAGTCTTTGTTCAATGACTTGTCTATGCATGGGCATAAATTCATGTCTCCTGGTCATAAATTGAGTCAGCTGAGGCAAGTATTATGAATAACTTGGAGTTCCACTCCTCCCTCTGCCTGAGCATGCTTCCTTCACCCCCACAGGTGTCGATCTCAAAAGCATTTCTAATAAACTTTGATCTTTGTCTTATAGACTGATTTCTAGGAAACCTGACCTGCAGGTTTCTTTTTTCCCCTTATTTTATTTTTTTACCATCAACATTTACGCCCCCATACCCTTTTTCTCCTTCACCTCCCCCCACAATCACCACACTGTTTTCCATATCCACGAGTTCTTTCTCTTTTTTTTTCTTTTTTGTTCAAACCATCCACCTCACACAGTACCCCCTACACACACACACACAGACATACCAGAGTTGTCTGCCTGTTCTCTTACCTATGAGTCTGTCTCTATTTTTCTTGTTAGTCTAGCATTTTAATTTTAAATGGAATTGTTTTCAAGACAGAATATGTTAATTAATTCTATTTTTTCAATCACTCATTTGTTCACCATTCATCCATTCATTCACTTTAGTCATTCTTCATACATTTCTTCATTTAACAAAAAAATTTTGAGTAAATTTAACATAAATATATAAAGTAAAATGCTGAATTCCATAGTGATAGGGAATGTATAGACAGAATCCTTTCTTGGCCTTTATACTGACATATCTTACTATAGAGTAGGATTGAACAAGTACTACACCAGTACAGAAATAACAATAATACAAGAGAGAATATAGAGGAAGGAAAGGTGGGAGGGAATAAAAGATAGATTGATACACACAAACACACACACACACACACACACACACACACACACACACACACACACTAGGGGCCTAGTGTACTAATTCATGCACCTTGAAAGAAACTGTGGGCTGCAAGGCTGCTGTAGGCACAGAGGTGGGTCTCGGCCCATCCTCTCCACCACTGCCTGGCCCCTCCCTCCATGGCCCCTGGTCCTCTATCTGTGGGCAGTCCTGCTCCCGCCCCCACCGCTCCCACATGCTGCCAGCACCGGCCCCACTCACACCTACTGACAGCGCAGAGCGATTGGATCCAGTGCCAGCAGCAGGTGCAAGTGGCAACTGCTCCCCCAATCACCCCTCAGGAGCAGGGGAAGGTGGAGAAGCCCTCGGGGAAGATCAGGGCCAGCAACTGCCATTTGCCCCCGCTGATGGTACCAAGTGATCGAGACTGGCACCAGGCACGGGCAGCAAGTGTGAGCAGGACTGGCGCTGTCAGTGGGTGCAAGCGGCGGCTCTGGCCTTGGTCTGGTGCCCCTCCTCACCTGCTCCACCATCCTGCCACAGCCAATGCCTGTCATGTTCTGCACACACCCCCTGTGTGCAGCACACATCGTAGCAATCAGTTGTTTGGTTGTTCAGTTGTCCTGGTTGCTCTGCCATTTGGTCAATTTGCATATTAGTCTTTTATTATAAAAGGCTAATTTTGCAAATTGACCAAACAGCAGAACGACCGGTCGCTATGATGTGCACTGATCATCAGGGGGCAGATGCTCAACACAGGAGCTGCCCCCTAGTGGTCATTGTGCTCCCACAGGGGGAGCGCTGCTTAGCCAGAAGCCAGGCTCATGGCTGGTGAGGGCAGTGGTGGTGTCAGGAGCCTCTCCTGCCTCCATGGCAGTCGAACATCCCCCGAGGGCATCCTGGACTGTGAGAGGGCACTGGCCAGGCTGAGGTGGCCCTCCCCCCCTCCCCAGTGCACAGAGTTTTTGCACTGGGTCTCTAGCATATATATATTCAATTTACCATTGAATACCATTGTAGAGGTGTGTGTGTATGACTGTGTGATAACTTCTTAAAGAGGAAATCCCCTATTACTTTTCTACTACATCATATTATTTGGAGTAGTTTATTTTTCCTCCACCCTTGCCATTATATTTATAACTCCTTATGGATTATATCTTGAATGTATGGAACTTTGGAGACTTACCTAGCTTGGTGTCCTCTTAGATGTTTCAAGTGTTTCAAATCCAGTTTTATGCCTAAAGGATCATGACACCTTGATTTCTCTTAAGTTCCCTACTAATCCACTTTCTCCCTTTTTTTGTTTGTTTGTTTGTTTTTTCTATTGTGAAGTTTGAAGAAAAATAGCATATCTAATGAAAATGTCACAAGGGAGTGGATGGTAGAAAGTCAGGTCTTAAATTTCTGCTCAGTTCTCCTAGAAAATCGCAGTAAAATATTACAGTCTTTCATTGGGAAAAGAGTGTAAGATTAAGATCCAATATTCATTTAAATTTGCCAATTTTAGTAAAATAAACTAACATGGGAAACACATAAACTAAGTTATCTCTGTAGATAATGAAACTTTAATTAATGCATGGTGTTAGAAATATAAACTTAAAAATAAATGAATAAATGAATGAATAAAACAAAATAGCCCAAACCAAGCAGAATTTTAAAATTTAATGCATTTAAGCTTTAGAGATATAAAATATTAACTGTAAACCATAATTGTTAATCAGTCAGATATCATCTGTTTCTACTTAGTTCAAGATCTCATGTTTGCCCTCATTATGTCAAGAAAATCTAAGACACAATGGTATTGACAAGAATGTCTACTAACTATAATTTCCCAGGTCCAAAAGGATCTCATAACTGCTACTAAATTAGTCAACGATGAATAACAAGTGCCTAGAATGGAGCCAGGTACATTGTGGGCATTTAAGAAATATTTGTGGAATTCCTCTTGACATTTAGAGATATTTCACTTCAAATACACTACTCCAAAAACTCAAAGACCAAACCCATTAAACATGTCTTGCTGCTTCTACTTTTTTTTTTTTCTTCTCTGTTTATTTCCCATGGTGACACTTCAGTGGGCTATTCCCCATGTATTCCAATTACATGTCCACTTGGGTGCCTGGAAACTATTTGGACTAGAGGACATGATATTTAAATTAGATTTATTTGAAATGAGACAATATTTTAACATTCCATTACTACATTATCATCTTGATTACTGAAGTGGCTACTGTGATAGAGTTGTTTCATACTGTATTTGAACAAATGAAAATTAAAGAATTATTAAGACATAACATAATGAGATATGCTTAAGGGCTAAAATAGAGGAGAATGGAAGAAGAGAAATAAATATAATAAAGAATATATTTTCAAACTACTTGAATAACTTGATACCTATGCTTTGGGTTGTCACATGAAATGATGGAATTAACAGGATAATTTAAAAAATCCCATTGCAAAAAAAAAATTCCTATTTACTTTTTTTGGCTTATAAAACTAGAGACAGTTTTTATTTTCCTGGTAATAATCTTTCTTCTAAAATATCACCAATACACACTTTGTAAACCACTATAAAAATTTTAATTTCATGAAAAGACTTTTTAAATCTGGCTCCTGATTTTATATCTACACTATCTTTGTTTTCTTGCTACTTCTCTATTTCAAATTGTGTTAAGAAATAAAAATTCTACTTAATTAGAAATAGTCCCCCTTGAGTGAAATCTGAATTTAACATCCAGGCATCATATTATATTAGGGTACATCTCAATAAATATCTCTGAAATGTTGAATAAATTACCAAGGATTATATACTTATAACATTAAGTATGGCTTGGTTACTATAAAGGAAAAAAAAAAACTTTTTGGTTAATACCATAACAATTATAGCATTCAAATAAAGACAACACATTAGGAAAGGTCTGTGTATCTCTCATAAACTCTAGCAGTGCTGAGCCACTTCCCACAAAAATGCAAGCTCTTTTTCTACATATTTGCACATGCATTTTCCTCTGCATGGAATGTTTTTCCATCCCACCCCCCAGAATTTGGCTGTAATTCCTATTAGTTTTCAGACCTCAAGTTGGAAATCCCAGCTTGAAAAGCCTTAGTAGATACTCCTACCCTTTTTGTAGGTCTTCTTATAGGTCCCATACCAAGTTATGCATATCCCTATAAGAAAACTTACTAGTAGATGACAAAATAAAAGACACATTACTTTTTTCTCTCTCCTTTAAATTGAGCTCCTAGGAAGAAGGAACTGTGTCTCATTCACCACTGTTTTTCTTCCACATAACACAGCCTAGCATAGCATTGGGTAGGCAAGTCCTTGACAAATATTTCTTGACCAATTGCCTGACCACATTACAATATTCATGAAATGGATGCCAATTTCCTTTCATTTTGCTACAATCCCAGCATTGCAGTTTCCACTGTGAAGCTAACCTATGAAAGCAAAAAATTAACATTTTGTGGCCAATAATTTTTATCTTAATAGCTAGTGTTTAGGTGTTGAGTTCTTCTTAAAAGGTCACTGCCCAGTTCCTGTTAAGCTTACACTTGACATCATGGAAAATTTCTCCAAATAGTTAGGAGGCTCCACAAAGATATTCATTGTGGCATTATTTGTAATAGTAAATTGTTTGGATAGCCAAAAAATATATATCCTACCCAAATTAGGAGATACTTTGCAACAATTAGGAAGAACAAGGTAGGTCTAAGTCTAATAAAATAAATTGATATCCACTATTAAAGAGAAAAAGTAAGTATCAGAAAGATACCTTTAGTACAATACCTTCACTACAATACTCTATATCTTAAGAAAATTATAAATTGGAAATAATGAATCACTAGCTTAAAAAATAAAACCCTCCTAATTATTTGTCAGGAAAAAATATATAATTCTGCAAATATTTCCACTTAGAGCTCACTTCATGTTTCAGTTATTTTGAAGTGGGTGGGGTTTTCAGCATAATATTTGCAGAAATGTCAACCAATTTGTCTTCTTATCCAAGCAAAGCACCATAACAAAAGTAAGTTGATTTAGTAAATATCTCTTGAGTATTGCAATTTAATATAAAAATATCCTCTTAGTCCATGTCTTAGTTCACAGTATATTCATTATATGTACATAAATAATTTAAACCCTTTGTTAAATGATAGTATTCCTAGACCTTGTCCATAAGGCAACAATCAGTTTCACATAATTTTGGTATTATGTAGCTTGTGTTCATGTACATACCTATAAAATGCTAAGTACTTAATGTACTGTTTGACAGATTTTTCATATTTGTAGGCTGTTAATAAGGCAAGTAATGTGTATATGTGATTCCTGCCTTAGGGTACTGTATGTATGTTTGCTGAGATATAGCTAAACCTTGACAGTAAATAGTGGTTCTCAACCTAGACTATATCTTAGAATCACTTGAGATATTGAAAATTCTGAAACCTGGATCTCATACATAGTGTTTCTAATTTAATTCTTTTTTATTTATTTTATTATTATTATTATTTTTATTTTTTTTATTGCTTAAAGTATTACAAAGGGTATTACATACGTGTCCTTTTTAATTCTTTTCAGAAGTGACTTGAAAATGAGAATCTTTGAAAGCTTCCCAAATGATCCTAGGGTGGGGAAGCACACATTGATGGTGCGGTTCCTGCCATACAGGAATTATCAGACATCTCATACCCAGGCAAATGTGAGAACTGGAACTGATGTAGAGAAGGGACAGTGAGCCTGCTGTGAAGGACTTCTTTCAGAGTTGAGAAGATGATACTCAGTCTTAAGAGAGAAATGTGAAATCTTCCCCATACTCTTCACTCTTTCCCTTCTGCACACTCTTAACAATCATTCTCTCTTCAATAGATTAAGGTTGTTTATAAACATTAAGCAAAAGTAACAGACAGAAAATAAGAGACCACAGAGAGGAGAAGACCAAGAGAGAATTTGTTCATTAAGCTACTAAAACAAAAAACAACAACAACAAAAAAAAAACACTACTGATTGCTCTTTTAGCCTTAAGCCCTAGTGGCTAACTTCTTGAAATATCAGAGTCCTCAGAGTATGGACTTCTTTTCTCAAGGGTCAGATCCTTTCACATCTAGAAACAGCAAGAAGTCCTGATGGGAGGGAGGGAGAGGAGTAGGGGAGAAGGATGGAAAATGCATTACTTTGGGACAAGAGGGGCTGTTGTCTCTCCTTTTGCCTTCCCCCCAGCCTGGAGGGCTCAAGGGAAGACTTCGCACCTAGTCAGTGACTTTCTCCTATACACCCACAGGTCAAACTCTGCCATTTTTCTTTCTTGTGCACAGGTTCTGTGCTGTTATTTTATTAAAAAAAAATGGTTTCCAACTCAAGTCTTTGTTCCTGGTACCAGGGTTAGGTCTGAAATGTTTCACAGTCTTAAAAAAACACACAAACTAATGAAACCCAATTAATAGGTAGAAAAACATCTGTTTTCTGTTTTGATTAAGAATATCTTATATCATAATCAAATACAGTTATAGCTGAAGGGCAATTTGTTCTCTGGGGGATTACTTCTTTGAGATCAAGGAAATACTTGTTTGTTCTAAACAACCTTCAAATCTACTTTGATTTGAAAATTCAGTGTACTTTGTGTAAGCAAACTGACAATGAGTAAATAAGATCATCAGACCCCCTTTTCTCCCTGTGTTAATACCGATTTTCATGCTCTGAGCTTATGTGTCCCTTTCATACATTTTACTTCGGGTAGTAATGGGTAATTTTGAGCCTTACTGACTTTTACTTTATGTCAAACTTCTTTATTTTCCTTTGATATTTTCTTCAACTATATAGAATCTCCTTTTAAAATGAGAAAAATAGAGGGTGCCCAGTGTAGTAGTGTTCTGTCCAAATAGCGCCACATTTGTATCTTGTCCACTTTCTATGGGCAACAATTTCCTAGGAGACTACTAGGCTAAAAGTAAGGCATGATAATTGGCTGCCAGTATTACTCAACCTTGTCGTTTAGATAAATTATGTTACCTTTGGAACTTACTCTAAGGGATATTATTGTTCTATTTCAATCGACTTCCTCATTCCTCACTATTACCAAACAATATTCCTCATAAGCAGATTTTTATTTAGTATTCACTCAACATACCTTAAATGGGAACTACCACATGCCAAGCATCATCCTACATTCCAGGGAATTGTCTAAGGGCCTCAAACCTCAAAGAACTCAAAGCCCATTTGGAGGGAAGAAGTTAAACACACACACACATACACACACACACACACACACACACACACAATGATTACAAACAATGAGACAGACAGGCAAACATATTTGACCTACAGCCATAGATTTCCCTGCATAAGACTATAGAGGCAGGCAAGGCAGCTAATACATTTTGGATGGTAGAAGAAGGTGAAGAAATAGTTTAGGAAGGCTTTCCAAAGAGAGTGACATTTGAATGAAAGTTATTTAGGCAGAGAAGTGAATGATCTATGAGTGGTATGAACTTCCCAGCAGAGGAAATACAATAGAGTCAAATCTTAAATTCTTTTATTGTCAAAGTCTAGCAAAAACATTTGCTGGCAGTAAAAAATATCCATGAAAATCACAGAATTTTCCTCTGAAATGTAGCATACATTTTATTTATTTACCAAGTGCCCAGTGCTTGAATTCATGCACCTTGAAAGGCACTGTGGGCTGCGAGGCTGCGGTAGGTACAGGGGCCGATCTTGGCCCATTTTCTGTGCCCTGGTCCAGCCCTCCCTGCTGTGGCCCAGGTCCCCTGTCTGCTGGCAGCCCTATTCCTGCTGCCACCACTCCCATGCACTGACGGCACTGGCCCTGCTTGCACCCACTGAAAGTGCAGAGCAATTGGTGCTGGCGCCAGCAGTGGGTATGAGTCGGGCTGGTGCTGTCAGTGGGTGCAATTGGCAGCTGATGCCCCGATCGCCCCTCAGGAGCAGGAGGAGGTAGAGAAACCCTCAGGAGTAATCAGGGCCAGCAGCTGCCGCTTGCACCCGCTGATGGTGCCTAGTGATCAGGGCAGGCACTGGGCACCGGCAGAGAGTGTAAGTGGGGCTGACACCAGCAGCAGGTGCAAGCACCAGGCGTGGTGCACGGGAGCAAAGAATTTTCAGTAACCACCAGAGGCTCATCCCAATGACAGCTACTGGCACCCTGCCTTGGTCTGGCATCCCGCTCACCTGCTCCACCATTCCGTTGTGACCAACACCCGTCATGTTCCGCGCACGCCCCCTGGTGGTGATCGCACATCATAGCGACTGGTTTTCAGTAGTTTACTTGCTCCACTGTTGAGTCTATTTGCATATTAGCCTCTTATTATATAGGATACCACCCTGCATAATAATTTTAACACATTTAAGTTTGAGAACCACTATATCAGAGTAAAGAAAGTAGCAATAGGGAAACCTAGAAGATACCTTGAGATTAAAACCACTCTGTGTTTTAAGTAACTATCTTGTCAAGTCCTAGTTATATCTGGAAGACACAAGATCAAAATCTGAATTGCTTCTGGTTAATAGAAGGATTTTCCATTATATTTGATATCGATATTCTCTTACCTTGCTCCATGTTAAAATGTTTGTTTTTATGTGAACTACATATTACACATAAAATCACTTCGCACTGGTGTAGCTAATAGTAATAGTTTAATAAACTTTCTTATATTTGAATCTAAGATTTGATTGGCCAGACTCACACACTTAGCCACCAACTTCTTATTCTAAGTCGATATCTCTTAGAGTGTCCTCATTAAGTAGCTATTCCCATCATGATTGGGAGAACTGATCTCATAGTGTGAGTAAAGTTCAAAAGGCAGTGTGTAAGAAAGTTGTTAGCACAATGCCCCTCTAATGGGGGACTTATAAAAGAACAGACACAGATATCATGTAGAGAAACTCAAGCATTCCTATGAAGATAGGTGCACAGTACATCTGGGGGGATGGCAGGAGGTAGAACAGTGGAGGAACTGTGGATCATATAAAGGAATGAGAACTTATCCTAAGCTTCTGAAGGCAAAGGAGTGACATGAACATATTTTGTTTAACAAGGTTACTTCAGAGGCAATGTGTAGGACAGACTCGGGGTGAACACTGCTCACACCAGGGAGAAAAGCAAGGGGGTGATTAGGATAATTCTAGTGAAAAATTATAAGGAAGTGAACCAAGTCAGAATCAGGAGGAACTGAGCAAGGAGATTGAAACAACAGATGTTTAGGAGACAGAGAGATGGAAGTATTGATCATTGACTGAAAGTGCAGGTTTTGGGTAGGAAGTGGGAATTCAGTTTTGGTCATTCTGAACTTGAGATTCCTGTGAGGTATTCACATGACATGTTCTGATGATAATTAGATATAAAGATCTAAAGTTTAGCAAAGATGTCCCATGAAATCTAAGGTGATTCTGAAATAATTCAGTAAAGATTAGCTATCTCATATATTTCCCGCTTCACTCATTTTTCATTCTGCCTCTCTGCCCCTGGCTGACAAAATGCGCATGTAACTTTCTATTCTCATTCTCAATTGCAATCTGAGACTGGAATGCCTCTATACCCACATGCCTCTCATCAAAATCCTAACATTGATTTAAAATGCATGAGTCATTGTATTCAGACCTTGGGTTCTTTCTGGGGAAATGCTGTTACTAGAAAACAGGAAAGTCTCCTTCCCGCCCTCTCCTTCATTTGGCACAATCCCTCACAACCTATGCAGCAATTCAGGCCCACCCTTTACACAGCTGACAGCTCACAATGCTTCTCAGTCACAGAGGCCCAACACTTGGCAGGGGTTTGCGTGATTACCACTTGATCTGGTGTACATGGGCAATGACTCTTTCTCAAGTTCCTAAGGTCAGGCTCCGTTGTGAAGGAAAAAATTAATCCTTTGGTGTATGTTTGTGAACAGGAGTGGGAAGAGAAGAGGAATTAGGGTTGAATTGGGAGGAGGACTATGGCATGTCTCTGTGGGTATATAATGACCTACTGCCTCTCATGGATGACACAATCCAATTCATTTTGTCCTAGCTCCTGTAAAGCATTATGAACCACTCCAGACTATCCATTTTGCAATAAAGTGCTGTTAAATTTCAGTATCACTGTCTGTAGCTCAATTTAAACGCGACCCCACATCAAAAGAGTGAAGAAAGTCAGCTACTACATCCCAGTGGATGTTCTTACATTGTCTTCATGGCTTGAAAAATGTCCGTGGAAACCACATTTTAAAATAAATTGTATATATATATATATATATATATATATATATATATATATATATATATATCCGCAGGCATGCTTCACTGGATGGGGGTGTCACCCCAGGCCTCTTTAGGAGCTCTGTAGGTTGGTGCACAGAAGAATCTAGTCTACTAACTTCCTTAAAATAATAAATCATTACATTCATGTACACACAAAATATGGAGAGGTCAGAAGATGTTAGAAACAAGGATTCAGGATGATGTGCCTCCGTAGGCTTAAGGGCATAATCAGAAATCAGGAGTGTGAGTGGAGTTCCTCACCATCTCAGACTGGCCACGATAGTGATGGTGATACAGGGGGATAAACTGCTATGGGGTATAATCCCCACTGTGTATCTCATTGTCTCCTCAGCTTATAAGCCAAGTGAATTTCTTTTTTAAAAACATTTCTGAGTAATCCTATTAGTCCGTTTGTATGAGTGTGTTATAGACATAAACATGCACCTAGAGACACAGATGCCAAGGTGAATCTTCAGTGTCTTCTGTGTGTGCCTGTTTAGCTAAATCTCCATGATGTGAATAATAAACTTCTTTGTATATTGGTCCTTCCTTTCACACAGAGATGCTAACTCCTCTAGGGCAAGGATCATGACTACACAATACATTGGTTCTAGATAACCATCTGAGAAAGGAAGATTATCCTCATGGACAAACAGTGAACCTTAGGGTCAGGATTTCTTGAATCTACTCTGACATGAAGCTTGTCACATAATCTCTATGAGCTTTAAATTCTCCTACTATGTCACGATCAGCAGCAATTTCTTTCAGGGGTGGACTAAGAAGTCTGGTGGAGGGAGAAATTTGTAATGAAAGGTAGTGTGGAAATGAGCAATTATAATTTTGACCCCTTTCTTCCAGTTTGTGCAGAAATTCATTCCTAATCCATTGGGTATTGCACTGAAGGTATTTTATTTTCACCTTAGAATCTAACTCTGATCTTTGTGCTGGGTAAAATAATTATTTATTTTATTTCTGTTAAATATTTAAATTTTTATATCTATTTGAAAAAAATCTTGCCCATCTATCCTTTTCAATATACATATATTTTATTTATAGGTTCTCTGGAGTCACTTTTTTTCATTTTTCCATGATTTTTTCTGATCAATTCATTTGCAATATTTAATGTTTAGGATGTAATTCTTTACATGCCCCTATAGGGATATTCATATGAAGCTTTCTGTATCAAGCACTGTTACAATTAGTGTTATTGGCCAATTTTTACTATTTTATAGGGAATAGCTAAGATTTAAAGGCCAAAGAGCAACATGTGGCAGCAAGATCTGAGGGCAGTTTTAAAACTTTGAAGAGAGTGACAAAGCACACTTAGGAAATTTACTTCCATTGCCTCCTGTTCCCTGATTGAGGATATATTGTCATTATTCTGATCAATAACTGATACAGGTGCTCTCTAACAATTGCAACATAACTGAACAAATTAAAAACATTATATTAGATATCATGGGAATTAACTGCACCTCCAGAATGAAAAGTATAACTGCATATATAAATAACAATAAAAAATATATAGATAATCCAAGATGGCAGCAAAGTAGGTGGGAGCTACACTTACCTCCCAGGACCAAATTAGAATTACAACTAAATTATATAACAATCATCCTGAGTAACCAACTGAAGACTAGTCTAAGAGAAGTCTTATAACCAAGGATTTACAGAAGAAACCACATCACAATGAAATACTACTAAGCCATAAAAAACAAGGACATTTTACCCTTTGTAACAGCATGAATGGACCTAGAGAGCATTATGCTAAGTGAAATAAGCCAGTCAGAAAAAGGTAAATGCCATATGATTTCATTCTTATGTAGAATCTAATGAACAAAATGGATCCACAAGTGAAATAGAATCAGACTAACAGACAGAAAGAGAACAGACAGACAGGAGTGGGGGATGTGTGAAAAAGAGAAAGGGATTAAGAAAAAAAATAAAACAAAACATAAGTATGGTGATTACCAGAGGGAAATGGAAAGGGGGATGGTGAGGGGAAGTGGAAGAGGATATAGGGGGAATAAATAGTGATGGAAGGAGATTTAACTTGGGTTGGTGAACACACAATACAATGAAGAGATAATGTATTATTTATAATAGTAAAATCATAGTATGATAATTAGATCAGACAACTGAATGACCTTCCAGATGTCCTTCCAGACGACCTTCCAGATGAAGCCAGGGTTGCGAGGGCCAAGGCAAGCCACTGCGGCTGCGAGAGCCTAGCCCTTGCATGAATTTCATGCATCGGGCCTCTAGTATAATTATAAACTTGAAACCTATATAATTTTATTAACCAATGTCACCTCAATAATTTCAGTTAAAAAACAGGATAAGCCCTAACCTGTTTGGCTCGGGGGATAGAGCGTCAGCCTGCAGACCGAAGGGTCCCAAGTTTGAATCTGGTCAAGGGCATCTACCTTGGTTGTGGGCACATCCCCAGTAGGCGGTGTACAAGAGGCAGCTGATCGATGTTTCTCTCTCATCCATGTTTCTAACTCTCTATCCCTCTCCTTTCCTCTCTGTGAAAAATCAATAAAATATATATTTTTTAAAATGCCATCAATTTAAAAAAAAAGGATAAAATTAAGTATTAGCATATGACTATCAAGAGAGAAAGAGAGATATTATACAAATTGTGAGTGTGTAAATGTTCAAGTGATCTAAAAAAAAAATAGGTGAAGAAAACCATAAAGAACAAGATATGGTGATAATTAAAAGTAAATGCAGTAGCTCACACATTGAATGATAGCACTGAAAAGCTAGGTTTGAGGTTGCCTGGAAAAAAATGACCCAAAATTGAATCTTGGATCTCATGTAGAAAGAAGCCTTACCTGAAGAGAAAGAGAACTTGAACCACTTGCTTCTCGGAATTGTCTGATCCAAGAGCACAGTCATTGACCACTGGACATTTGGTTGTCAAAATGCAATTCCTATGCGTATGCCCCAGTTATAGATGGAAAGCCAGTTTACACTGTATTCCTCTCCAGTAGTGGGAGGAGCCTACTTGTTATTGAGACACAGAGGGAGAGGGAGAGGGAGAGGGAGAGGGAGAGGGAGAGGGAGAGGGAGAGGGAGAGGGAGAGGGAGGGGGAGGGGGAGAGGGAGAGGGGAAGAGGGAGAGGGGAGAGGGAGAGGGAGAGGGAGAGGGAGAGGGGAGAGGGGAGGGGGAGAGGGAGAGGGAGGGGGAGAGGGGAGAGGGGAGAGGGGAGAGGGAGAGGGGAGGGGGAGAGGGAGAGGGGAGAGGGGAGAGGGAGGGGGAGAGGGGAGAGGGGAGAGGGGAGAGGGGAGAGGGGAGAGGGGAGAAGGAAGAGGGGAGAAGGGAGAGGGGAGAGGGGAGAGGGGAGAGGGGAGAGGGAGAGGGAGAGGGGAGAGGGAGAGGGTGAGGGAGAGGGAGAGGGAGAAATACACATTTCTGTGCCCTACGCTGGATCTGCTGAACCAGCAACACTGGAGGTGGGTGGAGCCAGGGAATCTATAGTTTAATTTAATAGGGAACTCAATTCATTAGGAAGGGGGTGGGAATCTGCATGCATGCACATGGGCAGATACTAGGCAGCCACAGAGAATGGCAAAACACTCACTATCATCATCTACTTTGCAGTCAGCAAAGACTTGAAAAAATTTATCAAGGAGAATATGGGGTATCCCAAGAAATGTATACACATACTTTGAATAATTATAAAGGCATTTTTTCATTAAAATACATTCGTTTTCAAAATTGAGCTGTCAGTTGTTAAAGTGTGTATACATTTTGGGGGGATACACTATATATTCTTGCTCTTGAACTCTTCGCATTTTAGAGCTCGTGGGGACCATAAAACTCTTCAGTCCAATCTCTTTGATGAAGAAACCAAGTCTCAAAGAGATGAAAAGATATGTCCTGGGTCACACAGCTTATGACTAACACAGACAAGACTAATAACCTGGTCTTCTATTCCCTACCCAGGGTAGCACTTGCACCCCTGTGCCACGGGTAATAAGAGAAATCCAAACTTTCTCAAAGAGTGAAAGCAGCATCACATCTTCTGTTGAGGGAGTTGTGACAGGACCCTTCTAAAGCCTTGTCACAAACCCTTCCATGATTATTCTCTTTAGTCAGCCCTAGGCTATGCTCCTACTGCCCTGTGGCTCCCTACTGGTTTATACTGTGTTTGACTACAACATAGTCTATTCTCTTTGAAAAAATCTGACAACTCTATTGGAACATGACTCAGTGGAAAGGAGTTATGACAGAAAATCTCTGTCCTACACTGACATATGAAGTTGTGCCCTTCACTTCTTTCTGGGACTTACTCTCTTAATTTGCAATATCAGCATATATCTCTCAGGTTTTGTTTTGTTTTGCTTAATTTTGTTTGTTTCTTTCTTTTAGGATTAAATAAAAGAGCAATTTACAGACTAAGAACATAATAAATGCTCATTAAATGGATAAATAAACAGAATGTTTTCTTTTTCTTATGTATATGTAAGAAAACCAAGCTTCTCTCTTAGTAGCTCATCCTCAATCATATTTCTCTCTCCCTCCCTCTCTCTCTCTCTTTCACCCTCTCTCTTTCTCTCTAAAGCAACCATGTATAAAATACAGACACTACCATACAGATGTATTGTTTACAAGGTGTAGTAAAAGTAGGTTTAAGTTGTATGGGAAATAGAGTTTATTAATTATTGTATTATTTTCATACAAATAACTAATAAACTTACTTCTGCCCAACCCTGTATACAGAAGCAAGTACTACTTCTATACTTCTATCGATCAAGAGCATAAATCTTTCATTGGGAAAATGTAAAATTTGTGTCTTGACTATCAAGACACAACTATTTGGCACCTAAACCTTCAGCCTCTGGCCCCAACTTTCAGTTTTGATGTCAGAATCTATTGAGTCAAGCGTTTGTGTGTTTAAAACACCATCTGGCTCACTGTGCTCCAAATAAATGTGCCGTCAATATAGTTATTGTTTTTCCAGATTTCTAATAAAGATTTTAATTTTTCCCCATCACTTGTCACTGAACTTATTCTCTAAGTAAATATGTGGGTGAACCAGTTCTTAATAGAGTAATTCCAGACTGCTGTTTAAGTCATCATATATTTTACTCTGCATTAAGTGTTTTGTTATTAGGTTGTAATTTCCAATGTTCTAAACTTTTTCATCTATAAAAATTATAGTTGTATATGGTTAAACCCAATAAATGTACTGAGGAACGGACACAAGGCTTGACGTTAGAAGCCAGTAGTTAATTTCTGTCACTAAGCAATTGTAGGCATTTTCTTTTCTTTACTTCTCTAGGCCTCAGTTTCCACAAATTCAAAATAAAGTTTTTTTAAAAAAATATATATATGTTTTTATTGACTTTTAGAGAGAGAGGGGAAGGAAGAGGGATGGAGAGGTAGAAACATTGATGAAAGAGAAATATTGATCAGATGCCTCCTATACATCCCCTACTAGGGATGGAGCCTGCAACCTACCCCGGCATGTGTCCTGACTGGGAATCAGTCCTGTGGCCGCTTGGTTCATGAGTCAATGCTCAACCACTGATCCACACTGGCTGGGCTCAAAATAAAGCTTTAAATTAGGTGATTTCTTATTTTTTTCTCCAGACTTTTATAATTTTATATTTAGCCCTTGCTGGGTAGTTCAGTGGATTAGAGTATTGCCCCAGTACATCAAGACTGTGTATTCCATCCCCGACCAGGGCACCAATAAATGCAAGAATGGGTGGAGTAGCAAATTAATGTCTCTCTCTTTCTCTCTCTCTCTCTCTCTCTCTCTCTCTCTCTCTCTCTCTCTCTCTCTCAAACAACAACAAATAGTCTCTACTTGTCGTGAAGCTTATTTAAACTTGAAAAATCTTTGAAAAAACTTGAAAATATTTTTTAAATTGTTCAAAAAGGAAACATATGAGACTTTGGAAAATGGTTCTAGAAAATGTTACATAAGAGTCTATTTGTGAAAGTGTGTTGATGGTCGCTATCTGCATAGGTATTAGAAATGTTAAATAAAAGTGCCATAGCTGGTTTGGCTCCGTGGATAGAATGTAGGCCTGCGGACTGAAGGGTCCCAGTTTGATTCTGGTGAAGGGCACATAACCTCGGTTGCAGGCTCAATCCCCGGCCCCGGGTTGGGGCTCATGTGGGAGGCAACCAACTGATGTCTCGCTCTCACATTGATGTTTTTTTCTCTTTGTCTCTCCCCATCCCTTCCACGCTCTCTAAAATTCAATGGAAAAATACCCTCAGGTGAGGATTAATGACAACAAAAAAGTGCTATGTGTTAACTTAAAGTAACAACTATCAACCAGCTTTCTGAGAATATTTGCATGTATATGATATGATGTCTACATGTGCAGTATAGGCCAAATGAATGAATCACCTCTCATAGCTTTGCTCATATATTTGCTATGAGAAGTTTGCTACTACCAACCACCCACCACTCCAGATTGTGGCCACAGAGTCATCCTTGACTTCTTCTCTTTGCTCCCTCCATTTCATCAGTTTCAATGTTTCCATCGTCCTGAAGTCCCTCACTAATATAGCACTCTCAAGTCGATTACCGAGATTCATGAAATATCACCTAGGTTATTTTAATCATTCAATAACTATTCTCCCTGTTTTTTCATTAGACTTGCACAAAATTTTCAGATGCATTTCCTTAATTATATCTCTGATCATATAAGTCTCAAGCATATTGACTGGCATATATTTTATGTTTTTAAATTTAATTCTAGAGAGTGAAGAAGGGTGAGAGAAAAACACCAATGGGAGGGAAACATCCACCTATGGCCTCCTGTATGTGCCCTAACTTGGGATTGAACCTGCAATCTAGGAATGTGACCTGACTAGTAATCAAACCTCTCACCTTTTGGTGCACAGGACGATGCTCCAACCAACTGGCTAGGGCTATCCATTGGCTTCTGAATGTCTATGAAAACAGTTTCTGTTAAAAGAGTATTTTGAGATCCAATTCTAGCCATTTCTCCAGATTATATTTCTATCTTATGGTTCAAATTATATTCTCCCAAGGCCTCGTTTGAAGTCAACATTTTCTTAAAAACCCCTTAGGTGTTAGAAGAATCTTCTGAACCTTCAAAGTGACTCCCTACTGCATTCAGGATTTTCTAGCATAAACTACCATTTCTTGTGTAGCCACTATACTATTTTTTTTAATAGATGCACGGATTGTTTCTTCCTTTAACATTCTCACTTATAGAGTGATTATTATGTGACCTTAGAATGAATAGATGGTTTGCCCCTTCCTTAAAGTAAAGTAGAAATTTATTTCCTCTGAGGTAAAAATAATGATGGAATTATTTTTTATTTATATCTCATTGGAAATAATTTAATTATCATTTATATTCAATTTATACTTTAATTAAGTTTTTAAAATTTATATTACATTTATCAATCTCTTTTAAAACTCCATCTAGCCCTAACCAGTTTGGCTCAGTGGATAGAGCGTCGGCCTATGAACTGGAGGGTCCCAGGTTCGATTCCAGTCAAGGGCATGTACCTTGGTTGCGGGCACATCCCCAGTGGGGGGTGTGCAGGAGGTGGCTGATCGGTGGTTCTCTCTAATCGATGTTTGTAACTCTCTATCCCTCTCCCTTCCTCTCTGTAATAAATCAATAAAATATATTTAAAACAAAAAAAAAAACTCCATCTAAGTTATGTTTCATCAGCCATTTCTTTAGAGAGAAAAATGTTCTACTTATTTAATAAAGGCATTTCATTTTCCAGAAACGTGTTTCCCTTATTTGTTTAGGTGTTTCAGTACTGACATGTGTTTCAGTATTTTGCTAAGTCATGGCAATGCACTAGTTCAATTTTAATCATAACTCATTGGCTTACCTATCAAGTTTACCTCTCCTTTTGAAGCATGTACAAGATAACACTCATCCTATCCATTCCAGAAAAAGCCACTGTATCTTTTTATTTTTCAAATAAATATACCTTCACTTTAATTCCATTAGTCATAAGAATAAACTCATCAATCAGCTTTTGAGCTCAATATTTGACAGGTGCCAATGAGCTCTTTCCAATATCACCTATCAGAAATAAAGAGATCATACATATTAACCAAGGTATAATCAAGGGGACTACCAAACTAACTGGGGCATAGACACCAAGTGATTCCACTCAGTGTTACAGGATGAAGTCAGAATCAGAATGCGCTTTGTGATACTGTTAGTTGACCAAAATAGGTAAAACTGGGAGTTGAAGATAAATATTGAACATTTGCACAAAATGTGATACTTAAAGATCATTCAAAAACATTAGAGCACAGAAAATTATATATACATATCCCAGTGCACAGAATTCATGCATGGGGTCGAGGGGTCCCTCATTCAGCCTACACCCTCTCCAATTCTCCAGTCTGGAACTCCTCGGGGGATGTCCGACTGCCAGGCCTTAACTGGCAGTCGGATATTGCTCTTGCAATCTGGGACCACTGGTTCCGAATTGCTCACCTGCCTGCCTGACTGATCATCCCTAACCACTCTGCCTGCCTGCCTGATTGGCCCTTACTGCCTCTGCCTATGTGTCTGATCACCTCTAACCACTTCTGCCTGCCTGCCTGATCACCCCTAACCACCTCTGCCTGCCTGCCTGATGACCTAACCGCTCTCTACTGCTGGCCTGATCACCCCTAACCATTCTCCCCTGCTGGTCTGATTGCCTCTAACCACTCTGCCTTGGTCCCTGCCACCACGGCTTTGTCTGGAAGGATGACTGGAAAACGTCTGGTCTATCCAGTCTAATTAGCATATTACCCTTTTATTAGTATAGACTGGAGGCCCAGTGCACAAAAATTTGTCCACTCGGGGGGTCCCTCAGCCCGGCCTGTGCCCTCTCACAGTCTGGGACCCCTTGGGGGATGTCCATCTGCTGGCTTAGGCCCACTCCCCTGGGGCCTAAGCTGGCAGTCAGACATCCCTCTGGCAGCCCGGGAGCCCTCGGGGATGTCCACTTGCCAGCGGGGTGCAGGCCTAAGCTGCAGTCAGACATCCTTAGCACTGCTGAGGAGGTGGGAAAGGCTCCCACCTCTACCACTGTACAGGCAGCCGTCAGCCTGGCTTGTAGCTGAGCAGAGCTCCCTCTGTGGAAGCGCACTGACCACCAGGGGGCAGCTCCTGCATTGAGTGTCTGCCCCCTGGTGGTCAGTGTGTGTCATAGTGACCAGTCATTTCCAGTCATTCTGCTATTAGGGTCAATTTGCATATTACCCTTTTATTAGATAGGATAGAGGCCTGGGGCATGGGTGGAGGCCAGCTGGTTTGCCCTGAAGGGTGTCCCGGATCAGGGTGGGGGTCCCGCTGGGGTGCCTGACCAGCCTGGGTGAGGGGCTGAGGGCTGTTTTCAGACTGGCCACACCCCCTTCAGGGTGGGGTTCCTGTTGGAGTGCCTGGCCAGCCTGGGTGAGGTGTTGAGGGCCATTTTCAGGATGGCCACACCCCCTCCAGGGAGGGTGGTCCTGCTGGGATGCCTGGCCAGGCTGGGTGAGTGGCTGATGGCTGTTTGAAGGCTGGCCACAGCCCCTTCAGGGTGGGTGTTCCCACTGGGGTGCCTGGCCAGCCTGGGTGAGGGGCTGATGGCTGTTTTCAGGCTGGCCAAGCCCCCCAGCAGGAACCCTCACCCATGAGGCTGTGGCCAGCCTGGGTGAGTGGCTGATGGCTGTTTGCAGGCTAGCCAAGGCCCCCAGTGGGGACCCTCACCCCATGAAAGTGTGGTCATCCTGGGTGAGGGGCTGATGACTGTTTGCAGGCTGGCCACAGTCCCCAGACACCCAAGCTCCCAGTGGAGGCTGGCTGGAACCAGGTATCTGGGATTTATTTATCTTCTATAATTGAAACTTTGTTGCCTTGAGGGGAGGCCACAGCCTGCCAGGACAGGCAGGAAGCTTGGCTTCTTCCATTGCTGGGACAAAGAGTCTCCTGATTGCTCCTGCTCCGTGGCTGCCAGCCGCCATCTTGGTTGGGTTGATTTGCATATAGTTGCTCTGATTGGCTGGTGGGCGTGGTTTGGGGGCATAGCGGAGGTGCTGTCAATTTGCATGTTTCTCTTTTATTAGATTAGATACTAGAGGCTTGATGCATGAAAATTCATGTAAGAGTAGGCCTTCCTTCTCCCAGCCACTGGCATCAGCTTCTGGCTGGCACCCAGGACCCAGGATTCCCTTCTCCAGCCACCAGCAGGCACCTGGGGCCCAGGCTGGCTTCCCTAGGGCCGCCCGCAGGCACATGGGACCTGGGCTGGCTTCCCTCCAGCCCTGGATTCATCTGGAAGGATATCCGGAAGATGTCTGGTCTAATTAGCATATTATCCTTTTATTGTTATAGATATATATTTACTATTACTATTAATTGAGTCAAGATTTCTCTTGCTTTTTTAAGAGAGAACTAAAACATAGCAGCATAATGTTGGGCCACATACTTTTTTTTTTTTTTTTGGGGGGGGGGGGCATATTTGAGGAGTTTTTAAAGTCTCCTTCCTAGAAACACTCACTTTTGGAAACAATATGAATTTTAGTTGACTGCCCCCTGAAAACATCCCTTTCCACACAACCCATAGTCTAGTGAACAAAAGGAAATAGGACATTTCATTTGCTCTATTTGAATTCATACATTTACTGATCACATGGAAAAAATGAGCTATAATATCTCTGACAAACCAGATGTCTCTTCCTCTGTCCTTTGCCTCAGGAAGACCTGACTATTCACTGCTCTTGCCAACAAACTTCATTCATTTGACTATGAGAGGTGCCATGCAGGAAGCAATGACAGGAGTTTGTGTTTCCTTCTGCTGTTTGACGGTAGTCTACATCCTGGCACCTGGATGGCAAATGCTTACAAAGAAACTGCTTTGAACAAATGGAAAAATCATTAAAATTCTCACCCAAGGAAGTGTTTCAAAAAAACTTCAATGGTAAAAAATTATAGTTTCTTTTCATTCCTTATGGTTATTTTCTCCTTGAGGATATATCTGTCCCCATTAGACAGACTAAGCAGAGTTAGCACTCAACTCATTCGTAAGTATAGAAACAACATACAATGGATTCCATATTTATTTCTCACAGGCTCTTCTTGCCTTCCATGGACAAAGGCTCACCCTCAACACTAATAATAATAAATTACATTGCCTAATAATAAAGAAGTTATCTCCCCACCAGGATCCTCTCCCCAGTCTGCAACCCTAAATGCCTTGTAACTTCTTCAAGTGGGAATCTTATTTTCTACCTCAGGGGAGCATTCCACTTGCCAGACTTTCAGACTTGGGTGCTAAATTCAGGTAACTGAGCACTTACAGTGCTGCTGTATTACTTTTAGAGGGCTGGTCCATATTCCCAATAAGCAATGCATTGCTGTCTGCCTAAGAGAGATAGAGTATAGGGAATAAAGAGCAAGTGAATGAACTTGGCAGCCACAAACAAATTACCAGAGACATGTACCTTCCTGAGAGGCTGAGAATTATTGAGGCAATATTGTATGATGGTATATGTAAGTACAGCCTCGGAGGTTCATGTGTGGATGAAAACCAATTAAGTAAAGCACTTAGGAAAATGCTTTCCTTTGTCTGGTTGTGAATTTATCATGAGACATGGTTTTTAAGTGAAAAACCTTACATGCATACCTGGCCTAAGTGTTTCCTCCAAGGTGACACACAAGGGAAGCAGTGGAGGTAAAAATGGACTGCTTGAAACCAGCCTCCTGATCTGATCACCAGACATTTTGCAAGTTTATCTGAGAGGTCCTAATGCAAAGTAGAACCTTAAGAGTGAGAGGTCAGCCTAAGAATTGCAGCAGCGAACTGGGCAGCAAGAGAAATGGAATTGATTGCTTCCCTGAGGAGTGATAAAATGTTATCAATAATGACACAGCAAAAGAAAAAAAAAATCACATGAAGGAAAAAGCCTTCTCTCTGCTGGACTGCCTTGTGCTGATCATTGTTAGTCACTAAAGGTCCCATGACACTGACCCTCTTTAATCCTGGCATTCTGACTTAAGTATAAGCGGACAATTTCATTATGTCGTTGTCTCTTTTTAAAAATCCATTTTGGTACAATTTTGTTCACTCATTCAAGGTTTTACAGAGCATCTGCAATGTATCAAGTGCTGTGAAGGGGGCATAAAAATGGAATAGGCTTATTTCTACCTCTCAAGGTGTTCAAGTTCTGTTGCTCATGGATGTCTAAATAATCTTTCTGGATACAGGTGGTAAACTTACCACAAGAATAGAATACTATAAGAACACAGTAGGGGGAGGGAGAGTGAGAAGAGAAACCACTGGAAGAGCTGGTAACTGCAAGTGGGTACAGAAGAATGACATGAGAGAGAAGAAAATTCTAGGAAAAAGGGATAACTTGATCAAAAGCTCTTCTGCTTCAATTACTTTCATTTCATTGTCAGACTTTTACTTCCTTTTTCAGACATTTATTTTTCACATCAATCCGGGCTTTATTCATCATCAGCTATTTACAAGTTCTTAATCTTGAAGATGCTCAGTTTCCTGCATGATGATGATACTAAGTATCTACCTAATACAGTTTTTGTGAGGATTAAATGAGAAATTCCATGTAGGGGCTTCACTGAAACTTAAAAAACTGAAAGGTCTGCATTTAATTACAATATTTACTCAACAGAAACAGAGTCTGAGCCCTCCTTTTCTTCATACTGGATATGGATTAGATGAGGCCATCAACAGTTGTACTCATGGAGAACCCAAGGTCATGCCTGATCAACAGTATTATCCACAGTGGTCTCCCATGTATTTCCATAAACATTAGGTGGATTAGGTCACTGTTCTCTGAGAAGGAAGCATGTAATTAGCCAGCCATTTCAAAAGGAGTTGTTAGTAAGTCAGATTCAATTATCAAGAGCTGCAGACTGTTAAGACCCTGAGGAGATAGGAAGCAAAAAGGTATATTTTGATATGGAGAAAAATCTAAAGTGTGGATAGTTTAGGCAATAGGACATATGAGGAGCATTATGTTCAGAACACATTTTGCCTACATCTTGCCTGATGTCATTCCCCTGTGAGGAGATATGTATATATGCCTAAGTGACCGGATGACCAGACAACTGAATGACTGTCGACTGTTCGCTATGATGTGCACTGATCACCAGGGCCACCCCGCTCAATGAAGGAGCTGCACTCTGGTGGTCAGTGCGCTCCCACAGTCAACTTCCCAGCCGCCAACCCTGATCAGCCCTGATTGCCGGCCAGGCCGAGGGACCCCACCCGTGCATGAATTCATGCACTGGGCCTCTACTTAAGAAATAATCTATTAGATTACAAAAATGCTTCTGAAGTCCATCCTATCAATAATATGGACAGAAGAGTGAGGGCTCCAGGTGGGTGAACTGGATTGTGGTTAAACTTGGACCACTTGTTCATATTTCTCTCCAGCTACCCAAAGATATTAAAAACATTTTATAAATAAAATGGTTGTGGGGGGTGCGAACAAAAAACAACTACACACTTGGGTAGGATAAAATGTGTTTCACTAAAACAACAACAAAAAGGGATTTTACTGCATTGATGTGAGTGGGTACTTTTCTCTTAAGAGAGAGCATGTGTGTGTGTGTGTGTGTGTGTTGGAAGGGAGTGTCACAGAATGTATATTAAAGTAGATAAATATAACCTGAATTTGTCATTTGAGGATCCATGACATAGAGTTAATAATAATTAAGTAAGTAGCCCATTGAAAAATTACACAGATGTCATGCTCTCTTGGGCAGAAGAGGAAGTGAAAAAAAAATGATTTTCTATTGCCTCACTGCTTTATAAAGAGGAACCTAAAATATGGGAAATTTTTCCCCAAAACCTAACCTTTTTGTTTATTTTATCCAAGTAATAGATATTAATTTTAAACACAAAGATGATGCTATTTCTGGATGGTTTATTATATATAAATTATCTGGAAGTTTCAGAGCTCTGTGGGTACAGGGGAGTTTTATATTTTGCTGTGGTCAGTAGGATGAAATAAGATTTCACATCCTTCACAAAGTGACATTGATCAAATACATATATGCTTTTCCTTATTTTTTTTTTAACACAAACACATATATACACACAAAACAACTATGCAAGATTGAATATATTCTATTTGTTCTAGGTTCAAACCTAGGTATACAAAACAAATACAAATAGGCAAAATCCCCTGTCACCTTTGACCTTATAATCTACTGGGTGGAAACAGACAATAACTTAAGTAAATTTAGAGTACTTTAGAAAGAAATTTACATGAAGAAGAAAGGAAAATTGTGAATGTGTTTCTCCTCAAAGAGATGGTTTGTGACTTTAAATAGGCATGATTGGAAGAGGACTTTCTGAGGAATGGTCTGAAGGAGGCAAGAAGCAAACCAAGTAGGTACTTGGGAGCATAGTGCTCCAAGCAGAGCAAACAAACAAACAAGCAAACAAACAAAAACAGCACAGAGTCTAAGACAGAAGCATGGCCAATGAGTTTAAGGGCAGGACAGCAGTCTGACTGGAGCACAGTCAGGAAAGAAAAGTAGTAGATGAGGTTGGTCAGTAACAGGGACAGATCAGAGAGGGTCTTATAGACTATACGTGGTCTTCTTTAAAAGGGACAGGAAGCCATGGGGTGTTTTGAGTAGAGGTATTACATTCTGCAAGATTACTCTGGCCTGCTGCCTGTTTTCTGTGTGACCCAAAATCTAAAGATCTTTTCTACATTCACAAATGGTTGACAAAAAAAGCAAATGAAGAATAACATTCCATGACATGTGAAAATTATATAAAATACAAATTTCAGGATCTCAAAAATTTTTTTTAGAAAACAGCCATGCTCATTTTTTTTTTTTTGCCTATTATCTATCTGCTGCTTTCATACTGTAGTAATAGAATGAAGTCATTGTTGCAAAGACCACTTGGCTCCCTAAGCCCTCCACAGACAAGTTTGCCAACCCCTGGACTAGACTATATGCAGAACATTTGAAAGCAAAGATCAATGAGGGGATAATGGTACAATCAAATCAATAGATGATGGTGGCTTAGACCAGGTGGTCAGTGGCAAAGGTAGTGAGAAATAGGCAGATCCAGAATATATTTGGAAGGTAAATCCAAGTCCCTTTGCTAATTAAGTTTGCTAGCAGGGCAGAGGAGGTATATGGGGGTCAGAATGACTCTGAGTTTTAGTTCTCCACTTCTCATACCAGCTATTCAAAACTCTGAAGCACCTTCACAGGTGCTCCACGGTTGTTTTATGCTCTAAAATCTGCTTTCAAATTGGTCATTGTCCCTGAGTTACTTTTGAGAACTATCTTCCACCTCACTCTCCTCAAGAAGCTGCTCTTACACTTGCTGGCCACTCTTCCTCCCAGATCAAGTTTATATCTTTATATCTTCATTTTTTTCTGCATTAGAAAGTGGGGAGAAGAAAGATTAAAGCCAGGTAGAAGATATTTAAAGGGAGTTGTCAAATTGCACTTTTTCTTCCTAGACAAAACGTTTATTTTGCTTCTGTAAGAGATCCCAGAAACAGATGTCTAAAATGACAAGACACTCTTCCAGAACAAAACATCTCAAATATTTATAAACAGGTAACAGTGTTTTTAAACAATAGGCTTATTATAATACTAAAAATTGATTTCTCATCTATTTTTGTCGAAGAGCTATTCACATGAATTTTTAGTGAAATTGCTATGAAAATTTACTGCTAAATTTATATGACTTCATTTATAATATTCCACTTGTGAATAAAATAGCAGAAATATATATGCTTATTATTAAGGTTCTATTTTTTTTCTTTTTCTTGTCACCAGTTTTGCCAGGCATCAATTTCTTCATAAAAATGACATACATTGCTCTAACCGGTTTGGCTCACTGTATAGAGCGTCAGCCTGCGGACTGAAAGGTCCCTGGTTCAATTCCGGTCAAGGGCATGTACCTTGGTTGTGGGCACATCCCAAGTAGGGGCTGTGCTGGAGGCAGCTGATTGATGTTTCTCTCTCATTGATGTTTCTAACTCTCTATCCCTCTCCCTTCCTCTCTGTAAAAAAATCAAAATATATATATATATATATATATATATATATATATATATTTTTTTTTTTAAATGACATAGATGGATTAAACTCTCTAAGGTCCTTTTTATTTTTAGCATCTTGTGTGTGTGAATATCTTTGGGGTTCTGCTAATATACAAGAAGTTTAAGGAAGAGGATTTGCCTTGCAACACTAAATTCTTTGAGGCAAAATTCAATCCCTTGCATTTTAGTCTCTGTATATTTCTTCAAACCATGTCCCCTGTCTTTGTCCCTACAACATACACTTTTGCATAGAACCTGTCTCTTTGCCAGGTCTTTTGTTCTTTTCTGGAATCAGAGGTCAGGCTCATCAGCTTATAAACTCCCTGCTCTCCCAACTGGCTAAAGGCTGTAGTGAATGCCAATTACTACACCTGCAGTTAGAAGCCAATTATTTTTTCCTTAAAATAATGTGTATGCTACAGTCAAAATGAAAGTGCGACTGAGTAATGGGAGTCAGTTGAAGACTGAGCAGGAGTGAAAGACAAGGGCAGTGAGGTGAGAGGAAGGTCAAGATAAAGTATTCACTGAGAGGAACGGCCATAGAAGTACAGAATGTTAGAGCTAAACAAGATCTTAGAAATCATGGTGTCAGAAATAATATATCCTTGGCCTAGTTCCAGGCTTTGGAAACAGGGTGAACACCCGAAATGATAACTCAGAAGTTCAGATATTTAAAATAATATTATCTCAGTTTAACATAAATTCTGCAAAAAAGGGCATGTAATGAAAAATATAATAATAAAGCACAGTGAAGCACATTTCTAGAGCTAAGCACATTCAGAGCTAAGCACATTTCTTAGCTCTGAATCCTATGTAATTTAACCAGTTTCTCAGGATCCCAAATTTGCCTTAAAAATTGGGGATGACCATGCCTACCTGGAGGGAATTGTGAGGTTTATTGATGATGTAAATAAGTCATCTGGTGCTGAGTAGTGATTTAACAAAAAATAGGGCTCTTTACCTTGGAATGTGTGTAGTTATGTGTAAGGCGCTCCTCCACTTTCCTGGCTTCCAACATTTTCTACAGCTCCATTCTCCAACCACCTCCATCTTCCTTGAATGATTAATGTATATTCCTCAACCTGAGATCATACTCCCCACCAAATTTTTGGATATCATTTGTTCTCCAATAGGTCAGACTAGGCATTTAAAAGTTCTCAGGCACCTGTTCACCACTGCCACCACTGCTGTCTGTTACCATCCCTTGGAACATATTTGATGTGTTATGGACTCTATCCTGCAAGGTGGAGCTTATACGCCATTACAGAGTGAGGTAACATTTTCAGGATTGTGGCTGCTGTGTTCAGGTACATGCATGCACCCTGCACATGCAACACATGCTGATGTATCTGACGGGACAGGAACACTTGAGCTGGAATCCCAGGTGCCCTGGGGAGGATTTCTAACAGAGCTAAGTACTTATGCAGTGGGGTAGACTGTGTTAAGAATCCATACCTCAAACCTCAGTAGAAAGAAGCTGGGCATTTGGCTCTTAGTTATATGTGGAATTAATGAATTTTTCTCCTAATTCCTTTTTTCTATTTGGGCAAGTAAGGGTGAGGATAGACTATGAACAAGAGAACACCTGGTTAAGTCTGACTTCACTTTCCTCAGCACAAGCACTCAGATTCCTAGGATATGAATTTTCTGGGAGAACACCCAAGGTTGGGAATTCTATAAATAAATCTGTGTCCTAGAAGCACCTACTGGTGTGGAAGACAAGCCTCTCTGACACTGCAAGATCAACTTAAGATCCCCCAAAAAGCCTGAGAGGTGGATTCCACTGTCCTCGGATGCTGCCTTTACAAAGCAGTGATTAATCTAAGCGGAAAGGTCATATTCTATTTTTTCCTGCATCTACGCAAATGCATTGAAAACCCATGTGTCATATTTGCACTTGACATAGGCCCTGGCATTAATAGCATAGTTTAAAGTCATGATGTCACCACCATCAGGACTGTGGAGCCAGGCTTCATTGTCATCCATTAATCACCAGTATCTGCGGACACTTGTATCTGGAAAGGCGAAGTTTACATCCATAAAACATGATTGACTTTTTTAAAGTAGCATGACTGAAAATGTATTGCCATCTTGGTCTCCTTTGAAAGCTCTCACAATTGTGTCCTTAGGAAAGATCTGGCATTTCCAAGACAATATTTAAACAGCCATTCTGAAAATGAGTGCAGTTTTACTGATCCTATAAAAGCCATGGATAAATATAATGCTTCTACTTTAAAATCATTTAACTTGGATGTGCACGGAGCTCAGTCTTATTCTTTCTTAGCCACACTTCAGGAAAAGAGGACATTTCAGGGGAGGTGAAGAAGCCACGCTAGCAGAGGATAGCAATCTGGAAGAAGGACACTGGATCAAGCACCAACAGATTCCTTTCAATTGGGTCCTGCTTTTTGTATAATTTCTAAAAAAAGGAGTTTCTGGGAATTTACTTGCTGGTGGATTTGTGCTTCAATCCCAGCACTTAGCCACATTACAGAAGAATCACAGAGGAGTCTTTGTTCAGTGGATGAGAAAGGGAAACAAATGGAATCAAATGGAAGGGTCATGGTAGAGGAATATAAAGAAGCAGGGGACCAAAATTGAGGTGGTGGAGAGAAACACTCCTATACAATAAAAGGCTAATATGTAAATTGACTGAACAGTGGAATGACAGGTGGCTGTGGCGCGCACTAACCACCAGGGGGCAGACACTCAATACAGTAACTACCCCATGGTGGTCAGTGAGCTCCAACAGGGGGAGTGCTGCTCAGCCAGAAGCTGGGCTCATGGCTGGTGAGCGCAGCGGCGGTGGTGGGAGCCTCTCCTACATCTGCAGCAGCACTAAGGACCCCTTGGGGGATGTCCTCCTGGGGAGTGGGCCTAAGCTGGCAGGTGGACATCCCCCATGGGGTCCTGGACTGCAAGAGGGCACAGGCCAGGCTGAGGGACCCCTTCCCACCTCCCAGTGCACGAATGTCATGCACCGGGTCTCTAGTGAAAAAAATAATTGCAAAACTGATAGAATGCTGCCGACTGCAGAAAGGAAAAGAAATAGTGGTAGAGGACGCACTAGGGGAATATCTGAATGAAAACTAGACAGACCCATGGGAAGCATAGGCAACAACTGTCCTATGAGGCATGGAGTACTCTGCGTGCTTCTTTTCCTAGGAGCCCTTATCTTAGATTTATGGAATCTGTTCAGATTTCACCTGCATTTCACACTGGATTGTATCCTTTGTTCAGAGTTCTCTACATGTTAGCATAAATAAATAATATCACTTTCTATTTAATCAGCCTCCTTAGACTGGAAATGTGCCATGTGGATTATTTCTGTGATGCGTTTTCTCCATTAATTCTACATGATTAGAAAGGCCTCAGCATTTTAATTACACCTGTCATGCATATAACATTTTGTAGAGAAATGGAAAACTTACTCCCACAACAATCCTCTAGCTTTCTAGCTTGGGATTATAACCCTTGAAAGAGTCATGAAGGCTCAACAGGGATTTGAGCTTTATGCTTAAATCAAAGGAAGTAAATAAAGTTGTCATCTAAATCAATGACAGACATTATGTAAGACACATTTATCATCTTAAGATAACATCATCTCTTCTCACTACATGCCCTCTCCCTAAACACTGATACATGTTCTTCCACATATACGCACACCCATTTTTCATACATCCCAGGAATGCCATGCATGGCTTCTCAATGGATTACTAAATTAGAAGCCACTAGAACTAGAAGATCAGAGTGGTGTTTCCCATGTTAAAATTGTATATAGAATTCCTTCAAATTTAACAGAAGGGTACATGAGAAGGCATTGCTTCTTTTATTTAAATGAAGTGAAACTAAAGGGGAGTTTGGGGGGGGAAAGGGAAAATTCTGCATAGGGGACTTGTATTTGACACTACAATTCTAGAGAGAAAAAATTAGGAGGCTTTTGTTTTACATACGGTAATAGAAAATGCTATTAAAAGCACAAATGTCTTTCAGAAATAGTCTGCCTTGAATGAAAATAGATAATTATGAGACACTTTGTACTTGAAATTTTAGCCAATATCAGAGAGCTAGATATTAAAAAGCAAATAGCACAACTCATATTTTTCACTAGATTTTAAAAGTCTAGGATAAATTCAACAGGCAAATATTAGAGTCTACTTTAGAAACATATTGAATGGAAGTGAGAAGAAGGTAAGTTTGTGACACTTTCTGGTAACCTAGCAGTGAAGCACACTCATAATCTAAATAAATGGAAGCACAAATTACACCATGTTAGAATTTTTTCCTTCTAATTAAAAATTATAATTACTTTGATTTCCTATAAAACAAAGTTTTGTGCACCTCTACTAATATGAATGGCTCTAAGCACATGTATTTTTTTAGACTCTACATTGTTTGCACGTATAGAAATTTAGGTCACCTGTTAATTATAACTAAAGTAGAAAATAGCATGAATAGGCAGTTTCCTTCCACTTTTCTCTCACGTTGTCATAGAATTCTATAAAAGAGGGTGTGTGTTTTTCTATACTAAAAGAATATCTTGAGATTCAAACTCAACCTTTCTGTTTCACCATCCCAGTGGGTAGTGGAATAGACACAGAAAAGGGAGAGCTAATGATAAGAACTGTAAAATCTCTGTGGACAACAACAAATTAGACACAATTTTTACCATGATCTCCTCTGCACATACATAGAACCCCCTAAAACAAACAAACACACAACCCTTTTAATGAGATTGTGACTTAGTGGAATGAATATTCTACAGGAGAGGTGATCCCACTCTGTAGGCCAGTCCATTTTACCTCCAGACACCTCAAAAGGCTCCTTTAACAACACCCTCCTTGAGCCAGTTGCTTCTTTGCCTTATTTGATCTTTTCCGTTTTGTGAGGATGTACTTTGTTGTTGCTCACTGGCTTAGTCATTTCAGACTATCACAACAAATACCATAGAATGGATGACTTAACCAGCATTTACTCCTCACAGTTATGGAGGCTGGGAAGTGCAGGATCAAGGAGCTAGTAGACAAGGTGGGAGCCCACTTCCTAGTTTTCAGATGCCCATATTCTTGCTGTTTCTTCACATGACCAAGAGAGAGATACTCTGTATCATGTTTTTTCTTGTAAGGGTACTGATCCTATTATTGAGGGCTCCACCCTCTTGACTTCATTACCTCCCAAAGTTCTCTTCTCAAGTTCTATCACATTGGAGATCAGGGTTTCAACATGTGGATTTTGTGGGAACTCTAACACTTAGTATATAACACTTATTTTCCCACAGGGATCCAATACTCCAAGAGGACAACAGTCAGAGGGAAGAGGAGCAGAAACAGGTTCATTTTCTCCATGAATTAGGAGAAAAGCCAGCCTTTAAAATGGCGTTAGCGCATTTGCATTTGTCAAAATCACCTCCTATCCTTGAATTGGTACTTTTCTTCTTAATCTGTTTCTTTTATAAGAAGACAATCAATGTAACAAGTATATACAGTATATATTTATGCATCTATGAAAATTATGTATGTAAGTAATATACATGTAAATAGTTATGAAATTTACACAAAAGTTACAAGAAATAAAATTAAATAATTTAAATTAATTAATAGATATTTGATAAAATAAAAAAAGACAATCAATGTAGAAACATGCCGTGCTTTCTTTTTGTAGCCTTGTCCAGTTATCCAGACAGTTTGCATGTATAGAAATTTAGGTCAACTGTTAATTATAATTAAAGTAGAAAATAGCATGAATAGGCAGTTTCCTTTTACTTTTCTCTCACATTGTCATAGAATTCTGTAAAAGAGGGTGTGTGTTTTTCTATACTAAAAGAATATTTTGAGATTCCTTACTCCAAGAGCAACCAACACTTTTGTTATTGTGCTCATTCCACAAGACCAGAAACTATTAACACAGAGGAATTGATTAACTTATAATACTAAATAGATAAATAAAAGTCTAAAATAATTTTATATAGAACCTGGAGAAAACCCTATCAACTCAGTAGTTTTAATGATGGAAGGAGACTTGACTTGGAGTGGTGAACACAGAATACAATTTATAGATGATGCATTATAAAATTGTAGACCTGAAAACTATATAATTTTATTAATTAATGTCACCCCAATAAATTCAATAAGGAAAATATTTTCATTAGATTCACACAAAGTCATTAACTGATTTAAAATTACCAAAGCACTAAGAAAATAAGTCAGACGCGACTTATTTCAGGGGAAATTACAAACAAAAGAAACAGGAGAAGCTATTTCCAGTGCCTTTCATAACAACACACAAGATTACATTATATCTGTGGAATTAGGTGCTATAACCAGGCCTCAAAGAGAAGGCAACAGCATTAAACCTTTATGACTGACCAGAAAAGCATTCTATCACCTCCTTTAAAAGAGAAAAAAAAAAAGACAGTATTAGGAAGTGAAGAGATGAAACAGTTTTATAATAGCATCTGGGGATGACTTTAGGAACAGTTCAATGCTGTATTTCAGCTATGGATAGAGATGGGGTAAAACTAAAATAAAATGAACCTTCCATTTATGACTGCTGACAGAGAATTAGACCAGGATCATAAAAGAAAAGAAAAACGCAACTAATAAATGGTGGAATTGGAAAGGTCTTAGTGAGCAGCCAATCCCAAATTATTAGAAAGAAGATATCAGATCTAAACACACTATCTCTTTGTATTCCATTCCAAGTAATTCAAGAAAGCTTCAGCCTCTAGGGTTGGTTATGAAAATAGAGCCATAACTCTGACCAGACAAAAAACAATTCCATTTCACAATGCAGTTTAAAGGTGTGTATAAAGCAAACATTTTAACATTAATTCCACTTCCTCATTGATTCCTATTAAAATGAAGTATATGAATAATCTCATAAAAATAGTTGAGGGTCATCTTAAGAGAAAAAATAACTTTACCAATTATAATAGTTACTTCAAAATTCAACCATTGTTATACATCTATCTATCCAGCCCTGAGCTTTTCCGAGTGTCCTCTGCAGAAGTTAAACCTCCAACTAATCTGCATCATCGGATTGAGACTTCTGCTTCCAGCTATGATAAAATAGCTCATAACAGACTAACTCTCCCATTGTGAACAACTATAAAGGCCGGATAAGATACAAAAAGCATATGAATGAATCAGAGAGCAACCAAGGCAGCCATACTTTAATCATCCAAGAATTTGAGAGAGAGAAATAAAAACTTTCTCCACTGCTTTTCCCCTCAAGACTTTGCCAATTTGTAAGCTGTGCAGGATGAAGAGTGAAAACCTTAAAGTAGGAGGTCAGAACTTTTGACAGACTAGTGAGATGAGGGAGATGGAAAATGAAGTTCAGGATTAGCAAGGTAGTCAGGACATTAGGGGGGTGAGAATGAAGAAAAAGAAAAACTGCAGAGAAGTGAAGACTTCTTTATATGCCATTTCTTTTCTTGAGATGTTTGAAGATTCCTAAATTATACTAAGTAACAGACATAGGGAAGAAGAAAAGAAGAGGAAGTGGCAACTAATAGAAGAGGAGGCTACAAAGCTAAACAGAACTTTCAATAGTTTCAAAATAACATAAAGACAAAAATTGGAGTTCAGAGCCAGCCAAAGGCTTTTTGTAGGAAAATCTGGAAATGTACAACTTAGGAATGAAAGCAACTATCCCCAATGATAGGCTCTCACAGACTGAAAATTAGTCTCAAATCATCTGAATGCCTTATTGGATCCAGAAGATCACTCCCTAATCGATGCATTCTCACAAAGGGTGAAAACGAGTGGTCCTTGGGTAGGAAAACATATTAGATGTTAGTTCTTTTTCCTCTAAAACTCATCCCTACTCAACAAAATATTGTGCCTTAATATTTATTTTAAGAGGTGGTTTACGTGTTCTAAAGCATGAGTATCCTATAGAGGTTGTTTATGTTTTATTCTCAGTGCTGTTTAAAATTATATTCTTATTGATTTCAGAGAGGAAGGGAGAGAGAGAGAGAGATAGAAACATCAATGATGAGAGAGTTGTTGATTGGCTGCTCCTGCATGCCCCCTACTGGGGATCAAGCCAGCAACCCAGGACATGTGCCCTGAATAGGAATTGAACCATGACTTTCCGGTTCACAGGTCACTGCTCAACCACTGCACCACACCAGCTGGGCTAACCTCAGTGCTTCTGAATGTTACATGAGCTTTGAAACTTAAATAACATTGTTTATATGTTATTATTTCATTCTACAAAAATGATTTAAACATAATTAATAATGTGAAGGGCTTAAAAGAACAAATATCAAAACTATCTGAATGGATATCTGGCAGACAGTTATTTTCTCATATTGTGCAAAAATTTAAATTAAATTTATTAAAAATATTTAAAAAATGAATTTAATGTTTTCAATATTAATGCAGTAATATTAATCTCAAATAATTTTTAAATTTAATTATTATATATTTATATAAACTGTTATTAATAGTATATATTTACATAAACTGCTAATTTGCATTTATAATTTAATATATTAAATGTACAAATGCAGTATAAAGTTAAATGTTAATAGCTTTTTAAATTTTCACTCTTAACTTAAAATTTTATCTAGTCATTCTTAGTCCTGTATTGCATTTTTTAAAAAAGTAAAATTTTGCTTACTCATTTTGTATAAAAGCAGATATATAGACATTCAAAACTAATATATAGTATATCTGTCTTATTGCAATTTCATGGCTGGGTGATTAAGAAAAAAATTCTCACCAATAAGGAAATAATTTTCAAAGGTTACTCACTGAAGAAAAATATTGGTTTTCTTATACCATCCAGAGCCTCCAAAATTGGCCATTCACAATGTCTGGTACTCAATAAAAAATTACCAGTTTTCTCAGAAAATGGAAAGAAAAGATTAAGACCGAGAAAGGAAAAAAAAGACAATGAAGAGAGACCCACAGAGGAAAAACAAATATTGGAACATGAATTTTAAATAAATATGACTAACATTTTCAAAAAATAGATGACAAAATGGGGAATTAAACCTAGGACTAATTTTTTAAAGAAACAATGAAATATAAATTCTAAACTAAAAATTACAATAATGGAAATTATGAACTTGGTATATGGTTTAATAACCAATAGACTAGAACTCTAATATACGCATAATCTAGAGGTAATGGAAACAGAAGTAATATCTGAAGAGACACTGGCAAATAATATTTCAAATCAGATCAAAGACATCAAACCACTGATTCAAGAAGCTTATACAAACTCCAAGTAAGATAAATCAGAAAAACAAACAAACAAACAAAACTGGGTAGAATATAGTAAACCTACTAAAAACAAAAGACAAAGATCAAAGATTAAAGAACTCAGTAGGGGAAAAGACACTTTGGATTCAAATGAACAGCTGTGTGAATGACAGCTGGGGGTTAAGCAAAAATGATGTAAGACAGCATATGAATGACATCTTTAAGTACTAAGAAAGAGTAAACTTATTTCCTTCTAGTATTCTACATATCTAAGTTAAAAGTGTTAATCAAATTAGAATGGGTGTAAACTGATACCATTGAAATATTAGAGGTTTTTGTGTAGCAGCTCTTACATAGAAGGTAATTGTCAAGTGAAGCTTTCTACGGGTGCAGTTCCTGAAAAGGGAAAAAACAACAACTCTACTCCATTCTCATCCACTGCCCTGCACATAGATCCAATCCCACCTGTCTCAGTTCAGGCTATAACTCATTATTGGCCTGATTCTCATCTCTATCTCAATGGGTAATTCCTAAATACCTTAGTTATTTTAAGAACCCAGTATGTACCTGTCACTCAACTTACCAAATATATTTTCAACACTATTTTTTTTTTATCTTTTGTAATACATCTCATAAGTAGCAATAGCAGAACAATTGCATTATTAGTGGCACAAATCCTTCTCCTTCCCCACCTTTAAAAAACCTCTACTTCAGGTCCTGATAGTTCAGACCAAGATTACTGCATTAAACTACTGTTCTATATCCTCTTGTTTTCTTAAAATATCGACCCTTCAAAGTCTCCTGAATGAAGATTTGACATAACATCCTTTATGCATAAATCACTGTCTCTGGATAAATTCTAAGTTCATTAATATAGCATAAAAGACCTTTTGTAATCAGAGCCTTGATTAACTCACTATTTCCTTTCTTATGGTCTTTGGAGAAGCTTCTAATTACTCTGAGCCCCACAGCCACACACACACATTCACCTCCTAGCCTGTCTTGTAATGTTCTCTGCCTGGGATAACTTCCCCTTCTTCCTCACGAGGCAAAGGCACACTCATCCTTAAAAGATCAGTCTGCGCTCAAGCAGCCTGTTCTGGAGCTTTAAATTGGGTTTTAGTACTTTTCCTCCATGTTCTCGTTATATGCATTATTGAATTTCTGATTACATATCTGATGTCATTCTACTAGAACATAATCTTTAATTCATATATACTGGAGCAAGCCAGTAGCTATCTCAGTGCTCAGTGGGTAGTAGACCCTCAATAAATGTTAAAAGGAGAGTAACATAGCTCTGCAAGAAGATATAAAATCTGAAATACATGCTCCTTGACCATTATACATTTAAAATAGTCAGTGATATTTTGAAATTGCCAGAATCTGTGCTGGACCTAAACATCAAATGATTTGTTACTTCAGGTATATTCTTCTCTGGATGGATTCTACAAGACAAAAGATGGCAAGTTCCAGGGAATGACAAGCATCCTCTTTTGCCAAACATCACCTGACTCACTCATAACTTCGGACTTCAGCCTACAGAGGAAGGAAGGCAGGTTAAAGGCTCTCATTCATTTGATGACAAGATCTGTGTAGCTTTCACAAAAACAACAACAAAAGTGACCTGCTTACCTGTCCCTGATCCTTACCTGATAATCATATCCCGACAGGGGTATTTGCATGGAATTATGATTTTCTGCTGATTCTCTGGATTTGATTTTAGCCTTTTTATTTTTTAAAACCCGGATTGCCACATGACTTACAATCTGTCACTCATAGTCCTGTCTTGTACTGGAAACAACTGTCTTGCACCCACGGGGAACACATGTTTTGATTTGCCCTTTGGCACAACAGTATCCAATTTCATTTCCTAAGCATCAGTACTGGATCCTGACTTGAAATTCAATGGAAAGTCTATGAAAAGTAGGAAATGGGTCTAATAACTGACTAACTGTATGTTTTCTTGATGAAAACAAATCTGCTCAGGAATATTCAGAGACATTGCATTAAAGAAGAAAAATAATAAAAATAGTTTCTTGATAGTAAAATCTAGTTTCTTCAGATTCAATGGAGGAAGAAAGAAGAGAAAGGTAAAGAACCAGAAGTGGAAATCTGAAGCAGTTTCTGATAAACACTGGTGTGTCCTTGATCCCCCCCAAAAGAACTAGTCTCTGGTTTCCTTTCCAGGACTCACTTCCCAATGCTGGATACCCACTGTCAATGCACTACTGTCCAATCAATAAATACTGAATAGCCTCTGACTATTTGGCACTGAAATTAGCATAGAGTTAGAAAATAAATTAACCTATTGAAGATGAGAGAATACAGATTGAAGTAACTTCATGGGCAGGTTCAAGATTAATTCTTACAAATAGTGATTTTCCAAATTTGAAAAGGTGGCATTTATTTATTCAATAAATATTTTTGAAGCATGTATTTGAGACAGGAACTGTGCTAGCTACTATGGATATAAAAATGAACAAGGTTGCCTTGGCTGGGTGACTCAGTTGGTTAGGCATTGTCCTGTACACCAAAAGGTTGCAGGTTTGATTCCCGGTCAGGGTCAGGGCACATACCTAGGTTGCATTTTAATCCCTTGTCAGGACCAGTGTGGGAGGCAGCCAATTGATATTTCTCTTTCACATCGATGCTCTCTCTCTCTCTCTCTCTCTCTCTCTCTCTCTCTCTCTCTCTCTCTCTTTCCCTTTCTCTCTTTATCTCTCTCTCTTTCTCTCACTTCTGTTCTCTCAAATCAATATCCTCAGATGAGGATTTTATAAAATGAACAAAGTATTTGCCCCTTTCCTCCCAAACAGACACAGATATCTCTCACTTCTGTTCTCTCAAATCAATATCTTCAGATGAGGATTTTATAAAATGAACAAAGTATTTGCCCCTTTCCTCCCAAACAGACACAGATATCTAACAAAAATTACTACTGATAAGACCTGGGGAAAAATAGTGTTCTGGATGCAAAGGGGCATAACCATGGAAGTCTTTTCTGATAAAGTACTAAAGGATAAGAAAAAGAAAGTCAGTCTAATAAAAGGGATAAGGAGAAACCATAAAAATTATATATAAAATGATAGGTTAAATGGTGTGATCAAGAAAAGACAGTGATACTAATTAACTTACAGAAAAGTTCTGAAAGGGAAACTTCTATGGCAGGTATTGGATTAGGAAATCACTTCTCATCTATGTTCCAAAATAGCTTGGATTTTTGCCCCAAGAGGAAGAGCTGAGTTCTCACAATATGAAAATTATAATTCTGAGCTTTGCTAAAGATAGGAGATTATGTGAGGGGAAATTCCATTATCTCAGCTAACACAAATGTGCAAGAATTCTAGCTATAAAAGAACGCTAATCATTCTAATTATCCAGATGTTGTTACTTTGGATTTGAAAAAAAGAACAATAAGAAGGAGGTTGGGGTGGCTAAGAGATCTAATATCACTGGCAGCACAATCGCTATAATGGAAAATAACTAGTCTAGGGAAGAATGAAATGGACTGTCTCACTGCCTAAAGTTTGTCCACGGAATGAAATGTTAGCTAATAGAAGTGTCTGTCATCTGCTGTACATGGTGGAGAGGGAGGGGAAGAAGGCATATTTCAGAGTACTTGTGAAATACCATTAAGACATGTCTGTCCCGATTCCCAGCCCTCTTTGAGCCTAGAATGGAAGTTGATGTGTATACATCATCCCTAATGGGTAGGATTGTCCACACTTTGTGGTGCTATTTTCCTGACAAGAGATTCCACACCCTGTCTGATGAGAAAAACAAAATCAGAATCCTCTGCTTCCTCAACTTGACTCCCTATCTCCTGATCCTTGTTGCTTCCTCTGTCCCCATTCTCAATCTGAGGTCCAATTAAGGACAAATCTACCTTTTCAGTGTAAAAGAGACGATGAAAGAAAAAAAAAAAAAGTTCATGAATTCCTTTCTTGATTACCCAGGGATTTGTCTAACTGAGGCTTGATAAAGGATGGCCTGTAACAGTAGTTTAAATTTTTAAAAGCCATATGACACTTCCTTCACACAAAAGCTTAACAGGAAATTCATATGTAAAATAGATGAAGTGAAGCTACATCAGCTCAGCCCTTTCCCTTCTTGAAGGACTCTGAGGCCTAACAAATTCCATGATAATTAAGCCTCTGAGAGCCACAGTCCTGTGAAGAGTACTCATCTCAGACCTATCCAGACAGCCCACCCCTGACCCTTGCCCTTGCTTGCCTCAGGCCTCACCAGTAACTAAATCTCTCTGGCCAATGGTTTCAACCTAGACTCATCTCCATATTTTGCGGCTCATCTCCTACTCAGACCAGTTCTCCACCCTATCACTTCCCCCAGCTTCTTCCCACTGTTAATTTCTCAGAACATCCCCTTTACTTCCCTATCTTAACTGAAACCTAATTCTCCTTTGAGAATAACATTTCTTCTATAACCTTTGCTGACAGTGATAGTGTTCCATCTTCCATACACTATTACCTCAGGCCCATAGACTGGTTAGTGTCCCCCTTGCTTCCCCTGTGGCTTCCAGACTATGGTCACCCTTCTCCTTGCAAAAACCACTACACCTTTAAAATGTACACCATCTTAATAAATCTTATTATCATACTTCCTGCAGTTACCTCCTTTTCTCCTTATCTCTGAATTTCACAAAAAATTATTTACCACTTAGCTCTGCTCACCACAAAGATTGCCATTTTCACAATGAATTCAATGTTCATATGAATGAATCATTCAGGTTTCTTCTCCTTTCCTCCACTACCTTCATTTTCCTCACCAATTTCTCCTCAATTCAAGTGTATGGTCAAGGGCACACTGAGGACCTTGTGGCCACTGGAAACTCAATTTTAAAAATTCTGATATTTGACTACTATTTTAACACCCCACCCCCAATTTTCTTTGGTACCTCCTGCTGCCAAAATTCTTTGATTTCCCAAATATGCCATTTAGCCTCCTTTGTCTCCACTTTCTTGCTTTTCTGTTATTATTAACATTTTCCTGCAAATGCTCTTGGCTTCCTCTGCTACCACCACCTGGCAAAACTCCAACTCTGAAAGAATTGCATCAGTAACCTTTGCTGTACTTGCATCTAAACAGCTAAATATGTATGCAATAACCACACCACCAAGCAAGCTGGTTTCATTTTAATTGCATGAATATAAACTTCAAATTGCAACTCAATCCCACCATAGTGTATTAGACAATTCGTTATTTTATTCACCAAGACAATGTTCACACATTCTCTTATTTTCTCAAGACCCCTATATCCCTGCCTTCCTTTTCAATGAATGGGAGACTTTCCCTTGAACTTCAATAGAAAAGACAAGGACAGATAACCAAAACTGATTTTTTTCATCTTTTTGTCACTTTACCTGTTTTTAAAACACCTGCATTTATACCATCTTTTTTTCCTCCTTCTTCTGTTGCAACACAGGAGATGGCCTTCATTCCATTAAAGCCCAGTTCCATAGTTTCTGTGGATCCTGCTCATTGTCACCACCTCAAAAACACAAATTCGTCAGTTGTTCCTTCTTCCTCCAACCTGGTTCCCAGCTTCAGTCATAGATAAACTTCTTAAAAGATATGTATACACATTTCCTCCAATTGCTTTTTTTAAATTTCTCAATATATTCCAGACAAAGCAGGTTATAAATCAAAGTGCATATTTTGACACTTTGTTTTTTAAAATATCTATACTCCTGTATACATAGATTAGAAAACTAGACAACAGAAGAATGGTAGTTCTCTTCAAGAGATGGAATCAGACCTATTTATTTTCTCCTTTATGCTTAGAGACATCTCCTAGCTTTGTACATACACACTCATGCATACAAATTTGTAATAATAAAAATATTGTTTTAATTGGAATTCTTATTTGTAAAACTACTTCCCGCACATTTTGTGAATTATGGCGTACCACTGAAACCAAAGTTTCTATTTTTGCCTTACTGGGTTAAGTGACCTTCGGGCAGAGGCAATCACCCAAAGATTCAGGACTGCCCACTCCCACAATTCTAGCAGAACTCATTGCTAACACTTTATTAGCAATAACTGGTTATTCCACATTGTATTTTAGTCTTCAGAAATTCCATATGCTTGCAGCTGTTATGCCATACTTCTTGGCAGTAATCTCTTAGAAAGCCCCTGCCCTCAGGCTAGATTTGTCAAGCCCAGACAGGCAGCTTTAAAGAGTGCCTAGATGAATAATACTCTGAAAGCCGTTATTAAATAGCCCAGGAGAAGAAACCCAAGTACACCATTAAAATATTAAGAGAGTAGCGTTTTGATTATAAGAATAAAATACAAGTACAGAAAAGAGAAAAGATCCCAAGGAGGAAGTAGATGAGAAAAATAAATATTCAGGTTTTCTTTCAATTTCGTCAGTCATTGATGGAAGAATAGTGGAGACATATTCTTGCACTAAATTTATGGCTAAAGCTTTTTGCAGCTCATAGATGATGACTCTTTCAAATGTTTCTTTGGCTATTTCTCACCCTATCATACTTTTCTTTTTCCACCCAGGAATGGCCAGCTGCTGTCATTCTTTAATTCCGGTATTTCTCTGGAATGCCTGGGCTTTCTTCCCCACTCTGATTTTAATGCTCCCATGATTGGCCATTTCAGGCAAACAGCATGTTGTGAGATTTTTCACATCATAGCTCTATTAAACCAATCCTATTTGAACTCTTCCTCTCACCAGTTCACTGAAAATAACCTCCTGAGGATTGGAGAGTTTGAAAAGGGCAAAAGCTTTAGTTATTGCTTCGAGGAAAACTTTGTGTACAAAGAAAATATCAGACAAAACTACATCCATTCACATATCATGTTTACATATCCACTTAGGATGGCTTTCAGAAGTCCTGTGGCATAATGACTGAACAGGGAACTGACTATAATAAAGATTAAATAGATACTTTTTAAAGAACAGAAGCAGGAGCTAAAACAAATGGTTAATGATAAAAGCAGTAAAATACAAAAAAAAAATTGTGGTATGTGAGAACCAAACAAATGTTGGGATTTAAAAAGGCAAATATAAATGTCTTCTAAATGTTTATCACAGCATATTTACTCTCCAAATAAAGGAATTATTTCTTCCTGTTTTCTGTTTTCTCTATTCCTTACCCTAATCTTACATATAAAAACAAAGGAATTTTGGTTGGGTAGCTCATTTGGTTAGAGCATCTCCTGGTATCAAGGTTTCTCTCTCTCTCCCTCCTTTCCCCTCTCTCTCCAAAATCAATAAATAAAAAAGGACTTTTAAGAAACACCAAGATATTGAAAAGACTGAAAAGTAGCTTCCAGGA
Source organism: Myotis nattereri (assembly GCF_964212035.1). Lineage (NCBI taxonomy): Eukaryota > Metazoa > Chordata > Mammalia > Chiroptera > Vespertilionidae > Myotis > Myotis nattereri. Next base: position 62,282,064 of record NC_138077.1, on the reverse strand, counting down.
ATCACCTCCCATAGGCAGCCCCTCCATTTCCATGTACACCACCCTCCTTTTCCAATAAATGCAAACTCTGAGGAAGGGAGAAAGAGATATCATGTGAGATAGAAACACCTGTGAGAGAGAAACATTAATCAGTTATCTTTCATACATTCCCCAAAGGAGGGCAGAACCTGTAACCTAAGCATGTGCCCTGACTAGGAATCAAACCCGTGACCCTCTGATGCAGTGCTCCAACCAACTGAGCCACACTGGCCAGGGCTTCTCCCTTTGCTTTCAATACCCTTTTAGAATAGAGTCCCTAAACCAACTATTTGGTTTCACAGTTAATTAATTAATTTTTAATTGATGAGAGAGAGACAGAGAGAGATGAGAAATATCAATTGGTTGCCTCTTATCATATACCCTGAGCAGCTATCAAATCCACAAACTGAGTATGTGCCCTGACCAGGAATGGAACCCACCACCTTTTGGTGTATGGGAGGATACTCCAACCAACTAAGCAACACCTGCCAGGGCACAGGAAATTTATTTTACAATGTACATGAATATACCATCCCCTATTATCCTCACAGCTCCATGAGGTCGTGCGGGAACGATACTAGTTTTCCACACTAGGAATACATAAGGCTAGAGAGGAGGGTAGCCGAAGGATGTCGATAGGATGTGTTGCTCACCAGCATTTGGAACTATCACAAGTACCTCTGGCTTTGTGTGCTTGTCCTGACTGCGTCAGCAGGACCACATGCACACCACCCCCCTCTAGTTACTGTGCCCACTGTGGTAAGATCTCTGAGCATGGACCAACGATCTAGTCATTAGAACAGACAGGACCTCTAATGTAATCTAGGATATGTAATGTGCAAAAGAAAAGAACATTTAAAGAGGGGAAATCTGTAGCTCTGAAGTTTATGAACATGAACACTGAAAAACAAACTTAGATATTAAATATATAGTACTTTAAAAGTATGCCAATGTGAACTGAGCCATACTTTTAATTTTTCTTCAAATTGCACCTTAGATGTTGCTATTAGATTTGAATCTATAAATTAAAATAACTAGTTTTTAATTTTGAAAGTTGGAGTATTATATTAAATGATAAGTTTAATTTTAAAAACCCTGCCGAAACCGGTTTGGCTCAGTGGATAGAGCGTCGGCCTGCGGACTGATGGGTCCCAGGTTCGATTCCGGTCAAGGGCATGTACCTGGGTTGCAGGCACATCCCCAGTAGGAGATGTGCAGGAGGCAGCTGATCGATGTTTCTCTCTCATAGATGTTTCTAACTCTCTATCTCTCTCCCTTCCTCTCTGTAAAAAATCAATAAAATATATTAAAAAAAAACAAACCTGGAACATACATATTGATCTCTTAGTCCAGAACACATGCATATATGACTAAGAGTTTAGGTTTCCTCTTAGAAACTTTACATGGGGGCTGAAAAAATACCACTGAACACAGCAACAGCAATTGGAAGAACTACTTGTGCCAAAGGTTCCTGTCTTACAAACACAACCCTGTCACTGCAGCAAACATTCTGGGTAAAATGAGTGAGCAGAGAATTCACTGGGAATTCAGCAGCTGTCCACAGCTGTACTGGGATCTGAGCATCCACCCACCAATTTCTCATTTTCACCAGAAATGGCCTTCAAATTTTGATCAGATTCTTTTGGAAGTTAGGAGATCATGTAAAAGCATAAAATTCTGGGTATTTTCAGGTCATTTGTTGTGAAAAAGTATGATTTAGAAGAAAAAAATCAGATTTGATGTCAGAAGACCCTTTGAGCTAGTCCTGGCTCTGACTCTAAACTACTCCTCATCTGTGAAAGGAGAAGATCACTAAGTCCTTCAGAGCTCTGGTAGTGTTTGTGATGCAAGTGATATACTTGTCAGCTCTCTGTTAAGGTCTCCTCTACAGCCAGTAAAAGCTGGGGCAGGCATGGAGGAAATGTGGGAGAAACCCATGGGAAGGCATGAATTAATTAAAAAATCAAATAGAGTAAAAAGCAAAACAAAATGGAACCACTTTCAAATAGCAAGTACAAGAGGTTTTCTACTCTCAAGTGTTGTTTATTGCTTATAATTTTCAGCTTCACAATCAGTCCAGTAGAGACTAATAGAGGAAAATCTTTCTAGTTTTATTGAGTTATTTTTCACTATGGAAACTGTCTAAAACCAGTAATTCTTTAAAATATTGACTACAGTTAGTGTAACAGTAAAAAAAAAATGTTATAGCATTTCTCAAATGAAATATTTTAAATCAATATCATTAAAATTAATTTATTAATTTACACTAGTACCTAACAATGTTCCCTTTTTAATTATTTAAAATAGATCTATGAGACAAGTAAAGCAAAGCAAGGATAAAAATATTGCTCTTGGACATAGGACTATCAGGAGATATGAGAAATGGGACTAGAATGTCTTTGACAAAGCTCTGGAAACTCAACTGCTTCTTTTTTTCTGATAAAAAATATATATATTCTTTATTTAAATATATAATTACTTTTAACATATGTGTATGGAGAAAGGTATTTCCTTCTAATCTAGTCAACAGGGCAATATTAATTCAGGGACTACTGAGCTAAACTACAATATACAGATGATGTATTATAGAACTGTACACCCAAAACCTATATAATTTTATTAACCAGTGTAATCCAATAAATTCTATAAAATACATAAATTCTATAAATATTTTATTACATTTATTGGGGTGACATTGGTCAATATGAACGTATAGGTTTCAGGTGTAAGTTTCTATGTTAAAAGATCTGTATATTGAAACTGTGTCCACCACCAAAATCAAATCTCTCTTGTCCCCAATATATTAAGGCCCTCCTTGACAGCATCTATTTTCCAAAACTGTAAATAACCTCAAATGACAACCGCCAAGAACAGCTTCTTGTAATATTCAATTATTTTTCTTTTGCATAAGATAGAGTGAGTGAAGGCAGTATTTAATGCTTATTTTTAAGTTCTAGCTACAAACATGGTTGTTTTCATTAAAGAAGGCAAATAAATTAATCATCTATGAAAATGGAGGTGTGGAAATAGTTCTTCCCAAGATTATGCCAAGTTGGGTGAATATTTTGGTCCATAACTTATAGGAAACCAAATTCTTTCCTAGGTCTATTAGGCTGGGTCACTTAGAAGCCAGACTGTAAGGCAGCACTATCCAAAAGTAATATAATGTGATTCGTGTATGTAATCTTCAATTTTCTAGCCCTATTTTTAATATAACATATCCAAAATAGTACCATTTCAACATGTAACAATATAAAACTCGTTAAAATATTTTGCATTTTTTCATAATAAGTCTTTGAAATGTGGTATATATTTTATACTTAGAGAATATATCAAGTTGGATACTAAGTTTTTTTCAAAGTATTTTATGTGTATTTATATTTCATAAAATTTAGAGTTGAAAAAGTAAATTCGCATGCTTAAATTGTGCCACATATACTTAAAAGTTTTTTCTAATAAAGCATACTTAAAAGTTTTCCAATAACTGAATCTACAAGTTTTAAAAATGTAAGTTAATTAAAATGGAAGAAAATTAAAAATTCAATTCCTCAGTCCCAGTAGCTGCATTTCAATTATTCAGTAGCCAAATGTGGCCGGTGGCTACAGCATTGAACAGTGCAGCTGCTGGAGAAGGAGAAGGGTGATCATGCCCACGAGTGGTGCTGATGACAATGCTAAAGAATTTTGATAATATAATAAGTCTATGGGGCATAATATTTCTGAAATATGATATCCTGTGTTTATTTTTCCCCACCTACATATTAGTTTCCTGAGACTACTGTAAGAACTACCACAGACTTGGTGGCTTCAAACAACAGAAATTTATTCTCTCACAGTTTGGGAGGCTAGAAATTCAAAGCCAGCAGTGCCACCCTCTCCAGGGACTCTAGGAAAGAAATCCATCCTTGTCCCTTCCAGCTTCTGGTGGCTGTCCTAGTGTTCCTGGGCCTGTTCCAGAATCATTGTAATCTCTGCCAATCTTCACATCACCATCTCCCCTTATGTCTGCCACAGCTCTGTTTTTCTCTCTTATAACACTTGTAAATAGCTACTGGGATTTGTAACAGCATTTAGGGTCCACAGGAATAGTTCACAGTAATCCCCTCATTTTGAGATGCTTACCTGAATTACATCTGCAAAGACCCCCTTTTCCAAATAAAATAAGATATACAAATTCCGGGGATTAGACTTGATATCTTTGTTATGGTCAGTGTTCAACCTACTAAAATTTGCAAAACCATATTTTTTCTGTAACATGGAGGTTGACGCTTTGGCAGAGGGGTCTCCTACCTGAATGACAAATGCATGCAAATGCAAAGAAATCCAGGCCCACCAGCATCACTGCTCCTACTCTGAAGGGCAGTGCCCTGGCAGCCAGAGGGATCCTGAGCCAGCAAAGACTAATAAGCTGCCAAAGACCAAACAGGAACAATTAGAGACATAAGGGTCAGGGAGGTACAAGTGGGCTGCGGAGAGCTACAGGAGAGGACAGGGCAACAAGCTGGCGGTGGGGGGGGGGGGGGGCGTGTAGGGGGAGCTACAGGAGGGCGGCAGCGACCTACTGGCGCACGGATTCGTTCTCAGGGCTACTAGTAACTAATAAATAAGAATGCAATAATAAACTTTTTGTTTACCTTACTCTCAACTGTAAACCTACTTTGGCCTTACCCTGTATACATTGATATCCTGATTAACATGTGAACACCTCCACTAACACAGGCACTCTCTCTCTCACACACACACACACATAGACAAACACACATCTACTAGTACACTTTCATTCCAAGATACTTGTTGTCAGAACCAAAGATTCTTCCAATATAATCCAATCTGAGTAGATGCAGCTGCCATTGCCCAATGTAGAATGGTCTAGGGTACAGAATGCTCCAAAATGAAAATTATAAACTGCAGAAATGAGCAGTCATGGAGAAACACAGATGCTCTTAAAAGGCAAAGATGAGAAAATGGTTTGTGCACATAATTGCACAATTTCCAGGGCTCCAGAAATATATCTATGATTGTCTGCCTATATGTTAATACTGTAATCTAAAATATACTAACTATAAGAGAAAATTTAGGAAAAAATAAAAAAGGTAAAGTTTGAATGTAAACAAACAGGTGTGGCAGAAGAAAAAAATGGAAATGCCCTCTCATGTGGTTCCTTTAGAAATTAATGGGTAGGAATAAGGATTCAGAAGAATTCTCAGTGAAGTTGAGTACTCATCTCCTGTGTCCATGAATGATAGCTCTTGATTAATTATCAGACAGCTAGAGGTAAGAAGATCAGAGACTCCAAATAACAGCATATTAATAGCTCTACTTAAGAAAGGAAGAAAAGTAGAAGCTTTACTTACTACTTTATTATGGAAATTAAGCATTTAGTAGATTTCTATATAATCCTGTTTATGAATTGACAAGGGAAAATGTGCTCAAAGGGAAAATAAATTTTGGTTTTGTCTTCTTTCCCTGAAGGATGGAAATTTTAACAATAGTCTGTAACAGTTTGGCAAGGGCTGCCTCGCTTTCCAGTTTATTCTGAATTGGGTTATCATTCCTCTAAATGCGAAGCAAGAGAACCCTATTCAAAGAATTAAAGTAGGTGACAAATAAGCACATTCATTTTCAGGTTTTCTTTAAAGTTTCCTAGAAAGCTTGGTATTAACTAACTCAGGAAACAATAACAAAAAAATGTCAGATCTTAAAAATAATTTTAAAAAACACCAACTTTTCCTCAAGTCAATGTAACAAGCATATAATGAGCACAGGCTCGGTGGTGGATTTCATAGCCTATGAAAAACCCATTTCCCAAAATGGTAAAGATCAATAAAACACATCAGAGTCTCAGTCACCTGATTGGTTAGCAGTGGTTCTCAACCTTCTGGCCCTTTAAATACAGTTCCTCATGTTGTGACCCAACCATAAAATTATTTTCGTTGCTACTTCATAACTGTAATGTTGCTACTGTTATGAATCGTAATGTAAATATCTGATATGCAGGATGGTCTTAGGCGACCCCTGTGAAAGGGTCGTTCGACCGCCAAAGGGGTCGCGACCCACAGGTTGAGAACCGCTGGGTTAGAGTCTTGAGTAATTGGTGAAAACAATTTCTTTCTCAGAATAGTTTCTTTCTCTACCCTTCCCCCTCCTGGTCTCCCTACTACCTCCAGCCCTACTGTAGTATATCCTTTCCTGATTTTAGAGAAAGTTCACAAAAAGACAGCAAACAAGTGTTGGTAATTGGACTATTACAAGCTTCCTTGGATAATCTGGGTAATTCTCAGCATTGTCACCAAATGTCTCTGCACTCTGTAAGGAAGCTGAAAGTAAGGCAACCTCTTAGAAGGGTTTTGGGATGGTTTCTATTTTAAAAGGCAGCCAACCACCACCACAATTGGCCCTAATTGCTTCTCTTGCTGGCAGTCTCGGGAGAGAGAACAAGGGCTGAATGAGTCAGGGAGACTTAAAATCCTTCTCATTAATAGCTCTAGCCTCTATGGGCCGGAACTGAAGCACCCAGGGGAATGGTTCCTGTGGCGGGGACCCTTACAGCACTATCTGTCTTATGGGTAAATCAGATGCCAGCCTAGCACTTTCGATTTTGCATCCTTACTGGAATAATGTGAATTGATTAAATGAGAAAAAAATAACAAAGAGGACAGAATGAGAGGCAGTGGGAATGAGGGGACGTTATCTTTGGTTAGGAGAGCTCAGAGAGTATAGTTGCTTACTGTAACTCAGGAGATCTGAGTCTTCCTCTAACTTGAAATGTGGACCTGAGGTCTCATCACCTCTGAGTTGTTCTGGAGTCACCTTGAATATTTTCTTCCTTTACTTCTTTATTTTTTTCAATTGTAAGGAGGAGATGTTCAATTCCATTGGTTTTCAGAAGGATGTGCCCAGGCCAGTCTCATAGATACTTTTCAGGTTGTAGCCATCTTTTGCATATTGATTCTGATAGTAGTCTCCAACTTCACAAACTTCACAAAAATGTGGGTTTTTTTCTTTATTTGATGAAATGAAACAAAGTAAACATCTTTGGGTCATTTAGAAGACCTCTCTAAACCTCAACTTTGCTAACTGAATTTCATGCCCATATTTTTATCTTTAATAAGCCACAGAGGTCAAATGACATTATAGGGCATTGCTGCAAACAGAGACTCCCCAATAGTACAGATGGAAATAGAACTTATTTTTTGGAATATCCCAAAGTTGTATTCTTAGGGGCATGTGAAAATATTTTCCTTGGTTTATTTTTTTCCATATAAAAGGGCTTTGTAAATGCACATGTGAGCAACTCTGTGATGGAGTATGGGCACTTACCTGACAGCCTCCAATGGGAAGAAATCCCTTACTTGTTGGGAGGCTGAAACCAGAGATACAAGTCACAGCTCGTCCTAGCTGGTTTCTCTCCCAAATTAGACTCATACATGTTTATATCCTTTATGTACCTAAAATAGTTACCTAGAATTTTTCCTGGTTAAGATATGCAACCCTTGAGATTAGAGAGCTTCCAAAAGCAAATGTCCCTGCCAACTTCCTTCTCTGTCTCTGCGTGTGTGTGTGTGTGTGTGTGTGTGTGTGTGTGCGCGTGTGTGAAAGTTTTCATATTTGCACCCGAAGTTATAGCTGAGATGTAGACTTTAGGGAATAAATAACCAAGCTTATTACAGAGATTCTTTGTGGAAATGCTACTATGTGCTTGAACATATACCAAGTGATTCCCATACATTAGTGCATTTCAGCTCAGTGATATTGTTGTAAGGTCTGTATTTTTATAATATTTTGCAGATAAAGAAATGGACTTCGGAAGAAATTACACAACTTGCCAAACAACACACAAAATTACTGTGGAGTGGAGTTCACATCTCATTCTTTCAGATACCATCGTCTTGTGTCTTTCTTCATCTTGCTTAATACGGTGTCAAAAATTTCCTCTGGTAAATTTAACAAAAAGAACGTTCCATAGTGTTATGCCTCATGTAAGACCGTGACTCTCCATCTTTTTCCTGATTCAAAATCTTCACAGGTAAAGGGCAGAATTCTCTCATCCCACAAATACTTAAAAAGCAACTATGTATAAAAAGGGAGCTCTTAATAGATTAATTGATATCTTCCTGCTGTAGAATAACTTAAAAAATAATGAAAAGGAGTGTTTTCCTTTTTTCAATCTGTTCCTTATTCCTGACTCCTTTGTCTTAGGTGTTGGCAGATTTTGTGATGTCAAGGTGCAAACCTTGGCTTTGGAAAGTTAGACTCTGAAGGGCATAACCAAGGTGTCCTCCGAGTGCAGGAGGGACTGAGGAGGCTGCTGGGATTGGAAAGGGCTATGTCATAACAGTGGAGGTGACATGACTCAAACCCAAAGGAGCCACTAAGTGGGGAGTAACAAAACAGATGAGCATCCCAGTAATGTTAGACACTTCAGAGCAGAGAGTGGGGAGTCATCACTCTATGCCAGCAGCACTAAAGATGTCTCTGAGGGGTATCCAGGCCCCCACTACTCAACAAATAGAAAGAGACAGGATTTGTAAAACAAAGCAATACAGAAAGGGCTGCAATAATTAATGGGAATGATGCATAAATATAAGTCTGTTGCAAGTTCTCTAGGACCCCTAAAGAATCAGGAGTTTTATAAAATTGAGTGAACAGGAAACTCCTTCATCGAAATAATGAACAAAACAAAACAAATCTTGACATTACAATGTGCCTTGACTCAACCAGTCTGCCTGCTCTTGAGGCTTGACCCTTGACCTTCATGTACTTCAGAGTTTGTTGTCGTTTGCTTGTTGTTGTTGTAGTTGTAGTTGTTCTTGTAAATCCACACCCAAGGATATTTTTTCCATTGATTTTTAGAAAGATTGAAAGAGAGGAGTAGAGAAAGAGAGAAACATCAATGTGAAAGCGACACATGGATTGTTTGCCTCTCACGTGCTCCTGCAACCCAGGTATGTGCCCTTGATAGGAATCAAATCCAAGACCCTTCAGTCTGAGGGCTGATGCTCTAACCACTGAACAAAATCAGCAAGGGCTGCACACCAGAGTTTTAACTCTTGCAGACTTGATACCTGCTCAGTACTGGTTCTGTGGACCTGTATTCATTTCCACCTCAAACTGCAAAGCTTCTCACTTGCAATTTCATCAAACTCAGGCTAAAGGCTCTTCCTCAGTCTGCTGAGACTTTCAGCTTTGGGCAAATCTAGTGTCTGATACTTTGGAAATAAAATAGAACCCAACAATGACAAATATTTCTTGCCGACAATTGTTCCACTTTATCAATTCAAGTGAAATCTCCATTTTCCTGGGCCAAGATCATTCTCTGGCCCCTGCATGTTGCCCTTTCCTGGAAATTCTTCCATTGTCTCATTCTGATATTTCTTAGAAGAGAGAGCACAGACATTTGGCTGAAATGGATTACAGAAAACAAACATTTATAAGCCAAAGCAGCCAAGGTTTTTTGGATATTAAGGGAAAAGGCCAGGATGCTGAAGTTAACCTTCACAGCCTCCATCATTTTGCCTAGGTTTAGCCCTGCCTGCCGGGAACTCTACTAAATCCAAGAAAAGCTGCACACGGGTAAATTTTTTATAAACGCCTGACAAAAGGGCTTTTCTACCCTGTGTAGTTTATAGAGATGTTTGAAAGCTTTTACAATGCCTGTTTTACCAGTTTCAACATTCAAATCATCACCATTGTGAAGTTGAAAACCTTTAAGAAAATAATTTCCTTCCATAAAGCTCAGAGAAGACTAACATTGTCCGAAGAAAGAAAATTTCATGAACAATTTTTAATATTAAAATCTTCTCTGCAAACTGATATAGGACCTTAGTGAAGTCTGAATGCTTTTCTATGACCGGTGGGGCAAGAAGTCCTATTGGGCAAAAATATATAAAAAACAAAACAAAACAAAAAAACTTAAATCTGTGACCTCCCTCTTTGTGGCGGTGATGTGGTTCTTTTAATTTTTTTTTTTTTTCTGGAGTGTGATAGCATCTCTTCAGATGGGAGATATGATGAAATCACAAGAGAGGCTGTTCCTTGTGACTTCAAGGTTAATAAGAGGGAAACTTGGCAATGACAGAGCCAGCAGGCAGGGAGAAAAACCTCCTTTAAAGCTACAGATCGAAGGGTTGGAGTGATATCTATGTGACATTTCACCACTGATGTTCCTGATTAATTATCAACCATTCAAAAAAAAATATCAGTGTTAACAATGGGGACTCTTGACAGTTAAAAGGGACATAACCTCATTAAATCTTTGGGATATAGCTTCTCTCAAGTCATTTCAGAGGTAGGAAAAATGTTCTTAAGTGTGTAATTCAGAAAGAAGCTACATTAAATTCTCAGCATCAATATGATTTCAAAAGCATTTATTACAATAGTAGCAGTTTCCATATGAGTTGTAATACATGTTCTGAAAACACGTGTTATAAATTGATCAAATATTTATTGCAGTACTGTTTATAATAATGCAAAATTAGGAAACAGCCCATATGTCATTCAGTAGTAGAATTGATAAATAAAATATGGTATATTCATATGTTAGACTTCACTGTAGTAAAAACGAATGCAATCAATTTGTAACACTACAAAATATATCAGGCACTGTTCTAAGTGTTTTACATATATTAATTTAATTATCGCAATAAATCTGTGAATTGGATCTGATTATATCCTAATTTTACTGAGGAAGAACTGCAAGACAGAAATATTAAAAAAAAATTGTTCAAGGTCACACATTCAGGATGTCTGTCTCTACAATCTAGGCTTTTGCCGGGAGCCGGTCCATGCTTGCTGTTTCAAGGGACCTGGCATATATGGCATACTGTTCTTAATATGTTTGCTCACCTTCTTGGCACTATGTGTTTTAACCAAGGTCTCTGAGAAAGGTTGTTTCCCCAGGTAGGGATTTTCCCCTGAAGTTAGGGAGGGAATTAAACCTCTTAACTAAGTGCCAGGCGGGTAATTAATCACTTTAACTATGAACAATCATGCTTAAGCTACATAATCTTTACTCCCTGGAATGGAGATAAGAAACGCCCTAACCTTTGTAATAGAGATTGATAGGATTGAATCAACTGGTATAAATACAGATGTAACAAGACAGCAAGAGACAGAACTTAGGAGACAGAGAGAGAGACAGAACCTAGGCACAGAACCTACAGAGAACGTTCTCTAGAGACAGAAGAACTTCGCTGGAGAGAACATGGCAAAAGATCCTGGATTGAACCTGACTACAGAAATTGTCAAGAGAACCTGACTAGAACCTGGTGACTGAACCTGGCTGGAGAACCTAGTGAGGGAACATGGCCACAGAACCTGGCTGGAGAATCTGGAGAACCTAGCAAGAGAACATGGACACAGAACCTGGCTGGAGATCCTGACCAGAACTTGGCTGGAGATCCTGGCTAGGCTGCTGATCAACTGAATGCTGTCTCCGTGTCATTCCTTCTTCGCCGACTCCGTCTACACCTTTGGGGACCCCTGGACCCGCTGGGGTTGGACCCCGGCAGGCTTTTAACAAAATGCTTTTACTTTCTATGTTCTAATTCAAACTGCCTAGGTTATTTAAAAAAAAAAAAAACACACACAAATTGTTTTCTATAGAAGAGATAAATTGAGTATTTTTAAAAAGCCACATTAAAAATATCACATCACAACATCATTCTATAACATATTCTGTCATGGATATTTACTGGAAATTATATATATATATATATTTGATATTTATTTTATATATTTAAATGCCATTTAACAAAGAAAAATCAACCAAAAAATGAGTTTGCGTGTCACCTCTGACACGCGTGTCATAGGTTCTCCATCACTGGTGTAGGGTATGGTAAAGGGAGATTATTTTTGTCTTTAACTTCTAAATTAAGAATACATCTATGTAGCTCTTGTATAATTAAGAAAAAATTAAATAAAACAGGTCTAATAAAATCCTTTTCTAAAACAGAGAATAGATGACAAATTAACAACTTCTCTTCCAAATGATGTATAAATTACTTAAGAACCATGATCCTTCCACATAGACCTTATCTCTTACTCCTGCAACTCCTATAGGAGGGAAACTGTTGTCAAACATATGCTGCATTTTGTCCATTAGATTCCACATGAATGAATTCACATGGTACTTGTATTTTTCCTGACTCAAATAGAACAGACTGACAGCTGTCATACGGGAGGGTGGTTGTGAGGTTGGGTGTAAAAGATGAGGAGATTAAGCAGAAAATAACAACAACAACCCAACAACAACAGCAACACAACTCATAGATGCAGACAACAGAATGGTGATTACCAGATGGCAGTAGAAGAGAGTAAAGAGGGGATAAATGATGACAAAAGGAGACTTGACTTTGTGTGGTGAACACACAATACAATATACAGATGATGTGTTATAGAATTGTGTACCTGAAATATATATAATTTTATTGACCAATGTCACCCCAATAAAGTCAATAAAAAAATAATAAAACACACCACATGCTATATTTCCTCCCTCTAGGCCTCCACCTAGGCTCTCAGGGAGCCTCTCCTCAGGTAGCTAGTATCTAGTCACACCAGCTGGGGGCCTCAGACTCTGGAGTATGGATACTGAGTACCTTTTGACCTGCGCTTTGGGTGCCAATCCCAATTCAAGTATAACAGTACAATTCCTGTTGTCCATCCTGTTAGGCATAAATCTTCAATAACCAGCTATAGGCCTGGCACAGAAACAGGCTCACCATAGAGATTGCTGAACAGAATCCCTGAGAAACTCCAAAAGAGATTATGAGAGGAGAGGATTGGGGACACAGGCTCACCATCATTGGAATCACACTGGGGGAGACTCAGTACTGGGGGTTCACTCCCTCCCCATTCCTTCTTGCTCACCCCTCTGGCCGATTTATCCTGCAAGTCTGTGTTTCCATTCAAGGAAATGGCATTTGAAAACACCCATGAGACCCTCAGATCCAGTAGTGACCTGTGACCAGCTGGCACTAGAGTTGAACTAGAGCCCAGCTCATCCCTGCATCTCAGATTATAGCACTTCTTTCCAGCCAGCTCAGGAGAAGACTAGCATTCTGCTTTCCTTTTCTTTCTTCTGAATACCTTCATGTGCCTTACTTGCACCTGTCTCTTAAAGGGATTCTTGTCTTCCTTGTTCCTTCCCATTCCTTTGTTTTCTTCTTTCTGCTCATTTCCCTGGATCTTTACTGCATCTTGGTGGGGAACCTGGGGTTTCCTCATCAGCTGCTTCATCACATCAACCCAATAGGTGTTCACTCATATTGTGGGATCCCCACTGATTTGTTTTCCCCTTTAGTTTCAACTCCACAGTTGCATCGATAAACTAACCTTAAAAGGCACAGACCTCAGCAGAAACCAAAAACCCAAAATATTGACAAATGGTCTGAAAACACCATGAAGCCAGAAAGGGGAACCTGATAGCTTTGTAACATCTGCTTCTTCCTTCATTATCCTACCAGTAACTAACTGGAAATACAGAAGAGCTAGGCCAGAGAGCAAACGATGGCATGTCTACATCCACATCTTTCTATAAAATTGTTGTTGTTCCCTCTCAGAGACAAACCCTTGGATGTATAAAAACTATGATGTGCTTAACCCACAACACCACCAGCCTGGGATTCTGTGTTAGACAATCCACAGGAGCTGGTGGAGGTTGGGAGGGGATGCATAGGTTAACACAATACCAATATGCATCATATTCTCTACATATTATCCTATGAGATTTGGTCTCAGAGAGGGTCTGAAACTTATCCAAGTCACACCCTGAAAAGCAGCAGTCAGAGTTTAAATCCAGGTCTGCCCAATCCCATAGTGCACCTATTTCCCTGTCCATAGTGTTGCTTTCCAGTGCAGCAGTGTCAGCCCCTGGACCAGGATTCCTAAACCTGTGAATATATCAGTCAGTTGGAGAATATTTTCAAAATATAAATTTGGTGGTTTTATTTTCAGCAGTTTTTATTTTTGATATCTCAAGTGGGGCTATGAAATGCATATATGGTCTACAAGTACCCCAGGTGAGTCTGATGATGAATTGGGTTTGAAGACCACTATTTTAAGGTATCTACAGCCAAAATTAAAGAAGCACTCATAAATACATAGCTTGTTTTGATAACTCATTATGGATTTTTTAACTACAACCTTATAAAAATTTACATTTGCTTAGTTTATAAAATACTTAAGGGTGGGGAGTTGCATAAATGTCTCCCTGCTATGCACAGAATTTCTAACTTTACTTGCCTGTTTGTTATGCACTAGCTCCCTTGCTTTCCCATAGTTGTAGTGCTGTAGGATCTGACCATCTTGTCTGGGTTTACCTTATCTGTACCCGTCATACTTGCATAGAGGTGAGCATTAAAGAAAGTAATCTTTTTTAACGTGCTCTCATACAACACCCATTTATCCTACTGATCACCTGCCCTTTTCTAGGCCTTTTCTAACTTCATTCCTCTCTTTTAAGGTTTATCAATCAGAATCTCATGCAGTCCGGCTGAACAAGGTTTTGTAATAAGGGCATTACTCTGGGTGTTCTTGGGGGAAACAATGTACTCATCCTAAAAAGGCAAATCCCAGTCTACAACTTAATATAGCACGGAAAACACAAAGGTAGAGGAAACAGGCACTTGAATAAAAACTCTTCCTCTTTCAGTCTTAGTCTATTCTTTTGCCTCTTTACATCTTAACATCTTAAAAGAGAGTTGGATTTCATGAGGGACATTAGAGGAGCTGCAGTGACTGTGGAAGCAGAGATGTTCATGATTTCCAGCTGGTCCATATAGAGATGGAAAAGTTCTAGGCAAAATTGTCTTTGTTACTGTCCTTCTAAATCCCTTATTTCTGGGTTTCTATCCTTCCCTTTGCCTTCCTCTCTATTTCTTTAAAGATACTGCCCAAAGCATACCCCAAGTTGTCATGTTCTCCCAAACACTCATTCTCCCTACACTCCTCCCACCCTCAAAAGAAATGTGCAAATTTGCAGAAATTTTGCTGAGCAGGCAGCCAGCCCTAAGGAGCTGGTGATCTGATTATGTAATTAAAGCAATTTACTCTGAGTGTGAAAGAATCTTAACCCTTCCAGGGAGCATATGAGTTTTGCAAGGCACTTGTCAAACCTAAATAATCTGATTGATCAGAGTTTTGAAGCATCAGAATATGCATAGGTATAGGTATAGGGGTGGGGGGCTTTGGCTTTTGAAGAGATACCTGTTTCTCTTTTTTGCATGCTCCTAGGCCAGGGTGGGATATAAGTGTGAGTGTGTGTGTATGTGTGTGAGTGTGTTTGTGTGTGTGTGTGTGTGTGTGTGTGTGTGTGTGTGTGTGTGTGTGTTATAAGGAGAGAAAAGCAGATTCTGGATTGCAACTGCATGCTTGATTCGGTAAAGGCTTGAGAGAGAGATACCTGTTAACTGATAGGATCTCAATTTTTCAAAATTCAAATCTCAAAATTGTGGAGGGGTTTCTATGTTTTAAACTATTCCCTCTTTAATACCTTTCCCTACCCACAGCATTAGTTTCTCATATTCTTTTGTAGACTGGTAATTTCTTCCTAGAATTCATCAGAATTTCCTTATGTATTCCCTTTTATTTTTCTCTCCCTACAAATCTATCTTAGTGCCTACTATAAATTGAATTGCAGTCTCATAGAATTTCGGCACTGGAAAGTACCTAAGAAATCCTCCAGTGATATTTGTCATCCTAGTTTGAACAAGTCCCTGTCATTATTGCAGTCTGTTGTCTATTCATCCTTTTTCCTGATAAATGATAGCATGAATTACCTTTCAGAAACAACTCCTCCATTACCTTAGCCCAGGTGGTTTGTCTGAGTTGGAGTCCATCCTCTATGCGGGATGGTGGGCCCTGACTGTCTTATGTAAGGAAGCAACTATTCTATACCTCCCCTCTCTGGCCACAGTAATTAGTTCAGGGGTGGAAACAGGCCAGTTATGGCTAAGGGGAATCAGGTCTGGACTCTCAATTAAACCATTGATGATAGAGCTCTTCCCGTGAATGTACAACAGAGGATAGAAGGTCTAAAGTGCTGTGGTCATCCTGTCACATGAAACTGAGCTCTGTTCAGAATGAAACCATGAGACAGGAGGGGAAGTGGGTCCTGTGGGCATCCTCAGCACCATGCTTCTAGCCTCTGTGTGACTAAGCCCGCCATTTCTCTGCCAATAAATTTCCCTTTTGATTAACATCATTTTGAGCAGGGATTTCAATCATTTGCATCAGAGAGAATACAAAATCATAGGTCCATGATGGAAATGCAAATATTTCTACTATAGCCTATTATACTTTTCTAAATGCTAGGAAATCCTTCCAACTATCTTCTTCTTTGAGTCATCTGTCCTTTTGTTCATGTCTTTTATTTAAAGCATTACAGAGATAATCAAATTTTTTTCACTGTTATCATTCTAATATGTAAGCACAGTGAGACTGGCATGTCCTCCTCCAGGTCCCCAAGTTTGCAATTGTGTGGGTTAAATAATGAGTTACAAAAGTTTTCTTAGCATGACAGGTTCACACCCATTGAATTATACACATTGTTATAGTTCTTATTTAAATGTGATTCCTGTAATGGAATACCACAGGACCATGTAGGTTTATAACCCTGATATTCCTCTCCCACCAACCCCATTAAAACTTTATTGTTATTTATGCAACCTAATAATACTATTTTTTATTAGCTGCTGTATCACACTGGTGGTAACTCTGTCCTCCAAATAACCAAGGAAAATTCTCACATAAAATGGCAGTCACCTCTACCTTACATTTTTAGGATAATGTTTTTATTACATAATCAATACCTATATGTGATGAAAAATTAGAAGACATAGATAAGCATAAAGAAGAAAATCTAATTCCTAAAATTATCAACTACATAAACCACTGACATTGTCCAGAATATCTCTCTACACATTTTGGTTTTCATATATATATATATATATATATATATATATATCCATAAACTTTATTTTATAAAAAATAAAAGTGGCTAAGAGGAATCAGGTCTGGAATTTTTTATAAAAAAGTACATTTTTTATGTTATAAAAAAATAAAAAGTATAACATTCTTCTGTAGTCTTTTTTATCTCCTTTACATTAGCATATTTGCATGTTAAGGAATAAATGCTTACTGCATAATTTTTAATGACCGCTTGGTATTCCATCAGATAGTGCTATGATTTGCTTGACCAATTGACTATTCACCATCTTGTAATTGTTTTTCCTTGTCTGCCACTAAACATTTTCCTGATTATTTCCTTAGACTAAGGAAATAATTTAAATATTTTAGAGCTGCAGTTGTATATTTTCACATTTCCTTCAGAGGGATCAAACTAATGAATAATTCCATCAGCAGCATCCCAAACATCACTAGCTATTATGTATTTAAAAAACAAACAAACACAATACTATATTCAGGACATCATACATTGCTTTTGGCCCAGAAATTTGGCCTCTCAGTATTGTTTTAAATCTTAATTCTTTCATCAATGCATTATTTATCTTCACTTCCTGTCACATTCACACCTACAACTGATAAGTCACTTCTATGATATAATAACATTGATAAAAAACTTGACTAGGGCCACGTTAAGACTAGACCCTCTGAGAGGTCTTTCTAGGTTGATGGTAATGTATAACTTAATGCTCTGGGTTCAACACGCAAAGTTTGTGCCTTCCTTACTATCACCCAACCCATTCCTTCATCTTGTCCACCAAGATGGTGTATTGACAAAAACATTAAGCTATACTTCTCTATGGATTTCCCTACCACATCTCCAGTAGCTCTCCCTTGAGATTAGAATTAAGTCCAAAGTAGCAATTCCCCACTGTAACATATTATACCTTCAGAAAGATGAAACTGTCAGCAGAGCAAGTCAGGTCAATAATTTATCAGAGTCTGCTTTTAGTAGATATTTCAGAGTGAATACCCCCATCTAGACCATTTATAAAAGTGTCAAAACTGGCCCCAGGAGTAATTCCTATGAGTCCTAATTATTAGCCTTTCACTACATAAAGAAATGTATATTTATCTTATTTCTTCTGGTTTCTTTTCTTCTTTTTTTCCCATCCTATCTCCTACATTATTTCTTCTAACTCTATAGTGATTCATTTTAATAGCTTTTGTTTGGTAAAGATATGAATGACTTCTTATGTTCTAAAAATCCTCTTAAACTTCTCAAGACCATTAGTACACATGTTAGAGATAGGGACAGTTCAGGTAATATTCAAATTGGAATGGGAAAGAGGCAGAGCTTAGGCAAGTTATTTAAGTGAAGTGCAATAGTCTTAGTTCGTTCCTTTAACTATAACATAGATTAATACCTACCATGCACATCTCACAGTGGTCCCAAGAATAGCAAATGGAAGAGTGTGTATGTGTGTCTGTGTGCATTATCATAAAGCACCAAAGAATAGAATATGATCATTAATATATTTAATAAAGTAATGTATATGTATTATTTCATTGAATCCTCAGAGAATTTAGGGTTATATCAATTTTAGTAAATGAAACAAGGAGGCTCCAAGAGTTTGCTAGTACATAGGGTAAGGGCCAGAGTTGAATCACCAGTCCCAGCACATAAGATTCCAAACAAATGGCAATTTGACTTTCCAAGTTCTGAAGTATGTGGTTGCAAATAATTCACTACTTGTCATAGGATATCAAAGTCTGTGAATTTAACATATTATAATGAATACAATTTAAAATGGTTCAAAATCATATCTTTGGTTATGCCATTCTGATGCACTGGAATTGCGTACTCTTCCCCAAGTGATATAAAAAGGGGGTGGAGGCATGGTACAGCTAGTATGAAATTAATTATTTACCCTTAACATCCAGACTTTCTGAAGGGCCCACAGGGAGCAGCAGATACTGACACCACTTTAATAAGCGTGTTGCCTATAAATTATTGCTGTGCCTGACTTCAGTATAAATGTTGTGGTGTTTTATCGAAATCTGGGTAAGCCCATGGGAGTGTGTTGAGCATATGAATGTCATCTGTTATCTGTGTCACAGCAGAGACAGTGGCCGAAAATGCTGGACAACACGAGGCTACAGCTCTGAATGCGATATATAGTCATTGATATGCTTCTCCTGAAAGGATCTCTTCATGGAGTATCTGATGTATGGTTTAGCCCAGCGGTTTTCAACCTGTGGGTCACAATCCCTTTGGGGATCGAACGACCCTTTCACAGGGGTCGCCTGAATACATCCTGCATATCAGATATTTACATTATGATTCATAACAGTAGCAAAATTACAGTTATGAAGTGGCAACGAAAATAATTTTATGGTTGGGGGTCACCACAACATGAGGAACTGTATTAAAGGGTCACGGTGTTAGGAAGGTTGAGACCACTGGCTTAGCCTATTCCCCCAAGGACAGAAAATACCATTATTTTAAGATTTGAGCCCATGTGACTAAATTTAGCTTACATAAAGTAGATCCAATTATAATCTCTCAGCTACCTAGATCCCATTTAATTAAGTTCCTTAAAACAAAGAAATGGATCCCTGATAGTAGAACAAGTACAGAGGCTTGGAATGACTGAGACTTCACATTATATAAACCATTTGAAAAGACACCAGGTAAGTAAGATACATGGAGGCCAGAACATAGAGAAGCTAATGTCCACCTCAGCTCTGTGTGACCTGCTGAATTACTATATATATGCTTAAGCGACCTTTAAGGTAGAATGGCACAATGACCAGAATGACACGTCGCTATGAGGTGCACTGACCACCTGGATCACCTGATCAGGGCCTGCTGGCCAACCTCCTGGTTCCTCCCGCCCCCCACCCCCACCAGCAGATTGGACAGGGAATTGGGAGTGGGTAGCAGCAGAAGTGGGTGGCCCCAGGCCAAGGCGGCTGCCAGCAGCAGGGGAAGGAAGGCCCTGGCCGGCCAACCTCCTGGTCGGTCCCTGAAGGCTTTTGAAAAACCTTTCAAGGCAGGGGAGGGTGGGGGTAGGGGGAAAGAGCCCTCTTGGGGGGATAAGGACACATTTGTAATATCTTATTCAATAAAGGGGAAAAATGTAAAAAGAAAAAGAAAAAATTTCAGTGGCAAAACCAAAGTCGGTAAATGAGTAAAATATTTTCATCACTGAACAAGGAAATGAGCTTTTATGAAGCAGCATATACCCTAACATTTAACTTGAAGATTTTACTCTACCAATAACTGCCACAAAATACAAGGAATAAAAAATCAAGACTATTGGACAGAGAAAAAAAAAAAAAAAACCTTTCTGGGGAGGCTTTTCTTTCCCCCCCCCCGCCCCCCCCCCCCGTGGTGCACAATTCAAAGGTGTTAGCCGCAGAGCTGCCCGCCATGGAGCTGCCCAATCTCTCCCTACACCCAGTGGGACTGAGTCTGCTGTGGTGGGGGCGGAACACCTGGAGCCTCTGCCCACAGGCAGCAGCCTGGCAGGGGTGGGGCATGGACTCAGTGGAGGCGCCCAGCTGCAGACCTCCGACCCCATTAACTGGATTAGTGGCAAGGTGGAAAGCGACCCAGGAGGGGTGAGGAAATGAAACTTGGGGCAAGTACCACAGTTGCAGTCCCCATGACCTTCCCCTGCAGGATAATGCTGCGCTCCCTAACCTCCCATGCGCCAAGAGATAAATGTGGATTCCCAAAGAGGCAGGCCCCCCGAGGAGCTTCAGTTGAGGGGACAAGAGGAGTTACTCACTGCTGACACCCCCACCCTTTGCTTTAAGGCTGCATTCTCCTTCCCTAATACATGTTGCTTGAAGTACATGATGGTTTGTGTTTAGACATGAGATAAACTTGGGGGAAGCAAAGTTTTGTGCTTTAGAACAAAAAAGTCTGGAGTCTTTGGGTGTGTGTGTGTATCTCTCTCTCATTCTCATACACACACACACACACACACACACACACACACACACTCACTCCTTCCTCCCCTCTTCCCTGGCCTGGAGAATCTTTACCCACAAAGTTAACCCTAGCTCCTCAGAACTCACCCTCACTGGTGTGGCCTCTGTTTTTTTGTTTTTGTTTTTGTTTTTGTTTTTTGTTTTTTTTTTTTTTTTTTTTTTATCTCACAGGACTTTTTTTCTAACCTCTAAACAGTCAGACATCCCCTGAGGGGTCCCAGATTGGGAGAGGGCACAGGCTGGGCTGAGGGACCCCCCGCCCCATGCACAAATTTCATGTACCAGGCCTCTAGTATTTAAATAATTGAAATGCCAAGTCCAGTCTTGTGAATTCCCCTTAAACAATGATTATTAAACCAGCCATGGGGTTTCTTGGGTGTATTTCTGGGTGGGTAATTCTGGATTGTAAGGTACATTTTTAACAACAGGCAAAGTTTAATTTATTAATGGTTACTCTTGCCAGATTTCTACATAATTTAAAAGGTATTATTTGCCCCCCTCTTTCTCTCTCTCTCTCTCTCTCTCTCTCTCTCTCCCTCTCCCTCTCCCTCTCCCTCTCCCTCTCCCTCTCCCTCTCCCTCTCCCTCTCCCTCTCCCTCTCCCTCTCCCTCTCCCTCTCCCTCTCCCTCTCTCTCTCCCCAGACATGGAGGAGAAAGTCACAGGCAGATTAAAAATAAGCAACAACTCTGGTCAGCAGCTGCATACACACAACATCAGAGGATGTTCCAAAACAGTCAGGGAATATCTGCTCCACAAAAAATAGAGGGAAATTATCCCTGATCTCTAAGCGGCAGAAGGAGCAATCTAACAGGTCTCCACCCATAGCTGGCAAGGACTCTGTTTCCAATGATCGGGACACTGAGTAATCACGGAAGCCGGGGCTTGAGTTTGTCTGCAGTTAGTTACAAGGATCCTGACTGAGCCAGCAGTCATCGAGGGGACTCTGGGAGACAGGGAAAGAAGGAAAGGAACCAACATGATGAAAAGACAAGGGGAACCAGTCTACAGTGCACTGCAGGCATGTCACACTGAGGAAAAAGGAAGTAGAATATCAGAAATCCGTTTCGTGTCACTGTATATATTGCCATTGCATTCCATTATGCTTAAGTAGACGGTAACACGCTATATTGAAACTTCAATCCATAGGTTTTAAGTACAACAACTAAAGATTCCCACCAAGTATTATTATAATACTAGAGGCCCAGTGCACAAAAATTTGTGCACTCTGGGGGGGGGGGTCCCTCAGCCCGGCCTGTGCCCTCTCGCAGTCTGGGACCCCTCGGGAGATAACGACCTGCTGGCTTAGGCCTGCTCCCGGGTGGCAGAGGGCAGGCCCAATCCCTAGGTGCAGCCCCTGGTTGGGCTCAGAGCAGGGCCGAATGGGGAGTTGCGGTGCCACCCCCTGTCATGCACAGAGCAGGGCTGATCAGGAGGTTGGGGCACCACACCCTGTCACACTCAGGGCAGGGCCGATGGGGAGGTTATGGCTCTACCCCGTCACACACAGAACAGGGCCCGTGGGGGGGATGGGGCGCCGCCCTCTATCACCCACAAAGCAGGACCGATCAGGGGGTTGGGGCGCCGCCACTCTCACACTCAGGGCAGGGCCAATGGGGAGGTTATGGCTCTATGCCGTCACACACAGAGCAGGGCCCATGGGGGGGAAGGCGGGGTTGGGGCACCGCACCCTGTCACACACAGAGCAGGGCCAATCAGGGGGTTGGGGCGCCGCACCCTGTCACGAACAGAGCAGGGCGGATAGGGAGGTTGTGGCCCCACCCCCTGTCACACACAGAGCTGCAGGGCGATCAGGGGGTTTGGGCGCTGCCCCCTGTCATGCTGATCCCGGTGCCAGGAGGCCTCACGGCTCCGCTGATCCCGGTGCTGGAAGGCATATTACCCTTTTAATATATAGGATAGAGGCCTGGTGCATGGGTGGGGCTGGCTGGTTTGCCCTGAAGGGTGTCCTGGATCTGAGTGGGGGTCCCCACTGGGGTGACTGGCCAGCCTGGATAAGGGGATGATGGCTGTTTGCAGCTGGTCACACACCCTTCAGGGTGGGGGTCTCCACTGGGGTGCCTGGCCAGTCTGGGTGAGGGGCTGAGGGCTGTTTTCAGGCTGGCGGGTAACTGAAGCTCCCAACCACTCCTTTTTTTTTCTTTTTTTTTTCTTTTTTTTTATTCTGAGCCAGCTTTAGCTCGGAGGCTAGGCTCCAGCTCTTACGCCTCCGCTGCTGAAAGCAGGTATCTGGTTTGCTTGGGTTCTATAATCGAAACACTGTTTCAACTCCAGCTCTGAGATCCCGGCTGGCTAAAAGCATGTTTCTGGGGTTTTGTTTAGCTTCTATATTTGTAACAATGTTTCAAACTGCAAGCTCAGAGGCCGGCAGCGGCAGGCGGGGAACGTTGGAGTCCTCTGTCACTGAAGCAAGGAAGCCTCATGTTCACTTCAAGCTGCCTGGCTGCCGGCCGCCATCTTGGCTGGCAGTTACTTTGCATATCGCCCTGATTAGCCAATGGGAAGGGTAGCAGAGGTATGGCTAATTACCATGTTTCTCTTTTATTAGATAGGATTATTATCAATGACTGTACCAGGGAGACCTTAAATGACAAGTGCAGTTAACATTCTAGCATACAAAGAGGATAAGAGTGTGATTACAGATTAGGGTATACACCAGCTAACATAGCACATTCATATCAATCCACTAAATAGTAAAATTAATTGTTTTTCTTAGAGAGAGTTTATTTTTGCTTACTTAAGGGAAAAGAGATGTTAGTAGATAAGAGCAATATTGTTCTACATTTTAAAAATTAAAAATAAAATCCTTCTGCTTTGAGTACAAGCACTTCAGTTTTGAAATTTAATTTGTAATTCCGAGTGAGCCAAACTGATACACAGTAACAATAAATGGCATAATATAATGATGAAAAGTATTAGACCTTACTGTTTTCCCAATGACATTGTTTCATTCGTTTCTTGTTTCTTTCCTTATTTACAGGTGCCAATGATTAAGCTGGCTCATACTTTTAGAATGCCAAGCAAATTTAGGAGGAAATATGACTGGTGTATATTGATTTAATTTTTAAAGTTTAAATAATCATCTTATCATTTAAAAAATCATGTCACCAACTCCGAATAAACATTGTGGCTTCCAAGAGTGCTACAAAGAATTTAACACTTGTCAAGGCTCTGAATATATTGAAACATTCAGGGAGATGAATTCCAAATTGTTGCCCTCTTCACTATCTTTCTCTATATTCCTATACCACTTCATATCTCTCTTTTTCATAGCATACCACACTTATTTGCCAGTACCTTATCCATAAAAAAAGTATCTCCAATCTTATCTTTCCTAGGCCACTATACATCCTCAGCACTGCTGCCCTAGGGAATACTCAGAACAATACATGTCAAATTAAACCTTTTCTTTAAAGGTCACTGGTTCTGGGGGGCGGGGGGTGGGTGGGAGGGGAAGACCAGTTATGACAAGGTATGGGTGAAGAGTTCTATGATATCAAAATATTGACAAAAGGAGCAATAAAAAGTGACATTTCTATGAAATCAAAGCATCACATAAAATAATGAACAACAGCATGTTTTACTCATAACTTATAGTACATGCTTCCTGGGAGCAAGTGCTCCCGTACATGCTCAAGTAATCTCTTTATCTCCTTCTCCTTCCCCCTCCTCCTTTCCCCTCTCTTCCTTCTCTCCCATCTTCCTTGGACTCCTTTTCCCACTCCTCTTCCTCTTCCCCTCTCCCACACTCTCCTGGGATTGCTGGCTTACTAGCTCACCCCTTCCTGTCCCTCTTTTCCTTTCCCTCATTTTCTTCTCTTCTTTTTCTCCCTTTCTCCCTCTCTCCCTCTCCCTCTCACTCTTTCCCTGCGTAGTTGTCAATAAGGTCATATAGTATTTTGCCCCACTTTATACTCTTTTGACAATGACATTGGAAACCTTCAGTACAACCTAAAATAATTTCAGAATAGTGTAAATGCAAAAACACATACACACATACTGAAAACACATATACCAAATTGTTATTATTATTACTATTATTATTATTATTTATAGTTAATTATATATTATTGGAGCATTATAAGAAAAACTTAAAGTAAATTTTTATAATATCAATTAACACATCTCATAGGGCAGAAAGTTATTGGCCAAAAGAAAATAAAACATGTTTATGAAGATCAAGTCTTTTTGGATCAATCTAATCACTTTCTATCTATGAATGACAACTTAATGTCACAGATTGTAGGGAAGTGACAGAGATGCTCTTGCTGATACCTTTAAAGTCTTGGTCTGCTTGATATTCGACAAAATGAACTAAAATTTAAAATTGTCTTTATGCTTTCTACAAAGTCTACAAATTGCAAAGTTCTATAACTAAAAGTTGAGCCTCTTTATGATGAAGATTTCAACAGCCTGCACATTGTGCACACTACAAGCTTCTTAGAAAAGATGTGCATCAATGTTAATTAAGCATTCATTAGAAAAGAAGGCTAAGTGAGCCATGGGAAAAAACAGAAAGTAAGATCTAGCCAGTCGTAATTTAGAAAGTCAGAATAACCCGTCTTGATTAGACGTTAAGGGTCAGAGTTTTGGGAAGATTACTACAGGAAGAAGAAAAAAAAGAGCAGTGACAAAGGAAATCTTTTCTCTTGCTTTTTATCTTTCATTTAAGATTTCAAGAACAGTTGTGCAAAAAGACTGAATGGGTATGTTCAAAGGGTCAGTACTGTGAGAAAGGAACTAGAATAGAGTTTAAGATCTCACAAGGACTGATTAAGAAGGCTATTGTAAGAAAGCTAATTAAGGCAATTAACCCAGCATCAGGCAGAGCAGCTGGTGGGGATTTTTCAAGCAAACCCTGAATGAGCTTAGATGTCCCACTGTCAATGTCACAGTCCAGGGGCTCCTGGCTTTTACAAAAAAAGATAAGAATAAACGGTAATTTAGGCCAGGGGAGGAATCCAAGGGTTTGATTAAGTAAAGTAATAATTTATAATTGCTGAGGAGGAATTAAAATTGTCTAAGTGTACTTAAAAGTAATAATGTGTACAGAGAGTTCCTCAAAAACTGTAAGATGACAGGCACATTTTGACTTAAGTCATCTCAGTTTGACAATAAACCTAATGTATATTACTTAAGACAGAACTTACCTTTCTTTTGTAAAATATCATAAATGGTTGGACCCCAAGAAACACATTATTTGATCCCATTGTCTAATTATAAGTCATTGCTTACCCATTGTCACAAACTTGATGGAGAAATAGAGTGAATTTTCTGGCCCGTGGCACTTACCTTTCAAATTTGAATTAATTCTCTGCTCATAAACAAGCTAGGAAACAGCAGGTAAGAATGCTTGGCTGAACTTGGGGAAGAAGAGACAGAAATTACTTAAGGAAAATGAACTGGTAGGGACCTACGGTTCATTATTAGAAATTTCTCACTGATGGGATAAACAGAGGCCTGTACAAGGGTGGGAGTAAGGGGGCTGATGGAGATCAACCAAAGGACTTGTATGCATGCATATAAGCCTAACCAATGGACACAGACACCAGGGGGTGACGGCATGAGTGAGGAGAAGGGTGGGCAATGGGACAATAAGGACACATATGTAATACTTTAATCAATAAAGAAAAAAAATTAAAGAAATTTATAAAAAGATTGAAAGCAGAGAAAATAGTCCAAAAAAGCCTAATGGGAGAAACCAAGATGGCAGCATAGGTAAACACCGGAGTTTGCTGCCTCGAACAACCACTTCAAAAATAAAACTAAAAGACAGAATGGACATCATCCAGAACCACAGGAAGGCTGGCTGAGTGGAAATTCTACAACTAGAAGGAAAGAGAAAAGCATACCAAGACTCAGAGGAGGTGCAGTGCGGAAGTAAAATACTAATGTGCGGAGGTGCATGGGGAGCAGGCTGGCGGCTGAGGGCACGGTTGTCTGTTTCAATCGGGAGGGAGTCTCAGGCTCTGAGCTCCAGTTCTAGGCGAGTCTCTAGGGACCCAGACTCATACAGGAGAAGCGGGACTGTCTGGCATTGGTCGGAACTCAAGGGCAGCTTTCTCTCTGAGGGGCTTGCAGCGATTACCGGGACATTGAGAAGCAGAGTCTCTGAGGGCAAGACTGAGAGCAGCCATAACTGCTAGCCCCGCCCTGTTGATCTTGTGGGACCCGCCCCACCCAAGCCCTGCAGCGAGGCTTTTGCTGGATAGCCTCAGGCAAAGGCTAGATTAGCACCTCCCTAGAGATCCAGGAGCCAGGAGCCACCCAGAGGTCAGAGTGGGACCATCCAGTTTGCAGCCCCATGGAACCATAAAGGACACACTCAGGGGGAAGACTCAGCGAGCACCAAAGCCCCATTGAAGCAAGTCTTGCCCCAGAGGGGTGTCTCCAGCACAGAAGTTCTCCCACTGCAGACACAGCTGATTCTCACAGCCAATTGGCCTGGAGGTCAATTCCTCCCAGTGATACCTACAACAATCAAGGCTTAATTACAACAAGACTGTGCACAAAGACTACAAGGGGGTTCACCAAGAGTGTCCTCCTCAGGTAATTGGGGAGGCTGAACCACTGGGCCCTAGAGGACACTTAGCACAGAAAACCACTTTATCAACACAGGGAAGCATAATAAATGAGGAGACAAAGAAAAAGGACACAAGTGACAGAAATGGAGGAAAGCAAACTACAGGATATAGGGTTCAAAACCACACTTTTAAGGTTTTTCAAGAATTTTCAAGAAACTGCTGATAAACTTAATGAGATCTACAAGAAATCTAATGAGACCCTCGAGGTTGTGATAAAGGACCAACTAGAAATTAAGCATACACTGACTGAAATAAAGAATATTATACAGACTCCCAACAGCAGACTAGAGGATTGCAAGAATCAAGTCAACGATTTGAAGTATGAAGAAGCAAAAAACACCCAACCAGAAAAGCAAAATGAAAAAAGAATCCGAAAATATGAAGACAGTATAAGGAGCCTCTGGGACAGCTTCAAGAGTACCAACATCCGAATTATAGGGGTGCCAGAAGAAGAGAGAGAGAAAGATATTGAAAACCTATTTGAAGAAATAATGACAGAAAACTTCCCCTACCTGGTGAAAGAAATAGACTTACAAGTCCAGGAAGTGCAGAGAACCCCAAACAAAAGGAATCCGAAGAGGACCACACCAAGACATACCATAATTAAAATGCCAAGATCAAAAGACAAAGAGAGAATCTTAAAAGCAGCAAGAGAAAGAAACTCAGTTACCTACAAGGGAATACTATACGACTGTCAGCTGATTTCTCAACAGAAACTTTGCAGGCCAGAAGGGAGTGGCAAAAAGTATTCAAAGTGATGAATGCCAAGAACTTACAACCAAGATTACTTTATCCAGCAAAGCTATCATTCAGAATTGAAGGTCAGATAAAGAGCTTCACAGATAAGAAAAAGCTAAAGGAGTTTCATCACCACCAAACCAGTATTATATGAAATGCTGAAAGGTATCCTTTAAGACGAGGAAGAAGAAGAAAAAGGTAAAGATACAAATTATGAACAACAAATACACATCTATCAACAAGTGAATCTGAAAATCAAGTGAATAATCTGATGAACAGAATGAACTGGTAATTATAATAGGATCAGGGGCATAGAAAGGGAGTGGACTGGCTATTCTTGGGGGGGAAATGGGTGAGGGGGATGCGGGAAGAGACTGGACGAAAATCGTGCACCTATGGATGAGGACAGTGGGTGGGGAGTGAGGGAGGAGGGTGGGGTGGGAACTGGGTGGAGGGGAGTTATGGGGGAAAAAAAAGAGGAACAAATGTAATATTCTGAACGATAAAGATTTAATTAATAATAAAAAAATTAAATAAAGCCTAATGGAAATGGAAATTATGAGTTGAGGTAGTTTTAGCTGAGGAAATAGCAGTGTCTCATCTCTGTTATAAAAAAAGAAGAAAAGAATCATCTACACACTTCAAGTCTGAGGAAAGGAAAGTAGGGGGGTTCCGTTCAATTTGGTGAATGGAAT
This sequence comes from Myotis nattereri, assembly GCF_964212035.1. Lineage (NCBI taxonomy): Eukaryota > Metazoa > Chordata > Mammalia > Chiroptera > Vespertilionidae > Myotis > Myotis nattereri. Next base: position 62,253,103 of record NC_138077.1, on the reverse strand, counting down.
GGAAGTCTGTGCTAACAATTTGATTCCAGTGAACATGAACTTTCTGGAATATTTAGTGGAAAACTAATAAAATAAGAATGTGCATTCTTTTAAAAATGAATGCTAAGAGTCAATATATATGTTTTCAGATTTAACAGTTTGTAATTAACAAGTACTTCCTAAATGTTTCATTTGATGTGTACTTTGCAGGAGTAATCTTGCATGAGCTTTTTACAAACGTTTTGAGGTAGGTGCCTTTTTACATCAATTTTCCAGAGGAGGAAATGGAGGCTTAAGAAACCAAGTCACTTTCCCAGAGTTACACAGTAATACTACTGCTAAAATTCTATTTATATTAAAAAAAATTTCAAAGAAAAAAGTGTGTGCTAAATATTGAGTTGTATAATCAAACTTTTTAAAAGCCTGATCACTATATTTAATTTAAGTATTAGCTTGTCAGAGTCTAAGAAATATTCTCCTGGAGTGTTGAATGAAATTGTATTGAATTTAAAATCTAATTCAGAGAGACATTTACAACTTAAAATATTGAGATATCTCAACTATACGTATTGCACCCTTTGTCTTTCTTAAGTGTTTTAAAATGTTCTTTATAAAAGTTGTGCTAATTTCTAATATTTTTTCTAGCAGCCTCCTAGTTTTTGTTTCTATTGTGAATTTTATCCTTTTAAATGTTTACATTTGGAACTGGTTATTGTTGATGTAGAGGAACATAATTGATTTTTCTGTGTAGATATTGTTCAACTAGAACCATCTGGTCATCCATGTCCACTCTCTTTTAGGTAAGCTCCAGAGCCACCATTCATTAACTATCAAATATTCCTTGAGGAAAAACTGAAATCCCATTAAGTATAATTATGCTATGCAGAGTAATCAGAAAGAAGGGTTGAATGAAGGCTTTCACTCATCCCTAGTAACTAACCAGCATAAAGATTCAGAGGGGAAGGCATCCAGAAGCTCTTAAGCAGGAAAAACAGTATTAAAAGACACAACAGAGGAGGCACCTCTGCCATCATCAAAGATCCTTTTCACAGAACTCCTATCTACTCCTTTTTATTTACTTAATTATATATAAAGAAAGGTGAACAAATCACAAGTATGCAGCTTGCATTTTCAGGAGGTGTCACATTCCATGAAAACAACAAGCAGGTGGATAAACAGAATATCCAGAATTCCCTGTAGATCTGTAAGTTCATTTCAGTCTGTCCAACCATCCAAGCCAGAATATCTGGAGTCCCTGCTAAACTCCATTCGCACTGCATATCTGCAAACAACTCACATTTTCAGCACCTCTTGATCCCTCATAACTATCACCTTTTCCCAAGCTTTATTTTCACAGCCTACTCTTCTAGGCTCATATCTCTCCTTCCTGGGAATTTGTGATGCCTTTACCTGGTTTTTCTAGTCTACAGCTCCTCTTACAAGCCTCATGTGCACTATGACTTGTGTGGTATCTCCTCCAAGAAGCCATTCTCAAACCCTCAAGATGAATTCTGTTCCCTAATTGCCATATCTTACTCCCATAGTTCAATGTACACATCGTTTGGTAATTGTTTGTTTGTTTGTCTCTTTCCCAAAATAATTTTTATTCATAGTTGTGCCCACAAAGTACAGTAGAAGAGCTGACATCAGTAGATGGTTATTATGTGTCTATTGAACTGAAGGCAACTGGGTATAACTGCCCCTCCTCCTTGAACAGACAATCCTCAAACTATTGCTGTTTGGTTTTGAGTGTTTTTTGCCCCGGACCAATTACATAGATGTTACGCTTTGGAATTAGTTTCCCCTCATAAGTCACTCTTTGATCTTTATTTCAATTTGATTTTATCTGGAAAATACTGCTGTGTGACAGGGGAGCCATAGGGTTATACATTCTGATTTACGGTCCTAGAGGATGGGTGGGGGTTGATTCTCTATTGGTATTCCTGCAATTACAATTTTCTGAATGCACACAAAAGAATCTAGGTCTGCAGAGATCATTTTAGTAGTGCTTTGTACAGAGTTATTATAGGTCTATATTTAAATTAAGAGCTAGAAAAAAGGTCATGTCTGAGACGGGACACTTTTCTGTAGTGCATGGCACTTCTAATACACAGGTTCAACTGCTTCTATTTATTATTATTGTACAGTTTCACATCCTTCTGTAGGTTTTGTTTCTCTTCTTTTTCACCATGTGCAATGAGAGAAAGAAACACTTCAGAAATGAGAGATTAGTTTCCTAAATCATAAAGATGAGCTTTGTAATCATTTTCCTTTAAGCAAGGAATTAAAGGATAATAAAAGTCCTAATTAAGGACCTCGTTAGCTTAACTAGATTTTCATATGCAAAATATTGTTATAAAGAAACTACTATAGAATGGAAATACCTCCTGTACAGAGCAAACCCAAGAAGAAACATTTCTGCCAGGACTTCTCTTTTGCTTACATCTTTCTATCCATACTCTTTTTCTTAGACTGCTAATTCTCTTCACCCTATCCATGATTCCTTCTTCTTCTTTTAGTTGCCCAATCTTTCTGCCTTCTTTTGCTTTAAAAAAATGGCATGAATCATTCAGTCATTCATGCAAGTAGCAATTATTTAGCCTTTAATATGAGCCAGACACATAGCTAGGAGTTTGGGAGGCACAGATTAATATAGCATGTTTTCTTATTTCCTGTTCTCTTGTCATTCATTCATCATTAGCCTCCCATGTGATAACTGTCTTAGTCTCTTTTACTCTAAGAGCCAAATGTCTTTTCCAGAGTGGGATTACAACCTCCATATTTCTTCTGCTCCCTTCTCATATGCAATAATCCTAATATCATGTTAGTCACTTTTAATTTATGATATGCCACAGTTAACATTATCATACGATATCATTTGGGCTATTCTATTCCATTTGTTATTAGTGTATATTAAAATAACAATTGGATAATTTGTACAATGCTCCTTTGAAACTAAGCAGGACTGAACTGCAAAATGATTCTCTCTTCTTGTCTGAGAAAATGGCAGTAACCCATATTGATCTTCACTACATGGTATTTTGGGAATTTACATTTAACCTAATACATTATAAAACTGTTTGAAGGGGAGCTAAACGTTCTAAACATTTTATACTAATTATTTGGCTTTAATATCAAACCCAAAATCTAAAAGGAGAAATGGGTTTCTCAAAGCAAAGTCCTGAGATTGCACCTTAGGCTAATTTATTAAGAAACTCCTACAGGTGGGATCTGGGAGTTTGAACATTTAAAAAATACTTTCAGAGACTAAACTTTGAGAACCACTGGAGCATGTTTTGAAGCCAGGAGATCTTGATGAAAATCCAGCTCTACATTGATTCTCTTCTATGAGCTCTAGTTTCCTCATTTTTCAAGTGAGATTAATAATACCTAGTTTATGAAGTTGTTAGGATTAAATAAAATAATGTAGTTTAAAAATTACCTAATTCCTAATGAGCTCAACAATTTAAAATATTTTCTATATGCATTAAGAATAAAATACCTTATATTTTCATATTTTTACATTAAATGACAACTGGTTTTTAAACTTTCCTATTCAGCTTCATTAATCCAAATAATAACATATGGCATTACAGAACCAAAAGCCAAATGGAAAGTTTCTTTGAAGATAAAGTAAAATGGACTAGAGAAATTATTTGATCAAATAAAGTGGAAAAGATGAACTACACAAAAAGTGAAGAGATGGATTTTTGTTTGCTTTGACAATTTCATTCTTATTGCTGTTCATAACAGTTGGGTGCTTCCAATGCATTAGGTTCTGTAAAAGGAACAGACATAGAGAGGAACTGGGCCCTCAGGAGGCACATTATTGATCCAGGAAAGGCTTCACTGAAGATGGGAGCCTAACCAAGGAAGACAGAATGATCAGGGGGAGCTAGTCAGACCTCCTGGTTAGCATAGAGTTAGAGACCGCGCTGGGAGTGAGAAAAGGAGAGAATACAGAAATCAAAAAGCAGACAGAATTCATCCTTAAACAGCACTATCAGCAGGCCAGACAGAGGTGCCGAAGCCAGGTTGGTAAACAGTAGCAGATTAGAAAAGAGTCCAAACCAATGGCAAAAGTGGATGTATGGTCTATTCTAACAAATGTTCTTTAAGGAGAAAAACAAAGACAAGAAAAAAGGCTTTATCATCTGCATGGCATGTGGTAGGTGCTGAGTAAATGTTCACTGAAAGAATAATGATAAGGAAAGAAAACGGTGATTATGTAGAAGTAATAACCACGTTTATAAATGCAAAAAATCATTCCAACATTCAATATTTAGCACTGAACATATGTACTGTGCAAGACTATATTGTGTGTGTTTGGGGCAGGGGGGCAAGGCTTGTCTACATAAATAAGAATTCATTTTCTGAGCCCAAGTGTTTAGAATATCAAGACTAATAATAGTTCAGACATGTAGCATTGGAAAACACAGTATATTAAATATAAACCTTATTAAACCAAAGAACAACAGACTATATTGGCATCCAAAAGCATCTATTTAAGACTTTTATGTCTTGAAATGATAACCCAAATCAATATTAGATTTTATATTACTTTCATCTATTTGGATATTTAATAAGATATCTTGTGTAGAATGAATGTCTCAGAAAAATGTATTTTTCTTTTTTTTTAGGGAGGGGGTGGTCCTTAAAGGTCAATGTATCCACCAAGAATCGCTTGAAATAGCACTTCTGCTTCTGCTCTTTAAACAGCCTCCTGATTAGAAATGGTTTTCCAAATGTTTGCAAGGTCATATTATATGCCAACAAAGTGTACTGAGTTATTATTTACTCTCCAGTCACTTAGGCAATATTTTTAAACATTGTCCAAAGAAATATAAAAATATGCCCAAAGAAATTTAGCCATAAAATTCATCTTGTCTAAAACTGAATAAACACTTATTAGAGAGTAATATTTATAAATACTCTTAAAATGATAAATAAAATTTATTGTCCACTTGTTTTATGTATGGATGTGTTAATTTCTACTAACAACCCAATGAGATAGACCCTGCTAATGTCTCCATTTTACAGATGAGAAAACTGAGGTACGCAGAGGTAAGTGACTGTGTTGCACAACTATATTGCTTATTTTTATCCAGTTTCAAACCTTAAAAAATAAGTGGTTTGAAAATTATATACTCTTGAGAAATAATGGAGATGCTAATTTTCATCCCCTGGATATGCTTTCCAAAATTTACAACCAGATGAAAACAGGGATATTATAAAAGTGAAATGTTATTCTCACTGACATTCTAAGAGAAATGGGTAATATATGCATTGTGTTCTTTTAGAAAATCAGAAATAGATTGCATTTTAACCCCAATTATTCAAAGAAGATAGTGCTGTATATCTCTTAAGATAGTTCTCTCTAGAAAATTGGAGAATACCTGAGTTTGACATTTTCCTTTTCGGAGAGCCAGTATGCTAAAGAGACATAGGACAACCAGCAGAGAGCTGCCCAACAAATGTGGTGTTGGTGACAGCAGCAGATGGAAAGTAAACCATTGGTGTATTGGAAATAATCAGACATCATCCTACAGCTGGGAAATCAGCAAGAAATGAAGAACGGGGTTTCTCCTCATTAAATCTGTAATTAAGGTCTCATTCTGCTTCGTTGAAATCCTGCTGTGTTGCTGGGTAATACCTTCTCTTACCAGAGTGAGGGAACCCCGACAAATGTCAGAGTGATAAGTTAATCAAAGGGTTACGCGGAGATAGAGGAGGATTGGTAAGACTTGGGAAGAACCACGCATAATAATAAGATGATTACCTATCTCAATCTGAAGTGGGACTTGAAGGATATAGGAAAATACTGAGGACTCTGTGTTTGCCAATATGAATTTTGATGGCAGGAATCAAAATCAGAAACTATTCTTGAAGTTTAATAAATACATTTCTCTGGCCTATATATAAAATTAATAAGGTCTTTAATATGCATTAGAACTTTTACTGAGACCATAAGAAGTACCACCAATTCAGATCCATGTGTACTTAGCCAAGTATTCAATTTGGTAGAGGCAATTCAGAAATGATTTGTAGAAAAGAATTCTTGCCCAGCATTTGAATGCAAGACATGTATCCAGATTTATTTAAGAGTACAATCCTGATTTGTTACCAATGTCAACATGTTTAATTATTACCATCATACTAGGTTGAGACTCAAAAGGGCAGCAATGGAAGAACAAGAAAGGATCACCAAGTGCAACAGTGTATCGGTAGAGACCAAGGCTAATGCCATCCACACCCTCTTATTTCCACCTTCTGTGTGTGGATGCTAAAGTTGAAGAGTGAAAAAAGCTGATATGGGGAAAAAATGCTTCCTTTGAAATATGGTGTTGGAGGAGAGCTCTACAGATACCCTGGCCTGCCAGACAGATGGGCAAGTGGGTCTGAGAGCAAATTAAACTTGAACCTTTGCTGGGGGCAAACAGGACGATGTAAATCTGTCCTTTGGCTACATCATGAGAAGTGAGAGTTCTTCAGAAAAGACAATCACGCTTGGGAAATAGAAGGCAGCTGGAAAAGAAGAAGAGAAAATATGAGACGATTGACTCCATAAAAGAAACTATAGGCACAGGTCTGCAGGACCTAAGTAGGGCTGCTCGGGCAGGACAGTGTGGGCACCGCTCAATCCTAAGAGTCCTCAGAAGTCAGAGGCATGGCATATCACACACATCACAGTCACCTATATACTTGCTTCAGGTGACAACTTCTGCAAGTGTAGTAATCGTTGCATATATATTTCTCCTATTTATGGACCCATATATTTCTCCTATTTATGGACCCATATATTTCTTCTTCTTCTCTTAAGAGCTTGCCCACCTCTGATTTTCCTGAAATTGAATATACCACCACTGACCTTTCATAACTTGCCAAATTAGAGTTAGAGCCTTCTTAGTTTTTCTCATGTAGAAACTACTTGTAGTACCTGTTGAATAAAATGTGATAAGCTTTGAAATAACTTTTAACACATGCCCTCCCAGTGTGGCTTAGTGGTTAAGCGTCAACCCATGAACCAGGAGGTCATGGTGCCATTCCTGGTCAGGTCACATGCCTGGGTTTCAGACTGGATCCTCAGAAGGGGTGTGCAGAAGGCAGCCGATCAGTAATTCTCATTATTGATGTTTCTATCTCTCTCTCCCTCTCCCCTCCTCTCAGAAATGAATAAAAACATATTTTAAACATCACCACATAACATTTTTTGTCTTCATACAAAGGGAGAAAAGTGACTTGCAACTGAATATATGTAAATGAGATGAAACCCAAATGTCCATAGCAACTAAAACTGAAGACAGTGTATCTTGAGAGAAGAAAGAAGGGTCTATAGTTTTATTTTCTTTTTATGGCTTAGACATTGGTTTAAAATTCTCTCATCCAATAGGTTCCTAAATTCTGTCACCATGAACTTTTCAAAGAAATGTGGGCATATTTCATTGTGCTATAGATTAGAAAGACTCAAGAAGCAGACTGTCTGGATGTGGACTGTATATCTGTCACTCACTGGTTGTGTGACTATGTTCGGTAACTATGCTCAAGTGATAAACCTGCCAAGACCATTTCCTCACACCTCAAGTGGGAATAAAAATAATACCCATCTAACATGACATACCTAAAAGTGCTTTGTAAAAATGGTAAAGGACAGTATAAATGTTAGCTGGTTGATGATGTGGTTGTGGGAGCTGAATAAATCTCTAATACTTTCCCTAACAGATTTCAATTTTCATTGAAGTGCCATCACCACTGCTTCCTCAGATATCAGACCCCAATTACCAGGTACGTCTTTCCCAGACACAAAAATTGACTCCATCATATTTTAGGAAAAGTATTTTTTAAGAAGTGAATAACCAGACGATGTAGAATCACTATGCCATTGGTGAAAACTGTCAGATTTAGTATATTCTGATTTCAATACATGCTCCAGAGCAAGACTTCTCAAAATTTAATGCACTCACAAGTCACCTGAGAGGAATTTCCTAAATATAGAATTTGATACAGAAAGTCTGAGATAGCGCCTGAGATTCTGCATTGCTCACAAGTGCCCAGGTAATGTCAACACTCCTGGTCTTCAGGCCACACCTCAAGTGACAAAGTTCTAGACCAGCGGTTCTCAACCTGTGGGTTGTTACCTCTTTGGGGGTTGAATGACCCTTTCACAGGGGTCGCCTAAGACCATCGGAAAACACATATATAATTACATATTGTTTTTGTGATTAATCACTATGCTTTAATTATGCTCAATTTGTAACAATGGAATTGGGGGTCACCACAACATGAGGAACTGTATTAAAGGGTTGTGGCATTAGGAAGGTTGAGAACCACTACTCAAGACCATCTAGAAAAGGGGTGGGCAACATCTGTCCTGCAGGCCATATAAGGCCTGCAAAATTTGGTCTGGCCCTGCCAAGGCAACCACAAGCAGGACTGGAAATTCAATAAATCTAGGAGCTTTCTTCATAGTAATATAAATTTATATTAAGTGAATTATATTAAGCAAATCCTATATAATAAAAAGGTAATATGAAAATTGACCCTAAGGCAGAATGACCAGAATGACCGCTCCACCAGTCACTAAGAGGTGCACTGACCACCTCTTGGTCCCTCCCCCCAGCTGGCAGGCTCTGATCACCTAATGGCGAATAAGGAACTGGGGGTGGGTGGCAGTGGGGGGCAGGGCTGGCTGTTAGCAGCCCGGGAAGTTGGCCCTGATTGCAGGCCAGGCCTAGGGACCATACCTGCACACAAATTTCATGAGCTGGGCCTCTAGTGATGTTATAAATATCCAAATGGTCCTTGGCAGAAAAAAGGTTCCCAACCCCTGCTATAGTGGTAAATTCTCCAATATGGTAACTAATAGTCACATAGGACCATTTACCTTTAAATGAATTAATTTCAAGTTACATTAAAATTCATTTCTCCTACCATGCTAACCACATTTCAAGTGTTCACTAGCACATGTGGTTGGTGGTATCTCAGTGGACAGCACAGATGCAAGACCTTCCCATAACTGACTCTAGAACACAACAGTATTGGGGGGTGGCTTTGACCTAACCAGTTTCCCCAACCCCTCTAAAGTCATATCCTCTTGTGCAGACTTTGTGTCAATGGTTTAATTGCCTGTGACCTTTGCATAAAAGAAAAATATAAATGACCTCACTATGAGATACACACTTGGGGCAGTGATGATGGAAGATGGGATTTCTTTGAGTTTGAGCTTTTAGATAAAGAGGAAAAGGACTAAATGATAGTTCCCTAACAGTAGGAAAGAGAAGAGGGTCCAATAATTCCCAATAAGAGAATGACTAAGAGCCAGCCTTGCTCCTCTCAAAGGAAGAGTGAAGTGATATTAATCAGCACACTATTGTGTACAAAGAGGGTTCTCTCAGGAGAAGAGCAGTGCATCTGTCCCACTCACTCATCAAAGAGGCCTAACAGCTGAAAATGCTTGTGTCAAATCTCCACTCAGCCTCTTTTTCTCCCTGCTTTCCTTTCCTAGTTCATTTGCTATTCTGTGAGCTGTTTAGCAATAAGCCTTTCATCAGATTAACATTTCAAACCTATTGTTGGTCTGTGCTGGCTTAAATGAACTATCATCATTAGTACTTCAAAACCTGTCTGGCTATGCCTGCAAGGAGGGAAAAGAAGGAAGAGAAGAAAAGGATAAAGAAATATGCCTGACTCATCAAATAAGGCATCCATAAGTCGTCAGTCAAGACTGAAACAAAAGGAGAGTCCTTAGTATTTTAATCATTAATCAAGTCACAGACACAGATAGGAGGTAGAGAATTAGAGTGGTACCTTAAATGTATACATCCATCTCTATCTCTATCATATCCATAAATATCTAGATCTACATCTGTATCTCCCCATTGAGCAATAATGGAATAAAGGAATCTTTCTCAGGAAAATAAGGAAAAGAAGCCTGGAATCTCATTAATTCTCTTTCCTCTGATTTTCTTTCCCTGTGGAGAATGTTAGTTATGACTGAGTTCAAAGCAAAACTTATTACACAACTGATTTTCTATTTTTTGTGCTTTATCCATTTCAACAGAATTATATTCCCAAAAGTAAATGAGGTGGCTCATCTTTCTATTTCCAGCAATACTAGTGCTGTGTTACTTTTAATGTATGTTTTGCATCATATTACAGAATGTAGTTGAACCTATTGCCTTATTGGGCCAGGTAAGCCATCAGCTTTGCTTAGCCTGAGTTTCCCAGATGAACTTTTTTGTAGATCAGAATTTCCTAGTAGGCGTATTCATTGTTTATTCTATTTTATACTAAAGTTTTCATCACTATACTTGTAATTGCAACACACATAGATTGTTTCCTGTTCTCCGTCTCAAAGACTGAGATAAAGTCTTAAAGCAAGTTTTGGAATTAAAGGGTGAATTTCAAACTGAAGCAGGAATATTTTTCTTTCTTTTCTTGTGAACTGAACATTTCCCACAGTTTACCATATCCCCTTGGTCTAGAACAGCGGTTCTCAACCTGTGGGTCGCGACCCCTTTGGCGGTCGAATGACCCTTTCATAGGGGTCGCCTAAGACCATCCTGCATATCAGATATTTATATTATGATTCATAACAGTAGCAACAGTACAGTTATGAAGTAGCAATGAAAATAATTTTATGGTTGGGTCACATCATGAGGAACTGTATTTAAAGGGCCGGAAGGTTGGGAACCACTGGTAGAAGCTTGTTTCTTAAGGTGTGATACATGTAAGAGAGATGGCTGAAAATGGTGCTGTTATCTGTGGAGAGCCCTCTGTGTCCCCACTGCTTGCCAGTAGAAGTGGGCTTCTTGTGATGTCACAGGAAAATGAAATTCCTGGGACTAAAATGAGAAAATGAGTGGCATTTTATTTACATGGAGTTAAATCCTTGAGTTTCCAATGACCCCTCTCCCTCCATCCCACCATGAGCTAGGACTAAAGCTGTTGCCAAAGTTCCCATTCCATATTTGCACATTCCAATCCAACATCAGGTTAGCTCAGGTTGTGTTCCCAGCTGTAGTCCATCAGTCCATTGTGCATGGGTTTCTAGGGCCACATGGCTATGGAGGAACACGGGCGAATGCAAGGAAGCAGGAGCAAAGCAAGAGGAACCAGAGATTGAATTTCTTTGGGAATTTTAACTAGAGCATAACCAATTAAGCCTTCAGGATTTTGTGTGTTTATGGTGACTCTGCCCAAACCTAGCCAATTATCTTTTTTCAATGTTTGACTGACAGGAACCTTCCCTACGTCACCACGATTTTACTATGCATGCACACATCTTCCCTTCCCCCAGTGATCTGCAGGGAATGGACAGGTGGTTCCCGGGAGTGTGAAATTGCAGCTTGCTGGGTGAAACTGCCCAGATGGCCAAGCTTATACTGTCTGGCCTCCCTTGTTTCTATTATTAACAACTAGCTAATTACAACAGTAGCAGTGCAACATTGCAGCCTTATATAACATTGAATCATACATATAGTGTGGACCATATTCTCTTTTCGTGTATTTTTAAATTCTTTGATCAAGTCAAGAAGAAAGTCTCTTTTGTAGCTTATGTGTTTAATACCATTTCCACTTGCCAATCTCCCATTTTAACAAAAAATCAGTCTTCTTAAACTTAGCGTCTTCTGAGGGCTAAAAGTCATTAACATTTTGGTGTCACTGAATTTATAATTTTTAACATTTAATTTTTATTTATGGCACATTATACTGATGTTTCTACTCAGGGTAATAATAAAATGTTTACTTAAAATAGTCTTTAAAGAAAACAATCTTATAAAGCAAGTGAATATGACAGAAATATAATGAAAGAGTAGCAGTGATTTGAAGCACTTTTTTGCTTTGAGGGGTGAAAAGGAAAAATATATTACTCCTTAGCTGTTAGCATCTTATATATTAGTGAGTTCAACTTCTAAATCAAAGACTGTACTCATGATATGATCTTTGGAAATAATGTTTCATAGAAACTCTAGGTGGAACAACGAGAGAGGAAATGTCTAATTCTTTTATAGAGTGAATACTCAGGGCTGAAGAAAATACCAGAGAGCATGCACACAGGTAGCAGCAGTGGCAGAAAATGACAAGCAGAAAAGCGGCAACAGCAGAGGATGTGCTAAGGAGCCAAAGGTAGAAAATAAGAAACTATTCCTCATCCATTCTCACTTGGTTGCTTTCAGTATGGTGAGTTGCTTAGGGTTTGTCACAAGCTTTTACCAAAGGTGAGATTTTAAGCATCTCTTGCTATCATTAGGAAGGGAGAGGAAACACAAGATGTATTTACTACTAGAGGCCTGGATTTGTGCCCTGGTGGGGTCCCTCAGCCTGGCCTGCGCCCTCTCGCTATCCAGGCCCCCTTGGGGGTGTCGGACTGCGTTTTTTAGCCTGCAGGGATTGGGCAGAAACCAGCAGTCCAATATTCCCCAAGGGATGTAGCAGTGCACAAAGCAGCAGGCGGCCAGGGAGGAGCCCAAGCCAAGGCCAGGCACTGCACTGTTCCAGCTCATCCCGGCCTGTGCGCCTGCTGCCACCAGGTAGTGCTGCTGTTTTTGGCAGGAGAGGTTCCTGCCGCTGCATCTGCCCTCCCCAGCCGTGAGCCCGGCTTCTGGCTGAGCTGCTCCACTGTGGGAGCGCACTGATCACCAGGGGAAAGCTCCTGCACTGAGTGTCTGCCCCCTAGTGGGAAGTGCATGTCATAGTGACTGGTCAAACAGTCTAGCAGTGGAGTGGTCAACCAGTTGTAAGGGTCACTTAGGTTTTTATATATAAACTAGAGGCCCAGTGCACGAATTCGTGCACCAGTGGGGTCTTTCGGCCTGGTCTGTGGGATCAGGCTGAAACTGACTCCAACATCCCCCAAGGGGTCCTGGATTGTGAGAGGGCATAGGCCACGCTTAGGGACCCCACCGGTGCATAAACGGGGCCAGGGAGGGACATGGGAGGTGGGCCAGCCGGGGAGGGACCACGGGAGGCTTCAGGGCATGTCCAGCCCGTCTCACTCAGTCCTGATCGGCCAGACCCCAGCAGCAAGCTAACCTACCAGTTGGAGCATCTGCCCCCTAGTGGTCAGTGCACATCATAGTGAGCAGTTGAGTGGCCTTAGCATATCATTAGCATATTATGTTTTGATTGTTTGAACAAACAACCAGACACTTAGCATATTAGGCTTTTATTATATACGATAAATAAATAAATAAATAAATAAATAAATAAATAAATTATATATATATATATATATATATATATATATATATATATGGCCCAGTGCACGAAATTCATGCATGGGGGGGGGTGTTCCTCAGCCCGGACTGTACCCTCTCCAATCTGGGATATCCCTCTCGCAATACGGGACCGTGGCTCCTAACCACTCACCTGCCTGCCTGCTTGATCACCACTAACCACTCTGCATGCCAGCCAGCTCGCCCCCAACTACCCCCCCCTGCCAGCCTGCTCACTCCCAACTGCCCCCCCCCACCCCTGCCACCAGCCTGATGGCTTCTAACCACCTCTGCCTCAGCCCTGCCACCATGGCTTTGTCTGGAAGGAGATCCAGAAGGTCTCCCAGAAGGTCTCCTGGTCTAATTAGCATATTACCCTTTTATTAGTATAGATAGTTGTTACGATTCACTGTCACATTGACATTTTTTGTCAAATGGGGCTGAACTTATTCTAAGAAGCAAACTTTCTGGTGATCTTCATCAAATTACCTTAATAAGAAAATATACTAGTTCTTATCTACTGAAGATTTGTTTTTTGGATGAAACCCATCATTTGCCTTTAATTGATAAACATTTATTGAGCACCTACAATCCACGCAGCAGTCTGTGTTTGCTGTGCCAAGGATGCACAGTGGGGTCCTGATACTCAAAGCTGGGTCTGATAAGCAGTCCGGCATTACCCGGAGGCTTGTGAGAAATGTGTGATCTTGGGCCCCAGCCTAGCCCCACGGACTGAGAATCTACATTCACACGGACATTAAAGTTGAGGAAGCTCAATGATACGACAGAGAGACTCTTCAAATAGCTTAACAGCCCAGTTTGGCTATACTACTGACATTAAAGTCATGAAGAAACAACAAGGGGTAGGAGTTAGTGTAAACTGGTAGGATGTGAATTCAGACAAGATAATGAACTCCAGTCATCATACAGGAAGTAAGACAGGAACTATATCTAAAAATCTGTCCATAATTAGACAACAGAAGCTCGCCCCCACTTTAGAGAGCAGTGATGATTTTAAAGCAAAGAAAGGATAGAATTACACATGTCATCTTAAATATGCAGAGAAAAAGCCTGCTTGGCTAGAGTGAAGGATACATGCTGGGGATTTGTGGGAAATCAGCCCTGTAGAAAGTGTGGTGGGCAGCTCTGACAGTCCGTCAGAGGAGTTGACGTTTCATACCAGAGAAGTATATGCTAACCCTGGAAATACACAGACCAGGAGCTCACAGACTTAGCGCCAGTCTCTTGCACATAAAAAATGACCAACGTTTGTGAAATTGAGTTGGTTAAGCGATGTCTAGGAGTGATTAGTCTAGCTAGCCCCACAGTGGCTAGGATGAACCGCTGGGGGGAAAACCAGGATGCTGGAGGCTATAAATAGTCTTGGTGTGGGATCTGAAGTTTTGATTAATGTGTGTTTAGCGAAAGATAGGCAAAGGCCCTAAAAACAATAATTACATGTTAGAGACTAATATAGTTAAACCACTGTATCACAATGACTACGCTGATTTGAATTTGCCTCAATTAAGGAGCTCTTTCATTGAAATAAAGTTTCTAAAAATGTTACTTAATGGCACTACTGCACTTCTGTTCAATTCATTCAGCTGAAACCCATGTGCTCGCTACGCCTCCTTTTATTCCCATGTTCCATTGTAGCCAAAACAACAAAAGTGAGTACAAACTATAGCGTTTTAATTCAGGAAGCACCTTTTCTTAAGTGGGGAAGCACACTGCACCAGCAAAACCTTAAACTGCAGCGCCACACTTGAATCTGAAACCTGGCTAGGGCACTTTCTGGCCAAACATGGGTGCTCTGTGACATTGGCAAGTGGCTTATGTCCTTGATCTTCAGTTTCTGCATCTATAGATGGAAGTAAATATTAGCCACGTCACAAGACTGTTGGCACAAGGCCTGGTACCTAGTTAGATCCTTAAAATAGATGTTGCTATTATTAACATCTTAATCATCACCTTCCTCCTCCTCATCTTCTCCCTCCTCCTCCACTTCCCCCTCCTCCTCCTCTTTCTTTTCCTCCTTCTTCTCCTCCTGCTCCTGCTCCTCCTTTTTGTTATTGATGATGAGAGGATCATATCCACGGCAGACATATAAACACATTCCTTTTAAATTTAAGAATATGGCTCTGCTTTTACACCAAACCCAGTCTCTGTATAGTGATTATGTAGTTAAGCCAGAAGCCTTTTGAATAAAGAAAAATTAAACAGAAAAATGAAAAAAGTGAGTGTTCTGAAAAGTGTACTCATGGCCAGGGATATGCTGATATGGAAACTCAGATGTGAGCAAGGGCATGAGCACCTAAAAATCCCTTTCCCTGATTCCTTATGCTCAAGCTAAGCCCTATCTTATGAGTTCCACTGATCCAGTTTTCTGGCAGTTCTCCACCTCCCTTCCCTCCCCACTCTTTCCTCTCTATTCTTAAGCTATACAGGCTACAAGCAAACAAGCCCTCCCATCACTCCTCCTTCCTCCACTGACACCAACCCAAAAGACCAGAGAGTATTTTTTTCTCCTGAAGAGAGGAGAAAATGCAGGAACCAAATCAGCTGAGTCCAGGCTACATAAACTTTCCTCAAACCCCAGGAAGTCCAGAAATGTGAATCGTTACCAACTCTTCAGGGATCACTGAAAGAGCTTCCCTTGAGAAACTAACAAGGCTTTTGACTCACAATGATAACTGCCTCTGACACTCCTTGTCTAATCTTTTCCCCAGTACTCCCAGTAGCTGAAAGGGTGTGGATACATCCTCACTAGTAAACAAAGGGGAAGTTCTTAGTTCACTGGTAATTGAACTTGTTTGTATTTGGAAGCCATCTGGTGGAGTCCGGAGTACAGCTGGTGAGAAGGACCTGAGTCTACCTTATTGGCATATAGAAGATTTAATAGGTGGCACAGATTCTTAAAATGACTTTCAAAGCCCAGACATTTTCTAGGAGTGGAGCTATGGAATCAAAGAGCCATTTCAGAGCCCAGAGAAATATCTTCCCTTCTCATGAACCATCCATGCCCTATGGAAAATCAATGAATATTAACTAACATGACCATAGATTGAATATCTAGTCCCCAAAATTCTTATTTTCAGTGGGCAGAGAGACCCAAGAAATGACTTAATCAAGATAAGTGAGAGTCAAACCCATATTTCTCTGTCACGGAATCTCTCAAATTTTAATTTGTATCAGAAAATCATGGAGGGCTTCTTAAGTCACAGATTCCTTGGCTCTGTACTAGGAGTTCCTGACTCTGTTGATGTGGGGTGAGGTCAAAGTATTTGCAAGTCCGCAGGTGATGCTGATGCTGCTGGCCTATGGCCCACACTTTGAAAACCACTTCTTATCATACTGCCTCTCAACCATGCAGAGCATTGTTAGATGCTCACTAGATAATTTTTTAAATAATCTTGTTTTTTTAAAAAATTTTATTTAGTGATTTTAGAGAGAGAGAGTGTGACATTTATTTGTTGTCCCACTTATTTATGCATTCATTGGTTGATTCTTATATGTGCTTTGACCAGGGATCAAACCTGAAACCTTGGTGTATCTGGATGACACTCTAAACAACTTAGCCACCTGGCCAGGGCTAAAATTCTCTTATTAAATATCACAGTTTCCACTTCTTAGAGTAGAAACATTTTTGAGAAACTGAATTACTAAGTTTTATCATCCTCTTCATCTCTCCTTTCCCAGCCCACTCACTTGTCATAATCTTAATGAAATCCTATCGGTTCCGTACTTACCGGCATGTTTTTAGCTACATGTCAGGTTGACAAGATCATGCTCATTGATATATAAAATTAAACTAAAGTAACCATTGCTCTCTTTAAAGGAGGAAGCTTTACAACATATAGAAGGCAATACTGTTTGCTTGAAAATACCATACTGTGAATTCTCCTATATTTTCCTTAGGGTGAATGAAAGGTAAGTGCTTATTAAACAAGTGGCTTTTAGGAAGTAAAATGCTGTGGTGGGAGATTAGGGAAAAAGCAAATTAGTATTTTTGAGTACCTACCATGGGCCCAATATCTGAGAGGTACTTCCACAAAGTTTCACAAGAATATCCAGTCATTCTGCAATGTTCCTGGGCAGCAGCTTGCATTTTCCTTCTAATGATAAAAGAGCTTATATTCTACGCCCAGCTCTTCCCATATATTACATGGTCCCACCTTTACAAACTCTACCTATGCAACACTCTAATACCTGTTGACAACAACCCTTTATTGAAGTAGTAGAGAGAACATTTCCACAAGGAAGCAAAAAAAAAAAAAAAGAGGGAGAGACAATTTACTCTAGGTCACATTGCTATTGAGTGGTAAATAGGAACTATAAGTAGATTACTCTGATTCTAAGTCTGTTGTGCTTTTCAAAGTATTGAGGGTACTACAGAATGCTGTGTCATTTTCCTTTTACACTAGACATTGCGTGAGTCTCTACATATAACCAAAGACCTGCACAGAACAGAGAGATCAAACATGAGGTCTGGGATGCACAGCTCTGACATGCATTTCTGCCTCTGTTCTTTCTTCAAGGTTCCTCATTCTTTCAGTGTGTCCCTAAGATTTTATTTGCTGGGGAAGAAGCAGAAGAGTGAAAGGATGTGAATTCAGGATGGGAAGAGGGGAAGCTCTTTAGGTGTCCTCTCTCGCTGCCCTGTACTCCCCCCAAGTATGGCTTATGGGCACTGCTACAGCCTCTGAACAGCTTTTTTGGTTTTCCAGATGCATTTCCCTGAATATCATGAATACTCATTTCATTCTCTGAGCTGGTCAGCACAAAGAAAAGCAAAGAAAGCTAAATAGCTGCTATTAAGTGGCAGGCTGCCAGAAATCTGAGAAAGCACACAACAACACAATATCTCAAGTCTAAAGGGAGAATTCCAAGCCAAGATTTCTGCATCTCACTCCATTGTCCATCCAATCGGCATCTAGGTTCCCACTCTCTGACACGTGACCTTTTTACTGGGGCACTTAGCAGTCATCCTGTGGAAGTTCCAGGTGCAGGCTGAAAGCAGTTGCTTCCTTTTTGGGGGGTGCTTAAGGCCAGTTTGTAATTATCTATTATCTAATTATCTACTATCTATTATCTATTCCCAACCCCCACCTCGTATGTACACATAGAGAACAGTCCCTGCAGAACATGCAATAATAATAGAAGAGTATCTTTCTCTGCACTTGTTTCTTAAAGGAAAACTCATGCCAGGAAGGTCGGATTCAATAGCAGAAAGAGCACGTAGGTGCACAGGAGGAGAAACCTGCCCAGCTGTTTGATATGAGTGCTCAGTGGCGAAGCTGTGTGTGGGCAGTTCCTCTGCTCCTGATGGAGTTCAGGGCAACTTGGCTTTTGGCTACTGAACTGAGTTCTGAATGGAATTAATTCACGTTCGACACAGACAGTATTGCACAGTGTGAGTTGAAGCAGATGCTGATTTTATGGTAACATGATGAGTCCCTGGGTCTAATATCTTTATAATAAGGAATATGGCTGTGGACATAAAGGAAATTGTATTTCTGTGTGCTCAGAACTTATGCAGGCTGGAACTAGAGCTTCAGAGTTTACAAAGTTCAATGATACATTGAAGAGGAACACAGTTAGAGTTGTACAAATATTACCAAGAATGTTTACCTCATCTGTAAGTGCAAAGTACTATAGATTGTAAAAGACTAGAAGAAGATGGACCAAGTGATTGCTACCCATGCTTATACCTAGCAGAACTGATCACAAACCACAGGAAGCAGGGATGACAGCTGAGAACCAACAGGCTTGGCACTGACAGATTGGCCAGATGGTGAATGTCATAAAGAACATGTCATATTTTGATTAGGATTATCTCTTAACACCCTTGATAACTCTTTAAATTCTATAAAAGAGACAAATCTACCTACATTTGCCATTATTTTCATTAATAACATAATAAATCACTTAGCAGAGGTAGAAACATTTTATTTATAGTCAGTAGACATTTTACAGCCTACGGTCAAACTGCATAATAATACTTAACTGTCCTCCAGATGGGGATTCTAGCATATTCACTGTAACCTATGCTTGTCTTTCTACACCTTGTTATAATCTTCTCCTCAGGTCACAATTAAAGTTCAGAGATCATGGCATGTTTTTAAAGGATTTTTGACCTTACAAAATAAATGTTCACTATACTTCAGTGTGTCAACTTAATTCAGACTATAAATTCAACACATTTTTAAATAGCTGTCATATTTACAGCATGAGATTGTAAGGGAGAAAAAAAAGATACAGTCTTGGTATTTAAGCAACTTGTACTCAGTTTCAAGATTGAAATAAGTCTTTCTATGTCTAGTTCCACTCTAGCCATTACATTTTACTTATCATTATTTTTGCAGAAACACTCTTCCTAAAATTAGACTGGTCTTTTCACTCCACTCAAAGAATAATATTCTAGTTGCTTAAGTCTCATTTTTCCTTCTGCTTGAAAGCCTGCTTCTACCTGTCTGTATCAGTCAGGACAGACTAGTTTCCATTGCAGTAACAAATGACCCCAATATCTCAATGTCTTACTAAACAAAGCCCATTATAGGTTGGCTGTCCTTCTATTCCACTGGGAAGACTTTATTGGAACAATTCCCATTGTGTGACAGAAGAAAAAGACACCAAAACAAAGCATGACTGATCCTTAAAGTTTCCTCTCAGAAATGACGAAAATGTCATTGGCCAGAGCAAACTACCTGGTCAAGCCTTATGCCAATAGCCCAGAAAAGTAAAATCCTCCTCGAGGGATAGGCAATGAATATTTGAGACCCACAATACAGTCTACTCCTCTGCACCAAACTTACTCACATAGAAACTGTCAGCTCAAAGCCCACTATCATTTGTCCCCATCTCAATTCTTACTAAACCTTGTAATGTTCTTCAACAGGGTCTATCTTTGCTAGAACCATAAGCATTTATCTGTTATTTATTATTTTGCAACACTTTTAAATAATCCCACATTTTGTTGCACTTGTATTTTTCACTGAATTTTAAATTCTTTAAAGGCAGGAAGCATATTTGAAATATCTTTCTTGCATAACCACATAGTTGACAGATCTCAGAGTTGTGTACCGTAGAGGTTCTACTAGCCTTATATATTCCATGTTGATTGACTTTAAAAATAACTCATCCTAATGCATGAGCTATGTTTCCATCAAGGCAAGTAGAAACAAGAAACAAGACTCCGCCCTCTGCAAGTACTTGAAAACTGAGTCCTTGTAACACAGCTTACTTTTATAGCACACAGGAAAACCACGTTATATGTAATGTTACCAACAACTCATGTCAAATATCAAAAATACATTTATACCTTATAGAGAAAAAGAAAAGGTTGCCATTATTTTAACAAATATAGAACCTTCAGGTTACATTTCAAGACTACATTGGGATAGAAAAAAATGCAGTTATCCCATAATGATCTAGAAAATAATTAGACTAAAAGATTAAAGGAGTTGAAGAAAGTATCACTAAACAGTTCTTGCCTACATTTAATATTGTTGGATAAAAATATTTTCATGCACTTGCACCTCTCATTAGATTCTATATTATGTTTGTCAAAGCGCTTCGAGTATTGGTTCTGATTTCCCTGCTTGTAACTACAGACACATTGGGTGCATAAGCCTGTGCATTGTTTACTTTTTGAGAAATGCTTGAAGCATTGGAAAAGTACTGTGATGGATGTTTCATTCAAGGGGAATACAAGGGAACCTGTGACAAAGGTGCTGACCAGGTGCCTCCAAGAGGATGTGCAACTAGGAAATGGAAACATCAGCAGGCAGACAACATAACAACCTCAGGACTGTAAAGATCCACTTAATAACAATCAACTAAACACATCAGTTGTATTTGGCTCCTTGAAATGATTTCATTAGTCTAAAAAGTAAGCATATGCTACTTCTGAGAGGAGGAACAAGGGAGACTGGTTTGCTCGGTAAAAAGCATGCAAAGCTATTTATCTTGAAACTATAGGTCTGGTCTCAACCAAGAAGCTGAAGACAGTTATTGCTACTTTATGGTCCAGATGAAATGAACTATCATTATCAGTTTAGATGCTTATTTCAGTAGGCTGTCACCATAATATGGGTTTGGGTAACTGTAGTGGCGATGGGGACATGTCTGCCTTGAGAGGTAATATAGCACACTGAAAAGAGCCTTTGGCTGGGAAACGGGAATCAGGGTTTTTTCCTCCTTTGCCTCTGAGAGAGGAGTAACATGGGTGCCACCTCTCTGGGCAGAGTGAGCAGAGAGAGAGGGAAGCAATGAGGTGATCTCCCAATTCATTCCTAGTCTTAATAGTATCCTGTGTAGGAAAGTTCCTTTCGGCTCTTTCTAATAGGAACCTTGTCCTCAGTTGCCCCAAATCATCCCTGGACTTGCTTTGGGATCTTAGTCCAGATATTACTGCCTTCCCCTGTATATAAACGGGATGGGATGGGATCTTCTCTCTTTTCCGTCCCAATGTGTAATCTCCAAATTATCCCTTAATCTAGGAGAGAGTCTCAGGCCTACTTATACGATCTATCTCACTCCTCAAGCCTTGTTCTTTGATCTTTATAATATACCACCACCTACTACAGAAGATATAAGGATACTAACCAAAGCACATTGGTTTCAAATAAATTTTTAAATAACACCATATTGTTCATGTAAGTCTTCTATCACTCCTTTAAATGGAATACAGTGTGCTGAGTTTTGAGTGATGCAGAGTTGCCCTCAACTCTTTGAGAGGCTCGCCATTATTAAAAAAAGAACAGCAACAGGACAGAACTGCACATCAGTAGCTTAATTACAACCTACCCCTGGGCCTCCCATTCATTTGCTATTTCTTGCTGCTTTCAGAGAAAGCTGCATGTTGCTTTGTGGGAAAGGACAACATAAGTGCATATTATTCTGTTTGTTCCTTTTTAAATTTTGTATTGAATTTATTGGGGTGACATTGGTTAATATACAGGTTTCAGGGGTATAATTTTATGATACATCATCTGTATATTGTACTGTGTGTTCACCACCCCAAGTCAAGTCTCATTCCATCACCATTTATACCCCCTTTCCCTTTTTTTTTTTTTTTACCTCCCCCAGCCCCCTTTCCCTCTGGTAATCACCATTCTGTTGTCTGTGTCTAAGAGGTTTTTTTCTTTGCTTATTCCCTTCACCTTTTTACCCAGAACCCCAACCCTCCTCCCCTCTGACAGCTGTTAGTCTGTTCTCTTTATCTATGAGTCTGTTTCTATTTTATTTGTCAGTTTATTTTGTCCATTAGATTGCACAATAAGTGAAATCATAGGGTTTGGTGTTTACTTATTTTCATTTTCTAGTTTGAACCTTGGGGTTTGGTTCTGAAAGAGAAAACATTTATGCGTAGGAAACCTACTATTTGTTAATAAAACCTCTGTTGTCTGCTTTGAGGAGCTCTAATCATAAACCTTGCAATTAGTTGCCTTTGAATTACAGATGTGATTTATTTAGTTTTAAACACACTACAACATCTAGCACTTCAGACAGATTTACTCATCAGTTCAGAGGAATGAAGAACTGGACTTTGATCCATTACCCCAGTGCCAGGAATTGATTTTGGGGAAGGATATGTGATTATGGTATAGAATGTGAATGGGGACGGTTTGGGCCAACCTCAGCCCTGATTCTCCATTTGTGTGTGGTGCGGCATGAGTGACATGGGCGTGAGGAGTGTTTCATAAGATGTAAAAAGGACTGATTGATTTATCGATCTGAGGAAGACAGTCTCCTTGACGGAGACATGCTGTCAAACAGTGGCAGGATGTGCTGCTAAAAGCCCTCGAGATTGATAACCCTACCTGGCACCTGATGCCTCGTCACCTTGGCAGGTGGAGCGTGCTGGAAATGCACTCACAGCTGCATTAGTAAGATAGCAGAACAAACAAGAAAGCCTGTGTCAGGCAGGGCTCTCAGACTGAGAAGAGCGTTCCCCCTTGTTCTGAAATTCCTCAAAACGGAAAGTCTCTCAAATGGTGTGAAGCACATAGCCTGACATGAGACAAAATAGCTAATCCAGCTGAAAACGTGTGTGGCAGTAAGGGTACCTCTGGCTTCTGAAGCTCTGTGACTCGGTTCTCCCATCTGCTACTGCTTCTAAAATTTTACAATTCCCATTTGAAATCTTATGTAATTAGAAAATGCTTTGGAAATAGTATAGTAAGACACACACCTGGTGTAATATGCAAAACACTTCTCCTTTTAACCATGCTAGAGTATCTCCTCCACACATAAACACTGCCACCTCCTACCAAGTTGATCAATAAAATAACTTACAAGGTGCACACACAGACACTCTCACAGAAGTTATCTTTAACCCAGACCCTTCTAGACAAGTCATAGCCAAAGATCAACATGAGTTAATCAGGGAAGGGATCCAGCTAAGAGTACCCCCGTGAATGAAAGTAGTGGGGGAAAATAATCATTAAGGTGTTGAAAGAAGGCATTGATGCTGTTCTCTCTCAGAAGACCAGTATAATCTTTGACAGGTAGAGTCATACCCTTCTCCAAGAGACAATCCAAAGTCTTGAAGTGTTAAAAGAGAAATTAGTCAACTCCAAATCCAGAAAGAAAATTGGAGTTTTGACATGACATTTATGTGTTGAAAAGATGAAAAGAGCACCTACAGATGGGAAACATTAAAAATGGTATTGCAGGATTTCTAGCACTAAAAGTTAAACTGTAGAATTATAAAACGTTTGATCTGAAGAGACTGGAGAATTCTCAATCATCTTATTCTACTTATGAGAAAACTGAAGCATAGGGAGGTTAGTGAAATTGCCCAGAGTGATACTTTATATTACTGGAGATGGAGCTGGGATTTGAATGCAATCTGACTTCTGGATCCAGTGATCTTCCAATGATATTACCAATGTACAGTCAATCTCTTCTCTTATCCAGATCTTCCCACACCTCTTAAATATGCTTAAGTCTCCCCTCACTAATAACAACAACAATAGCAACAATCAAAACAACAATGCTAATAAATGTACTCTCCTGTGGCCACAATATCAACAAGTGTTCTTTTAATTTAAATCTACTAACATTGCCTGGCTGGTGTTGTTCAGTGGTTAAGCAACCACCTATGAACCATGAAGTCTTGGTTCCATTCTTGGTCAGGGCACATGCCCAGGTCGCAGGCTCAATCACCAGTAGGAGGTGTGCAGGAGGCAGCAGATCAATGATTCTCTTTCACATTGATGTTTCTTTCTCTCTCTCCCTTCTCTGAAATCAATAAAAATATATTTTTTAAAAATCTACTAACATATATCTTTCCAGACAAGGTCTAATTGAAATAGAATTCTCTCCTTGCTGGGGAGATGATAGCATTACACATGGTTGCCCACCATGATTCTAGAAAGTGTGCCCTAACCTTCAATGCAGTATCAGTACAAATAGGAATGTTACAATGTCAGATCATGGTCTTGGAAAGAGAGGTCATTAAGGCTCCGTAAAAATAAAATCTGGGGGTGGGGGGTGCAGAACCCTTTACCAACCAAAATTTTAGACAGAGACAGGTACAGTGAATTAGAACTCTAAAGGTAACACTTCAGATGGAGCAATAGGTCTATGCAATTTGACAACCTACTGGATAACCCTTCTGGACTAGGTTTTTAACAAGGGATCTGTGAACTTTGACTAGAAAATAAATATTACATCATTGTTTTAAATAAGCTCTAACTGTTGATACAAATCAACATACAAAGATCAGTTGTATTTTTTTTTTTGCAGTAACAATGAATTATCTGAAAAGCAAAACAAGAAAACAATCCCATTTACAATAGCATCCAAATAAAAGCAAAATACTTAGGAATAAACTTAACCAAGGAGGTAAAATACATATGCACCAAAACTATAAAACACTGATAAAACAAATTAAAGCAGACACAAATGGAAAGATAGCCTGCATTCATGGATTGGAAGAATTAATGTTGCAATGTCTATTTTGTAAATTTTGAGCTGACTATAGATAGTTAATTGTATCAAATTATACAAAGAGATATCAGGTATCATTTATACAATTATCCCCAATGGTAACATTTTTCAAAACCACAATATAATATACAACCAGGATGTTCACTTTGATATAGTGAAGGTAAATAACTGTTCCATCTCCACAAGGATAACTCCTGTTGTACTAATATTTCCCACCTCTTAAACTAATCACACTTACCCCTCTCCCATGCCCCATACTCTGCCCTTATTCCCTGGCAACCACTACTCTGCTCTCCATTTCTATAATTTTATCACTTCAAGATCCTATCTAATAAAAGAGAAACATGGTAATTAGCGTACGACTGCTACCCTTCCCATTGGCTAATCAGGGCAATATGAAAATTAACTGCCAGCCAAGATGGCAGCTGGCAGCCAGGCAGCTTGAAATTAACATGAGGCTTGCTTGCTTCAGTGATGGAGGACTCCAAAGTTCCCTGCCTGCCGCTGCAGGCCTCTGAGCTGCAACTCTAAGCAACTATGTAACAAATATAGAAGCTAAACAAAACCCCAGAAACCTGCTTTAGTCCACCAGGCTTCAGCCAGTAGAATCGCAACATTGTAAGCAAAGGCCAGAAACCTACTTTCAGCAGCAGAGGCCTGAGAGCTGGAGTCAAGCCTCAGAGCTAAAGCTGGCCCAGAATAAAAAAAAAAGAAAAAGAAAAAAAAGGAGCCAGTTCCGAGCTTCAGTCACCCCCAGCCTGAAAACAGCCCTCAGCCCCTCACCCAGACTGGCCAGGCATCCCAGTGGGGACCCCCACCCTGAAGGGTGTGTGACCAGCTGCAAACAGCCATCATCCCCTCACCCAGGCTGGCCAGGCACCCCAGTGGGAACCCTCACCCTGATCCAGGACACCCTTCAGGGAAACCAGCCGGCACCCTCCCGTGCACCAGGCCTCTACCCTACTCTGCTCTCCATTTCTATAATTTTATCACTTCAAGATCCTATCTAATAAAAGAGAAATATGGTAATTAGCATACGACCACTACCCTTCCCATTGGCTAATCAGGGCAATATGAAAATTAACTGCCAGCCAAGATGGCGGCCGGCAGCCAGGCAGCTTGAAACTAACATGAGGCTTGCTTGCTTCAGTGACGGAGGACTCCAACGTTCCCCACCTGTTGTTGCAGGCCTCTGAGCTGCAACTCTAAGCAACTATGTAACAAATATATTACCCTATATAGTAAAAGGGTAATATGCCTCCCAGCACTGGCATCAGCGTGACAGGGAGCAGCGCCCAAACCCCCTGATCACCCTGTGGCTCTGTGTGTGACAGGGGGCGGGGCCACAACCTCCCTATCCACTCTGCTCTGTTCCTGACAGGGGAAGGCGCCCCAACCCCCTGATCAGCCCTGCTCAGTGCCTGATAGGGGGAAGCTCCCCAACCCCCTGATCGCCCTGTGGCTCTGTGTGTGACAGGGTGCGGCGCCCCAACCCCCTGATCGGCCCTGCTCTGTGGGTGATACAGGGTGGCACCCCAACTCCCTGATGGGCCCTGCTCTGTGCGTGACAGGGGGCAGTGCCCCAACCCCCTGATTGGCCCTGCTCTGTGCATGACAGGGTACAGAGCCCCAACCCCCCTGATGGGCCCTGCTCTGTGAGTGACAGGGGGCAGTGCCCCAACCCCCCAATCGGCCCTACCCTGAGTGTGACTGAGGGTGGCATCACAACCTCCCGATCACCCTGCTCTGTGCATGACAGGGGGCGGTGTCCCAACTCCCCAATCGGCCCTGCTCTGAGCCTGACCAGGGGCTGCACCTAGGGATTGGGCCTGCCCTCTGCCACCCAGGAACAGGCCTAAGCCAGCAGGTGGTTATCTCCCAAGGGGTCCCAGACTGCGAGAGGGCACAGGCCACCCTGAGGGACTCCCTCCCCCCCCCCCTGAGTGCACAAATTTTTGTGCACCGGGCCTCTAGTTGTAATATAAATGGAATAACATAGAAAGTAACATATTGTAATTGGCCCTTTTTTCTCACTATAATTCTCTGAGGATGTATCCAGGTTGTTGCATGCTGAGTAGTATTCCATGGTATGCACATACCACAGTGCATTTAATCACTCACACACTGAAAGACATGTGCCTTGCTTGCTTCCAGTGTGGAGATATTTCAAAGAAAGCTGCTCTGAGCAGTTGTGTCCAGCTTTGTGAGTGTGTTTGTGTGTGTGTGTGTACATTATCATTTATCTGAGACAAATATCTAGGTGTTCAATTACTCAGTAATGATAGTTTCATGGTTAGTTTATTTATAAAACTATGAAACTGTTTTCAAGCTGTAGAAAATTTTGCATCACCAACAGCAATGCATGGGTAATACATTTCCTCTGAATCCTCATCATCATTTTATATTGTCACATTTTTAAGTTAAAAAAATAGTCATTCTGATAGGTTTCTAGTGACATTTTATTGTGGTTTTAATTTGCATTTCCCTACTAGCGATATTGAATATATTTCTATATGCTTATACTTAATCTCCATATCTTCTTCCATGAAATACTTGCTCATGTTTTTTGCTCCTTTTCTGATAGGACTATTTGGCTTTTTACTTTTGAAATTTTATATTTCTTTGTTTATTCTAGATAGTAGTCCTTTGTAGAATGTGGTTTGAATTTTTTTCTACTAGTGTATAGCTTGTCCTTTCATATTCTCTAAGGTTATTTGCAGAAAAAAAGTGTGCATAATTTTGATGAAGCCTAATTTATCATTTTTCCTGTTATGGATGTGGGTCCTGTGTCAAGCAGAAAAAAATATTTTCCAAGCCCCAAATTCCAAAGATTTTCTGTTGTGTGTTTTTCCTGAAAATTTTTTTTAATAATTTTATGTTTTACAGTTAAGTTCATGACTATTTTTATTTATTTCTATATAAGTTGTGAGATTTAAATTTATAATTGTTTTGGTCTATGATTGTCAAATTATTCCATGTTCCATCTGTAAAAAAGCCTATCCTTCTTCAGATGCTTTTCACATTTTTTTGTAAGACTCAGTTGAGCATATCCACGTGTATATATTTCTGGGCTGCCTGTTCTGTTCCATTGTTCTATAAGTTTATCTTGCTTCCCAAAGTATATACTCTTGATTATTATGGTTACATAATAATTCAGGAAAACAGTAGACTGATTTCTCACATTTCATTTTATTCTTCAAAATTATTTTAGATATTCTAGTTCCTTTGTCTTTTTAAATAAATGGTATACTAATCATGTACAGATATACAAAACATATATTTCTGGAATTTTAATAGGAATGGCATTAAACATGCGTATCAATTTTGGGGGAATTGAAATATGTATATAGTATATATTTTTTGTTTATTTAATTTTTCCATCATCGTTTATCACCTCTATGCCCTCTTCCACCTTCACTCACACCTCTCCCCCCAGCAATTACCACACCTGAATCTTTCAATCCATGAATATGGTATGGTCTTTATTTATTTAGCTATTCTTTAATTTCTTTCTTTAGAGTTTAATAGTTTTCAGCATACAAAATCTGAATATTTTTGGCTACATTTACATCTAAGAATTTAATTTTTGAGAAAGAATAAACAGGACTGAATTTTTAATGTTGGTGTCCACAGTATATAGAAATACATATTTTTGTAATATTTATCTTATATTTTCTGTCCTCTCGCTCACTCATTAGTTTTAGGAGTTTTCCTATAGAGTCCTTGTGATTTTCTACCTACACAATCATGCTATCAGGCTATAGGTACAGTTTTATTTCTTCTTTTTGACCTCTAGGCCTTTTATTTCCCTTTCTTACTATTTCACTGGCTAGGATTTCTAAGATTGTCCTAACAATCTTATGTTGAATAAGATTGGTAAGTATGGATATACATGACTTGTTGGTAATATCAGGGGGAAAGTATTAATTTTTTCAATTTTTAAGTAAAATATTAGTTGTAGGGTTTTTATAGATGTTTTATATCAAGTTGAGGAAGTTCACTTTTATTCCTAGTTATCTGAGAGTTTTTATAATGAAGGGGTGTTGAATCATGCCAAATGTGGGTTTTTTTGTATCATTAATACGATTATGAGATTTTCCCTCATTAACCTGTTAATATGGTATATAACAATAATTGATTTTAGATACTGAACCAACTTTCTATTCCTGAAGTAAATTTCACTTGAGCAGGGTGCAATTTTTTTTTAATAAATTACTGAATTCTATTGGCAACATTTTGTTAAGAAATGTTGCATCTGTAATCATAGGGACATTTTTATATATTTTTCATTATTGCAAATGAAAAATTTTTATTTAGCTATGGTATCTGGAGAATGCTAGCATCATAAAGTGAATCAGTATGTCTCCTCTTCCCTTGTGAAGAATTGGTGTTAATTCTTCCCAAATGTCTGGAATATATTATAAAACCATCTCATCATAAATATTTATTATAGAGAGTTTTTAAACTACAAATTAAAATTTAATAGTTACATGGTTATCAAATTTTGTATTTCATATTAGGTGAATCATAGTAGTTTTTGCTTTTAGAGAAATTATCTATTTCACCTAAACTGTCAAATTTATGTTTATAGAGTTGTTCATCCTTTTATGTCTGCAGCTTCTCAAGTAATATCCCCTTTTTCATTCCTGATAATGGTAATTATCTCTTCTCTTTTTTTCTATGGGAAAGGAGAGTGGTCAATTTGTCAAATGTTTGTCAAAGAACAACCTTTTGGTTTCATGTTTTCCTTTATTGTTTTTATGTTTTCATTTTCAAGGCTTTTTGTTCTTATTTTCTTCTTTCTACTTTTTTTAGGTTTATTTTGCTCTGCTTTTTCTAGTTTCTTCAGATAGGAGATTAGATTATTGACTTGAGATTGTTCCCTTTTCTAATGTAGGCATTAACTGCTATAAATTTCCTTCCCGGCACTGATTTAGCCATGCTCCACAATTTATTTTCATTCAGTTAAATATTTTTAAATTTTTTTCTCTTGAGACTTCCTCTTTGATTTGTTGATTGTTTAGAAGTGTGTTGCTTAGTTTCTAATTGTTTGAAGTTTTTCATGTCATTTTTCTTGTATTGATTCCTAATTTGATTCCACTGTGGTCAGTGAACATACTTTGTGTGATTTTAATTCTTTTGAATTTGTTGATATTGTTTTAAGTCCCAGAAAACTTACTACCATGTTGATTTTTTAGTTTAAAGGTGCCTCATCAGTCTGCTCTTTTCTCTCCACCCTTCAGAGTTTTCTAATATTTCTTTTATATATAATGTCCAAAGTGTTTATCTTAGTGGGAGAAGAAGGCATAGCACATCTATTCCATCTTATCAGAACTTGAAGTCTAAATCCTATATTTTTTTTGTTTATGTATTAAGCATTATTCTGGGAATAGGCCCATTGGCTTTATCAAAATGGCAAAGGACATTAAGGCACATAAGAGGTGATGGAGCCCTTTGCTAGGCCTTTCCCTTAGAGTGAGTAGCCCATAGCTACTCTGCCTTTTACATGTCTTGATAGCTGACTAATTGAATAGTTGTTTTTATTAGTACTAAACCATTCCATTATACCCTACACACTTCCTGACCTCTCAGATATACTCTGGCACTTAAAGCCAGCTTCTGTCCCTATCTATACCCTGCCTGATGATGGGTAACACAGTTGCTTCCCTCCTGCATGGACATGTGCCTTAGCCTGACTTAAAATACTACCTATGATGTTAGCCATAAGATGGACTCCAGGTCAGCTTTACAACCCAGGATCGTATTGCAGTTACCATGGCATTATTATTTTTGGGGGTGGGGGGAAGGGTCAGCCAGCTGCTACATATCCAGGTAATGCCTTCACATCTCTCTGCAGGAATAAAAGTTCACCAGGACCTCAGACAATGCCATTTCTTAGATAAGCCCTCTTGATGATAAATAGCTCAGTTTCTGCAGCAGAGATGAGGAGGAGAAAGTAAGAGAAAGAGGTAAAAGGATGTGTGTGTTAAAGTAGAGGGTGAAACCTGTGCAGCCAGGATAACACCTGCCATGCTGATGGATTCTCTGAAGCCCCTAAGGGGAATCTACTGGCAGCCTTCACATTCTCAAGTTTTGAAAATGAGGGTATGATTCAAGAAAAAACATCTATTGATCTCAAATGTAGAGGGTGTGAGATTTATGATTGAGAAATTATATTAAGTAATTAATTTATTTACTCACACAAGTGCTGATCTTGGATTCCTTGTAAATTAAATTAACCACAAGGACAGAGTCATGCAGAGGACAACCATGCATCTCTGTGAAGTTAGAAATAACTAAGTCAGGAAATATCTGGGGCCTGAAAGTTAGACCACCTGTCTGGGTTGAATGACGACTCATCTGCCCTGTGTGATTTTTAATAATTTGTTAGATATGGTTGAGGTGAAGAATTGTTCAAGTAAGAGAAAGAACATTGGAAGTGGAAAAGCATGAGGCAAATGTATAATTATTCTCCATGCCCCTCTACCTTGGGCCCTGGGATTGTTTACACTGAGCAATTTGAGATGCACTTAAGATTCAAGCTGTCGCTTTCCCTGAATACAGGCAAAATGTGGCTACATTTTTAGACTTCAGCTGCAATCCATGAATTTAGGTAACAAAGGCACTTTATTTTTTTAAGGTATATTTTTATTGATTTCAGAGAGGAAGGGAAAAGAAGAGAGAGACAGAAACATCAATGATGAGAGAGAATCACTGACTGGCTGCCTTCTGCATACCTCACACTGGGGATTAAGCTCGCAACATGGACATGTGCCCTGACCTGGAATTGAACCATGACCTCCTGGTTCATAGGCTGACACTCAATCACTGAGCAACGCTGGCCAGGCAACAAAGGCACTTTAATTTAAGGGCAGGATGAACCAAAGAAAAACATGACAAATTTCCACTTACTAATTTTCCAGAGAAGAGGTTTCACATATTCCTAAAGCTCTTTCGGGTACTAGCTGATTATAGAGACACCTGGACCCCAAACCATGCAGTCCGTATTGCAGTGGCTCTAACTACAACCTCAGGCTCAAGTGACTACAGAGTGAAAGCGACTGGATGCAGATGGAGAGAAATGGAGTGGCAGTGCAGATGTGAGTACGATAACGATAATGGCCTATTCCCCCGTAGCCTGTGCTCATCATCGCTCTGACCTCCATCCAGACGGGAGATTGCAAAGGAAAGTCTGACCTCTCTTCCACATTCCTCTAACCTCTATTCTACCTCCAAACAGCTAGGAAATAATAAAGTGAGGACAAGAATGACTACTGAAAAACATTACTTGAGAAAATGATTGTGTGAAACCGATATGCTGAAAATGGCACTGGAACCATGCATTATCCAATCACAAAGGAAGGAACAGCCTATGGAGCTTTCCCCTCTCACTCTGTGTTTGAATGACAGGGAATATTTAAGTAGCTAGATGAGAAATGAGTGCCTGAGACCCAATATCACTACGTCCAGCTCGCTTTAAGTTATCTCCAAATCTAGGTAAGTATATGATAGGCAATTGCTCTGACATACACCTTCAGCAAAAGAGGATGACAAAACACAGGGACCGATGTGGGGACTACTCTCTGCATTTCCATCTGAATACTGTTCATCCTTCATTCTCTTTGCACATTGGGGACACAGGACTGGTCTCAGGGTGGCTATCTCCCACAGCCTCTCCTTTTCTTTAAAGCTCTGGAGATATCTCTGTAAAGCAACCACCCTTTCACTGGCTTCTAGACTCCACCCTTAAACAAACAGTGGAGTGAGAATGTGAAGGGAGGAAGAGGACAAAAGGATAACAGAGCGAGGAAGGATAGAAATAAGAACCACTCATTCAATCGATCCTCCCATTATTATTGCACCCTGGAATCATGGAAGATTCTCTTCCCAAGGCTCTCTTCAGTGTACAACACTGGGAAAATGATAGAGCTGGAAAATCCAGAGATTCTGAAACTCAACAAAACACAGTATCATCAATAATATATACCTTCCCCACAGCTTGGTGAAAATAAAATATTAATATCCCCAATTTTAAAGAGGAAAACAATGCTGTGCTTGAGAATGTCTCTCATCTAATATCGATGCTCTTGTTCACACACACATGCTCCAGTAAATCCCATGGTTCCTACCCCATCTGCCACCCTGACTTATACCTCAGCCAGGAGAGAGAAGTCACGGGCTCCTGGGCTCATGAACGGCAGGATGGCTGTTCAGAGGGGCACATGGGATGCTGTTACTTTTACTTTGGAGATCCTCCAAGTACTTTCTTTATCTTCCTCAGGGCTCTGTGTTTTGTTTGTTTGTTTGTTTGTTTTTTCTTGTCTTTTCAGAGTCAATGTGTGGGCTTTGCATTGCTCATTGGCACCCCCTCAAACAGGCTCTTCACTTGCTCTAAAATTATAAGAGTAGTTATTGAGAAGAGATTTTTTAAAGCCAAAGGACTAAGGTAGGTTTCATAGCATCCCAGCCCAAGGGAAATGTTAATGTGACTTGATGGGACATCGTTAAGTTTATGACAGTATAAAAGCAATAGCAGAGCCAGTAAGAAAGACATAATACCCTTCAGATCAAATCTAGAAAGCTGGTGTTCAGAAACTCTAGGACTGAAGCTGGATGCTATGCACATGCAGAATCATTTATCACATTTCTGTTACAGAATCCCAAAAAGTGTTAAGAAGAAATCCTACCCTAAAGACTAATGCCAAATTTCAATTTAGTAACAAAATTTAAAAGTATTTTTGAGTTTATGATCATTTAATATGATTTTTAGTCATTAGAAAAAAGTGCAGGTAATATTTTCTTAAAGATATTTATTGATATCAAAATATATCACAAAAGAAATACAAATATAGGCAAATAATATCCAGATTTACAGAATATTGGTCTAAGAGAACACCAGAAAATGTCTAATTCACTGATTTCAAACAGTTTTTCAAACATTAGAGCACTATTGAGTTACCTGAAGCTCCAGGCATGGGCAGGGGAGAGGTGAGCAGATGCCAATGAACAGGACTCAGAGGCCTTTAGTTGGTTCAAGTAGGGGACTCTACTTTTTTTTTATGTATCATAGTCTGACATCCAAAAAGACAGTTAGGGACAACATACCCATTGGAAGCATCCCTCTCGTTTATCAAAAAAACATCATTTTCCTTGAATTGGTGGGAAGGATTACATAAAACACCATATGTGGGGGAAAAAAAAAAATATATATATATATATATATATATATATATATATATATATATATATATATTAATTTAAAAATAATTTAAAAATAATAAAAGTAATATAAGTAATGTGTCTTGTATAATTGAGAAGTTATTTTTGGTAAGGTATATTGCATATGTGTATCACCGAATACTACAGATTCCCAACACTGCCAAATTTCTATGTTGTGATTTTTCTGAACTTAAAATTGCATTATCACATCGGTAAAATTAACACTCTCAATTACCTAAAATAAATATGCATAGATGTGCACCTGTGCATTGGCCATGCAAATGAGCACATGCAAATATGCCTATAGATTAAAATGAATCAGAGTATAGAACTAAATGAAATCAGTTGGT
Source organism: Myotis nattereri (assembly GCF_964212035.1). NCBI lineage: Eukaryota > Metazoa > Chordata > Mammalia > Chiroptera > Vespertilionidae > Myotis > Myotis nattereri. Next base: position 62,218,383 of record NC_138077.1, on the reverse strand, counting down.
CAATTTAAACTTCACTAAATCCTCTACTTTGGTATATTTAGGGTAAGTGCCCGTTGTGATTTCTGAGAAGTTACCACCCCACAAGGCTTCAGATACCCTGTGCTTTATGGAATGGCCTGGGAAGGACAATTATAAATGCCTTGCTGATAGGGTTGCTAAAAAAGCTGATGAAGATGGTGTTTTAAAATAGAAATAAGAATAAAAGCATGTCCATGGAAATTATGGAAAAGCTCCTACACAAGGTATGATCATGCGTGCTGCACAAAGCAAATTAAATATACACTGTCCTTGCACCCCAGAAGTTTAAAACCCAGAAAGACCACATATGAGAGGATGGTTATTAATGGGATTATAAGTAACTGCATAGGAGGAAGAATCAATATCAAAGGGTAACAGTAGTTATAGTTGGAAATGATAGCAATCATAAAAGGTATTAAAAACACAAATGCATAGAAAAGGCATGGGAGGTGGGCTGGTAGAAGAATGCCGAGCAGGTTGCTATGACAGAATATGGTATCCTGAGCAGGAGGACTATGCAGTTCAGTCTAAAATGGATGTCTTTGCAGCAGGTCCAGCACATTGTAACTATTCAGAAATGATGTTACCAAATGACGAAGTGATTGACATTAAGGAAAGTTAAACACAAATCTCCTGATTTTTTTTAAAACTCAGTACTTAATTCCATAAAGTAAACAAAACAATAAGGACCAAGCAAAACATAAATCTGATGTACAATCACTGACCCATATACTCTCAGAGTTTATAATTAAGGGAATTGAGTTCTCAAGAGGTACATGGCGCCCAGGAGCTTCTAAGAGGGCACTTGAAGCTTAGATTTCAACTCTTCTAACCTTTATTTTTTTTTAATATATTTTATTGATTTTTTACAGAGAGGAAGAGAGAGAGATAGAGAGTTAGAAACATCGATGAGAGAGAAACATCGATCAGCTGCCTCCTGCACATCTCCCACTGGGGATGTGCCCGCAACCCAGGTACATGCCCTTGACCGGAATCGAACCTGGGACCCTTCAGTCCTCAGGCCGACGCTCTATCCATTGAGCCAAACTGGTTTCGGCAACTCTTCTAACCTTTAAACAAATAATCTGCACCGTGGAGATTATAAAGATGAGAAAACTTTCCTCCCTGCCCTTACCGATTCGGCTCAGTGGATAGAGCATTGGTCTGAGGACTCAAGGTTCCCAGGTTTGATTCTGGTTAAGGGTATGTACCTACCTGTCAGGCTTGATCCCTTGACCCGGTCAGGGTGCATTGCTGGAGGAAACCAATCCTTATGCCTCTCTCGCATCCATGTTTCCCTCTCACTGTCTCTCCCCTTCCCTTCCACTCTCTCTCTGAAAATCAATAGAAAATATCCTCAGGTGAGGATTAACAAAAAATAAATAAAACAAACACACGCACACATTTTTGTCTGTTCCACTTTTCATATATTCTTTTACTTGCTGAAGCCTTGAATGATTATCTTTTATACATACTGGCTCCTTGCTTTCACCCTAACAATGTGTTCTGCATCTCAGTGGTGGCCATAATACAAATGAGACACTGCCTTCCCCCTTCTCCCAGTGGCTGTGAGGTCAGCATTGTGCTCAGGCCTGGAGGGGCAAGAGCCTACCTTTCCCTGCCACCTCCCCACCAATTCTCCAGGACAGAATTTCAGGACAATCATGTTCTCCCTGTCACCGAAAGACCTGCAAGTTATTTAAGAGGTTTTAGGTCAGAACATATTTAAATTGTATTCATTTTTCATTTCGCACTCATGTGCCCAGCATTGCAATTGTTCCACTTTAAAAATAGTTTTACTTTGCTATTTTGGTTTCCACTTTCTTGGCTGGCATTCATTTCTGTCAAAGGAAGGAAGCAGAAAAGCAGTGTTGTACATGTCAGAGGGAGGAATCTGCTAAGTGTCATTGAAAGAAAAGACAACGGCCTATATTCTGCAGCTGTTATGCATGAGCACACTGTCCTGAAGAATAGGGTTAGGGTTACAGAAAATTATTCCTGAGAAATAGCTTGTGCAAACATAGCAATCACCAGATAGTGTCTAATAAAAATTAAGCAAACTTCTTATTCGATCTCATTTCTAAGTAAATGGGGGTCTTGCCACTTAGCGTTATCGCTATAAGTGACCTTGTCATATCTGGCCAATTGAAATAGCTTGTCAAGGTGGATGGCAGAGTTCGAGGGCGAGTTCTTGCAAACAGAAAACACACTGGTTGACAAACAGAATGGAGTGTTCTCTGCATTTATCAGGAGAATATCAATCAGGAATTTATGCCTAGGCTTAGGAGGTGAATAAACAGAATCATGTCTTCTAAAAATATCTGTAAATTTACCCTTCTAACTCCACATGCGATGTGGGGTCAAGATAAGATGCTCAACTGAGCAAAAGTTACACTTTTTACTCATTTGGAATCCTTCATAAAGACTTTAAGAACTGACATGCCCACAGTCATGCTAGGTACCAAGAAAAGTAATGTAATATAATCTTCGACTTTCAAGTGAAACGGTCAAGCAAAACAATATAAGAGAGTTTTTTGACAAGATAAAAATATTTATAAACATTTGCATATTTGGCATTATCAACTATGATATTCTTTGATTGGCTGTGCCTGCGGACACCCTGGAAAGGATGAAGACATAGAGGTAGAGCAGAATTTGGTGCAGAGGGCAGTCTTTGGTGAGGGTGGGGCAGGGGAGTGGGAGCCCCAGACACAGAGCACTGAGCAGGCAGGTTAGGTCAGCCCTGGCCATATTTGAGGCCTCCTGAGTTAGTTAGTATAAGGCTTTTCCAAAGAGGAATGGGACGCTCTGCACCTAGTCCTATTTTTGGCCACAAACTGTTATTCTTCACTGGGGAAACTCATCTAACATTTCATATTAGAAGGTTAAATTACATAGAAAAGTAAAACATAATCTATGAAAAGTCCTCACTGAGAGACAGATAAGAGTGTTAGAACATAAGTCTTTTGCACAGAGACAAACACTACCCCAGTCTACTGAGTGGTCATTTGATATGTTTTATTTTACCCCTCTCTTCAACATGATTCCTCCATAGGTGGGCAATGTAAGATTCAGGACAAATTCTTATTAATGCTTTAGTAAAGAAAATAAGGCCACACTTCCTGCCCAAGTTGGGGCAGTTCCATTTGAATAGTGCAAGACACCTGCAGGGCAAACAGTCACCACTGGTGGGGCTCCCTCCTGCCCAGGCTCTCAAAGGGAAGTCACTCTGGCTGGCCTGGCCATGGCTGTTCTGCCTTTACTCTTCAGGGCCCGCCTCCTGTTGGACAAGCAGGTTTCTGAAAAGGAGTTGATTTCAGGCACACAGAAAGAGACATAGAACCTCAAGCAAGAGAACAGAACTTTATTGATGTCTCTCAATTTGCCCGTGAATCACAAGTAACTGCTGGTGAGCTTGATTGACATGCATTAGGTGCTGCCATATGAGGATGGAAGTTCCCTGAGAGCCTGGGGTTTGTCCACCGAGTCATTGTTTTATACCCAACTAGAGGCCTGGTGCACGAATTCATGCACAGGGGGCAGGTGTGTCCTTCAGCCTGGCCTGAGCCCTCTCCCAATCCAAGACCCCTTGGGGTATGCAGCAGTGTGCCAAGTGGCAGGTGGCCAGGGAGGAGCCCAAGCCGGGGCTGGGTGCCGTTCTGTTCCTGGCCCGCTGTGCCTGCCACCACTGCTTGGTAGTGCTTCCTGATGCTGCGGCAGCTGTGCTCACTGGCCATGAGCCAAGCTTCTGACTGAGTGGCGCTCCCCCTGTGGGAGCGCACTGACCACCAGGGGCAGCTCCTGTACCGAGAGTCTGCACCCTCATGGTCAGTGTATGTCATAGCGACTAGTTGACCAGTCATTCTAGTCATTCCAGTCATTCAGTCGTAATGGTTGCTTGGGCTTTTATATATAGAGATAGAGCCCAGAGCCAGCATATTGTGCTCATTACATACTAGTACTTATTAAACTAATACATTAAATGTGAGGGACGTTTATTTACATTAAGGTCCTCATTCTGTCTTACTGAATGACATTGTGAGTATGCTTTCCTTCCACAAGCAGGCAGGCTCCTCTCCCCCTCCAGCTTATATGAACCCAAACTAGCATTATTATACATGAACACTTGCTATAATCTATCCCTAGAGTCTTACAGAAATTAAAATTTCCTGACCACCTTTGAACTCAGCTGTCTGGAGAATTGATATGATCCATAAACCACAAAGTGGAGGGCATCCCTATGGTTGGTCATAGTTCACCTGGGATGGGAAACTTCTCTGGGACACATTTACTAGAAGGAATTTGTCAGTGTTATAAATCCTAATGAGTGATCTAAAATGTCTTGAGCTCTCTCTGTGATGTGGAGGAAAGGTTCAGAGGACATCTTTCATAAACATACTTCAAAGACAGTAGTAAATTTTAAGTTTATACTAGGTCACATATAATTTAAGTACATTTTCAGTATACTTAGATAAAAAGCTTTAGGCCTAGCTCTCTAGATGTTTAGAACTCCCATTAAAATAATATATATACAGTAATTTATATATATATACAAAATATAGTCACATATATTTTTACTGTATATTAGTAAAAAAGTATGAGACTTTTCTAAGTTTAAATTCCTATTTAGACTAATAAACTAAATTTGGTGGTTAAAAAGTAAGTTGGAAAATAATAAGAATTTTTCTTTTTTTCCCATAGTATGTATGATTGATTTGACATAAGCATATTCACTATAAGGTGAGTTAAATATTATTAGCAATTGTATCAAGTAACAATATAAGAAGCTAGGAGAAAGAATAAAATGTTAAATCGAATAATATAAATTGGACAGAAATTCATAGATGCATTAATTAATTAAAAAGGTTAAACTCCAACTATGAGCCAAGCATTATGTTGGGTAGAGTAAAACAGACATAGTTCCTGTCTCATGACTCTTAAAACCCAGTGGAGGACACAGAAATCAATATAATAAATATAACATTTCAAAATGTGACCCACACTTTCAAGGGAAACCCAGGTCGCTCAGACAACACATAACGTGGAACCTATTCCTGACTGGGTTAATGCAGGGGGTGGAGGGGCTTTCCTGAAGCACTGAGGCCTGAGATCGGAAGGGTGAGGAAGGACAGAGGTAACCAGATGGGGCAGGTGGTTATAGTAAAGAGAGCACAGCATGAGCAAAGACCCAGGGTAGGAGGGAGCCCATGCTTTCCATGACCTGGAGTTGGCTAGTGTAGCCTGAACAGAAAGAACGAGGCACAAAGCAGTTGAAGGAGTTGCTAGAAGGTCTGCCTGCAGGTCACACAAGGCTCTGAAACCATGATAGAGACTTTGGTCTTTAGACTAAGAACAAGGAGAAGACTTGAAAAATTTTAAACATCAGGTGATTCTCATTGTAAAAAATAATAATAATAATTAATAAATAAATGAGAAACTTCTCTGCTTGCAACATGGAGACTGAACTAGAGCGAGGCAATAGCATTTGGGAAATAAGTTAAGGAAGCTTTTTCCCTGTCCCAGATGAAGAGGGACGGTAGTTTGCACTGGTGTGGCAAAAAGCACCTGAGTTTGAGCAGCACTGGGCAAGTAAAACTGGTAGTGTTCAGTCATCTGTTGGATGTCGAGGATGAAAGAAGAAGACGCAAAGGTACTTTCAGAATGAAAAAAGCTAAAGAACTCTGCGGCACTGTTATGGGTTGAATTGTGTAAGGGTGTCCTCCCAGAAAGATATGTTGGTGTCTTAACTCCTTTACCTCACAATATGACCTTATTTGGAGACTGGGCCTTACAAAAGTAATCAAGTAAAACCGAGGTCATTAGAGTAGACCTAAGCCAACAGAGGTGGGGCGAGGTGCAGAGACACAGGGAGAAGATGGTCATCTGCCAGCCAAGGAGAGAAGTCTGGAACAGATCCTTCCCTCCCAGCCTCAAGGAACCAACTGCACCCACACCTAGAATTCAGACTCCAAGTCCCCAGAGCTCTAAGACAATACATCTCTGTTGTTTGGGGTACTCTGTTTGTGGTGTTTTGTTGTGGCAGCCCTCGCTAACTCACACATACATATGTAGCCTGAGTCGTTATTTCCACCATGGACACAGCAAGGAATCATAAACAGAGAGTTCCGTTTTCTTTATGTGATCATCCTATGTAAGCAGGGCTCATGAACCCCAAACTAAGAAATTAACATGGTAGACTACTATTGACAAAAATGCCAGCTTTACTCAAATTCTACCAGTTTTCCGATCTTTTTCATGTTCTGGACCCAGTGCAGGATTCTACCTTGCATTTAGTCACAGCCTCTCCTAAGTCTCTATCTGTGATAGTTCCTCAGATTGGCCTTTTTATTCAAGACTTTGGCGGTTTTGAAGAGTACTTGTCAGGTATTTTGCAGAAAATCCTCAAACTGGATTTGCCTGCTATTTTCTTCTCATGATTTTTCTGGGGTTATAGGCTTGGGGAAGAGCACCAGACCGGTAGCATGCCCTCCTCAGCATAACATATCAGGGTTATTGATACCAACATAACTCCTTACGGGTGATGTTAACCTGGGTAACCTGGTTAAGGTAATGTTTGCAAGATTTCTCCAATGTAAAGTGACTATTTTTCCCTCTCCATACTGTAGTCTTGGGAGCCAGTCACTATGTCCTGAACACATCCAAGGGAAGGAAAAACTTTTAGATTTTATTTTTAAAGGCTAAAAGAAAATAGTCTTCATAGCATATCTGTTTCTCTATCTCTATATCTATCTAGCATTTTTACTACTGGCCTCACCCACCCATCAACACTGCACTGAAATAGCTATCCTGGTGTGATCCTGCTAGATAAGAACAGAGCCTCTGAGTGCTAAGTGTTGCTTTTAGATTGCAAGAAACTTACTAATGACTGAAAGGCAATGTGGAAATTGCAAGGTAGAGTATAAGATCAACAGAAAATGTTGGATAAATTCACAAAATGTTGCCTATAGACTTAGCAGATAAAAGTCAGTGTATGTTCTTAGATGACACACCTTCAAATAAGGTCAGGAAATTTACTAATTTGTGACAGCCTTGGCAAGTCACAGCATAATTACTAAGGGCAATTAAGAATGGTGATGAACAAGAAGCATGGGATCCACTAATTTAGATGGGTGAGGAGGTGTCCATCGCTGTTGACCTCTCACTAAGGTTGTATTTTGTATCCTGTCACAAATGATTAGCTATGGTACCTTTAATGGTTGAAACCACCTAGTGGTCCAGTGCCAGGATGTGCCCTTAGACATTGCTCCCTCACTGCAAACATCTCATGATGCAAGTCCAGAACACCTAACTGGCATTCTCAAGTTTATACGAATACCTTGGATCCCAGGAGAGATTAGAGTGAAAATTCCTGACTTTTCTCAAGTATTTATCCAGCTACCACTTCCTCCTTATTATATCCATCTAGTCTGAAGATAGGGACAAAATTGAGAACGTTATATAGCAGTTGGCCCAGATAAACCACACAGACCTAGTGACTACAGCTTGAACTGATAGCGATGACATGTTAATTAAACTCTTTGTTTTCACCCAGATTGCAGAACTATGTTATAAGGCTCATCCTATCTAATAATAGACAAGCGTGGTAATTGACCGTACCTTCGCTACGCCTCCCATTGGCTAATCAGCGTGATATGCAAATTAACCCAACCAAGATGGTGGCCGGCAGCCACGCAGCTGAAGCGAGTAGGAGGCTTGCTTGCTCCAGTGATGGAGGAAGCCAAGGTTCCCCACCTGCTGCAGCCCGGCTCTGAGCTCCAAAAGCAACAAAGTTTCAATTATAGAAGCTAAACAAACCCCAGATAGCTGCTTTCAGCAGGCCATGGCCTCAGAGCTGGAGCAAGCAGGAGCCTCTCAGCTCTCAGTGCCAGTGACAGCAACAAAGTTTCAATTATAGAAGGTAAATAAATCCCAGAATAAAAAAAAGAAAAAAGAAAAAAAGGAGAGGCTGGGAGCTTCAGTTGCCAGCCAGACTGAAAACGGCCCTCAGCCCCTCACCCAGACTGGCCAGGCACCCCAGTGGAAACCCCCACACTAAAGGGGGTGTGGCCAGCCTGAAAACAGCCATCAGACCCTCATCCAGGCTGGCCAGGCACCCCAGTGGGACCCCCACCCTGAAGGGGGTGTGACCAGCTGCAAACAGCCATCAGCCCTTCACCCAGGCTGGCCAGGCATCCAAGCAGGACCTCCACCCTGATCCGGGACACCCTTCAAGGCAAACCATCCGGCCCCCACCCATGCACCAGGCCTCTACCCTAAATAGTAAAAGGTTAATACGCAAACTGACCCTAACAACAGAAAGACTAGGAATGACTGGTCACTATTCCACACACTGACCACCAGGGGGCAGACGCTCAATGCAGGAGCTGTCCTCTGGTGGTCAATGCGCTCCCACATGGGGAAGCTCTGCTCAGCCACAAGCAAGGCTGATGGCTGCCAGTACAGTGGTGGTGGTGGGAGCCTCTCCTGCCTCCTCAGCAGCACTAAGGATGTCCTACTACAGCTTAGATCTGCTCCCCACTGGCAAGTGGACATCCCCTGAGGGCTGCCAGGCTGCCAGAGGGATGTCTGATTGTCAGCTTAGGCCCAATCCCCTGGGGAGCAGGCCTAAGCCAGCAGGTGGTCATCCCCCTAGGGGTCCCAGAGTGTGAGAGGGCACAGGCAGGGCTGAGGGACCCCTACCCCCCGAGTGCACAAAGTTTTGTGCATCAGGTCTCTAGTTATTACAGAATTCAACTTCATCTTAGGTAAAAACTGTTTCCCAAAAAGTTAACAACTCAAAAAATAAGGAGCACCAGGATCCAGACAATATATAATCTACCTAGAATATATTTCATTTTTGTTTTCCAACAGTATAAATAAGATTGCCCATATAAACCCTCAAAATGATATCAACTATTCTTATTTTATATTTTTACATTATTTTTCAACAGGAAATCACTGAGGAAAGTCTTTTCCACATTAGAACTCTTGAAAAACCTACTTAACCTTAGACTATTAAAGTCACATTTTAAAAATGAGACTAGGAGCAAACAAAATAACTAGCACATATTTGGAACAACAACAAAAAAATCTATTTAGATTGTTTGTTAAATTAGCAAAAATAATGAAATAGAAATTGCCAGATATTCCAGATGTTTAGGTGAACATTTTTTTAAAACTACATCAATTCATACTGCTGATCTTTTAGTCTGGCAAATAGGGCCATCTTCTGAGCTCAAAACACTTCCTGAATGTCAGAAATTAGCTTAGGCCTGGACACCTAGTGATGCACTAAATGGGTTATGTTTCTGTAACTTCATGCTTTCATACACTCAGGTAACCTGAACAAGGGAATTTATACCACATGGCAATAAATAATTCCCTGCTTCTTGCTGGTTAAATCAGCTTGATAAAGAAAGTACTTTCCTTACTTCTATTCTCCTTCCTCTCTTTCTCCCCGTCTGTTCCCTGGCATCTTCTCCATTATCACCACCTTTACCATCACTTCCTTCCACTGACCCTCCTCTATCATCAGCCCCTGTCTCTTTTTATTCCTGCAGTGTACCTCCTCCTCCTCATCCTTCTGAGAAAAACAAATGAGAGCCATTCCAAGTTACCCAGTACTGGAGTTTGAGGAGAAAACGAATGATTCCTCCACACTTGAATGGCTTGGGAAGAGAGTGGCATGTGGAGGACACCCCAGGAACTCTGGAGCTGTTCTTTACAATATCCTTTCAGTGAGAAATGCTGATCCTTCAGGTTTCATTCAATGTGCTTTAAAGTTATCTTTAGGCTTCCTTTTAATTTTTTAAAGTTTATTCACTTAGAAGCACATTCTTGAAATAGACTGTTAACCATAATTCTGAAAATTCACATAATACCTGTTGCCAAGGTAACACAATATGGGCTGATAAAGGGAACAGGGACCCCATTGATTATTTTCAAATTCTCAAGTCATATGAACGTGTGCAATGATATAGCTCTAATTAAAGCATGTCAGGGCCTTGGCCCACGTCTAAGGCTACTCAAATGTTTCTCCAGACACAGTGATATTTAATAATCTTTCAAAAATCTTTTTTCAGTTCTCTGGCTTAAATCAATGTTTGTTTCCTCCACTTACTTATGTACAACTTGTTATGTGATCTCTACAAGCTTTACCTGAAGCCTTGTCCACTTTTATTTGTTTTCCCTTTTCGAGACTTTGTGGTGGAGCCACTCAATTCTGAGTATATTTATTATAGGGAAGAACAAATTCCCTTATATTGCCGAACATACCAAAGGTTGGCATGAGTATCCAGAAGCCGCAGGTAATCAAACAAACAAACATGGATCCCACAGTCAATTTATCTCTGCATGTGGCCAACAGGGGAGAGGAATGCACTCCAGAACCTCAAAGTTGTATCTTTTCACACTACAACATGCTGAAAACATTCAATGATTCCCTATTTTGTCATTTTGCTATAATTATGCTATACAGTAAATATGACTATATACCTAAGTTCTCAGCACAGTTTAGAAATGAGAAGTAATGGCATTTCCTGATATAAAATGTGATAGAGACATTTTAATTTTAATAATAAACTGCTGTGCACTTGGCTGACTAGGTTCCACCTGATCTAATGGGTTTATAACAGATAATATGGATTATGAAATGTATTATTGTTATGATTGCCACCAATTTACTGAATATCTATCACTACCAAATGACCTCATGGTGCACTCACAAAGAATAAAAGCTCATGGCTGTTCAATTTTAAGAATATACAAAATCACAGATTTGGGAATCTTAAGGGATTAATATCAAAATAGTGCATAACAGCGCTTGTACATATTTACAGCATATTTGTCCCCAGGTAGTCAACAAAAGAAAATAGATTTGTCCAAGAAAACAGATTCAAATTCTAAAACGTGACCAAAATACTGGAAAGAGGTATAAGGAGAATGGCAACCACTTCTTCTGATAGAAAATCATGATTTGATCATTTGTGTTTCCATGTTTATTAACTAAATCCAAGGGCCCAGCCAGTTGGTGTCCCCAAAAGAGTTACGCTGGGTGAATACAACCCAGAAACATTCCCAGGAGGTGTCAGTGAGGGAGCACTCAGCAAGTACACACTGACTCCCATGGGGATTCACTGGGTCTAGGACCCCTCTGGTTAACACAAGACCCTCCGAAGCAAGCAGGAAGGCGCCCCATCCTGAGCATAAATAACGCTTAAAGCCCCCTTCCTATGAGCAGAGCCACCATGCTTTCCTCTATCAAACTATACAGCTTTGAAAAATTTTTTTCAGGAAACACCAGAGTATGAGCACTGTCACAACATATGTGGAGGACCGAGGTGATAAAAGGCAATGACTAAGTATGTAGCAGCAAAGGCGGGATGGAAAGAAGCATTCTCACCTTTGCTGGGTGTCATACCTAAAGAGAAGAGAAAAAAAAAATGTTTCTGTAAGGAATTTAGGACAGACTTATACTCTCCTCAGACATATGAAGTCAAAGGTAGAGTAAAAAGAGCAATGAACTTGGAGTTTGAAGGTCTGTCAGGATTTTCGTTTTGATTTTGCAACTAACACATTTGCTAAAAATGTGCAAATTATACCACCTTCCAGTGCCTTGGTTGTCTCATCTGGGAAACGAAGAGGTTTGAACTATCGGCTATCTGAGCTTGCCTTTTGGTCTACTATTCTTTGATCTTAAAATAAAAATACAGGAAAAGTCTGTGAGGGCAGCCGTCATCTTTGTTCTTTCTTTTTCCCATAAGGGTCCCCAGTACCTCCTGCTCCCTGAGAGCTGTCAAATGAGCAAACTGAGGAGCCAGACTCAGACCTCCTACAAAGCCATCCCATGACTTTCAATGTTTGAATTTCAGCTCCCCCTTTCTTTCCCTCCAACTTTGAAGGGCATTTTACCTCATTCTCTCATCCGTATATGTTTCCTATGTCCCATCTTCTGTATAGAACCATTAGTTCAATAACTAAAGAGATTCCCTTTACCATTATTAAAACAGACAACAACAAAAAGCCATGTACCTCAGCAAGTCCAGAGTTTTCATAGTGGCTCCACAAATAGTTCTCCCCATTCCTTGTTTAAAATACCTTCAATGTGTCGCAAGTGGTCCTGAGGCCACCTAGCTTTGCAGGGGAGAAGTTAGTGGCCTAGAAAGGCAGATGCTCAAAACCTGACATAATTTGTGGGTAGAAGAGCAAATGTAAGATGCCAGAGCTAATTGCTGTCGGTAGCCCCTAGGGACTCCTGTCTAGCGGATACTGCTGACAAAACTTTCCATCAGACATAAATGAGGGCTTTAAAAATATCCCAGGATTTGGTTTGGGCAGGCATGGCAAAAAACAAATCCCTAAAATCCCTATTATATGTGCATCTCAAATCAATCCTTTAAATACTCAGTGACTCTCACAGGTTGGAGGTGTTTTCTCCTCCTGAATGGGTGCCTTATTGGCTGGCCTCAGAAGACAAGGTTTATGGCAAAAAGAACTCATCAGAACACTTTCTTGATTAGAACTCAGGGAGACTAGTAGTTCTCGGCTCTTTCTGACCTCTCTACTGCCTTCAAGTTGGGTGTTGTGCTGAGGAAGGAGCACGGATGGAGTGTAGGTGTATACTCTGGTTATACCCTGTAACCAGTGGAATATAACAAATGTGAGATTTCTTGAAGGAGCCCAACCTTGTTGAGTCTCCGGCCCTATTCACCAGACCCTGGAAGAAAATGAACTTGCAGCTGTGATCATGAATTAATAGACAGAACATTCAAAACCAGAAGCTGATTTCCTTACTTATAATTTTCTACTTTCCTTTTTTGCTGTTAATGCCAGTAATCAATGAAAGTATTTGTGTTTGAGTGAGATTTCTGTCCCTCCCTCTGCATTGTTAGTGTTGGCTTTGGGATCCCACAAGCTTCTCTCTATTTGTGAGTCAAGAACTACACCCCGAGGTGCCATGGTTTAGAGGAAAACCAGGAATAAGGCCAGGGAAAAAGGCAAAGCAAGAATGAAAAGAATCTAACCTCTAGAATAAAATAAACTTGTTTCAACTAAGGATTATTTAGTCAGAAAATACTACTTTTTCTTGACTTAACTGAATTTATTATTTCAGTGTCAATGCGTGTATATAAATTAATCATCTCTGAAAACATGCTTTTTTTCAACCTAATGTAAGTTCCCTTACCACACAAGGACATTCAAGGACATGCTATTTGAATTGTAGGGGGAACACTTGCAACATGTAGCTCATAATCAAATGTCAATATGGAGCCTAATGTCATTGTTAACTTTTGTAAAGTGGTCTCTATGCAAGTTCTATTACATAATTTTATTTGATTCTCACAACAACACAATGATGGGGTATAAAAGTAGTGAAACTTAGACTCAAAATGTTCATGTAGCCTTTATAAGGCCACACAGCAGTTAAAACTACTGAGTCCATGTGATCACAAAGCCAGTGATCTTAAGGACTACTTTACAGTGTGAAATAAAGGCCTGTGGGATTTTCTGCAGGTGAGATTATGTGCAATGTGTAGTCATGAGGTGAGAGTACTGAGTGAGAAGTCAGTAAGTATGGATGTGAATCTGGATTCCATTGTGCATCCATTACATAACATTCACTAAGTCATCAGTGCCCTTATCTGTGAAATGGGCATAATTGATTTGTTGTTCTTGTTTTAAAATACAGTTTTTTATTGATTTCAGACAGGGAGAGGGCGGGAAAGAGAGAGAGAGAGAGAGAGAGAGAGAGATATCAATGATGAGAGAGAATCACCTATTGGCTGCCTCCTGCATGCTGCACACTGGGCTATTAAGCCTGCAACCTGGGTATATATATATATATATATATATATATATATATATATATATATCCTGAACAGGAATCGAACCATGACATCCTGGTTCACAAGTCGATGCTCAACCACTGAGACACCTCGGCCAGGCAGGCATAATTGTTTGACGAACCTGAGGCCTGGGTTATCCTGAAGGCCAAATGAGAAATAAACACTAGCACTCAGGAAACTGTAAAAGCTCTAAATATAAAGTTTGATTATTTCAACATTATAAAGAGATACATTACCATCCTAGTTTCTTAAATGATAGATAATGATGTAAATAAGAACAGAACCGAGTCTTGCAGACATAAGGAGAAGTAAACGGAATAATGCAGAATAAGAGAAACAAGATCCATTGGAGGGGAAAATATATGAGAAAGGTTGGTGGGCTCCCATAGCAGATGGAGCTCAGGGAAACCACACACAGCCCAGAGGCATTGTCTACCACACAAGATCCAGAGGAGTCAGCCTTTCCAGGCCAGACAGAAAAGCAGATCTGCTGGGGCAGAAAATTATTTGACACTCTCTGGACTCTCACAGTCTATTTCTTAGGATTTAGAGAAATATAAATCTGATCATTAAGTCTTAGACAATAAAAAATATTGTGTGCAAGTAAAAAAGTGAGGTAAACATGGGATGGAATTTGAAATGAGCCAGCAATACAAATCTTGTTCCAAAAAGGAAGGCTTTATGTACATCTCTGTGGATGGAGTTAACTTCCTGCTCTTGAACATTAGCCAACCATAGAAGCCTCCATTTTTACACCCATTCTCTCCTTAACCCCCTGTAATTCACATTTTGTCCTCAGTAGAATAGGATTCTGATTTTTCCCCCATTTCCTAGAGTGGTCCATCTCTGAAAACTGTATTTTTTACTTCTGACCTTTGAGGGAGGTTATAACACAGTCTCATGTCTTGGCTCTCTGTCCTTTGTCCTGTACATATTCAACTTTCAATATGTTGTATCAGCTCATGACTTCATACTTGTATATACATGGCTTTATGCTATTAGCTCCAATGGGCCACCTTTACCGAGCACTGGCTCTGTATGAGCACCACAACCTTCTAGTTCATATCCCACTGTTACATACAACTCATTATTCATTCTCTCAATCGCCTTATATAATATCTCTGCTATTTCACCTTCCTTCATATTGTCAGTTATGTTACCATTTTCCAATGAGCCAAGGTCAAAACCTCTGAGTTGATCACATAAAAAAAAATCAACCCCTTTGACACAACTAGGAGAATTATGTAGACAGATGACTCTCACATCTAACCTATACATCATATTTACCCCCTTCTTCTTGATCCCATAAAGTAAATGGAGCTGCTCCATTATTTCTGTGCAGTATTTCTCCCACCCACTCACCAACCCATCTTTACCTTCCTTTTTCATTGGGCCCTAATTTACATCCTTTAACTTATGACAGTTGACAGATTTTTCTCTAACTGAAACCAGTGTCTCTCACCTTTAGTCTTTCTAATGAATTGTTTACATGCTTCCAGATTTATATTCCTAAATTTTTAAAGTCAAATCTTCCCCTAATAAATATTGTCATTGGCTCACAGATCTTAAGAGGAAAATCTCACAAGAGATAGGTCATTCTTTTCAAAATTTTATGTCCTTACACCCTACCAAAACCCTTAGGTTCTCTCAAAACAATTATTTTGTTTCATTGCCTTTACACACATCTTGTATTTTCCTGCCTTTGTGCCATCCATCTTGTGGTATGTCCTAACAATTTTTGTGTATGTGCCTATAACCTTTTAACTCTGAGGTATTATGCCTCATATAAACTTTAAGTCCTGCTTTCATTACCTTCCATTTGCTCTTCTGAAACTATAACTGTCATACATGTTCTATATATATCTAATTTAATGTGTAATTTACAAAAGTAAATGCATATTATTAAACCAGAATAATTTGTCCCAAGGAGCCCTATCATGATGTAAATTCAGGTCCTCTGAGTTTCACCTTGTAGTTCCCTGTCAGTTTGAGAAAACATGTAGACATTTCATGACCTGAAGGTCAACCCACTCAGGTTCATGGACAATAGTCCTATGTAAACAAACCCAGTGTCTCATCTTATCTTCGTACCCATCCATCAAGCTGAGAAACCTTAAGCTGTTGCAGATGCTCCCTGTGGCCACCTCCCATGTCTAACACTCCTAACCTTGGCAGAGGTACCTCCTTTCCTTTCATGTGGTGAGAGAAATGCTGGGGGTAGATCATAACCTCAACGCAGCAGGAAGACAGTGTTGGACTTCTACCTGCCTCCTCTGAGACACAGCTACAGAGCCAGGCACCTGCTGTTGGATGAATGCCCAGTGCCAGGGAGTGCTCGTCAGCACATGAGGCAGAGCTCTGCCAGAAATCAGTGAGGCTCCATGTTTCCATGCATAAGTTAAGTTGCAAATGCAGCAGAAACAGGAACAAATATAGGACTAACCCCATGTGTGTTTGGGAGCGGTGGTAGGATGAGAAGGTAAAGGCAAAGAAGGACATGGCAGACTACAGGAAGGATGGCCTTGGTTGCTGTAGCAGGAATCTGAAAGTTTAAGTTTTAGTTCAGTTTCTTAATAACCAAGTTTCATCTGTTAAAAACAAGATTGGTTTTCCCCCTGTTTATATGTTTATAATTCTAGGAAAGAAAGTATCAGAGAAAAGAGAGGAGGAGAGAAAATGACTGCAGTCTGACCAGGTAGATTTATCCATCTAGCCAATCCTACAATCTTCTGCTATCTTCCACATATTAGGAAATAAATGAGGAAGGGTTATAGAAATTTACCACTCCTTTTATGCTTTCTTCTTTTGTCCCTTCCTTCCTTCCTTGCTTCTTTTGTTCTGCTTCTTTTCAATACCAGCCTCAGCTGCCATCAAAGACTCACTGGGGCCCTATGGGAACAACTCCTGTGGTGCCCAGCTCCTTCTTGTCAAAGGTAAACAGAGGTCAAGTTGGAATGGCAGCCAAGAGCTTGGCACTGGCCAGAGTAAGGATCACGAGATGAGAACAGCAAATCAGGGCTCACCCCGCTACCTGGAGCCAGCTCTTCTCACATCCCTCATTGTCCCCATGTTACATTCTGCCAGGACCTGGGGCTGAGCTTGGCAGTGATAAACTGTGGCCAAAATACCTTCAAATGATCAGGAAAGCAACATAGCAGTGAGACAGGCCTGCGCTGCTTGCCTAATGTCTTCTGATCATCTCCCCGGCATTAGAAGCATCCAAGTAGAGAAGGGTGACCTCGCAAAACCCCTGCATCTCAAAGATCTTCTGATCTTTCTCTAGATCAGAGTTGCTTAAGCCCCAAACATGACACTTGAAAGAAAAGAAAATCCTAACCTTAGTTCATTAGCAATCACTGTTTCTCTCTCCCTTTCTGCTCACGTTGCAGTGTTGGTCTCTACTTGTTTCAAGTATGTGCTTTGGGAAGAAGCCTTTCAAGGTGCTCCCAAGTTAAAGTAAAAATGACAGGAGATTTATGTTTCAAGTAGCTTTGTGAATGACGGTTGTGTACAACTTGGGGTTAATGTTGAGAACACAAGGATATCAGCAGAATTAATGAAGGTTGCTAATCATTATGATCTAGTTTCTGCCATGGATCCCTGCATACACATTGCATTCAGTATATTTGTGCTTCCTGAGGAGAGAACGTGGGATATATATATGGACACACACACACACACACACACACACACACACACACACACACATTTCCTTCATGTCCCCACCTACTAACCTTCAGGTAGGGAGCAGAAGACAGTGATGAATAGACTCCAGGAAAGAAATTTAAACAGGATCTAGGAAAAGCAGATTTTGGACATCTTGCCAACCAATCTGTTAATTAAGTCAAAGGTAAGTCTAGTTATTTTCCTCCAGTATTCCTTCCCTATATTTTCCAAAGTTTCCTTGCATAATTCCACAGAGAGTAAGAGATTGCATAATTAAAAGGAATTTATTCATATATCCAATATCATACATGGTGGTACTGAGCACGCACAGGTCAATTATTTACGCTGTTAATGTATCCCTTCTGTAAGATGAGATAAGCACATGCCAGGATGCCCAGGAAAGGTGGCTGAAGAATGGGAAATGGAAACACACAATATGGCAGCAGATAATGAAGACAGTAAAGATAATAACATACTAATTTATCAAATATTTACCACATGCTAGGCCTTGTGCTAAAAGCATTGCATGTATGGCTCTAACAACCTGGAAACAAAGATACACAAAAAATATAATATTCAAAACCATGTTCATTTCACTCATTCTTTATATTTCTCTTGTTTCTCATGTCACTAGCATACTATGCAGAATAAGTGGCTGGGAGGTATTGTTCAAATTCTAGCACCGGTCCACACAGTTTATGTAAACCTGGAAAATTCTTTAACCTCTCTAAGCACCTCGTTTTTATTTTATAAAAGAAAATATTAACATTTTTCTTACAAGGTTATTGTTAAATTTATATGCATTACCTCATAGACCTTGAAACAATATGTTAGATTTGGGTGCTTAAAAATGTTAATACCATCTGACACCAAGACCTTTTGTTCCCCCCAAGGTCTTGATTTCTAATATTCTTCTCCAATCAGAGGAACCAGGGTTCCTTAAAGAAATGGCTCAAACTAGGACTGGGGCAGTTAATAGTCAAGATGAACCTGAAACATTTTACAGTGCCAGAAAGAAAGGAAATTCTCACAAACAAATACTCCAGTGCCCCACAGTGATGGAGAGGTATCAAAGAGACACAGGAAACAATTGATTGACCTCCCATTAGCTAAAGCTACACAATTTGAACAATAAAATAAAATAGTATTGGATTATAATCCAAACTATAAAATAAACAGATATGAGTCTATACTGTTATAAATGACTAAATTATTAACCAATGAGGAAAATGGGTAAATTTCATGTTCAAAACATGACTTCCTCTCTTTCCTTAAGTGTGGTTTGTGGATAGTGATTTTATTCCAAAAAGTATAGTGTGGAGAGAGGAAATAACAGTAACTTTACAGGGGAGAAACCTGACAAACACTCCCTCAGCCAGGTGATCAAGGTCAACATCAACAACGATAAGTCATATTGATAGTATACACCCTTGATATGATGTGTTGAAAAACGATAAGTCATATTGATAGTATACACCCTTGATATGATGTGTTGAAAATGGTACTTTACCTCTGTGGTTTTCTTCCCCAAAACCCATAACCTCAATCTATGAGAAGAATATCGAACACATTTCAGTTGAGGGATTTTCAACAGAACACCTGACCAGTACTCCTTAAAACTGTCAAGGTCATCAGGAACAAGGCAAGTCTGAGTAACTGTCACAGTCTAAAGAAGCCTAAGGAGACATGACTAACTGTAATGCAGTTTCCAAATGGGATCTCGGAACAGAAAAAGGACATTAGGTAAAAATGAGGAAAATCTGCGTAAAGTATGGACTTTAGTTCATAACAATGGATCAACCCTGGTTCATTAATTGTAACAAATGTACCACACTAATGAAGATGTTAATAATAGAAAGAAATAGGTGTGCGGTATTTGGGAAAGTCACTATACAATCTTTGAAGTTTTTATGTAAATCTAAAGCTCTAAAATAGCTCTGCTAGTGTTGCTCAGTGGTTGAACATCGACCTATGAACCAGGAGGTCACTGTTCGATTCCCAGTCAGGGCACATGCCCAGGTGTGGGCTGGATCCCCAGTAGGGGGCATACATGAGGCAGCAGAGCAATGATTCTCATCATTGATGTTTCTCTCACCCTCTCCCCTTCCTCTCTGGGATCAATATATTTTAAAAAAAATACAGAAAACTGCTCTAAAATAAAAACCTAAAAGTTTAAAAGTATTTTGAAATGTTGGATCCTTCTTTTCTTTTATAATGATCGATGGATAATTGTGAATGCAGGGGAAGCATTCACAGCAGAGGTGCTATAATTAGGCAGTGAGGGTAGCTGTGTATTTAAAGAGGCCTTCACTACATGTTTTCTCTTTACTTTCCCGAGTCCCTAACAGGCCAGAGTTAGGAAACCTCAGTTAAAAGGAGAGTCTGTTTAGGCCTGAATGTGGAAAGCACATGGTGACAAAGTGGGTTTAGGAAAGATTTCCAAAGAGCTGAAATGGAGGAAGTGTGTTTTGTTGTTGTTATTGTTGTTTTTAAGGCCCTGTGCTCAGGACATGAGTTACTGTCATTGACGGTAGAGGTGTTTGTTTGGTTTTTTGTTGTTTTGTTTTTTTCAAATAGAAAGGATGAAACCTCACTCCACACTCAGTAAGGAGGCTACTTGGAGACAACTTCTACTCACAAGTATACCGAGGATCGCCTGAGGCAGGCCAGGTTAAAGAGAGAGAACGGGAACTGCAGGGACAAAGGGGAAATGAGCTGTCTGAGGAATAGGGAGAAAACTGATCTATACTTTAGCAACAACAAAACGTCTCAGCTCAGGGACATCTCTGTGCTGGGGTCCCAGCTCAGCCTTGTGCATTTCCAATTCCCTCATTTCCCAAGTCTTTGTATCAGCAAAAGACAGATGGTCTATGACTGCCAGGCAATCAGAAAAACTGCCAAGTCAAGGAAACTTGGTGGAGTGAAAAGCTGTGGTAATCCCTGTTAGCTGAAGAATGAGGGCAACTTGCAGAGCTGGGGAGGAGCGTGCTCTACACACAATAGCTCTTTTTCATGAAAAGGTATGTTTACAAGCCTGCAACTAGCACCCTTCCACCCCGGGCCTCCTCCCGCTCCCACTTCTGGAGCTATGAGTCGGGGAAGCCCATCTATTATATCTCAGGCATGCGAGCTGACTATAAAAAAGGCAGAGCTGATTTATTTCTGTTGTGTGGAACACAAGCTCTATTGGCATCTGCTTTTCACTGCAAAAGCTGAGCATTCAGATCTTAAAGCTACAGCTCAGAGAAGTTATGCTAACTTCTACAGATGATTTTTTTCAGAGACCGTGTACTCCACAGCTATCAAAACTATCATCTGCATCAACTAATTACTAATCACCTCCCTTCCACCTTCAATGTCACATGGCTCTATAGCAGTGATGGTGAACCTATGACACATGTGTCAGAGGTGACACGAAAACTCATTTTTTTGGTTGATTTTTCTTTGTTAAATGGCATTTAAATATATAAAATAAATATCAAAAATATAAGTCTCTGTTTTACTATGGTTGCAAATATCAAAAAAATTCTATATGTGACACGGCACCAGAGTTAAGTTAGGGTTTTTCAAAATGCTGACACACCGAGCTCAAAGGGTTCGCCACCACTGCTCTATAAGAATGGTTAACATCTAATAAGAGAGATGGTTGCTCTATAAGAATGGTTAACATCTCTAAGAGAGATGGTTGCTCTATAAGAATGGTTAACATCTAAGTCAAGAGAGCTTGGGAAAGTTGGTAGTGAAAGCAGAAAGGAGCGGCAATTATATCATAAAATTGGGAATTCATAGTACAAATGCCATATTATGGCAGACCAGTACTATGCAGTTGCAGAGTTTAGAGATAAAATGCCTCATCTGACACTTAATTCAGTGGCACCCAGGTGAGTGATGTTCTGGCTGTGAACTCAGAGGTGTCAAAAATTTGGGGGCCTCCTATATTTCTGCTTGGTCAATTTTTGTAGCCTGTGGAGGAATTCCAAACTCCAATCTACAAGTCTCTATGCAAAGCCATGTATAATGGAGCACTGGGAAAATGGACCAATGAAGGCAGAATCTAGGTAGTCATATTGGATTCCAGCCTCTCCTCTGTTAGCCAAACAGCCCCCAAGTCATCTCTCATTCCACAGACCTTGTGCTGGGGAATCATCCAAGGAGGCTATCTTAGCTCCAGTCTCTCTAATCTCCATGCCATCAGTTTGGCAATGGTGGCAATCTCTTGTGATGCCACTTGGGTCCTGTGTAACCTATTTGTTCAGAAATCTAGATTTGCATCCGCATCAAGTCTCCTCTCCTCCATCAGACTATCTTTCAGTGAATTTCCTAGCCTGGTCCTGTGGCTCCTTGCTCACAACCAGGCCCTCCTTTGTCATCTTGCCAACCAGTTCACTGTCTCTGAACTGTAGCATGTTCATTCTCACAGCAGGGTTCAGGGCACTCCTGCTGCCTGGAACACCCTTCTCATCCTTCCTCCTTAGCAAGGCCTGAGCAATGCCACACAGTGTCAGCCTTCCCCATGGATTCTCATTTTGATTCTCATTTCGTGTCATGATTTCCATCATGCATCATTTGAGTCAAAATTCTGTTATTTTCACTTATTTCACAAAGAATATTGATTATTTTGCCACAGCTGGTTTGGCTCAGTGCCCTTGATTCTGGTCAAGGGTACATACCTTGGTCGCAGACTTGACCCCCAACCTTGCTAGAAGCTCCTGAGGGAGGAAACCAATCCATGTGTCTCACATTGATGTTTCTCTCTCTGTGTTTCTCCCCCTGCCTCCCACTCTCTCTAAAAATAAATGGGAAAATACCTTCCGGTGAGGATTAACAAAAAAAAAATATATATATATATATAGAATGATTATGTTTATATATGATCTCACACTAAAATTTTATGTAGTTTCATGTTTTCATCTTTCTTCAGCAGTTAAATATTGTTTCTCAAGGAACAGAAAGTATGACCATATTGCATTGTTACCTTAAAAATCTTAGGTCTCAAAGTTGGGGCTCATGAAGATATGGACTAGTTGACAATTAATTGGAATCCTCTGTGGTAAAGTGAAGAAGTTTTGGAGTCAACCCTTCTGTCAAATATCATCTTTGCCACTTTCTAAGCACCTACCTCATCATATTGCTCTAAGGCAGTGGTTCTCAGCCTTCTGGCCCTGTAAATACAGTTCCTCATGTTGTGACCCAACCATAAGATTATTTTCGTTGCAACTTCATAGCTGTAATGTTGCTACTGTTATGAATCATGATGTAAATAGCTGATATGCAGGATGGTCTTAGACGACCCCTGTGAAAGGGTCATTTGACCGCCAAAGGGGTCGCGATCCACAGGTTGAGAACTGCTGCAAGGGCTAGAGGAAACATCACATGAAGCACTTAAACAGTACCAAACACAAATCCAGCACTCATTCAGTGGGATTTGTTTTGTTGTTTCTGTTGTGACTGTTATTAGCTTTATCTCTCTCGTGTCCAGTAATAAATCTCATCAGAACAGGAATGTGTGCTAGATCTTTCTTCCATCATAGATTCCTTCTCATCCTTTCTCATACAAGGGCTCTCCACTGATGTTTCTCCTGAGAAACATTGCACTACATGTACCATACTGTCCTGCCTGTCTCTGCTCTCCCCCATCTTTTTTGGGTTTTGTTTTTTGGAAGATGGTTTCTTCTGAAAGGCAACTTTGCTGGACTTCCCTAACATTCTCTGGGGCAAGAAACACTGGCACTAGAAAAGAGCTGTCTGAAAAGAGCAGGGAGGTCCCAGGGTGAAGATGCTTTAACTCAACCACCTGCTGACTTGACGGTCAAAGCCATATGCTACCTGTGGAGACATCCTACAGGTAGACATATGTATGCCTCATGGTGGAAACGGTAATCGGCACTACCAACTAAAAATTAACATTTTGACTTATAAAAAAAACAACCCAGAAACAATCTCATTCTGTCTGCAATTATCTGAAACATTTCTATTAGGCCACCATCCCTTCTCTGGATGGACACATTATTGCTCCGAGACTTGTGGGGGATCCATTGTGAGTCAAGGCCTTAAGTACCCTCTTGCCAGCCATCTTTTTAGTATCGGTCCTTTGACAAGATAGAGTTTATCAGGTCGTCCTGTTATCAAAGTGGACATTGACTATTTCTCTCTGCTTAGGCAAGACTAACCTCCAAAATGTCACAGACCAGTCATTCACAGCCACATAAAAGGTCTTCTATTATTACCACCACTCTATTGATTCAATCTTTGTCATCTACCTTGCCCTATTTTTCCTTCTCTCCTCCTTCTCAGTCCAGCTCTTATTGTCCTGTCAGACAGATTTGGAGACCTGTGGATCCAAGACCAGCCCCTGAGGACCACGTGAGCAGCAGGGCCATCTGGAGAGGCAACACTCTCCTCACTCATATGCTCTCACTCACCCCTCCCTCTGCTCACACTTTACCCCCAGTGGATTGTGTTGAAGGCATGAAACGATCCTGGCAAGGTCACACTGTTTGGTTCTGCTGTCAGTTTAAATTATGTCTCAGCTTTTATATCTAAATCAAAATACAAGAGAATTAAAAAAGAGAGAGAGGATAGAGAGACAGCAAAGAGATATGGCAACATCCTACAGTGAGTGGAGAAATAACATTTCTTTTTTTTTTTAAATATATTTTATTGATTTTTTACAGAGAGGAAGGGAGAGAGATAGAGAGTTAGAAACTTCTATGAGAGAGAAACATCGACCAGCTGCCTCCTGCACATCCCCCACTGGGGATATGCCTGCAACCCAGGTACATGCCCTTGACCGTAATCGAACCCGGGACCCCTCAGTCCGCAGGCCGACGCTCTATCCACTGAGCCAAACCGGTCTCGGCAGAAATGACATTTCAATTGGCCAATTGATTTGTTTCCTTGACAGCTGCCCCCCTCATGCACCCCAAGAGGTTAACATACACAAACTCTGAGTCTACTCCAAGCCTCTGTAGATGGAGCATACACCTTCTTCTGGTGTGTAAGACAATAAGATATTTTCTATGATGATCAGAATACTAAATTATTTTTAGATGATGATTTTAATAAAATTCTTGATATTAAGCTATTTTTTCTCAGAATTTATTATTGCAGTTCAATAAAATTTCTTAAGTTCTTATAGAATATGTGTGCTTTGTAGTGCCTATATTTTGTTCAGTTCAGCTCAGCCATTACCAAGACTAAATTTTAAAGCTATATTCCATTATTGGGCTGTGTCTAAATAACATTTTATGAAGCCAAGGGTAAGAAATGGCTTATTTACTGCATGTGGCAGCTCTCCATTGGCCCTGAATTTTATATGCCCTATTCAACAAAAGGATAATGCTATTTGTTTTACAAGGAGTTTGCTTGCAGACTTTCACTGAAGCATACCCACAGAGAGTTAAGACATCTGTCCATTAGTTGTTGTGTTTTTTTAAAAAACAAAAACAAAAACCTTCAAAATGTATTGCAGTGGTCATAAGAAAAGTTGGTAGAATTAGGGGCAAACACTGAAAAGTACTATACAGGTGTGAGACAGCACCCCATTTAAACATGGTGTGAAATGGTATTTTACTGACAAGATCACCATTTCATTAAAAATAAATTACAGCTTTACTTATTAATTCTGAGATCGTCCTTCCTCCGCTAGAATAGTCTACTGGTTTTATAACCTTTCCTGAGTCTATTTTATACTGAAAATGTTTTTAAGCTCTTATAGTGGCCTCCAATTTTCCTTGCTTATCCTCACGTGGTGTTTGATTTATTCTGATCCAGCCATGACACATAACTAGCATTTCTAACAAGGGGTTTTCATTACAATTAGTAAACAAACATTAAAAAACAATGACTGCCCTCAAGTCATTTACAATTAGTTAAAGTTAGAAGTGCTAGTGTATTTCCACTCTACTACTATTTGGTCACTAATTGATAAGTTTCTAAATTTCTCAGAGCCTCAGGTTTTGTTTTTTGTTTCTGTTTTAATCTTAGAGTGACCACTACTTACACAGGTACTTTACAGAATGTTTATAAAGGCTAAACATGATAATATGGCATTGATTTTTAATTGTCAAGCTTTATTTGATTGCAAGATATTATCAGGATAGAATAATGATTTTGACTTTGTTGTCACCAAGTACTAACCCTGCATGTCAGTGATTTTCAACTGGTGTGTCACAAGAATTTTTAAAACATTCAGTACCTGCTTATTTAGTCAGGGGCACTAACCTCTTTTCGCTTAGGTTGTCAAATAACAAAAATGACAATAGCCAGCACAACAATAGCCATCTGGTGTGAATAAGACAAAATTATACTTCTATTTTTTTGTCACATCAGTGAAAAACACAATATATATTTTTTAGTGTTCCACAGAATTTTAGAATTTGAGATGAAAAGGTTGAAAATTGATTTTCTGCATTAATAGGCACTTTGAGTCTCAAATTCTGCAAAGACAACTTTATTTACTAGGTAAGAGAACATTATAATATTTTAGTTAATTATATAAACTCCTGAATTATGTCTAGTGAAATAGCCAGTGGTTAGATGAAAACTGGTGATAGTGTAGATATGAAATGGCTGGTCGTTACTTTGAAAACCCTCTTTGGGGTAATAGGTTAAAGTGGTAGGTTCTTACAATCCTCCACCGGAGTAGTAACAATTGCAGAGTGTTGTTAGTCTTGCTTCCCCTTTATGCCAACAGCAGGAGAAATGCTGACTTAACACCCCCTATATCCACTACCCCCCTCTTGGGCTATGACAATAAAATGATCAATTGTAAGACTTCGGTACCAAATATCTCAGAAGCAATATGCTTTAATTTTCTTGTCTCACTGAAACTGAACCATGTTTACTACTTTAACTATTAGGTGGTAAAATATAGATGTCTCTTGAGCATAGGTACCAGAATACAATGATACCATTTCTTCATCCAAATTTAACCTTATATTTATTTGGTTTATTGCAATCAGAAGTCATTATATTTCGAAGGTTTAGAGTACAAGATTTTCACAAGTTGCTGATGTTACCTAACTCCAAACTGAAATAGAGAAAAAGAGGGAAGTTACTCTGAGAATTTGGTATAGTTTACATGGAAACTTAGTTGGTGATTTACTTAACTTGCATAAAATAACTACCCTTCATTGTCACATAAAAGATCAGGAGTTTTTTGTTTGTTTGTTTTGTTAATCCTCACCCAAGGATATTTTTCCATTGATTTTTAGGGACACTGGAAGAGAGTACAGGAGACAGAGAGAGAGAAAAACATCAATGTGAAAGAGACAAATCAATTGGTTGCCCCTCCTAGAGCTTTGGCACAGTGAAAGAGATGGGAGAAGATATATAAAGCTTTAGCTTCATTAGCCTTAAGGCAAATTGACCTCTAGATGCATCTTATAACTTTAAGTACTTTTGAAAACAAAAGAAAAATACTTATCCAAAAATGAAAATATATCACATAACCCAAGGAAACCTATAAATCAGGTATGGTACTAAGAATTTTAGTATTTGATCAGTCAATTCAATTTTTTGAATATATATTTTTAATTGATTTCAGAGAGGAAGGGAGAGGGAGAGAGAGATAGAAACATCAATGATGAGAGAGAATCATTGATTGGCTGCCTCCTGCCCACCCCACAGTGGGGATCAAGCCCACAATCTGGGGATGTTCCCTGACAAGGAATTGAACCATAACCAGGAATCAAACCCAAACCATGATATCCTGGTTCATAGGTTGACACTCAACCACTGAGCTATGCCAGCCAGGCATCAATTCAATTTTTATTGTTTACCTACAATGATGTATTAGCTGGGTTCTCCTTAGAGGAAGGTTCACAGATGAGTAGGAATTAGGAGTTCAGGGTCTAGGACTGGAGTCAAGCATATCTCTAAGTAACTCAACAGATGATCAGGTAATAAAGTTCTATCTACTAAACTAGTTCATTTGACATTGATTATCTATGAAGGCTTCTCTTAAGAGGTGGATTCTGAACTGGGCCTTAAATAATTAATGGTACTTGCAAACACAGAACTAAGATCTAAGAATTCAAAGAAAACAGGAAAGAAGAGAGATATTTGTAATGAGAAATAAAGAAGGAAAGATTAATTAAAACTGAACCTTGGAAAACTTTGATATGCAATTACAGAAACATGTTTATTTTTCATTTCCTTTGTACCATATGAAACCTGCAAAGTTTCTTTGAACAGGGAGTTGACTTGAACATGTGTACTTTGGACAGAGCTTTTGGTAAGGGTGACCAGGAACTTGAGACTGTTGTAATTGTCATGGTAGGAGTGGTGAGGGCCTCTTCTAAGGATGAGATTGTGGGAATAGAAAGAAGAGAATATAAGTGGGATGCAAAAAACAGACTACCTAGATGAGGGGATATAGACAGAGAGGAAAAGAAAATATATATAATAAAAATAAAGTTTAAAGCTAAAGACTGCAGTGACACTATTCACTGAGATGGAAGTTACTGAAAGACAAAGATGGTAGGGAAGTGGAAGAGAAGGAAAATAGGTGGGATTCATATTAGACAGCCACAGGATATCATGTGTGGTTTCCCAGCAGGCATTTGGAGAGACCATGAACACTACACTCAGCTGTACAAAGTACTGCTCTTTCTCCTCTGACCTGAAGTGCCTTGATTCTTCTCTTGAACTCTTAGGTCCTTCTCCTAAAAGTTATTGACATTTTCCAACTAACTGGATAGCTTCTTCACTCCTTTGAATAACCCTGTTCGATAAACACCTTACTAATGGAATCCTCTATGTTTATCCCCTGAAGTATTCTAATGATACATTTTGAGTTATACTAAATTGATTGGATATTCATGTCAACTTTATATCTGCTCTTCCTTCCTTCCCTGCAGGTTAATCTAAAACTCCTCTTAGAATAGGCTGTAAGATTTTTTAAAAGCAGGGAGCCCAGACACAATTTACTGGTATACCACTATAGTGACCAATTCAGAACTCTTGGCAAATAGTAGGTTTTTAAAATAATCATAATCATAAAAACTAATATTTTTAAATATATTTTTTATTGATTTCAGAGAGGAAGGGAGAGGGAGAGAGAGAGAGAGAAACATATATGATGAGAGAGAATCATTGATTGGCTGCCTCCTGCATGCCCCCTACTGGGGATCGAGCCTGCAACCCAGCATATGCCCTTGACTGGAATTAAACCCAGATCCTTCAGCCCCCAGGGCCAATGCTCTAGCCACTGAGCCAAACCAGCTAGGGCATAAGAGCTAATATTTATTGAGCATCTAGATTGTGCCAAGTGCTGCTACCTGTACCAAATCCTATCCTGCAGCAATACTACAAAATAAGATTTTAATGCACTTTACATGAGGAAAATAAAGCTAAAAGAAATTAGAAACTTCCACAAGTCCACTCTACTAGGGCAGGGTTCTAATCAAATATATTCTGCTCCAAAACCTACCAACCTTCCACAAGAATACAAAGATTCTCCGTGTAACAATTTCCACTTAGCCCTATACTGAACACAATTTAATTTTTTCCTAAAAATGGAAGAAGGCATTTAAATATCTTACTATGCCTCACTGTTGGACTATATATAATAATGATCTTGTTCTTTAGCTGTACTAAATGTTCATTTCCAACATTAAAATATTAACCTAATTCTTAATAGTATATTTTATGTAACAGTTTTAAATAAGAGTTAACATTGCAGTAGGCTTATTTCTAGATAATAAATAAATATTTTCCAACTTATATTACAAAATACAATTTGTAACTCGGTTATTCAAAACTTAGGATGTATAGTTCCCCATTAAAATTATGTTGTAAACAACTATTGTATTCTTCTAGATTGCTTTATTTTCACCTTTGATTTATCATTTTTGCCATAGATTATAATTATTTATGTCTGTTCCCCTTCTTCTTTCCTTCCTTGCCCCAACATAGACTGTTAGCTTCCTGAAGGAAGATCACATGCTTGACTTCATATGAATGTACAACTTCAATATTTAACGCAGTTGTTACAGTACATACCCATTCCTTCACCCACTCCTTCATTTATTCTAGAATTTATAGCATGTCTGTCGTGTGCACTGAGACAGATTCTGAGGATACAAGGTAGGTTAAAGAGGCTCTTGTTAATCTTATGATCTGATGAGGAAGCTAGAAAATATTTATGAAACTATGTATTTGAAATGTATTGTATGTGCTACACAGAAATATTATGAGGAATTGTCAAAGCATAAATAAAGGAGATTAAGTCTGAGGAGTTAGGATAGAATTTTCCCATATAAGAAATGAGATAAATTACATCCATAGGTATGCCTATCACTAATGAATTTTTAATTTTTTTTCTTTATTGATTAAGGTATTACATATGTGTCCTTAGCCCTCTCATTGCCCCCACCCCCACCCACTCATGCCCTCACCACCATGGTGTCTGTGTCCATTGGTTAATCTTATATGCATGCATACAAGTCCTTTGGTTGATCTCTCTATTATTGGCTAGAATGGTATTTTAAATAATCTATAAACAAATACTAATTTATAACACTTCAATGGAAAAAAATATATACCATGAGCTCCTTCTTCAAAGGCTCAAAATACAACATGGATCCTTTCTGACCCTCCATCTTTGGCAGCACAAACAGTTACCTACTTATTCGTGCTGAGACTCGTTATCCTAAAAGCTAATAAAAGTACAAATAAAGGCCAATTTCCTCCAGTCACTGAGGATAATACTACAGTTATGGGGCCCATAAGGAGGAGAATGATGGCTTCTAAGGCAAAGTGTAAGGCCTTATCATACTTCAGAACCATTCTGGAGTATTCTTAATTGAGGATCCTTGGAAACTGGCAAGAGAAAGAAAAGCATATCATCAGACCACTGTGAAAATGGATGATTTCTTTCTAAGTCACTTTCCACCCAGCTCCTTCCATGTCCTTCATGTAAGGACTGCTCAAAGGATACGGCCACATTTCTACTGGGACAACTGTCTCTGTATGAGTCAGGGTGAGAGTTGGCATGGCCATAAGGCCCCTGGCTATTGCCTTTGCACATGTGGCCATGAGATTACCTGATCCTGTACACTTAGGCACACAGAATACTTGATAATTACTGATTTGAAATACATGGTAGACATGGCCAGTGAAATAGAGGGATTGGTTTTCAACACCAAGTTTTATGTAATCCACAAGTCAGTGTGAACTGCAACAGCAACTTAGTTAGTAAATAAAAGTCAAATTGAAAAAATAAAAACTGAACAGCTCCAAACATATTTCCAATTTAAATAAACCAAAATCAAAACTATTATCTTCAATCTGTAATCTTTATCCGTATTACTGATTTTATTCAAAATGAATGTTTCTCCTATAAAATAGCTGATTATATGTTTTCTTCCCCTGCTTGAATGTTGCTTTATCTCCTCTCTCCATGAGATATTCTTCTTTTAGTCTTTTGAAAAATGACTTCTATTTTGATATTGATTTTGAAATCATGCATTCCCAAACTTTTCTTTTCTAAGCAACCTTGTATCTTCAATCTTTGTTCTTCTTACAGAGCATGTCCATCCCATCCACACAATATAGCCTTTCTATATGAATAGCAATGACTAGCACAATTCTCTATTTAACATATTCTTGAATAAATGATATCATAGAGAAGAACTGCCAGTTATAATGTTCTAGATCCAGAAAAAAATCTGGTACAGTTTATAGCTGAAAGGAGGTGGACAATAGTTCCTTATCTGGGGAATAATGATGTACCATTCATTAGTGTTCCCAGTGCTTTGTACATGTTCCTGTTAGCTCTTACTTTAAAATGATGTCTTTTTAAAAATATATATCCTTTCTTCTTCACTAATCTCTGAATTTTAAAGGATCAGAATGGCTTCTAGTTTCTTTGTATCTGTACTTAACACAGTGGCTGATTCATATTAGCTGCTTAATGAATACTTGCAAAAGAAAGAAATAGAAGGGAAGGGAAAGGAAGGAAGTAACCTCAACAGTAAGCAAGGGTTAGGGGATCTGAGTGAATAATTAGGCAACTCAGGCAGAGTTTATGGGTTACAGATGTTGGATTTGATTGTCTTTAAATTTCTCCTAGTACTGTATTTTATGGCAATGAATGTGGAGAGAGTTATATTGCATATGCATTTTGCATGGTGCTTATGAAGTGTATTGCAGTGTAAGGAAAAATATAATAAATGCAGCCCTGGCCAGTGTTTCTTAATGGTTAGAGCATCAGCCCATGTCCAGAAGGCTCTCAGATTTGATTTGCAGGTTTGATCCCCAGCCTTTTTTGGGGCACAGGGGGACGCAACCAATCAATGTCTGTCTCTCTCTCTCTCTCTCTCTCTCTCTCTCTCTCTCTCTCTCTCTCTCTTTCCCCCTTCCACTCTCCACTCTCTCTAAAAACAATGGAAAAAATCCTCAGATGGGCATTAACAAAAAACAACAATAAATCCATAAAAATAGATGACTGCTTTAACAAAACATTTCTGACATTTTTTTTGCAATTAATCAGCTTTGCAGATTTTTTCTTTGAAAACTTGTAAGTGCATACATCCTGAAGACATTTACCTGCCATAATTCATATAATCTAAGGGGGGGGTATTAAAGTCCCAAACGAGAGGAGAAAAAGAGACAGAAATAGACATTTATTGTAGACTTATACTATGCAAGGTGCTGAGCAAGGCATCTTGCTTAAGTTATCTAATTGAATCCTTGTGACAACCTTATTAAGTCATCATCACTCTTCTCTAAATGAGGAAACTGAGGTTCTGCAAAACGAAGCTACGTGCTCAGTCTACAAAGCTAGTAAGTGTCAGACCTGTAGGTCTGCTCTAGTTATGTCTGACTCTGAACAAAATGCCCTTTCACTATGCAAAACTGCAGCAGATGATAAAAGACGAGCTTTAAATTTTATTTATATCGCAAGCCATGTCAATAAATATTTTACATACTCTGGAACACTGCCTCTCAGACATTTCCTTCAAAATCTCCTAGAGGCAGAGGAGAGAAAATGCAAACATCTGGGGTCGACTGTAGGCACCTGATGCATCTGCTATAACAGCATCCTTTTGGAATCCATGTGTTTCTTCCACATTAACACACGACTTATTCTCTTACATAAGAGATCTATGGTTATCTTAATATGAAAAGAACAACCCCTTTTCTTGAAATCAGTGAGTAAAATTGACACTCCATGAGCATGTATGTTTTTCAGTGGCTCAGAAAACCTGTTCACACACTTAGTCACCACTAGGAGTATCTACATCTCCACTGAAGAGCAAGATTCCAGAATTTTCCCACAGCCAAGCTGAGGAATGTCTGTTTTGCTTTGCTTTGTTTTGTTTGTGTGTTTTTTTTCTTAAAAAATCCATTTTATTCAAGTGCTCAAAGCTGTGTTGATGGGTTTCTTGAACCTTAGTGAATAAGGACCCTTGGTCATTTTCTACCCTTTCTGTTTTTCTTGGGAAAGACTTTTTTCATGAATAAAAAATTTTAAAAGAGTGGAAAATAGAATTGAACATTGTGGAAGTCCTGGAAACTGTTTTAGAATATTAGGAATTAAGGTATCCCTCTTGTTCCTACTTATCTAAATATGAAAGTTTTGAAAATATTCTCTTTCTCTTTTTACTATAGTTATAATACATTCTTCCTTGGAGCTAGAAGCAATCTTATAGATAATTTATTCCAACCTCTTTTTCTATATGTGAGGAAATTGAGACCCCCATGGATGGAATTACTAGTCCACTTCCACAGAAGTGATTACAAATAGGTCCAGGTCTAGAACTCCTAACCCATGTTTCCCAGCCCAGTGCTTTTAGCAGAGCAGATACTTCCAATATTAATCGTAACCTGGCTAAGAGAATCTCCAACCTCACATTTGAATTCTATTTGGGCAGACAAAAATTCTGAATTATAACTTTGACTTTACATTGCCAGTTTGACAAAATTCAACAAGACATCCAATTGTCATTTAGGAACTTAAAAAGGCCAAGATGGCTCAGAAATACCTACTCTCATTGTTGTCGATGGGTGGCATAGTTCACAAGTAGTAAAATCTGTTCTCCAGAATTAAACTTTGCATTTTTGCTGGCTAATACAATTGCTTTCTAATTTTGTTTGACAAACAAAATCCAAAGTGTGTTATATAATATCCCCAAAGTGAATTATATACTATCTCTTTAAAAAGAGCTGCCATGGAACTAGATATGGCTAATCTAATCCAATTTGCTGTCTGCCCCCAGGGTACAGTTTATAGTTTTTATGATTGGATGAAAACAAATAAGTAGTAGGGAGTGGCGGGCTCAATTAGTATGTTTCTGTCTCATAGTTGTAAAAAAGTAAATGAGTTAATACATGAAAGCCTTTGGAGCAGTTTCCAGTACATGTTAAGCTCTCCATAAGTGTTTGTAAAGGAAGTATTTAAGGATCAAGTACTTGAAAGAGGGAAGGACAGAGTGATGAGACTTAAAACTGGGCTGGAGACATGTTCAAGTTGTTTAAAGTGGCCTCAGGGAGTCTTCTGCTCTTTCTGGGATTGCTCCTCAGCTTAGATAAGTCCCTCATGTTCAGGAAGAATTGCATTTACATAAAATACCTAAATGGCCAAAAGGCTTCTTCTAAGACACCAGGAATCCATAGACATTTCCTACCAAAACTGCAGCTCTGCTCATTTAGCAAAGTATAATTGCACAAAATTATCCTCGACTTCTCTGTCTACAATATCCACTTCAGCAAAACCCTGAGGTTATATCACAGTTTTTAAGTAAAGAGCTCAGAAGCTCTCCTGATTCTTGCTAGTCTCCTCTTAATTGAATTAGCTAGTTAATAGAATCAAATCGCTATTTTCCACAGTGATTGCAACACCTGGAATTCGTAAAGATTTGTCCTTTATTCTGGACCTTTAGGATTTCCACAAATCAAAATGGATGACATTAAGCCAAATACCCTTTCTTCTCTTCTGAAAATGAAATACACATAACCACTGATTTTTTAACACCAAAATTTAAATATGTATTCACGTATGTTAATGAAAGGTTTGATTATATAAATTTATCGCCACCTTCTTCCTTAGTTCCCCACAGCCTTGATAAAATCATCTGAGAAGTTTATTCTTCCTAAGTTATTAAGGAAATACATTAAGAATGGTTACATACTCTGACTTGTTTAAATGAAATAGCTCTAATGAAGAATAAATATATCTAATAATTACTCAATTTCTTTCTCCTATTTCAACTGCATATTTAAAAATTAAGTTTTGTATTATAAAGGCTATATATGCACATTGTTGGAACTCTAAGTGTACAGAAAAGTGGCTGTTTTTATGGATTTTTAAATCCACATTTAATGGATTTTTATTAACTATGATTCATAATTAGGATTATATGGCCTACAATACAAGGTACACTGTTTTCAACTGTATCAAAAGATCAGGTATAAAAACATCACATTTAATATTGTATCTTCTTTACCTGAGATATGCAAGTTTTGATTTTTTTTTTGAGAGGGCAGGTATTCTTGAACATAATTCTATACTCACAACATTCCACCAGCTCCTAACATTCTGCCTCTGGTCTTCTTATAGAAAGAGCCTAATGGCTGTGGTGAGCAGCCACAGAGGTAAGCAATGTTGCCACACTTTTAAGGAGTCATGGTGAAGTTTGGGTAACAATTTACTTGAATCCTAAAAAGAGCTATGATAAGAGTCTATTTAGGAAGAGTATTCTTGATTACATAGATAATGAGACAAAGTCATCTGCAGGTGGAGAGAAAGACCAGGACACTATGTTAAGGATGCAAAGCCTTCAAGGAATCCTTTCTCTTTCTGGTATGGCAGGGAGGCAAAATACATAGTGTATCTATTGAGTCATCTGATTTGGGGGAAAAAGAGCAAATAAGCAAGCAATTTCGAAACTTACACCTTTCCAATGTAGGGAGACATACTTATGAGCCTGGGTAGTCAAGTTGAAGGTCAACAGAAGAACACAGAGGTAAAAAGTGGGTTAATATGAAAGGAGGAGAACATAATTGTAGCCTCTGATCTAGGCAAGAATTCAAAGGTTGGAAACAGTGTATTCATGTTAGGTTTCCTATTATGTATATGTGCGGGGATGAAGAGAGCAGAGGGTGAAGAGTGGGGCTGTTGAAAGGGAAGGAGGCACGTTTGCACTATTATGTGTTTTCAGTTCAGAACAAACAGAGCCTTGAAGTTTGTGAGATGACATTGTGGTTATAGCTCAATCAGAGGCTAAGCCTTTGAGAACAGGTGGTTACAGAAAGTTCTAGAAAGCAGGGTAGTGCCATCTGTTTGCAAGGAGTCCTTTGCTTTTTAAGAAGAAAACTAAAATCACCGCCCTACTGATGGCTGGGTGATAAGTTCTGTTGGGGAGACTATGGAATTATAACTCAAAAGAGAATGGATATTTCATGATCTTCCAGTGACTTTCCATGAAGTATTATTTTTTAGTAAATAGTATACACAGAAAACATGCTTTTCCATTCAAAGAATATTACAAAGATCTACTTATTAAAACAGTGTGTTGAACTCCTGGTAAATAGATACTCTATTAATAAAATATGTAATTATTTATTGCCATGGGCCAGTACATCAGACAATGATTTTTAGATGTATTTTAAGCTGAATTTAATTACATTTTCTGAAACTTGGAAATAGTCTATTTCTATTTGGACTGATGCCAGGATGGCATATCTAGTGTATATAGGCTGATTTATTCCAACCAGCTCTCCTAAGTTAGTATCAGCTGACTTTTAAATACCAGCGAATAGGCTTTTGAAAGTTTCTCAAAAATTAATTACAGTACATTTAAATTAATTGCTAAGTTGCTAAAGAAATTCCCAAGGAATCCTCAAGTTTTAGAACTTACAATGTTGCTGCTGGTAAATTACAGAGAGCCATAGCTATACCCTCGCTACTTAACTATAACACTCCTACACTTTCAGACTATCTTGTCCAATTAATAAATAAAACATCGACTTCGTCAACAAATATTTAGGGAGCATCCATAATGTGCCAGACATGGTGCTAGATATTGGAGATAGAAATATAAACAAGAAATGGACCCTGAACTGTTTAGTTGACAAAATTATTATACAATCATGTAAATTCTAACAAAACATACCAGTTGAAAGTGTATAAAAGGAGAGGGTTGTGGGTTGGGCTATGGCTAAGGTGACAAACACATATGGCTCTCTGGTTAGAAATCCCTTAGCAGGTGTCTGTCTTGGTAAGCTTGTTTAAACCAGCAGGTTATATGTAAGTATCACATGATCTCACTCATATGTAGAATCTAATGAACAAAATAAGCTGATGAACAAAATAGATCAAAAAGAAACATGGAAGCATGGAACACACCGATGAATTTCAGAGGGAAGGTGTGTGTGTGTGGGGGGGGGGGGTTGGGGAGGGAATCGGGGAGATTAACCAAAGAATTTATATGCATAATCCATGGGCACAGATAATAGTGTGGTGAAGGCCCGGGGATGGGGGTGGGTGTGTGGTAGGAGGGATCAATGAGAGAAAAAAGGGTATATCTGTAATACTTTCAATAATAAAAATAAATGATAAAAAAAGAATCAGCTCAGCAAGTCACGTGGACAATCAAAAGCGCACATGTAGGAAGCTTGCTTAAACCAACAGACCACACTTAATCTACTTGGAATTGTTTACACTGTAAGTTTTTAGGGAAAGAAATTACAGTAATAATAAAATAAAACAAAAGTGAATCAGTATGTAGTTTTCCATTATTACCTAGGAACTCTAGGTAACCTAGGAAAGACAAATAGTGGTAAACTGTAGTGGTTTTATAAATGTTAACCCTAGTTGATTTTTCCATCACAGGCCTCATTAAGTAATGAAATAGAGAAAGTGATAACTTAAATGACATCATCCTGGAACAGTCAAATGAGAAAAAAAATGACACCAAATTGAACTGCGTGCAAGAATGATGGGAGGATTCTCCTGAAACATTTAGCTTTCTCTAGACACCTATTTGATAACCTGAAACACTGATGAATGAAAGGTAGAGAGGTAGAGAGAGAATGGAGAATACTGAGAGGGGAGTATTGAAAATGCTTAAAGACTAAACATATCAAACAAGAGGAGCATACACAAATTAGAATTTTTGGAAAACCTATCCATGGATGCCTAGAAAAATTACCTAAGTAAGTAAAAATTCAAAAATATGTATTTAAAGAAATGTTGTTTTAAGGCTTTCATATAAATTCAGTGACTAACTGCTGACAAAGTTTATCCAACTTGCTGGACTAGTTTTAATGAATAGATGAGACTAATTGTAATTAGCAGCGCTCATCTATATAAAACGAGTATCTGAAAATTTATTTAAATTATCTTTCCCTTTCTTAAAATGGTCTGTAGAAGTGCTTTCCTATAGAGTGAATTAAAATTAATTTTGTTTAGAGGCTTTTTGTGGATGTATTGAGATGTTCAAAACTAAATGGAGGCATTTTGAATTGTAAAGAAGAGGTTGAAAATCATTTATTTATAACCCTATTTATTGACTGAATACATTTTAAGATTTTACAGTAATGCAAGTAATTACAAACTAGATCATCAAATCTTATAAAATATGCCAAATATATTTGAATTATAGGTTAAATAAAATGCCAACTATATGAAAAGTGATCAACCAGTAAAATATGAGCACAGAACTATCCCTGATTAACTCTTCAGGCAATGTGATTCCAGAAAAAAGGCTGCTAGAAGAGCAATGCATAGACAATCATCTTGTTTTACTTAAGATGAAAAGTATAAGTTATTAAAACAACCAAAAAAAGACAAGCCAAAATTAAATTTAGTAAAATGTTCTTCTATGTATTAAAAATAATGTTTACTCAACTTATAACAATTATATACTTTCGTAGAAAAAGTCACATAACATAGAATGTAAAATAATGTATCACCTCAAATGCCACCACCTAGAAATTGCCATTATAGTGACTTTTAGATATTGATGCATATATACATATATTAATATAAACACAAGTATATATGACTTGGAAAATGTCCTACATAAAATCTCTTTTTCCCCCAACTCACAGTGTGTTCTGGACAGCTTTTCAAATAAATTAATTCTACATAATTATTTCAATGGTACTATAAAATTTAATTATAGCTTGAGCTATCATTCAATTCAATAATAATTGATGAATATTTAGAGTGTTTTCTTTATTATAATTCCTATTATAAAGCGTTCAGCTGTGAATATTTTTATAGTTATAATTTTAGCTAGAATAACTTTCTAGAACTAAGACTGATAGGGCAAATCTGTGAACAATTAGCACTGGAATATATTGTATATTAGTGTGCAAGAGGGTCCCATTTGTCCAATTTGTTAAGTGAACAATGCTATTTTCTTTTCTTACAGTACTTCTTTCATCACTTTCCTTTGTCAGCTCTTACTTCCCTACATTTCTTTTGGCTTTTTTTTTTTTTTTTTGCCTATTTAAATCCTTTGCCAATTATTTTGTTGGTATTATCATTTTTACCCAATTGATTGGTAAGAGCTTTTATATAATAAGGAAAAAAAATGTTTTATCTATGATGCTACTGCAAATATTTTCCATTAATTTCATTGTTTTCAAATTTACCAGGTTGTGTGTTTTTTTGTTTTTTTTTACATTACAACAGTGTTGTGGGTTTATGTGATAAGATTTATACATCCTTTTCTTTATTGTTTCTAATTTTATGTTATTTGATGAGGCTTTTAAAAATTCAATTACACTTTCTGCTAATTTTTTGTGATTTTTTTTTATTCTTTACATTTCAGTCTTTCATTCATTTTTACTTTTCTTCAAATAAATACAAGATCTTTAGTCTAATGTAAGTAAGAAAGAGATCAAACTTTCCTTTCTTCCAAATAGCTAATGTCTCATAATTTCTTAAATAATCTACCCTTTTTAGAGAGATATGAAAAGCTTTTTTTACCATACTAGACATTCTTTTATACTCTTGGGTCTATTGTAGACTCTCTCTGTTCTACTGATCCATTATATCAATTAAATCACAGTGCTTTAGTTAGTAAAGTTCTATAATAAATTTCATAATGGATGAAATATATTTTACATTTAATTTTAATTTTTGCATTCAGTCTTAAGGAATATAGATGCATTTAATTTAATCATATATATATATATATATATATATGCCTAAGTGACCATTACAACCAGTCAACTGGCTGCTATGATGTGCACTGACCACCAGGGAGCAGATGCTCAATGCAGGAGCTGGACCCTGGTGGTCAGTGCGCTCCCACAGCGAACCTCCTGCTGCTGGCCAACCTTCCACTGTCCCTCACCCCTGCCGGCCCCAGTCGCCCCCTATTGGGACTGGTCAAGACAGCCCCGATTAGCCCCAATTGCCAGCCAGGCCAGGTACCCCACCAGTGCACAAATTCATGCACCGGGCCTCTAGTGAAATAAATAATATCTGCAAGAGTACTGAACAATCTGTGAGGCATACCCTTTCAGTTAAAATCTTCCAATTAAAAAGCTGACCTGATGATTTAATATTTTATTTTCCTGCACTTACCATATCTTGACATAGCCTAGTGATTTTCAACTTGTATACTTCAAGAATTTTAAAAAATGCAATAGCTGACTATGTAATCAGGGGCACTGACCTCTATTCCCTTATATTGTCAAATAAATAAAAAATGACAACAGCCAACACAATAATAGCTATATGGTGTGGGTGAATCAAAATTATACCTATTTTTATCAGATCAGCAAAAATTATATTTTTTGATGAGCTGCAGAATTTTAGTAATTAGTTTCTGTGTGCCACGAGATGAAGAAGGTTGAAAATTGCTGATGTAGACAGGTTGTCCTACTCACTTTTCAATATGATGGAATATTAGATTCATAAAGTTATAGGTAGTCAAATTAGGAACATAGGCATTTTCTTTTCTTTAACTCATCCATCAGTGGACTCCTATCTTTAAAAGGTTACTATAATTAAGTAACTCTTTTCCATTGCATTTGAAAGCAAGACTTTCACACAAATTGTTTTAGACCCCTCCTCCTCTAGTGATAGGTACTTTGTGTTTGATCCTTTTTGTCTCCCTTTCTCTGGCTCCTGAAATGGAATAGCAAGAGGGATCTTCCTGGAGGAGCATCTTTCTCTGAAGTGACAAGGAAGCAGCATCCTTCACAGCTGGCAGCGCAGGCCTGCATAATGCCTGGATGCCAGAAGTGCTCTTGAAGAACAAACAGGCAACCTTTTTCCTCCTCAAGCAGCAGCAAAAACTGTCAAAACCACAGGTGCATCAGGAACCACCTCTCCATCAAGCTGTTTACATTCCTCTTTCAGTCTAGCATTTGGCAGCTCAGGTCTATTCTGGCCTTGGCAACAGAGACAGTCTACCTCTCAGGATTTCAGTCATACAGATGGTATTAGGATTTAGCACATTAATGCCTGCCTCCTACAATGAGATAGAGTCGTGTCCCTGGGCCAGCAGTGCAGCATTTTTATTTAGAGAAAAGGTGAATAGGGTCATACAAGCCAATTATGCAATACTCCTGTTGGAGGACTTTGAATTCATGTTTCAAACTTTGAATTCACATCGTCTTCACATAAGCTCATGATTGGTGGCTATGGAGCTAAAAAGTAGAATAAAATATAATGCATTCGCTCTCATGTTAAAAGCATATTTAGAATTAAATTTGTGTAATCTCTTTACAGATAACTTCCAGGAACATTAATAAAAACCTAATCTTTCTCGATACTTGCAAAAATGCTTGACCTCAACTTTCCAATGAGTTGTCTCATAAAACTATTAAGTTGTCTAGGAAAAAGCATTTATTTTTCATATGTAATATGATTCCAAATTTTGTGACATTACTTACAATGTAAGAGATTATTCCATTGAAAAAAACATTAACCATGATATGATTCAAGGTGTTAGAATAAGATATAAATATATAAAGTTAAATTTCCATATGTTTTAGAAAAAAATATGTATGTTTAATAGTCAAATGACATTCTGGCTTCAATAGTAGCCAAATATGACTATACTGAGTGTTCAAAGATATTTATTCTTTATGAAGACAAAGCTAAACATAGTAAGAATCATAGGGTCTATTTACTTTGGTTAATCAAAATGTAAACTTAATTTTAAGTGCTATCCCAACTTAAATTTTACCAAGTTATCTTACTAATATTTTTTTCTTCTTTATGAAAATGAAGTTTATTCTAACATTCTAACAGGAATCCCATTGCCCTGCCAGGGCACTTGAATATGATTTCTATGCAAACCATTTTAAAAAATACTTCTATTTCTATTTCATTTGAACAAATATAATGTATTTCTTCATTGTGCTTTATCAATACACAGCCAATTGTTTCTTAGTTAAGTACACTACTTTTTGAGGAGGTACAATCCTTTATTATAATGCATCTCTACTTGCATCTTACTATGTTCAACTACAATGTGCTGGACTCACTGAAGGTTGAGGGCTTTATACAACCCATAACCCAAAGACAGTGGTATTATATCCATAAAAGACAATGCATGGGAATAGGGGCTTAGAAATTCATCAACCCTCTTTCATTCAAACACATACCTTACATTATTAGCTTTCTGCCACCAGGGGACTTTGAGTCTGTGGATTGTGTTCTACTTGTGAAACTATGTTCTCAGTCTAAGTAGATGAGTCTAAATTCAATAGAAAAGACATTTCCATTGAAAAAAGATAGATATTGTTACTTTGAAGGCAGAGTCTGGCCCAGGCCTCTATCAGATCAAAGCATATAGGCCGCTGTTCAGAACCAGTCTGGCTCATAAATTGTTTCTACTCTGTTAAAGTGAGGCAAAATTTTGCTGAATTTCCAAGGGAGCAGAATGCTATAATTATCACCTCTGGCCTCATGTCTTCCCTTTGCCAGACATATATATTACCCTGGGCCTAAAACATATCTTAAATGCTCCTTTGGGGTTGCTTGACCTTCCTGGGGCTTGATCCATCAGAGGTATATGGGAGAGCTGATCACAGGGCAACCTTAGTTGAGTAGATGAGCTCTCTTGGCCTCACATCTGATTCATAAATTTGTTTTAAGATTCCCAAGACAACTCAGAGGACTCTTTATCCCTGTCTAGCAGGTGGTTAGCTGAGCCAATTCCTGCATTCCTGGGGTAATACTGTCAATGGAAAGCCAAGTGGGCCAACTCATGAAACATCCAGTCCACTTTAAAGCACACTGTTAAGAAGAAGGAGGAGGAGGAGGAGGAGAAAAACTCAGCATGGGAGTGATAGGTGGTGATGCTAAATGAGACCATTCTGTCAGCCCTCAATAGAGAACTTGAGTACACGTGCATACCACAGGCAACACACATGTCCCTGTTCCTGAGAATTGGCTGGGAAGGCAGAGGAAAGGGAACCCCACACAAACACAGAGAACTACCCCGATAGGGTGCTCCAGGCAGCTTGAGTTCTAGCCAGAATGTGGGGAGCTACTGAAACCACAAGCTTATTTCACAATCTCCCACACATCCCATGGAACTGATGTGAACAATAAATTCAGCTGCTACATTATTATTTATTGTTTATTATTTTTATTTTTTTAATTGATTTCAGAGAGGAAGGGAGAGGAAGAGAGAGATAGAAACATCAATGATAAGACAGAATCTTTGATTGGCTTCTTCCTGCATGCCCCATACCCGGGAACAAGCCCACAACCCAGGCATGTGCCCTGACCAGGAATCAAACCTCCTGGTTCATAGGTTAATGCTCAACCACTGAGCCAAGCCAGCTGGGCCAGGTGCTACATTATTGATACCACACAGTCAGTGCTATAAGATAGGCAAACTAGGTCCTAGAATGATGCAGTTTCTTTCTTTCTTTCTTTTTTTTTTTTTTAAAAAAAGGTCCTTGTTTTGAAGAAAGGACTACTCAGTGTGAAAATGGGTAGTCACACTTTCTAAACTGCCTTTGTGGCTTAGCCTAGGGACTAGGTGGTATTCTCACATCTTCGAGAAGGCTACTTCTGAAATAAGTGTGCAAGGAAAAGCTATTGAGTGCACAGCGCTGGGTCTGGCACTGCCATGGTAGCTCATGTTTTTAAAGAGTTCTCTTACTAACTACAGAGCTCTCCACCCTTCTTCAAACCACCCTGCCTATGACAAATCAATGTTGCTCTCTCCAATTTTCCTCAAAAATGTCAAAGCAGCTTTATCCTGAGAAGAATACATTTGCAATTAAAATCTCTGGGTTAAGGCACAGACATTCCTGCCATCAACAATTTCCATTTTTACCTAAGGCAGAAATGAAAAACTTCCCTTTTCAATTAACTTAAATCTCAACAGCAGTGATACTCTGGCCTCTGCCAAAAAAAAAGTGTTCCTGTAACGCAGTGGTTCTCAACCTTCCTAATGCCGTGACCCTTTAATACAGTTCCTCATGTTGTGGTGACCCCCAAGTTCATTGTTACAAATTGAACATAATTAAAGCATAGTGATTAATCACAAAAACAATATGTAATTATATATGTGTTTTCCGATTATCTTAGGCAACCCCTGTGAAAGGGTCATTCGACCCCCCAAGGGGTCGCGACCCACAGGTTGAGAACCGCTGATCTAAAGCCTGAAAGAAAGGGCTGCTTTTGCACCCTTTCTTATTTAGTTCCCTTCCTAGATCCATCTCATATTTCTCTCTGTCCCCAGCCCCTCCTTGCCTCCATCCCCTCTGAATAAATATGTATGTTCCTTATTTTTATTTGTATAGAGAGGATAAATTTGTTCCATTTTAAAAGTAATACTAGCCCTAGCCGATTTGGCTCAGTGGAAAGAGTGTTGGCCTGCGGACTGAAGGGTCCCAGGTTTCATTCTGGTCAAGGGCACATGCCCTGGTTGTGGGCTCAATCCCCAGTGGGGAGTGTGCAGAAGGCAACCAATCAATGATTCTTTCTCATTGTTGATGATTCTATCTCTCTCTCCTTCTTCCTTCCTCTCTGAAATCAATAAAAATATATATTTAAAAATAATTAAAGTAAAATACTAAATTTTGTTCAATTTTATTTGTAATTATATTTTCTATGGTTGGAGGGAGAGGGAGTCCCTCTGCCGACTCAGCACTATGGCAGCTGAAGGTGGCAGGAACAGCCCTGCTCTATGCAGTGCTGTCAATGTGATATAGCCCATTGATTTTCCTGGCTGAGTTAAGAATAACACTAGGGTTGAAAGA
Source organism: Myotis nattereri (assembly GCF_964212035.1). Taxonomy (NCBI): domain Eukaryota; kingdom Metazoa; phylum Chordata; class Mammalia; order Chiroptera; family Vespertilionidae; genus Myotis; species Myotis nattereri. Next base: position 62,173,657 of record NC_138077.1, on the reverse strand, counting down.
TTTGTGCAAACGGCTGGCCCTAGGCAAAATAAAAAAAATGGGAAAGGTTTGTTTGGTGCTCAGGTGTCCTCTTTATTTTTTTTCCTCCAACTCCCTGTTTTGCTTTAGGGAACTATGGCTCTTATGGTCTTTCTCTAGATCAAATATGTTCCAAAGAAACAGCCAATAAACACCCTCCCTCCCCCTCCTTCCCCCCCACACACACTTCAACATCCCTCTTTACCTACAACAGTCCTTACTTTCTCTACTCACATATGAAAAATAAGTCTATTTTCTCTTCAGACTTAATTAATACCCTCGCCGAGAATATTAAATGTAAATCCTATGGTTTCTTGATGAATCGCATTAGAACCTCTCTGATTCTCTATCTCCAGTCCTTCCTTTTCCATTGCTTGTCCACTTTTCCCAAACCAACATGCACCCAAAATGAATAAAGCAACCAACAACACACAAACACAAGCACACAGCCCCCTGTTCCCTCAGCCACCTTAAATGTCCACTCTCTCAGTTCAGTTCTCTTATCCAAGCTCCTAAAGCCATTTTCTACAGACATTTCTACTACCTTCTCCATCACACTTTCCTTACCACTTCACTCTTTGAAATCGCTAGGTCTTCCAAAGGTGTGTTCTTGAAAGACTGAAGAAGCCCTGGTTATCTAATCCAATCACCCTGGGGCAGTTCCCATTCTCCCATCTCTCTTTAGCATTTGTATTTTGCTTTGCCTTTGATGCTATTATTTTCCCCCTGGGACTCTTATCCCCTACCCTTGTTCCAATAACCTGCATCTTTCTTTAACTTCTTAAGTGTGTGGACCACCCCATCAAGCTGTCATGGGCCTCTGCACTTTGCTGTATGTTGTCTTTGCCTTAGTGATTTCATCAATTCCCCTGCTAAAATATTATTTCTTTGAATGGGGGCATAAAATCTTTATCTTTAACTGAAGTCATCTGTATAGCTCCTTCCATGGTTCTTAATACATTTTGTAAAAAATTTACCTTGGTACATTCATCAAACACCCCAAACTCAATTTTTTTTTAAAATATATTTTATTGATTTTTTACAGAGAGGAAGGGAGAGAGATAGAGAGTTAGAAACATCGATGAGAGAGAAACATCGATCAGCTGCCTCCTGCACATCTCCTACTGGGGAGGTGCCCGCAACCCAGGTACATGCCCTTGACCGGAATCGAACCTGGGACCTTTCAGTCCGCAAGCCGACGCTCTATCTACTGAGCCAAACCAGTTTCGGCCCAAACTCAATTTTATTACATATTCTTTTCCCTTATCCTCTTAATATCTCTTGTTATTCATTCTGCCTTCACTATTTCAGGCATCAGTTCTAAACTAGACAGCTCCTGATACCATGCTTCCCTTTCCCTATATTGCTGCATTCAGTGTGCCACCTCAGTTTTTGCAATTTATCTGCAAAACAGATTTCTTCCCATGTTAGTATCACTATAATGAAAAGACATGTTGTCCCTTACCTGAAATACTTGGTCTTCTCACTTCTACACACTGCTGACAGATTAATCTTTTAGAATACAGCTATTATCTTATTATCCTATGCTTAAAAACCATCATTAGCCACTCACCACGTTCAATTATATCCTAATTACTTTACCTGACACTTAGGGCTCCACATAACACAGTGTTGAAGCAGCATGACCAAAATTCCAGCTAAATAACACTATAAACTCCTTCTAAAATATGACCTAGCATTTTCTTAATCTCTATGGCTTTGCTATTATTATGGAAACCTAAGAAACACTGCTTCCAAGCCTATTTTAGAAGCTGATTTTCATCATTCTGGGCCAAGCTAAATGCCAGCTTCTTCATAATAGATCTACAGATCTCTATCCTTTCAAATCAGATGGAGGTGCTCCTTCTGAGTCACCGACTTATCTGTGTGGTTCCTTAAGGAAGTTATTTTGAAATGAGGGGAAGTGAAAATGTTTCAAAAAGTATAACCATTCTAACATAATGAAATTATTATACTTTTTTAAAAAGTGGCTTGACATAGTAGCATATAACACAGAAAAAGTTTCTTAAAACACATAGTAGATACCCAATAAATATTTTTGTATAGTTATCCCAGAAATACCTTTGCAACATTGAGTTGACCCAATATCTTTCAGTGATATTTAGATTAAAGCCTTCTTTCTAATTGTGCAAAGAGCTACCAGTCTTTTATTAAATACACGGTTTATTAAGTAGGTTAGGAAGTTATTCTTTGTGACTGCCTTGTGGATTTTACTGTGCAAAGAGCCTTTTTTAGGTGCTGCTAAAGTCACCCTGCTTTCTTTCTTCTCATTGGCTTAAGAAAAGCCCATTTCTAATATAAAGCTGGAGCACGTCCAGTGTGCAGCAGCTATCACAAGTGTGTCACATGTGACCAGAGGGATGCCAATAGGTAGATTGTAACCTGTTGGTTCCAGATGAAATATGTGACTGACTCAAGCTGAGCACAAATTCCTTGTCAATAAGGCAGCAGTTAACTCTAGGGAAATGAATAGAGATGAGGGGATCAACTTCCTTCCATTTTCTATAATCCACTTCTAGTCCACTGTGCCTGCACCGTCTTAAACTGTGCGTGAGTGTGCAGGCCGAAAGCACGTTGGCTGGAAAACATGTGCAATGAGATTAGAAAGTACCGTAACTATTTTGCTGGTGTAGAAATATGCAGAGAGCAGTTGACCCCCTGTCAACAATGCAGTGTGGGGGACTTCACAGAGGGCTCAGTTCTTCTTTGCTCATTAGCACCTCATTAAGCCATCCTAATCTAAAACTTTTGGTAAAGCAGGGGCTGCTTAAGGAATAAACTGAGAAATGCCCCTAATAATAGTATCTTCAGAATACTTGCCTCTGGTTACACTCTCCTCTCACCACTTGGTTTTAAAGCACAGGCAGGGCTGCAGGGCACACTCCCACATTGCCCTGGGCAAAGCCATTGCATATTTAAACCTGGAATACATCACACACTGCATGCTGATTTAAAGCAGAAAAAAGGGAGAGCTGCAATCCCAAATCTAAGTCCCTCTCTAGATGCTAAGAGCATGAGAAGCAAAGAAGGAGGAATGGGGAATCTCTCTGGGAAGACAAGTTCTTTCACCCCAACTTCCAGCAGCAGACAAGGCAAGGCTGCCTGGTGGGTCTCTGTTCTGTATCATGTGTGAGGAAAGCAGTGGGTATTAGGCTAAGCAACACTGCATCACAATAGACTCCAGTCAGCAAGTGCATTTTCTGTGGAAAACTGGAGATACACGGGGCAGATGACCTTATATTTTCTTTTTCTTTTTTTTAAGGAAATGGGCTGTGACATTTTGTACTAATTCAGGCCAGGTCTCCTGGATAATTGCTTCATCTGACGAGAAGCCCAATAAGAGGGATGAAGTGACGATACTTCAGGGAAATGAGTGCACAGGGCTGTCATGGGGTCTAAACAGTGAAACCAAAGGTAAGGACAAGGCAAGGCAGGATGGGATACAGCAGGTGGCTCGTGAGTTGAGCTGGGTGTTTAGGTTGACTGGTGCATGACCTTATCAAATGGTATCTCAGGCCTCTTTAGCATCTTCTGTTTATTACGTGTGTGCTGGAGGGACTTGAACAAAGGATGGGAGGAAAACGATCAATTGACCCCAGTTACAGAACACTCATGTTTCCCAGCTAATGTAAAAGGGCTGCTCTGGCAGAGAGAGGGGGCAGGAAGGAAATCACCATTAATTGTGTCTTTGCTGTGTGAGTCCATGTGTGCTCAAACACTGGACTTAACATTGTAGATTCATTTTATTTAATTTTCATTACAATGCTAAAAGGTTAACATTAAAAGTGTCCCAATCATAATCAGTCACACAGTTAAGGAATCAGGGAGAGTGTGAGCTGCCTGCGATCTGCCAGGGAAGGAGTGTGTATGGGGATGCTGTGTTCAGGAGAGTGAGCACTTGGAGGTCAGATCCGAACAGCTACTTGTGCTTCTGTCATCCCCAACACTGGAGGCAGCTGGAGAAAGAGGGACCTTCTGATGTTACACGTAAGATTATAATTCAAGTTGAAAATACGATGGTGGATCCTTTTCTCTGTAGTAAGACATGATCAGACTATTGTGTGATATGCAAGCCTGTTTCTATGATATATGAAGCCCAGGGAAATATTAAAAATTGAGGCCTACATTCTATTTCTCAAAATAATTCCATCATATCCTCCTAGAAGGCAGATCTCATATTGGAATCCTCAACTCTTTGAAGGTCTGTGTCTGAGCAAGGGGGAGCTGAAAGCGCTGGCCCTGCCTGATGGTCCTTGCCCAGGAATGCCTCTCCTTCTCAGCCTGTTCGCAGCCTCAGTCCAATATCAGACCCATTTGTAAGGGCCCCTATCCTCACCTGCATATTCTGGGACAGCCCCTGAAAACTGCCCTTGGCTAAACCTCTCTAGGGCAGGCAGGGAGAGGCCAGCACAGACCTAGGAAATGCATCTGGGCTTCTCTGGGAAGGGATGCCAGGTACACAGGACATGGAAGGTGGGGTATGGATGCCAGGTGGGTATTCCTTCAGGCTGCTGACTCTTCTCCCTAGAAGGAGGGGTATGCTGTGGAAGGATCAGACAGAGTAGTCTAATGGGTCTAGGAAATGACTTACATGATTGTTAATCTACTTCATGTAACCAGGTGGGATTCACACTAAGAAAACTGCTCAGCTAAGAAACTTCTGAATTTCTGTAAACACTGTGCAGACCAGCAGAATTTTATATTTATTTCCTAGGTTAAGAAGGCAAACTGTCACATAGTACATGTCACATCATTCTTACCTACAGATAGTAACCTAGTCAACAGATAAAATAAATTAAACCTAGAAAGGAAAACAAATGTTTCCCCAAAAAAATACAGGAAAAAAATATATCTTTTGAAGTCAAGTAACCTATGTGATTTTAACTAAATGACTTAATTAACATGAGTTTTGGGTTCCATAGCTGTAAAATTAAAGCTAACACCACTTATTTTCAGGTTTGTTGAGAACATAGTAGCTACATGTGGAAACCCAGCTATTCTTGTTAGTGCATCCTAGATGCTTCATAAACATTAGCTCCTCTTTCCCTTCCTCTCTCCCTTGCCTTAATTCCCATTTGCTAAAAAGCCCTTATAATAAAGTGATGAAAATATATTTTTTCATTTTAAGATTCTTGAGGGTTATTTGATAAGACACATTTTGTATCTATGTATTTACTGTTTTCATTAAGGAGAAACTATCTGTGTTTATTGTGATACTCTTGTCTCCTTGGGTTTATCCCTCCCTTACTCAAACACACACACACACACACACACACACACACACACACACACACACGCTCACACACACGCACATGCAAGATAAAAGTATGCATAGATCAAATTTGTACAAATTAAAAAGTATTAAATAGATGGGTGAGACTAGGACACCCTAGAACTCTGTTTTCCGTTCATTTCCCTTCTATATCTCCTTCTCCTTTCTCACCATGCTTTTATCACTTCTAACTACTGAAAGAGAACAAATTAACTTAGTGCTAGGAAAGAGAAAATGGGAAATTATATGACCATGGCTGAAATGACACACAAGGGCTAGATGGAGAAACACGAGGCAAATTTGTATCAGACGGGTGGCCCTGACCTTCCCCAATGAGTCATTGCACCACCTTTGAGAGTTGGTGTCTTATTTTATTCTTCCCATAGAATATGCATTTAGAACCCTCAGTGTCATTGCTCAGTATAAAGGGACAATATGCTATGGCTTCTAGTTGATCATTTAGAATGTCAATCAACAATTTTAGGCCCCTGTATAAAGGCACATTATTTAAAATATAAAATCTTAGCCTCCTTAGGCCCTTTAACGTCTTTAGCATACAAATCAATGCTTCACATTTATTTGAGAACCCAAATCATTTTTGTATGAGATGTGCATCGTGTAGTCTCAGCCTTTTAAGCTTTAGCTTGGCCTGAATGATGTTGCTCATGCATAAAGATATGAAATAAGGCAGTGGAACGATATGGATACATCTTCTAAACTGAAATGAACACACCATTTCGCAACTGCTACTCCTTCTACCCCTCCCAGAGGACATGGGCATTAATATACAGTTTCCCCCACTTTCCAAAAATAGAGCTTTCCTGTGAAACCTTCTGTAAGTTGAAATGGTATAAAGTGAACAAGCAATTGTATACCATTAATTTATATGGGAACAATTTTTAGCATTTCCAGACCCACAAACAAAAGAATGTATAAGGTCTTTATTTTGCTCGCCACAATAAAAAAAAAATTATGTCCAGTTTTACACTAAGCATAACAGCCTTACAGGCTCTCTTAGGCTTTTCTGATACCCGAGGACACATGTAGCTAATAAATGTACAACCTAAATCAAGATAAAGCACAGAAGCTCACAAACACAGTTCAAAGCTATGGCATTTGATACTGAGATGCTGAGTACAGTTCCTGGGAAAGGAGCTTGGCGGGGCCACTCTAGCTACTCAGATGCATGCTGCCTCTACAGTTTCTCTGTGAAAAATAAATGCTGAACACCATTTTCCCAAAAGCAAAAATCCTCTTCGGATATATTTTGGTTAGCGAAAACACGTACTGATGCAGGTCTTTCATAAAAGCAAATTATATATGGTGCATACTAGACTTACTGGGGTGATCACATTGTGAGGTCTACAAATGTCTAATCACTATGCTGTATGCCTGAAACTAATATAATATTGTGTGTCAATTGTAATTGGAAAAACATAAATTTAAATGAAGGCAAAGTGGCATAACTCAATCTTTAAAGAAGCGGAGGATAACTACATGTATCGTAAGAGGTAAGAGAAGAAAAAAAAAAGAAACACACACCACAAAACAGGCTCACAAGTTCACTTGGGGCTGAGCAATAGACAATTACATAAAGAAAACATATTGGAGAGGGAGCAAGAAACTCAAAAGGCAGCATGGACAAAAAGCAGCTTTATGGGATACTGAAATGTCAGAGGGCAAGACTGAGGGAGGAATCTTAGTTCACAGAAACAGTCAGCTTTCAGAAGAGGGGTTGGCCTGTGATTAACACAAGGATGGGATAATTAAAAACAAAAAGTGAAAGGAATCTCACACTAAGTGGTGACCAGAGAGGAAGGAGAGCGGGTCTACTGATATTCCCACTCACTCTCCAGGAATGGAATTCCAACTTCAATGTACAAAACGTGGGAAAAGGGGAATGGGTGGGAAAAAACAAATTAAAAACACAGAGAGAAGACAACTGCTGATGCAGAAATATTTTCTTTCTCCTGCATGTAGATACACACACATACACATATAAACACATACACTCCAGCGATGAAGGTTGCAATCAGCAAGGGTATTTCTGCCTGAATGGCTTGTAGTGGTTGACTATTGAATTAAATCTAATGAGAGAGTGAAAAGAGGCAGATCATAGGACACGGAGTGAATTATAGTGTAGGTCTCTGAAAATTATAGGAGCTGTGCACATTGGCAATATTAGAAAATAGAGATGTATGGTCCTTTCTCCCTCCAACTTTAGTGATGCATGGATATTATTTGTGCACATTTCTCTCTAAACCACACAGAATTCCAGGAAGAGTGTTTCTGAAGTGACTTCTCAGAATCCACATTTGGGGTATGCATAATGCCCTTCACATTAGCTAAAGCACAGAGCTGGGAAGAATTTGGACTGGTTGAAAAGAAATCAGATTATGACCAAAGACTATTTCAAAACCTAGGAAATGCATTTCTCAGCATTGATCTTGAATTTCTTCATGCCTTGAGCTTGGCATTGGCATAGGGAGCAATGTGGCATGGTGCTGACAAGCTTTTGCAAGCTGGGGTATTTTCTCCTCTATCTGCAAAAGTAGAGCATGCAGTTTCTCAGAATGGGAAGAAATTAGTAGATTAGGCATTAGACTCTGTTTTCTCTTTTATTTTCTTCTTATTTATCCATTTTTTTTTTTCTGGCTGGCATTTAAACACACTTATCCTAATTTATTTCTATTCTTGTAGAGCAAGTTGATGTCATTTGGTTTAATTTAGCCTACTTAGTCCAATACGTCAATTAGTTAATAGAACGTCTGTATGCATTGGGTGACAGGAATGCTCATAGGCATGCATTAAACCATGGGACACACACACACATGCACACTCATACACACTCTGTTCAATAAGACTGTGTGGATGGGTGAGGACAGTTCAGCTCCTCCCCTCAGAGACTGCTAAGGTAAGGTGTCCCTGCTCTGCTCTGCACTGTAGCATTGCCCTTCATATTTAAAGTTCTGCTTGGTAGAGTTCACAGGCCAGAGCAGTTCAGAAATTAATTTCCATAATTATCTCTTTAACTTCCTCATTATAAAAGGCATCATCCCTGGATGGCAAGAAGCCAACCTGCTGACCCCAACAGGACAGTGCTCCACACAGACATCCAGATCAGCATGTGACTCTTTTGTCTCCTTTCATAAAACACAAGTCAATGGCAGGAATGCTGTCTTGACTGTAAAATGGGATTGAGAGAGAAATAATAATGTAAAATAATGATGCTCTGTCACAGAGGCATCATGGAGCCATGAGTAGGGTATGGACTTCTATATAAGATGACCTTGAATTTGAATAACTGCTCCAAACTCACCAGCCCTGTCACCCTGTGGAAGTGAATTGATTTGATTGAGCCTCAGTTTATTGCTGTTAATGGAGGATGACAGTGTTGAACAACAAGAATTGGTGTAAGGCTTAGAGATCATGACATTTCTCCATAAATAGTATATTTGTTAACAAACTAAGGGTTATTTGCTGGGAACATTAATTTAGTTGGGATATATTGAAAGAAAGTCTTATAGAGACATGGAAACTATAGAGTTAAGTGTTGCAGTATTGACAGGAGGGGCATTTTATATTCTGCCCTTTGCTTGCTTTTTAAATATTGAAGAAAAAAGGGACTTTTGGAGAATGTATTATAATGACACTTATGTAATATCATAGAACATTATTTCTAAAATATTTTACTAAATAATATTTTACATAGAGAGTTTCATTTAATAATCATGTGATATAATTTGAAATGTATCTGGTCTTTGTCCCAGTGGTTCATGACACAGAGCTCCTAATACCCTTGGAATTTCTTCATAATTATCCACTTTCAATCACTCCTGATTCCATGCTAATGTGATGATGTAGGGAAGGGCCCCTAGATAGCCTCAGAATGGGGCTGGTCACCCCAAAGACCAAGTAATTGAATAGTTGGAACTTTCAGATCTACCCACCGACCTCTGGGAAGGGGAGATGGTTGGATGGAAAATCTCTCAAACAAGGAAGTATGATGAGCTTCAGAATTGGTAAGCAGATCTACATGCCAGGATGGTAGTATGCCCCACTCCAGAGACATAAGCTCTTATGTTTGGGACCCTCATGGACCTTACTCTATCTACCTCGTCATCTGAATGTTCATTTATACTCTTTATAGCAGGGGTGGGGAACCCTTTTTCTTCCAAGGCCCATTTGGATATTTATAACATCAATTTTGGTCCATACAAAATTATCAACTTAAAAAAATGAGTCTGCTATATTTGATCAAATATTTAATTAACTCACCCCTTAGCAGGGCCAGACCAAATGATTTTGTAGGTCTTAATGACACTTGGGCCAGATGTTCCCCACCCCTACTTTAGAGTAAATAGGTAATTGTAAATAAAGCATCTTCCTGATTTCTGTGAGCTATTGATGAAAATAGAAAATATTGAGCCTAAGGAGGGAATCATAGTAACTCCCAATTATAGCAAGCTTGTCAGAAGTATGTAAGACTTACAACTATTGTTTAAAGTGAGTGATCAGTCTTGTGGGACTATCCAGGGGTGGGCAAACTTTTTGACTCAAGGGCCACAATGGGTTCTTAAACTGGACCAGAGGGCCGGAACAAAAGCATGGATGGAGTGTTTGTGTGAACTAATATAAATTCAAAGTAAACATCATTACATAAAAGGGTACGGTCTTTTTTTTTTTTTAGTTTTATTCATTTCAAACGGGCCGGATCCGGCCCACGGGCCGTAGTTTGCCCACGGCTGGATACTCTTAAACTCATGCAATCTGACACTAACTCTAGATAATGTCAGATTTTAACTGAATTGTAGGTCTCCCAGTTGGTGTCTGAAGAATAGGAGTGTGGGTTGTTGGTGCTGGTAAACACCCTGCATCATAACAAATTTGCTAAGTAGCTAATAGTTTTTATCTTCATTTACCAAATGAGTAAAATAAGGCCCATGGTGTGTAAAACACTATCTGTCCAAGGTCATGTATTAGAATTGAGACTGCAATCTTGGTCACTGGACACTTGATGCTAAATAAGAAACATCACACCAAGTCTTTGGTGGGTGGTTTTACTTCAATAAACTATCATGAAAATAATAGATCCTTATCAGTCTATTGTGATCATTACTTAAGTAGACAAAGGAATGGTGAGCAGTGGAAGTAGAGATGATTGTAACAGACATTGCAGAGAAAGAAAATGATGAAGAAATGTGAAAAGGATGTTCCAAGAGAAGAGACTACCTTGAGCTTCTAATACAAGGAGAAAAAAATTATATGGAAAGAATAGTAAACACCCCTGTTCAGGCAAATCAGGGCCAAACCAGCAGATATCAGAAATAGTTTAGTTGAAGGGAAGACCAGGCAATGAGTCTCTGTGTCCATGCTGAGAAGTGTGCACTTGCTAAGGTAGGAAACAGAAAACCCCTGCAAAGTCATTCATTTTTCTTTCATTTATTTATTCATTAATTTACTCATTCATTCCCACATTCAGTTATACATTCATTCTTAGATTGAGTGGTTATTATGTCCCAAACACACTTCTGGATGTTATGTGTACAAAGAAGAATAATAGTACTGGCCACAGGCAATTTAAAATACAGTGAAATGACAAACATGTACATGATACTATCTGACTAGTCCCAAGGTGATGGTAACCAGCCACAGAGTGATGGGAGAAGGCCTCAGAGAGAAGTTAGTATTTGCTCTGGGTCACAGAAGATGATTGGAAGTGCTTTGGGGACAAGAGTGTATGATTGTGGATTGGTATGGACAGAATGTAGGATAGCAAAGGCCTTTTAGACCCATTACTGCACTTTAGAAGGGAAGCGATCAGAGCCTAGGGTAGAGTTATAGCTGTGGAGATGAATTTTAAAGGGAGATATAAATAACATTTAGTCACTGATTATATTTGGAGGTCAAAGAAAGGGGAGCAATTGCATGCATTTACAATGATGAGACTGGGGCACTGAGAGGATTGTAGTGAAATTATTAATAATTAGGGGATGAAGAAGGACTGATGACACTGCTCCTCAGGGCTCCCAACACGGTCCTTTCTCCCCATCCAGAAAAGAGCTCCAAGACCTTAAAAGCCATGGCATAATTTTGGTCTTTATCTCTCCCTTCAGAACATAATTAATAGACCAGGGGAGAAGAGGAGACTGTGAAGGAGATAGGAACTGGCCCCGATGGGGCTCTCAATTGATGTTTGTTCAGTTGCATTTGGTCAGAGATGTGTGAGAGGCAAGGGCATCACCTATGATGACCCAGAGGGAATTCTGAGGGCAGCACCACAGTTTGGCAAAAGGCAGAGACTGTAGACTCCTGAGCCCATCTGGGATGGCATGCCAGCATCCCCAAAGGCGGAAAATTTAGGACAAGTGTCTTCACCTTGTTCTATCTCAATGCCCTTATCCATGGGTTGAAAAGCATAGTACGCTTCACCTTAAGAAGTATTGTGAGAATTTGATTAGTTCAGGAAATACTTCAGTAACTTGACTCTACATTTAAATTGATTAGAACAACACTTGGTACAAAGGAAGTGTTCAAAAAGTTTTGCTATTATTATCACTTACTGAGAACACCGTTAAATTCAAGGTAGAGATAGAAAATAAAATAAATGAGAGCTGAATACAAGTACTGGATATTATTTTAAAGAAAGCCATTTCAGGGAAGGGGTAAAAATGAAGGCCTGCTTCCTGCAGTCGAGAAGGAAGGAGACAGTGAACTAAATGAATCATCAAGTAGAAGAGCACTCACAAATCAAGTCTTGAAAATACAACAGGAGTCATGAGAACAGAGGTGGCTTGGGATATTTATACTGGCTCAAAGTCCTTAAAGAAAAGCAGCAAAGCCCTTTGAAGAAGGAGTCTACTAGAGAAAATATTAATACTACTGCTTCTGATACTACCACTACTACTACTACTACTACTACTACTACTAATAATAATAATAATAATGATAAATTCAAGTAAGAACCACAATACCTTTCAATGGAAAATAAATGTGAGGGGACAACAATAACTGAGGCTGGACAAATAATGCATCTTTTCTAATATCACATATATAATTCCCAATAAAACCATCTTGTAGCCCAGTCAGCATGAACCAGGAGATCATCGGTTCCATTCCCTGTCAGGGCACATGCCCAGGTTGTAGGCTAGATTCCCACAAGGGGGTGTGAAGGAAACAGCCAGTGGATATGTCTCTCTCATATGTCTATCTCTCTAGCCCTCTCCCTTGCTGTCTCTCTAAAAATTCAATAAGAACATATTTTTAAAAAAACATAACATTTGGCACATGGCAAGTATAAGCTCTTCATTCAATTGTTCCATTTAAGGCATACACCAATAGTAATAGAAAACTGAGTTTATGTATTTTCAGATAAAAATTCAAATAAGATCAAATCTATAAAAAATAGACAATGGCATTCATATGACAAATGAATAATGCCACAATTCTGGAAGCAAACAAACTTTCTGCATTTGAGATAATAATGGGAACAGCCACACATGCGACATGTATGCATGTAGTTGATTCCTAGAGTGGTCACAGCTAACCTAACCCTAGGGTCTAGTCCTTTTTCAGGTACTCTCCACAATGCTCTTTAATATGCCCCCTCCTTCCTGCTGGCAAAATCTAAACAATCTAAAAGCATCGCCAGTGAATACAAGAGGAAAGAACACAATTGTTAGCAAATGTGCATTTTAGCTCCTCACTCCCATGGTTTTCAAAGTAATAAAAACCAATTAGATAACACTCAGCAGCTATAGTAAGAGAGAGCAGTGAAATCTTACCACTACTAATAGGGTTTTTAATAATAGATAGGTTTCTCTCTGCAGAGCTGGAGTTGGAAGTAGCAGAAGTATCAATTGCACAGCACTCTGCTGACCAATACCCGATGCAAAAATGTTACATTAATGCAGATGGTCTGTCAGTTTAAGCTGAGCAGTCAGAGCCAGGGCAGGACTTACAGAATGACCAGAGAAAACCCTGAATAGGTAAGAATTGCAAAAAAAGGGAAATCAAGCATTCTCCTTACATAATATGTGCAAGGTTATAAACTACCTCAGGAGGAAACTAGAGAGGCCCAGGTCTGAAGCATTCCAAGGTACAAGTTAAGGTTAAATTCTTCAGGTCAAGGATTGCTGCAGACTTTTATGCTATGGAGATGTTGACTCTGATTCTAAGTAGGTGCAGTAATACTGTACAAATCTTTCCTACCTGATGGTAACCAACTGCCTACAGGGTTTTGATTGTTTTGTTTTCACTACATCTGCTATTCAAAAAAATTGGGTACCTGATGCTCCTTTACTTAAAATACAAAGTATGTGGAAAGTATTTGTCTCGTTGTCATAGAAACCATCATTAAAATAATTCCCCAACTCTACTTAATTCATCAGTCCCTCCTCCTTTAGAAACTGTCAAAAGGGGGTTCTTTAAAGAGAAGGAAATAGTGTTTTCCAGGAGACAAGGGGTGGGGGAAGGGCTAAGCATAGGTTCCTCTGTGGGCTTCCTAAATGCGAACTGCCAATAGCTCCACTCCCTTCCAGCTCATATGCTCTTCTTTCTTTCCTTCCACACCATTCCTTTAAGTATAATCATTTAGGTTTATGAAAGGAATTTCTTCAGGGAGTGTAGTTATCCTGCACATTTTGTATGATCAGATCAAGCTTGTGAATAATACATTTGTCTGTGAATAAATTCCCCAGGGCATGTCCTCCTGGCTGAGCCTCTATAATGAACCATTTGACTATAATTCAGTTAAGAATGCAGGAGATGTAAATACATGTGGGTGGAGAAAGTGTAGAAGACTTCAAACCACAGTGAAACCATTTCCTCCTCAGGATCCAGTGCTGCATTCTAATGCTACTTAGAGAAAGCAGCTGCTAGTGGCATGAAGTGGAATTTTAATAGCATTCCAGAGAAAATGAGAGCAAATTGAATTACCCCTGACCAAAAATACTCAGTTGGACAGGATAATCATGTGGAGAATTGATAGGCTGCAGTCTAAAGAGATCACTTTTCATTCTGCCCCTGCCAACTTCATGACCCAAGTCAACACATTTCACCCCTCTGAGATGCCCCATCTACAAAGTGAAGCTTCAAGACTAAACTCAAAGGTCTCTCAAAATAGATAGATGATAGATAGATAGATAGATAGATAGATAGATAGATAGATAGATAGAAATATAGATGGAGTAAATTTTAAAGCAGTAAAGGAGACAAAACAATGCTGATATATTCTGAATATTTTTTTAATATATTTTATTGATTTTTTACAGAGAGGAAGGGAGAGAGATAGAGAGTTAGAAACATCCATGAGTGAGAAACATCATCAGCTGTCTCCTGCATACCCCCTATTGGGAATGTGCCCGCAACCAAGGTACATGCCCTTGACCGGAATCCAACCTGGGACTCTTCAGTCCACAGGCCGACGCTCTAGCCACTGAGCCAAACTGGTCAGGGCATATTCTGAAATTTTGCAAAAATATCAACAATGCATTCGTTATTAATTAATGCTTTGGAAGGAATATTTTCTCTTCTAACCACAATAATCTATAATCTCCTCTGAATATGATCATGTAATGCTTCAGAATGAGTTGCCCCGAGATGTGCCCCTGTGGTATGCAGATTATGTTGAGCTAAAAGCAACTAAAACCTTGTAGGTTCAAGAGAAACTTCTCCACTTCCTTAATTACCTAGGATCATTTAAATTAGGGCCCTGCCCACCATAAGAGTTATTACCAGAAAAAAACTTTTTTTATGGCCTATCTATAGGGCAGGGCACATTTCTAATTACTGAACATCTGCTCTTCTATGGTCCCACAAATGACCTTCCTCCCCTCTGAAGCCCCAAGGCATTTTACTTCATCCTTAGCTCAGAGTGCCACATATTACTTCATTTTAACTCTCTCTCCCTGGACTTCTCATGTATGTAGGATCTCTGACTATAGCATGTATATGGGGTTTCTACAAGTATGAATATAATTAAATTTGGCTGTTTCATCTTATTAATCTGTCTCATGTAGATTTAATTATTAGACCAGCCAAAACAACAAAAACTTTGAAGGATAAAGTTTCCTCCTCCTCCACACTCATCATGCAGTAAATGACACATATTTCTTATTGACTCTTATCTCCCTAAGGTAAGAACTCAGCCTTGCATTCATAACATCTAGCCCAACATTGGGAACATACTAAAAACTAAGCAAAGATTTTTGAGTGGATGAATAAATACTAGTAAATGTACAAACGAAGATATGATCAAGTAGAAACCAGTGCTTATGAGAAATTTACAGATACCTTTAGTCATGAGGTAGGAAAATGTGATTGTCATGCCAATCACGCTTTTATGAAGGTGACACTGGACAAGAAGCCACTGTCCTGGACAGGCTCCAAAACTCCCAAGGCTGAAAGTGTGTTCTCTCCCTCCCTAACAGAGGCTCAGACAAAGACCACTGTTTCAGGTCCCTGAACCTTCCCGCTCAGTGACTGCAGCATATTTTCTGCTCTGTTGATTTCATGGTCACCATCAATGTGGGAAAACTATTTCTATGGTTAATCTTGCATCCATTTACTCAGCTTCTATTATGTGTAAATCCCTTTGCTAAGATAAGTGGATAATGCCAAGATGCATCAGAGATAATTTTAGCTATTATAGAGCTGGGATCCCTTTGGATGACTGACAGAGAAACTATGACTGACCAGAAATACATGTTTATCAGATTAGTAGCATTAATAAGTTACAATGGGAAGAACTAGTTATTGATCAACTACCATGTGTCTGATACTATGGCAATTATTTTTACCTATATTTTCTCATTAATCCTCACCATAACCATGAGTGTTACATAATATTCATTCTGATATTAAGACATCATAACACCCAGGGATGTTTTAAACAACCGGACCACATTTACAATACGAATGAGTAAGTGCTGCATCAGAAATGTCTTCCAACCTACTGAGCTGCATTCAAGAGAAACACAGGCAGCTTTGTGGAAAGGGTACTTTTTAATGACAGAGAGAATTCACAAGGACATAGATGAAGAAAAAGGGGCATTCACAGGCTGAAAAGGGAAACCTAGGACAAATGAGAGTTAGAATATAGGTTTACTTAGAACAAACTAAATCATCTAGGTAGGATGATTCTGAACTAAAGAGTTTGCACTTTATCCCATTTATAATGAGTTACCTCTGAATGTTAGTAAGCTAGGGAGTGAATAATAAAAGAGGTTTAGGAAATATAATTTGTTGTTTCTGTGCTACACACAGGATGACAGTGTGCAGTGAGAAAGGAAAAATGTATTTCTTAATTGGCTAGATATAAATGAATTAGTAGCTGAGAATGTATACAGGCCCTAAGTTAGAATCATCACTTCTAAGCCTTAGGTTCAATAAATGAAGATTGCTTTTCAGTTGGGAAAAATGTATTGGAAAATCAAAGCAATGAGTTTTGGAGAGTGGAGAGGAAATAATCAAGGAAGTTGTCCAGTGTATGAAGTTCAAATGCAGGAGTCATTTCATGCAGCCGTAGTCACCAAATTATCACCGGCATTCTACAACATATAGGCTACAAAATACAGTCCTGGTAAATTTGATCATATCCTACAATAAAAAAAAAAAAAAAATCCCTGCCAAAACACAAATAGAATCCAATAGGTAAAGGTAAAAAGTACTATCTGAAATTAATTTATTTCCTAGGGTAAGTAAGGTCAGGACAAGGGTCATTTGTACTTTAATATTCAGAAAAGAGCACATAACTGTTAGGAAGTTTTATTTGTTAAAAACATACTCTTTTATTGTTATTAAAAATAAATTTAAAGGCTATACCAGAAGGAAAAGAAATGTGGGCAGCATGGAGGATAAAACCAAATGTTTTCCACTGCATGTTTGCAAAGAGATTAGGGGTTTGTAAAAATCATAGCCAAGCCTCAGTGATCACCATGTGCCAAGCAGTATACTAAAAGCTGTACATTAATTAACTCATTTAATCGTGGTAACAATAGTTGGGGTAGTACTATAATACTATTATTATCTGGAAACTGAGAAACAAAGATTAAGAAAAAAAATTACCCCAGGCCACTAGCTAGGAGGTGGCAGGGCTGAGGTGTAGGACTCAGGAGGTCTGCTTCCGATGTCCGTGCTTTTGCTTAATCACTACCACCCTCTGCCTCTTTGACATCATCCTAAACATGCTGATGTGCTCTATGGAGTAAGCAGGTCAGCAATGAACCACTGGGATCATTCCTATGTGAACCAGCCAAGAGGAAACAGTGAATTCTCAGATGCGGGCTGAAGAACTGAGATGACTGGAACCCCACACAGAGTCAGGGTGACACAGTACATAAAGTTTGTGGCCTGGAGTCCAATGACTTGTGCTTGAGTCTTGGCTCCCTTACAAGCCCCCATCCAGGTACTTAGTGTCTACAGAACCTTAATTTCTAAAGTGCTAAAAAATAAAAACTAATAGCTGTATCATAAGTGTGCTATGAAAGCTAAGCAAGTGTATGTGAAGATATTTAGTTAAAAAAACTTGGAAAGATTTCGATTGACTACAAAGTGTTACATGAATACAGCTGTTGAAATATTTATTTTAAATGCTTTTATCTTACCAGGACTTTCTCAGAAGCAAACAGCCCCTCACTTAACAACTGGCTTACTCTTCATCTGCACCTTGAGTGCAGGTGCCCTGAGAGCTTTTCCAAATGCTTTGGCCTGCTTTTCCCTCTATACTGTAGAGATGCTGAGCCCACCAGGGGGTACGTTGCAAAACTCACTGCTATTGACCTCTAAAATCCGGTGCTTGAAAAAAAAATTTCTTAAATCAACCATTTAGAAAATTGTAAAGTCAAACCTTTGTTTCCTAGCCCTGGCCAGGTGGCTCAGTTGGTTGAAGCATCATCCTATGCACCCTGCTCAGGGTGCATATGGCAGGCAGCCAATTGATGTTTCTCTCTCGCCTCTCGTTGTCTCTCTCTCTCTCTCTCTCTCTCTCTCTCTCTCTCTCTCTCTCTCTCTCTCTCCCAAAATTAATAAGAAACGTCCTCAGATGAGGATATGAAAAAACAAGCAAACATAATTACTTTGTTTTCTATAAACACTCAAGCATCCTGAGCTAATGATCACTTCTTTCATGTGTCAACTCTGGGGGGGGGGGGATTAAAATAAATATCTCTATAATTTGGGCCCTAGGCTTAAAGAATGGAAAATATATGGCCTCCTGTCTTGACCATCAATTTACTTATTTTTAGAACTTGATTGACAAAAATAAGCTCCCAGAATCTCTCCACATCAATAAGGTTGGTACAAAATTATATTTTGTAGTAAATTTTCTCTTTCAGGGAAGAGAACAGCAGGATCACAGTTCAGTATAAATATGATAACTTACAAACTGGAAAAATCAAGCATCATGATTAATCTGGTGAATGAATGAATGAATCTAAACAGATTATTTTACAAGGATGTAAATGATTTGTTGTCACCTGAATTTATGTAATTGACATTTTGTGCCCAATCACTACAGTATCCCCGGATTTGTGTAAAAAGGTAATTTAAACATTTTTATGCTTTACTTTGTCCCCCCTTTACTATGTTTACTTCCCCCCCCCCAATTCTTTAACCTAGAGCAATTATTGATACAAGTCCAAGTACCTGAGTAGGTGCTGAAAGCACTGACAATACCCTAAATCATGCAACCATTGATATATTAACTCACAATCCCTTTAAGAGACTTTCTTAAGTATGTTTATCTTCTGCTGGGAAGTATTCACACTAAAACTTCTCCTGATTTTATAGTCTCTTCTAGGGACCACAGCCACAAGTAAACCTGGTACCCCAAATATGCATGCCTTCTTACCAGGACAAGGAAGGGCCAACAGCTGCTCCCCTTTTTTTAAAGAGAGAAACATGGGGAGTACCTCTTACATTGCTAAGCATGAAGAACCCTCCCTCAAAAGAATAGTTGTCACTTTTTTATATATGAGTACTTTAAAGATGATCTGATATGTCATGAGTATAAATAGGCTTTTCTCCCCCCCCTTTCCTTTCAGCAATCTGCTATGGGGGCTGATGTACACGGAAAGCTCTTGTCACCAGTGCACTGAAGCTAGCAATGTAACATTATAAAAAATCAACTTGAACTTAATTTTTCACATAGTTGCTGTTGGGATGTGGGAGGAAAGTGTGTGTGTGTGTGTGAGTGTGTGTGCACGCGCACGCGCACACACAACATGAAAATTTAAAATCTCCAGAGCATACTTATCTATTTTCTGGTGTGCTACCTGAACACTACTGAGAAATTATTGGAAGTAAAACATAATTCCAAAGTTTTATATTAAAAATTATATAAAACTAGGGCCTAGTGCACAAATTCGTGCACCTTGAAGGGAACTGTGGGCTGCGGTGGGCACAGGAGTTGGTCTCAGCCTATCCTCTGCGCCCCCGTCCGGCTCCTCCTGCCATGGACCCCCACTCCCCTCTGTGCTGGCAGCCCCACTCCTGCTGCTGCCGCTCCCACCCGCTGACAGTGCAGAGCCGACTTGGGCTGGCGCCAGCAGCCAGTGGCAGCGGGGCAGCGCTGTCAACAGGTGAGTGGTGGCTGCTGCCCTGATCGCCCCTCAGGAGCAGGGGGAGGTGGGGAAGCCCTCAGGGGTGATTGGGGCCGGCAGCTGCCACTTGCACCCACTGATGGCGCCACTGAGAATTGGGACTGGTGCCAGGCACCAGCAGTGGGTGCAAGCAACAGCTCTAGCACTGGCAGCAGGTGGGACCGCTGCAGGGGGGAGCAAAGAATTTTCAGTAACCACCAGAGGCTCACCTTGATGACAGTGACTGGCACCCCACCTTGGTCTAGCACCCCCGCTCACCTGCTCCACCATCCCACACCGCAGCCAATGCCTGCCATGTTCCGCACTCTGCTGCCTGCCCTGACGCCCGCCATGGTTAGTACACATCACAGTGACCTGTTGTTCGGTTGTTCCGCCGTTCAGTCTATTTGCATATTAGGGTTTATATATATAGATATTAAAATGTTCTTAGTTGAAATATCAGCTCTGAGGTATTTGTAAAATTATGTAATGAATAATGTACTGTCACAGTTTGGGAAATACTAGTAAAGGATCAGCTAAGTTTCACTCTAGTCCCCTCCGTGATGGAAGACAATGAAACATAAACCGCTGAAGGATAAACATTTCCTCATTTCAATAGATTAAGGTTGTTTCTCACTGAGGCCTGAAAACAAGACTGAAAGAATGGATGCAAGTTTGTTTTTTGAAGTATGAAATAATTATGGCATTTTGTTGTTGTTGTTGTGGAGTAAGTTTTCTGGGCATGTTATTTACTAGATGTACCTTGTATCACCCAAGCATACTTTTCTTTCCTAACATGATAGCTGAACCCAGAGTCAGGAAACTAGGATGGGCTCTCAAGTCTGTAAACCTTTGCACAAGGAGTGATTACATTTCGCCCAGCCAGTAGATAAGACACCTGATAACACATCCTCTTTAAATATCAGTTCAGCCATCCCTTACGTCTTACCTCTGCTACTGGTATTTTTGTTAGCAATACAGTCTTTGCTAGGAGTCGGGGGAGGAAATGGATCTTGGCATCAGACTTACCTGATGTAAAACATTTCTTGCTAAAAGACGATGAACTAAGGCAATTTACTCAAAGTGTTTGATTCTCAATTTTCTTGTTTTTTTTTTTTTTTAAATATTTTCATTGATGTTTAGAGAGAGCAGAAGAGAGAGGGAGAGAAACAACCATGGGCAAGCAAAACATCAATCAGCTGCCTCCCACCCACACCCTACCAGGAATCAAGCCCTCAACTTGGGCATGTGCCCTGACCAGGAATCAAGCCATCAACCCATCAGTGCATGGCACTATCCCCAACCAACTGTGCCACATTGACCAGGGCTTTTTTTGTTTAAATAGAAGAATAAATATTAGAAAAATGCCAACCCATGGGCCAGATATTTGGTAGGCCTTCTAACTATGATAGCTGCTACCAGTATGACTGCTTACACCTTCTTCCCTTTTGTTATAGTATTTATTATCATCATCACTACATGAACCCTTTCCTTTCATCATAATATTTTTCCTATATCAGAACATAGGTAGGTATGCCGTTATCATTTATAACCCAGTCAGAGACTATGTCGTATGTGCATAATTACAGTGTTACTAGTACCCGAGCATCCCAGCAACTGCTTAATTAATAATGATTATAGAGCAAATTCCTAGCACTGCACAATTCTTTATCAGAATGAAGTAGTCTATCGAAAGCAGTATATACTATGATATTATGTAGACAGGTTTTTCTTGTTGTTATTATTGTTGTTATTTGCAGGCATTTACCAAAAAGCTTTAGAGGTAAAGTAACTTCTTTAACCTAACAAGATCCTGAGCATGGAGCTGTGTGAGCAACTCAGTATCTCTCACTTCTCTGAGGCTGGAGGAGGGAGGTGAGCTGTCAGGGCTTGGAAGAGGTAGGGAGTAATGAAACTGAAGCTGACGTGTCAGTCCTTTGTACCCAACACCTCATTAAGTCTATCTGAGGGGAAAAGGTTCAAAGACACTTTCAGAATACTAACCTTTTTATCTTGCATGGTTACAAAACTGGCCATATGTAGGGAAGGAAAAAATGAAATGAGCTTAAATTTAAGATCCTTGTGTGAAATCAAGTAATTTTTTTAAAAAATATTTTTATTCAACATGCTCATTGCTCATCACAATCAACTTTCCCTACATATTTCTTACTTTCATTTCCTTTAACTTCTCCCTTCAAGAGATAACTAAACTATACATTCCAGTTTGAAAACTCTCTAGAACATGTAACCTGTAGGGGCAGGTGTGACAATGTCCTGTCCCTCTGTTGGCTCCTCGCCTCCTCTTTTCCAGATCCCTTACCCCCTTTTCTCCTCTTGCTTTGCCCTTCAGACCTGTGCTGACAGCCTTCTCACGATGAACTCAACAGCAGTTATTACGCGTAGAAGTTCACTGCATTTATAAAATGCTGGCCACAATAAGCCAGCTGTGGCGCTTGCACGTGCGCACGCACACACACACACACACACACACACACACACAGGGAGGGGGGAGAATAATTGAGTTTACTATACTGATGACTGTGGTTACAATGGCAGGGATGGCAGACTCTAAAGATCTAGGAAAAAGGAAGAATGAAATTCAAAAATTTAGCAACCTAAGAGAGTATTTCCCACAAATTTTGTGAACATATGATGGAAATATTCAGGAAGACCAGATATGGTATAAGGACAAATGTGAAATTCAAGAATGGACAACGGTGCCTACTTATTTTTACTATAACACTTAAAAATATTTTTACTTATTTTTAAAAGTAGCTAATGTGGGGCCAAACTGCTGGGTGCAAATTTAGGTTCCATCTTGGGCAGACAGATATCTTGTCAGTAAATAAGAGTTAAAATAGTACCTACTTCCTGTGTTGGTTCTAATATATAAATGGGCTTATATATTAGAACAAAGTTCTTCCATTAGTATCTGAGTCATAAATGCTTATAAAGTACACGTATATAGTATGTAACTTATTATCATTAGAGGAATGTAATTGATTTGCATTTTATAAAATGGAACAAATAATGTCCCTTGCATTCTGTAATTATTCACTTCCCCAAGGGATAACAAAAAAAAAGTTTTTTGTGTTCCTATTGCTCTAAAGAAAAATTTTACTTTTAGGGCCCCCAAATATCCACCTCTTTCTGACTTTTAAGAAAAAGATTATTTGATGTCCACATGGTAAAAGGAATCTCTTACCATCTTATAAGTACATACGGTTGCAACCATTTATGAAAAGTAGGAGGTTGACATTTGTCAATGACGGAACCATGGGCCAACACAGGAAATCACCAAATCTGGGTGAGTCCACTGCACCAGAGACTCTGAGAACGTGTCAGCTGGCATTTTTCTCTTAGCCAGTGACAAGTCTATGACATGTGACCATAAGAAAACAGAAAAAGGACGCTCATAAATGATGCATTCAAAATTAGAACTCCTTGATTTAAGAACTCGTTTCATTTTAACTCTCTGCAATACCAAACTATGCCCAAAGGTAACAATGTCTCTACTGTAAATATCCTCCTTTTAATTTTCTCTGCATCTAGGTCTTAAAACACACATCTCATGCAGCCAATGATAACTACAGCCACCATCCTTGAGCCATGCAATGCACACTGAGTTGAGAGCTTTGCATTCTATCCCCACAACAATTCTTTGAGGTAAGTGCTATTGTTATCACCCCTCTATACATGAAAAACTGAAGCTAATGGAATTTAAATTATTTGCCCAAAGCCATCATGGTAAGTACAGAAATAAGAATGACATCCAATGTCTGTTTAATTCCACATCCCATGTGCTCAGAAAGTGGAATCTAGAACCTCACCCCACTCCAATTCCACGTATAATATCTGCATCTAAAAGATTGTTTATTGTCTTCTGTCTTCCTTGTGGATAACTTTGTCCATGGTTCTTTCTACAGCAACAAATTTATACTTTACATGTGTTTAATATGCTCTCTGTCTGCCACAGCTTCTTGTTTTACCTTCTGAGAAAAATCCCAAATCAAGTTCCTATCATTGGCAAGGTTTGAAGGCAGAATAATTTCATTTTCTTTTTTCTTTCTTTTCTTTTTTTGGTTACACTTAAAATCATCATTAACTCAGATGTACAAACTAAACATCAATCTCACATCCAAAAGATGATGGATGTCCATGGAGGAATTAAAAACCATAAATTTTGGGCCATTTTAAAGGGGGTGAGGGAAAATTTTAGAAAGATAAGGCCTCAGGCTAATGGAAGACAATTGACATTTTCTTTTAGGAGTTGTTAATTAAAAGAGCATTAAATATTCCCCTGCAATCATTTGTCAGTCAACAGGATAGGCCACTGGAACTGCCACTGAGGGGGCCATCAAAGCCTATAACATTCTCCCAGAGCAGCTCATTACAACCATTTTAAAAGGTTTCCAATGCACTCGCCAACATCTTCTCAAGAATTCATTTCTATAAAACACTCAAATGTTAACAACCTGCCATGGAGAAGATGCCATGCAGAAGCATTCAATCTACATCCTACAGAATGTCCAGTCATCATTATTTTATATAGGTCAAATCCTGTTTTTAAAAGGTCTATAAATAGAGCCAATTATATATAAGAATATTACATACGATAGAGCAAGCATCATGAAACCATGGTTAGGAAAATGTAATTAAGTAAATGATGATGGGGAAAGGGTTTCACATTTTTCCTTATACCATATATGCAAATACATTTTTTTTTATTTAAAGAAAAACATAGCTGAATATATAACATTTATCAGGTCTGTAGAAGAACTACAAAATTTCTAAGACTTTAAAAGAAATCAAAAGTGAAAGCTATTTTTTTACATAAAATCAAATTTCTGAGAAAGAAAAATTGAAAATAGGAGATAGGAAAGTTAACAGAAAAAAATTAAATGATTAAAATTTATGTTATATAAATATCCCATTCATGTAAATAAGAAAATTAAGCAAGTCATAGCTAAATGAACAAAAGCTAATAAGAAAAATCAAAGTAGCCCTGGTTTGTGTAGCTCAGTGGTTAGAGTGTTAGCCCATGCACTGAAGGATTCTGGGTTCAATTCCCAATCAAGTTCACATACCTGGGTTGCAGGTTCAATCCCTGGCCCTAGTTGGGCACGTGCAAGAGGCAACCGATAGATGTGTCTCTCTCATCTCTCATCTCTCTCTCTCTCTCTCTCTCTCTCTCTCTCTCTCTCTCTCTTCCTCCCTCTCTTCCACTCTCTCACTAAAAAAATAAAAATAAAAATAAATCGATGTATACAAAAGTAGTTACAAAAGAGTTGTACAGTGGAAATAGAGAACCTGACATCCCAAACAGAAGGCACTACAAAACTGATACTACTGGAAAGATAAAAAATAAGTGACAATGATGACTAAATAATAGGAAGGAAATCTTAAATCTTGAATATTCATGAATTGCTGCTAACTATGGATAAAATTCTTTGGAAGAAGATTTAGCTTTAAATTCAAGTCCTAAGACTCTTCAAACCCTCTGACCAAGTCATTCTTCATCCACCCTACAAGAAGCACATTGAGATAAATAGATAAATAAATATGAACATACTTACAAAGATTTTTTGAAATGGCACTTATAAAAAAAAGAGAAACAATGTATATGTCTATCAAGGAGGATTAATTAACTAAGCAAGTTGTAAACACATATAACCAACTGAAAAAGTATTAGTGAAGAGTAAGTAGATACATGGAGAAGTGCTTATGATTTAATGTTAATAAAAGATGTGGAGTGGAAAAATACATATGATCAGTCTTGAAAGAAGATATAGAAAAAATCCAATTCTTATAATGATAGAATTCTGATTATTTTTCTTCATTTAAAATGTATGTTGCTGTGATCATTTTATATGAGTGAAATCTGCAAAAAAGAGTTTTCATTAGAGATTTAATCGTAAATAAAACCTTGCTGAAAATGTCCTTAGTGTGTCACTTGCAACACAAGGTAGCTGAATTCTAGGCTCTTATAGACAAAATTGATAGTATAGTGGTTGAAATATTTGGTTTGGGATATGGTTTGTGAGGAAACAAATTGTTCTCTGCTGGACCAATTACCATCCCTCCTAACTACTTTTTTTTTAAAAAAAAATGAATAAATGAAATGTGTAACAAATTTTCTGCAAAAAGCACACAATCAGGTACCTTCAGTATAGGAAAGTAAAGGCAACTGTGTTGGTCTAGCTAAATTATTCATAACTGAAAGACTTTTATAACTCTAGGCTATATACACAGTCATAGAGACGTAGAGATGGACATGTTTATTTTTAAAAGTTTTTGTATTGTTATCCATGGGAGTTGGAGGACATTTGCCAGGTCTTAGTTCTGGAGTAGAATGAGTGAATCGTGATAGTAGTTAATATTTCTTAGGCATTTAGTGTATGTTAGTGTTGGTAATATACAGTGTGCTGTCACTATATTATTATAAATGTCACAGTTATCTCCATTTTACAGATGAAGAAATGGAGGCACAGAGAACATAAGTATGCTTTGCATGCTATACAGCTTATAAGAGGCAGAACTGGGAATCCGTTTAGTCTTGTATCCTCACAGCTAATACTCCATAAAGAATCATACTCCTCTTCCACTCTAATAAGGTTTTTATTGGGAATATAACCACTAATTATAGGATTTTACTAACACTGGCTTATAAAAACGGTTAATTTTGCCTTTGTAGACACATCTGGGGAGCATTAGTAAATTATAACTTTCTTCACCTACTTAGTAAAGAATATAAACAGCTCAAGCCTCTGTCATGCATGTTTCTTAATTATATCAACTTCGGAGTGACGACCAGCACCAGGGGGGTGGTGGAAAGTACCCTAAAACTTACTTCGCTCACCATCATTGCCTGGATGTGTACTCATGGGGCAGATAATTTTCTAAAACTCAGTTTCCTTGTCTATAAGGTCAGGATAGTAATATCACAAAACTGTAGATTAAGATAATGTATGCAAAGTACCTAGCATATTGTCTGACACACAGTTAGCCACCCAAAAGTTCATGAAAAACTTTGATCTTTTTCATTTGTTTAACACATACATATTGAGCCCTAACCTGTTGTGAGCACAACAATGTTGGGTGATGGAGATGTAGCTGTGGGCATGATAAACGAACTTCCTGTTCTGATGGAGCCCATGGTCTTTAGCACAGGATAAGATGGTAGGAAATAGAAATTATTCTTGGGAACACAGGAGAAAGCACATACTTAATTCACAACTTCACTTGCCTCAATAAACATTTGCGCTTATGCATGGGATAGCACTAATAGCTCAATAACAACTACTGGATAATGAGGCAAACCATTTATCGAGACTGGAAGTGTCAACAGAGGCATAATTCACTAATATGTTAAGTGTTGATGGACATTTGCTGGTTCATAGAAACTCACCTTGTCACCCATGCAAATGTCATATGTTATAGCTTGCAAATTTTCATACAGACAGGAATTACTTCTAAAACAGACTGTGCAAATCCTTGCAGAGTAATTAATAAATATTCATGATGCTGATATTGCTGCCAATGGTGACAAATTCTGTACATTACAAAGAGTATTTTAAAGATGTGGATGTTAATCTTATAAAAGAAAGACATTCTAATATCAGATCCAATATCCCAGGAGTCTTAAAGTGCTATAGCATCTCTCTCTCTCTCTCTCTCTCTCTCTCTCTCTCTCTCTCTCTCTCTCTCTCTACTTCTGAGAAAAATGGAGCCATGCCTCAGTAAATATGCGTATGAGTTTGTACTTTAAATATTTATCTATAGACCATATATACATTCAAAAATTCAAACTTCAAGTTTCTATGTAAGCACTTGAAATTTTTGTTTTTCAACTCATGGCTATATTAAATATATATATACTTTCCTAGAAATTTTTACTTATCCATCCATCTACCCATCCATCTGCATATTTCCATCCCCTCAAACTGGAAAGATGTAGTGAAACAGAGGGATACATCAATAATAAAAACTTAATTTGGGAGGATGCCTTATCACAAACCTTATGGCAGTACATGTAAAGATGTGCTTTGGAGATGATAACTTGTGATGATTGTTTGCAACCGGGCATGCCCATTGGTGACGGGAATAATGAAGACGAGCACCTTGAGGAAAGGGTGTCAGAGCAGTGGGAATACAAGCGCACACCCATAGGTGCATAGTAAGAACATAAACTGAGAAAGGAGTGAGGGGCTGGGAAGATTGTTCCTTTCCTACTTGCTAGGAGATGGAAAGGATATGGGAAATGCCCAGACTGGTGGGATGTGTAGGCAGCAGGTTAAGATTGCTGCTGGGGTTTCTGCTTCCCTGCCTGATCAGGGTGCAGTGGTTATGGATGGAAGGGAGGCAGGCACTGTGCTTGACCAAGGTAAGTGCATCGAGTGCAGGGCATTATTTAAAAGACAATCAGCTCAATTGGTGTTTATTGCATGCAAAAATATCATATTTAAAATCGTTTTGCTTGAAATATTAATGTTTATTGCATGTAACATTACTATATTTAAGATCATTTTTCTTGAAATATCAAGGTTTACTGCATGTAACATTATTATATTTAAAATCATTTTTCTTGAAATAAAAAATGGAAAAAAAAAACAAGGGGAAAAACGAATAAAATTAAATTTAAAAAATAAAAGACAATCAGCTGCTTCTCAAACAAGTCACGGAAAAGTTTTGAAAAACAGACTAAAGAGGTGTATGCTGTGTTCACAGAAATTCTATTCATTTCTTGTGTAAATACAGGAAATCTGTTAACAAATTTAAATTTGTAAACTTTAGATAAACAAATAAATGTGCAGTGTTTCATTTCCTGAAGCTTGTTAAGATATTCTTACCAACTTAGTGCTAGTTAAACACTAAAAAACAGCAATGCTTCTAAGCCAGAAAATAACCAATAATGCATCGTTTAAAAATATTTTTCAGCCCTAACAAGTTTGGCTCAGTGGATAGAGCATCAGCCTGCGGACTGAAAGGTCCCAGGTTCGATTCCAGCCAAGGGCATGTACCTTGGTTGCGGGCACATCCCCAGTAGGAGGTGTGCAAGAGGCAGCTGATCGATGTTTCTCTCTCATCGATGTTTCTAACTCTCTATCCCTCTCTCTTCCTCTCTCTAAAAAATCAATAATATATATTAAAAATATTTTTCAATTAAGTTAATATGAAAAATTTGAGAGTATGCATGTTCCATTCTGTGAACAATAATAAAACAAATTCTATATCTTCAAATTTTTTAAAATAGACATTTTGGTGAGTAAAAAGCTTTTGAGACCCCTGCTGACAGTAGAGGAGAATTGCAACCATGCTGCCCAAACCAGAAAGTAAATATATAATTTTTCTCATTAGCCTAGTCACCTTAAATACATGTATGCCAATTCTCAAATGTGAAAGGTGCATCACTATATTATTAACATATAAAGGTGAATTCTTAAAATAAGGAACTTGTTACCCATTGGGATTTTTATTTTGCTTAAGGTTTATAGGTCTCCAAAACAAGTACGTGTCTTACATTATATAAAATAACTATTTCGGTTTGTTTTTTTTTTAATATAAAATATTATACAACTCTACAAATATACAGATATTGTGAGAATAATATTGTCTAGATTTTTAAAAGATAATGTGGTATTCTAACAAAGAACAAATACCAATGTTAACTTTATCTGAAAAATACATTAATTTTTCCAAAAATTTTATTGAGGACATATTCTATGTTAGATATTACTCTATGAGTGAGAAACACAGTTTTCATACATTAGTCAAGTACCCTGCTTTGAAGAACTTTCATCTCTTGGGGGAAATAGATAAACAATTATATGAGATAACTTCAGGTTGCAATGCGTGTGCTAAACGTTACAGCATGGAAAGGAGAGAGAGTGATGAGAAGGTAACTGTAGGGGGACTGGTCAGGGATTGCTCCACGTAAGAGGTAAAATGTGAATTGAAACCTATATGCTGATAGAAAAAGGTTGCCATGTAAAAATGGTAGGTAGACAGAGCAGCAACTGAAAAATCTGGAAGGTGCAGGCAAAGGATAATTATGTAATTATAAAGACATACATAAGGAGAACCAAGCTTGGCTCAGCCTCCACCACATTTATAATGTGGATCTTCACGTTCTCTCTCTCTTTTTTTTTTAAAATATATTTTATTGATTTTTTACAGAGAGGAAGGGAGAGAGATAGAGAGTTAGAAACATTGATCAGCTGCCTCCTGCACACCCCCCACTGGGGATGTGCCCTCAGCCAAGGTACATGCCCTTGACCGGAATCGAACCCAGGACCCTTGAGTCCGCAGGCCGACGCTCTATCCACTGAGCCAAACAGGTTAGGGCTTTGTGTTCTCTCTTAAAGGCATTCATATGCAGTAAAAATCAGAGTCTTTGGAACTAGACTAAAAGAGAACTTGGGAACAGTCTTAGGAGAAACCTTGGACAGTTTCTGAGTCTTTTTTTAGGTAGCTGCCTCATCTGAAAATTGTTGAAAATTGTACCTACTTAACAGGTTTTCTTGGCAATAAAAACGGATATACTATGTAAATAGCATAAGCATAAAAGGCACTCAGTAATTTTTCATTACTCTTTCCTCTGATTCAAGGGTTCCCTGAGTCTCAATTCACAAGTCTTAGCTCTGCTACCAGAGACAATGAGATCAGAGTAAAAATACCCACAGAGCAGGCAGGCAGCTAGATGGGATGCTGAGTTAGTGAATAACCAAGGGCAAAGGTGGCCTTTCAGTCTTCTTTTTCAACCCTAGGCCTAACACAAGGGCTGACACAGAGTGGGGGAAAACACTTGTTAAATAAAGAGACTCAAAGAAACTAGCCTTAGGTAATCCATGAGAGATAGTGTATGGCCCTAAAGTCATGTGAAAATCAGACTAAGACTTTATGGTCTGCAGTGGCTGCCAGCCATTCTAATGATCTATGACACTGTAACCTCATTGCTTTCCACTGTGGAACAGATGATAAGATGAGGTCCATGTAACCACAAATCCTTAAGAAATGGCTTTTGTTAAGAGAAATTTTATAATAGTTACAGAGGCTATAGGTATCTCAGCATGCCAATGGGAATATTAATTCAGTATTTCCAAAATTCTGGCCCTTGATGATAAAGAAGAAACCTTGATTTTCATGAAAGTAAGTTTTTTGGTTTTTTTGGTTTTTTTTTTCAATGTAAAGGACTTTCTTTTATTTTGAGGTTATGTTGTTCCCATATTTTGGTGAATGTGCCTTACATTCCTAAAAATTATAGTGATAGTAGATGGAACATTTTATTGAACTTTTTGGAAAAATAAGAAACTGCAAGTCATGGGGAGAGAGTACATCAATTTTACTTTATGTAAAATCCACACCCAAAGAGATGTGAGAACTTCTGGAGTACCTAACTTATTAAAAAGTAGATTCAAGGAGGGAGAGGCCTATTGTGAGTTTTTTGAGGGTAACAGGCTCAAAAATAAAAGGTAGTAGGGGCATAAATGAGTAGAAGGTCAACTGATGTAGAAGTCACATTATAAATAACTAGAGGCCCAGTGCATGAAATTCGTACACGGGGGAGGAGAGGGGTGTCCCTCAGCCCAGCCTGCACCCTCTCCAATCCAGGACCCCTTGGGGTATGCCAGACTGCCAGTTTAGGCCCAATCCCTCTCACAATCCGGAACACTGGCTCCTAACTGCTCACCTGCCTGCCTGCCTGCCTGATCACCCCTAACCACCTCTGCCTGCTAACCTGATCACCCCTAACTGCCTCTGCCTGCCAGTCTGATCATCCCCTAACTACTCCCCACTGCCGACCTAATTGCCCCTAACCGCCTTTGCCTTGGCCCCTGCCACCGTGGCTTTGTCCAGAAGGATGTCTGGAAGATGTCTAGTCTAATTAGCATACTACCCTTTTATTAGTGTAGATATGTCCAATGCACTGAGTGAACATTTGGATATAGTCAAGTTCCCTTCTCTCCAGAGGAAGTTGGGAAACTGTGGGCTTTGGGACAACATCAGAAAATAGACTGGGGTTGAAGGAGATGAATAGAAGGAAAGGCTTATTTTTTAAATCTCTACATTGCTGCTTAATCTCTGACTACATTTCTCAAGCTCAAACTGTGATAAGAATAATGCTCCAAAAAATATCAGAGTAGAGGAAGATGTAGGGAATGAAGTAAGTACCCTATGAATGTCTTAGCACAGACTTTTTCAGGATTCCTGGTTCTGAGCTGATTTAGGATCAAGTTAAACTTAATCCTTCTGCATTCCCTCCATTGCATAACTATCTCCCTCTTCTTCAGGCAGTGTGGCTAGGTAAATGATGGTTATTTAAACCTTTACTTCCTTAATTTATTTTCATTTGGCTGCAGCACCTGCCTTCCACGGAAGCTCACTAATAGCACACTTATGCTCTATCATAGGTTAAACTACTAAGCGACCAATCTGCACTGTGTAATCACATTGCACTACAATAATTTCCACTCATTGATATACATGGATAAGTGTTCTTAAACCATTATTTAATGCTCTATGTGCTGAGTGTTTGTGGGTGTTCCCTTTATATCCACTACAATCATCTTGAAGGCCATGGCTAAGATTTCTCTCTCCAGCAGAGTGTCAATGTTGGATCAAATCCTAATTCTACCACCAACTAGCTGGGTGAATTTGGAAATGGATTTAAAATATTTGTACCACTGTTTCTTCATCTGGAGGGGCTAATAATATTAATCTGCTTCAGAGAATTTTTGAGGTCAAATTTTTAAAAGAATGACTGATCTTCAGTAAATGATCAATAATTATTAGCCATTTTGTTGTAGAGGTGTTGTTAAAGTGTAGACTTAGTCTCGCACAATATTCCCCAAATCAACTCCCTGCTCCATCAGTTCTCAGCTACATAATTTAAAACAAATTACTCCACCTCTCTGTATCTTGGCTGCCTCAATTAAAGAAATAAAACAAACTTACTTCAAGGGTTTTTTAGGGAGCACTAGAAAAAAAAAAATATATATATATATATATATATATATATATATATATATATATATATATATTACTTAGAATAATATTTACCATATATAAAGTGCTCAGGTTATTATTATAAAGTCAGAGTGTTCTTTGCTTTAATCTTTTCACGCTCTGAGTTATAGATTTAGGTCACTTCTACATCACACAGATGTCTCAATTACTTCTTTGCCCCTCTCCCATTCCCCTGTTCCTCCCTCTCTTTCTATTTCCCTCTGCCCCCTTCCTTATTCACTTTATCCTCTCTTTTCTTCTCCTCAGTTTTTGTTTTTGTAATTTAAAATCAATGTCTAAACCAGAGGCTCTCCAGGAAAGAGCCTTCTCAAGAGAATAAAAGGCACCTACTTTAAGCCAAGAAATAAAACCAATTTCAAAGGAAGTACAGTCCTGTGATACTTTTCTGAAAAAGGCAACATCTGTAGCTATTTGTCCTGGAATAACCTTGCCCTATCAAAATTGAATCAGAATGCTGTGTGGGACCTTGAAATAGCATGTCTGCCCTCTCTCCCCATGAAAAGGTTATGATCACATTCTTTTGTAGGAGTAGAGGTGTGGGAACATCTTCTTGTTTGGGATTCTCAAGTAAAACTTGTAGTGGTAAATTGTGTGGTATACTGAGGATTAAATTAGTTAAATCACTTGATGATGTTAAACACATCATAGTAAGAAAGACAGAGATATACTCAATGTTTTAAATTAGAATTTGAAAGCTAGGATCACTGGTCCTTTTGAGGAAGAGTAGAATCAAAGATAGAAACTACTAGAAAGAAGAACATAGGTCTAAAGAATAAAGGATTTTCTAATGGACTCATCCAAAGCCATGCAGAGATTATCTTGACAATGAGGTAGTTGTCCCAATATAGGCTAATCACTAGAGGAAGATGCTACACTGGGTTCAGCAACACTTAAATTTGGACTGAGATCCTCACAAGTCCAAAACCCTTTGTTGTGGAATATGCATTTACAAAGGCAAATTATTCACAATGAAACTTAAACCCAAAGTAGCCAAATCCTTGGAGAAATTCTGAATTTGGGAATTCTTTCCCCCTTCAGTGATTTAACTTATCCCTTTATTTTTTTCTCTCTTCCTTTACACATATGGCCCAGAGTAGATATGCAAAAGTAATTTACAATTCTTGCCTTCCTAATTTGAAATTCTATAAGTCCAAGAGAGTAACCAGATTATGAAAACACTTGATTAATTGCACAAACCAGCAGTTAACTATTATAGTTTAAAGACTCAAGAAAAAAATATTTCTTTTCCTTCAGGAAGAAATATGAATGTTAAAAGCGTGGTGCCTCACAGAAGAAAGCTCCATAATTAATCTGTAGAGCCATCTCCACTGTCAGCAGCAGGAAGGCCCCAAGGGGCAACTTTTCTTATAGAAGGATGAGGCATTTGTGCTAACAGTGATGATGAGAAAGACCGGGAAAAGGATGTGAGGGTTACTCTTAAAATCTACTCGGTGCCTTGCCTACTTATAAGAACTAATATTTCTTGAGCACTTACTATTGACCTGAGAATATTCTGAGTAATTTCTCTGAATTAATTTCTTAACCCCTGCAATAAAGAGCAATCTGTCCAAAGTCACCTAACCAGTAAGTGGAGGATCAGGCTATGAACGGAGGCCATCTAACAGTAGTGTACATGTATATGTCAACCTAGACTACTATTTTCTGTAGCCTAATTTGAGGTATCATTAAAAAAGTATCTGCCCTAACCACTTTGGCTCAGTGGATAGAGCGTCGGCCTGCGGAATAAAGGGTCCCAGGTTCAATTCCAGTCAAGGGCATGTACCTTGGTTGCGGGCACATCCCCAGTGGGGGGTGTGCAGGAGGCAGCTGGTCAATGTTTCTCTCTCATTGATGTTTCTGACTTTCCATCCCTCTCTCTTTCTCTCTGTAAAAAATCAATAAAAAAGTATATATATATATATATATATATATATATATATATATATATATATATATTTTTTTTTTTTTTTAAAGTATCCACATCTGGCCAAAACCGGTTTGGCTCAGTGGATAGAGCGTCGGCCTGCAGACTGAGAGGTCCCAGGTTCGATTCCGGTCAAGGGCATGTACCTGGGTTGCGGGCATATCCCCAGTAGGAGATGTGCAGGAGGCAGCTGATCGATGATTCTCTCTCATCAATGTTTCTAACTCTCTATCTCTCTCCCTTCCTCTCTGTAAAAAATCAATAAAATATATAAAAAAAAGTATCCACATCTGGGGGACAAACACAATGCCCACTACATGTTCCTAGAGCAGTTATTTACTCACTGTGTAAAGTTGAGTTGCCCTAGCCAGACAATGTCTGAAATGCTGGGTTCAGTGTCTGGATCTGAACTCGAAGAATATCAACTACCTGGAGTACACTGACACATTTTATCAATGAAGATAAAATAAAAAATATATATATAATACCTCAGTAAAGTCTCAATATTAATCACTTCAATATTAGTGGAAAATTAACTATGTGTACAATAGCCCCCCCCACACACACACACACTTATTCACAGTTGCTTTCCATGGCTAAATATATCACACAATTCTCCACCAATGGTTAACTTCTGTCCAAAAACATTATATTATTATATGGAATATTCAAGAAATAAACAATTCGTAAGTTTTTAAATGCATGCCAATCTGAGTAGCTGAAGAAATATCACACTGTCCTGCTCCAACTCATCTGGATATGAGTCATTCATTTGTTCAGCTTGTCCACT
The DNA here is from genome assembly GCF_964212035.1 of Myotis nattereri. NCBI lineage: Eukaryota > Metazoa > Chordata > Mammalia > Chiroptera > Vespertilionidae > Myotis > Myotis nattereri. The sequence continues at coordinate 62,138,027 of NC_138077.1, read as the reverse complement.
CAACTCTGTATCCCCACCTTCCCACCCCCACCCCACACACACACTCCTTAGTCACATAGTAGCCATCTCAGTTATCAGATCTGCTATCACACTATCTCAGTGCTTGTGTTCAAAGTAACCCATATTTACTTAGTAACTGCCCCAGAGCACAAGAGACAAGAGTAGTGATGATAGCAATTTGTTTATGCCAAAGAGAAGCTGTAAAGTACTTCCTTTAAGGGAAAAGGTGAAAGTTCTCAACTTAAGGAAAGAAACAAACCTTATGCTGAGGTTGTTAAGATGAATGGTAAGAATTAATCCTCTATCTGTGAAGTTATGAAGAAAAATAAAATTTCTGCTAGTTTTTCTGTCACACCTCAAACTGCAAAAGTTGCATCCATGGTGTGTGCTAAGTGCTTCATTAGATGGAAAAGGCACTAAATTGGTGGGTGAAACAAATGAACAGAAAATGTGTTCCCATTGATGAGAACTTGTGCCAGAAAGCATTGAGCCTATACAAAGACTTCAGCAGGGGAATCCCCTGAAATGAGCCACCACGTTAATATAACTTTTATTACAGTATAGTCTTATATTTATTCTATTTTATTATCAGAAATTTTTATTAATCTCTTACTGTACTTAATTTATAAATTAAAGTTTATCATAAATATGATGTATAGGGAAAAGCATGCTATATGTGGGGTTTGGTACTCTTTATGATTTGGCATCCATTGGGGATCTTGAAATATATTCCCCAGGTAAAAGGAAGACTACTGTATATGTGTGTGTATAAGGAGTCCTGCAAAAAATCAATTAATATGTTTAATTCAATGTATCAGTTTTCCATAAGAAAATATTTCCTGTGTAATCACTTTATCATTATTCTACTCCATAAGAACACAGAACAACTGGAGAATCTCTTTCTCTCCCAATCCTTAAAAGTATCGCACAACAAACTTCTCTAGACTTAGGTAGAGCAATTTCACATGTGATTATAAGTGTGGTTTCCATGGACTTCCTTCAGTCTTCGGCATGAGAGGAAATGATAAAACCCATAAAAATAACTGGTATGTATATACTACTTTGCTATTTTAAAAGCATTCTTACATTGTATTATTGAAATTTTTTGTTTTTCAGTCTTAAAACTATGAAAACACCTATACCCAAACTACATTTTATCTGTTCTGCTATACCGCCATCTCCACCCCTGACCTCTACAAAGCCTACAGAACTGAGAAAAATAAACTCACCTTGGAAAAGACAATGTCATATGTGCCAAGATGCACTCCTAGTTTATCAGACATTTTCCCGAAAACAATCAATACAGGTAGCCCGAGGCAGACAATTTCAACATACATGTACTTTCAGAAATCAGATCATTATACCAGAAACTTTCTCCCTTTCTCGAAAACACAGAAATTATGACAGAAACCATATACAGAGTTGGCCTGAGGCAAAATTGTGTAGTAGTCAAAATGTCTCCTACTTTATTATATGTGTAGTTCTCTTCTCTCCTTTTCCTTCCAGTGGAACAACTCCCCCACATCCCAAAATGTCCCTGGTACCCAGGACCTTCATGATCTCACTCCTATGACCTGACCCAAATCCGCTTTGAGAAATTATTTTAAAAACCCATCCCAACAAACGTGTAAAGGACCAGCACAGGTTTGAGGAATATCAAAGCCCTTGTACTCAAAGGACACAGTGCAGAGGGCAATAGACATTAACTAGAGAACAGCATTTTATGAAAGCATATGTTATGAATCCAAATTCAGGTCTCTTTGAAGGTTTCCATATTAAAAAAAAATAATCAAAAGAAAGGAGATGGTGATGATTTATAAATTCTCTTTGGTGATAATGAAATGGAAATACTTTTAAAGCCGTCTTTGCTACACTCCCATTCTGAACTGCCATAGAGGAGAGATAGTTGATGTGCAACCAGTGAACACTGGAGATGCATCCAAATTACAAATACATTTGAGCACAGACCTGCACAACCCTGGGTTATAGAGTAAAATGAATAGTAAACACAGTCACCCAATGCAAGCTTGCTCAGCATAACTGAGTAGCCCGCTATGGCATAAAATCTACTGCCTGCTGTCATGACTCCCTGGGTACATGGGCCTAGGCTCTGTCATAGGTTATTCTGTAAAGGGTTACCACCAAGCTGGGGACCACACAGAGAATACATCCCTGATTCACACAAGTTCCCACCCCATCATCATATGTTACCCAAGTAGTCACAGGACACACTAAGGACATCCAATGCAATGTTGTATGGTGACTGGTGTGACATGGTGAATAAGGATGTGGACTTGAAGTCACACAGTCTGACTTAAAACTGGGCACTGCCACTCTCTAGCGGTGCATGTAGTCATGTAGAGTCACTGCTCTGAGTGCTGGTTTCTTCAACTATAAAATGGGGAACAAATGATACAGTCTTTGGTTTTTGGGGGACTTCAAATGACATAACATATATATGTCATCTGAGATATAAAGCTTAGGAGGAAGTTAAAAGTAATAGTGAAAATGACGATGCTGATAATAAAAATGGTATCACAAATGTGGGTGTCAAAAGGTAAGCACATTTCAAATTATTCAGCCCTGTGGTCAATATTCATAGTGGGTTAGAGCACAGACTCAGAAATCAAATATTTTGGACAAACTACTCAAATTTTCCATTATTAAGTTTCCCACCTAAAATGAGATCAATAACAGAACCAAGCTCAGATATTTGCTGTGAAGGTGAAATGAATTAACACATGCAAAACAGAATGGCGCCTGCTACAGAAGCAACATGAAGTAAATCTTAGCTGTGATTGTTGTCACTATCCTGGCCAACAGTGGACGTGAAAACATGGTAAAAATATGGAGATGACTCTCTGTCAGAGAGTCACAGTTCTCCAGAAGGATGGCAAAAAGTGTGTGGTGGAAGGGTCTCATCACGTTCATTCTTGACACATCCTTTCCCCTTCATTGGTTCTCTTGCCTGGGTAGCAACCACAGGAGGCCAGCTGAGATTCCAGAGTCATACCCTAGAAATCACTTTATTAGATCATAGCTGGTTTGACCATTATCAAATCACAACTTAATCTTTTCTACTGAAAATATATGGCTAACACCTAATAATATATTCATTCATTACTTTGTATAGTATTTTTGTAAACTATACCAAGAGTTTGGCAATGAAAACTATCTGTTAGGTGGTTGTTCATATACAACAAAAGCAATGCCTAAAAAAGCTATGACTGATATTTCCAGGCTCAGAAAATCATTACCATCACCACCACCAGCACCATTATCAGCAGCAGCAGCATCACCATCATCATCGTCTTCTTCATAATAGCTACCATTTATTATCTATGAAATTTTGTTCTTAGCATACTCACCATAACTTCAGAAAGTAATTATCACTCTAACCATTAGTCTTTGTTTTTTCATTAAGATACTTTTTTTTCCTTTCCACTTCTGAAATTAAAAGCTACACAATGCACAGCAATACTTCCATCCTACATTTTCCATATATAGCAGACCCATTTTGAAACACAATAGTAAACCATTGCCTGAAGCACTCAATTAACAATGAAACAAAATGAAATGTTTAGTTTATAATAATGCATCACAGAGGGCCAATTCCAATAGTAACCTTCAAGTAATGCTAGTTCAGTCTTTCGCCGTAAGACCATGCTATTGTGCTTTGTAATTAATAATTTCACACATGGATATTGACGACAGGATTCAAACAGGGAATTAGCAGCACCTCAGAAAATCTGTCCCCATCAAGGGAACAGAGGGGCTGGCTCGATGAGCTCCATCAGCTAGGATAATTATTATGAATAAGGAGGTGTGTCACCTCCCTGTAAGGGGCAAGGGTGCCTGTACCAAATTACATACAAGCTACACAAGTCAGTTTGTTGGAACATCTGAGGTATCCTCGGTAAATGCAAATAGCCCAATACCACCTGGCTGATGCAGTCAATGCAGAAAACAAAACTGAATTTGGAAAGCAGGATAGGAACTGAGGCCTGGCTAAGCATGCAAAGCCAAGAGAATGGCTAAGCCCAGGCCAGAGGCCAATAAGAGTCACTGCCAATTTTCTAGGAGCAGCCACTGTTCAAATATTTAATAACTTCCAAGTATTCTTTTCCCTCTTTTTACTATTTGTTTCCCATCTTGCCAACTAAATCCTGCTCTACACTGACTGCACTGCTAAGAACTCATTTTCTTTAAGTCTAAAACTCCGACCTCCAAGTAGATTTAGATAATGCAATGGGGAAGAAGCTATGCATTTTAATATTTTAGACTCCAGAGTGCATGAAAAATCATGCCAGTGCCATAGCTTCAAGTCTATCTTGTAAGGAGAAAAGGAACAAAACGGAAGTATCAACAATACCGAGGGGTGTACCCCAAATGATAAAAGAGACACACACCTGAAAACTCCTTCAAAAACGTTATTTAATGAAAAAATGCATTAGAGAAAAATGTTCTTTAATAGAATTTCACCATGCATACTGCTGGAAAGGGAATAATATTCCTCTCAGTGCTTCTTTGTGCAAAATTGTGATTTGAATAGGGTTCACTTACCTTGAAGAAAGGTACAACTGAACATCATCCGATGATGTAGACAGAACTATTTAAATATTTCTTAATCTTATATTATTTACTGGTCAGTTAGCACTTCTGGGTAAAGACTGACAAATCAAACAGAGGTGATGGAAGACACTGAATGTCATGTGGTAGCATATTCAATGGAGAACGTCACTATGTACTGAGGGAGTCCAGCAACCATAGTTCTGTTGTAAAAATCAGTTGCACTTACCTAGAAAAAAGAGAGAGAGAGAAAAAAAGGGGGGAAATGTTAAGAGTTCTTTGAAACCTATGTTTGTGCATTGCTTCCCTTTTCCTTCCTCTTCACATTCTCTTTACTTTTCAGGAAAGAGCCTTATCAGTATCTCAGTATTAGTATTAAAAATTATATTAATACAATGGGAAGGTGGTGCTTATCTTTGTGTACGATCCCCTTTTTCCAACTCCTCCCACGCCGCCCTGCCTTTCTGTCCTGCTGTGCACACCTTTCTCTCTGGCTGTCTATTCTTTAGTGTTCTGTTTAGAAATAACCTCCATTAAGAAGCATTGATACATCTTTCAAGTCCAAGTTAAGTGCTTCTTCAATGTGCCTAGCTCCCTGTAAGTCCTGCTGCTCAAACAGTAGTTGTGATACTGACCTATTATAGTTAACCATCCACTTATATGCCACATACGAGAATATGAACTTATTGGGAATAGAGTCTATTTTGTCCCATACTTTCCACAGCATGATCTATGATATGAAAAATTTCAATAAGTATTGATGACTGAATAACTGAACTAATGAATACGCAAAGAGAACCTAAAAAAGAGCTAAAAAAAGATAGAGTTGGTGGCCTACAATGACTGTATAATCTAGGTTTTAAGAGTGAGCCCTAAGAATGTTGTCCTGCTTCCTTTATGCTCAACTTCTCAGGTTAGAAAAATAATCACAAAAATATAGAAGCTGTGGGTTAGAACACTTAGTTTTTCATGGCTATAACATGGTACTAGTCCATTTGAAGATCCAGAGAAGAAGAACATCTCTGAGTGGCTCCACTCAAAAGCATCCATGTCATGTGTCTGCCAGTGACTTGTACAAATGACCTTACTCTCTAACCCTTACTTTCCTGATATGTAAATGAAAATTACCATATTTGGCTTATCAACATCACCATTTTTTTAACTTTTTACATTGACATAATTATAGGAACACAGGGAATTTCAAATTAGTACACAGACCCCTGGGAACTGTTTCCCAACTTCCTTTAATGAAGGCATGGTATATAACTGTAGTGCATATGAAAAGCAGGAAACATCACCATTTATTGATTCAGATGAGATATTGGAAGTAAATATATTTTTCATTGCATTCCTTTGTTAATTATCTTTTATTCAACAATTACTTACTAAAGGCTCACTATACACCAGGTGTTATACTGTACACTAGAAATAGATTTGAGATCAAAATAAGTCTGCCTATACCCTCATGGAGCTTATGTATAGTGAGAGAACACAGAAAGATTAGGTCACTAAAATATTGTTCAGTAAGTTCAATTTGTGCAAGAATCAAAAACAGGAATATCTAATTCAAACTAGAAAGGCTCCCTAAGGTGAATGTTTAAGTCTAGACTCAAATCTGAGTAAGTTGGAATTGTCCAGGTAAAGAAACCAAGGATCTATGCAGGGGGAAGGAAGAGTATATGTGGAGGCAAAGAAAAAAAAATATCTAGCCTATTTCTAGCCATGTTTGTTTTTCAAAAGTGGGTGAGTGGTGGCAAGTTTACATAATTAAAAGCATAATTCCGCATGGTTGTATGAGTGTTGTCGTTAAGATATAACCTATTGAGAAGGAAGATCTGGACAAAATAGAGTTTGATAGGCCAGGATAGAGGATTTGAAATTTATTTTAAGAGCAATTATGGTCCAGGAATATGGATTAAACAGGGGAGCATTATAAGAAAATTGTTATATTCCAGATGCCTGTAGAGAAATTAATATGATGGGACAAGTGTGGAAGTGGAGACAGGGAGATCAACTAGAGATTGTAGCATTAAGCCAGACAAAACACTGTAGCAAGGATAGCCAAAACAGTGGGCAAAGGAATGAAGAAACATGGAGTAACTGCTTTAGTGATAGCACAGACTTAATTGGAGATAAGCAGTATATAGGTGTGAAAGGGAGGCAATAATAAAAAAGATGTTTCCAGGTTGAGCAATACATGATGGTACAATTCAAGAGGAGGTGCAGCTTTAGGTGACCTATGATAGTGAAAGCACTTTGTAACTTGGAAAGTGCTACTAAAATATAAGTTTTTTCCTGTATGCATACATAATACTGAAAAAGATTAGACCAATAAGTGGCCTATTTTTAGAAAGCAATATCAGTGCATGTCTCATACACAGCATATCAAAATTGGTTTGTGGTGCCATTTAGTAATGCCAAGACAATTCATTAAGAGAGTCATGAACAAGCAGGTGTTTCCATTAGAGCTTATTCTAATAAACACATATACACACTCACATTTACACACAGCGTCCAACCCAGTGCAAAATTAAACTTGCTGAAACACCTAAAGAATCCAGTCAAGGAAAAGTGGTAGAAATGCACTTTTTTCATTTAAAAAGGCAAACTAATCCAACACAAAAAATAAAAGTTGCTCAGGATATTGATAATTAAATAGATCATCATGCTGATTACTTCTCAGCATATAATTTAAATAAATATCAATCAACAGACCATACACTCTGAGACCATTTGGTGACTTAAATGGAATTAGTGATGTCATAAGTTTCAAGGTACCAAAGATTAATTAGACTATCGTTTTCCATTAAAATAATTATTTATGTACTGTCTGATTCCACCTACTTGATTATGTGTTGCGTAAGACTTGGATACACAATTTACTTATTTTTGAATTTCCCATGGGGCATAGCAGAAGGCGTGCATGAAATAGGCAATCAAAACTATTGTTGTATTTTAGAAACTTCATTACAAATAAAATGCACTCAGCTATACAAGTGATTTATTTTCAATCTAATAGTATTGATGGTGATTACTTTAAAAGAGTGCTAGTGTTGGCAAGGTATCTGTTCAACTTTTCAGGAAAACATCAATTCTCTTAGGTTAACAAATGGTACTTTATCAGAAGAAAGTAGGGAGAGAAAGGAGTTGCTTTGATAAATTCTATGAAAGGATTTTTTTAAAGTAACAGGCTTATTAATGTTACTGATTCATAAAATATGCCTAACAAAACAATCTTGAGAAGATTCACAAGATAGTGTTATTTTTTTAAAGTTTCTTACACATCTATTGCCAATTACCTCTTTGACTTATAGCAAATCATTAAAAAAGCAGATTTTTTAAAGGAATGTGTGGAGTAAAGCAGAGCCAGCAATGGCTTTACTATTACTATTAATGATTTTAATTAATGAAATAGAAAAGTTCTATTTCATAATTGTATTATTGCCTGAATTATTAATTGAATGAAAACATTTTAATGGGCATACAAGTCACTTGGAAATGAGATAAAAAGTTCTAGGCACTTCCCGCCTAGACACAGACCGAAAGCAAAAGCACTCTGACAGTTTGATTATTATGCACAACAGTGCAATCTAGTTGGCTCCCAATTCCTAGACTGAAATTCCGTGGTTTCATATTGGTGGGGAACCACTGTACTCATTAGTCGACGTAAGGGATGGTTTTCATGTTCTGTGCATCTGAGTCTGTGATTTTAAAGGACCATGAGATGAAAGTATCTCCCTCCTTCTGGCATATGACATTTCAAAGGATTTCACACCAGTAGAGTCTGAGAAGTTGATAAGACTCTTAGACTTGTTCCAACCTCCACTTGATAGCTCCCCAGTTTTCTGAGATGGTGTTACCAAAAGCTGAGGGCTGGAGAAGCAAGAAAATGGGTCACTGCCTGCAGCTGACATGGCTATGTTGCCACCTTGCTGTGCTGCAGAGGCTGGGAAAGGGAGGCATAGCTAAAATGGCATGGACACAGTACCTCCTAAACCGACCTTGGCATCTTGCTTTGTGTTGCAAAACGTATTTTATATGCTGATCATATCCTACATTTCCCCTGATATTTTGAACAAATTACAATCTGTTTTTGTGAATGGGCCATAGTTAGATATTCACACTAAAATTCTTTACTTTTTTTTTTTCTTTTTTCAGAAGAGAACACCTGAAGTGCTGACCAATATTCTTTACAACAAAAAATCAGAAGGCCCTGACCCAGAAAAGATTTCTCTCATGTAGATTGGTGAGTGCATCTTAGACAGGCTTTTTAAAAGTCCGCATGCTGTCTGAATAAAAATCTGGAAGCAAACAACTGGAGTGGAGGCAACTGTAATTGATGCAGACTAATTGCTCCTACATCTTCAGAGAACAGCCTTGCTCCCACTGAATAATATTGCATACAGGTTTTTATGGTGACATGAAGGGAAAAAAAACTATGAGGAATTGCCAAGATATTGGCCTGGAAAGGGAGGCTAAGCTTATTTAAACTTTTGCAGAAAAACTCATTGAGCTGGGATTGATTGTTACTGAACTGCTTGCTCTGGAGGTGCTGGCAGGCATCACAGGGCCAGCACCCTATTCCCAAACTTTACAAGCAAGTCTTGCAATTTTATGAGACAGTTGCCTCCATTAATTAAGTCAGTGGCTTCAGGGAGGTCACAGCTCTCAGTGTCCCAGTTCTAGGGACAATTGATGCCTACATTATCCAAAGTGGCTCTGCAGAAAAGCTTCCATGACTCAGTAGACGAAATGAAGCCATGTTGTCTTATCTATTTTATTTGAGACTTTAATAGTTTTCACTGTAACACCCAAAAAAGAGAGGAAGAGTTAAAGGCTATCAGCAAACATTCTATTTCATAATTGTATTATTGCCTGAATTATTAATTGAATGGGAACATTTTAATGGGCATAACAGTCACTTGGAAATGAGATAAAATGTTCTAGGCACTTCCCGCCTAGACACAGACCAAAAGCAAAAGCACTCTGACAGTTTGATTATTATGCACATTAGTGCAATCTAGTTGGCTCCCAATTCCTAGACTGAAATTCCTGGGTTTCATAAATGTCTCTCCAGGATTTTTGCTTTTCTTGAATGTATATAAAAACCCCGAGGATCATTCTTATCTTCTGACTATTCGCACATTGTTATTGCAACACTGTCTCACATTGGCACTATCACAAATGTCTTGCCCCATCTTTGTACCTGTGTTGGGGAGAGGGACCCAGAAAGGGGGCTCACTTCTCCAATTTGAGAGTCCTTATAGAGGCCTCTACTAAAGCATCCCTGTTTTCTTTATGATCTTATTTTCTACTACCTCCACCATAACCACCACCCTCTGCCCATTCTACTTCAGTCACACTGGCAAACTTACTGTACCAGCCACACACCAGCATAGGACAATTGTATTGTCTGTGACCTCTGACTGGATTAGTCTTCCACCAAATACTTATACTCTATCACTTCCTTCAAGTATTTGCTGATATTTTAACTTTTCAAACACTCTTACCCTGACCCCTCCTACTCCATACTGGCACCTGACCCTGACACTTAACTGATTTGAACCCGCAGTCACTTAACTAGCTCTACTTTTTCACTTAATCCTAGCACTTTACCCTTACTGACCTATCATTTAACTTATTTATTTACTTTTAAATTTATGCTCAACCATTAGAAAAAAATATATATATATGGTGTATGTTATGTACTGTTCATGTGTATATGTGTGTGGTAAGAGCAAGTCTCCCATAAATATGTTACATGGATTAATGGAACAGTGGGCTCTTAGTGAATTTTTTTCTTTCCTCCTCCTTGAAATGTGAATGCTTCCTAAAGAATAGATTATTACTTGTCCTGCCCTCTCCTAGAACTTGTTTGTCCCTGCTGGCACCAAACACTTGTCTTATTTTGCTGACCCTGATTTCTTCCCCTCCCATTGTATTGTTAGCTCTGCTTTCCTTCTTTATTATAATTAAGTCTTCAAATGTCACTGTCAGTAACCATAGAAAGAAGGATGCACCACTGACAGAAAACAAGATTAAGTCTTAAATGTGTAGAATTGAAGGAAATCCAGGTACTATCGTTTCTGATCTCATTACACATCAGCCAATCAATGGAAATCTCCTCTCACTGACCTGGAATTCTAACACACAAGTCACCAGAGCTGGAAAACATCAAAGAAAAAATCCTTTCTCTTGCATGCAAACCATGTAAGTTAGTAATAGCTACTCAACCACAATTGACCTGCTAATTAATCCATAGATTTTTTTGTTGTGCCTTTAATCATTTTGACTGATAACTAAGTCACTTTAGAAATACTCAGTCTCTGCTCAGACTCACCAACTAAATGCTACTAGAGTCTGTAGTAATAAAACACTAAAGTATATTGACTCCCTGCCAACTTGTTCTCTTTCTCGAGCTTTCTTTCCTACCTGTCAGCTGGTGCTCTCTGCCAACAGAATACAGAGAAGGGGAAGAAACAGCTAGTACATGAGTAGTTTGTGTCACACGTGAAGGTGAGAAACGATTTGTCATCTGAGTCAAGAAACAAGTAGGTCCTGCTCTTTCTGAAGATTGACCTGTTCTGCTGACTCCTCATCAGTAATTTCAAATCAGCCTGAACATAACAGGATGGGACCTTATTCCCAGAGTCCCCTTTTCTGAGAATACATGGTTGATTTTCATCCTTTGTAACCAAGCAACAAGTGATGTATATTTTCTGATGGGACAATATTTTCATGTGGAGATTCGCAAAGTATCTACTGAACATGTTAGTATATACTGGCCATACATGAATTCCATCCTTTGATTTGAAGGGCACTCAACTGCCTAAAGAACAACTTGAGTGCTGGCTTCCGCTTCCTGTTCTGACATTTATCTACTGTGTGCCTTTACAAGTGTCTGTTCACCTCTCGGAGCCTCAGTAGCCAGAATGAAAAGAACTGGCCACATATCTGCCCCATAGGTAAGTGGTTGAGTTTATATTTTGTCACATACAAAGGATAATTCACAAAGGGCAATTATTATTTATTTCCTCTGAAATATCATCTAGCACTTTATATCTTATCAAATATTTGAAAGAAAAAAAAACAAAAAACTAAGATGTTGCTCTAAACCTTAGTTACTGTCACCAAAATGTGTAGCTCCATCAAGCCAGGTTGATGCATCCTTAGTAAATAGACTAACAAAAATCATGCTTACCGTGTAGTCTTCCTTAAGAGGAATTATTTTTTCACCCATTTGGATTTCCCAGCAACTTAGTGAACCCCTCTGAAAGTGCAGCCAGAAATGTGAATCCTGCTTGCATTGAAATGTGGCTGCTAAGCAAAGGCCTGCCCACTCGGAGGCCACCTGGCCCTGTGTCTGAGAACAGAAGTGTCCTCATACAGAACAGGTTGGGAGAGAGCCAATAGTACCTGACCAACAGCTAGCATGACTGATTTTCTAACAACAGAGAAAACTTCCAATGAAAATGTTTCTTTTAAAGCTTTTCAATTTATGAGGTTATACCTTTATTTCAAATAATATTGTCCATGGTCAAATATTTTTAGAATTCCCTATTAGAACTGCCTCTTGTGCCCTAACCGGTTTGGCTCAGTGGATAGAGCGTCAGCCTGCGGACTCAAGGATCCCAGGTTTGATTCCAGTCAAGGGCACGTACCTTGGTTGCAGGCACATCCCCAGTGGAGGGTGTGCAAGTGGCAGCTGATCGATGTTTCTCTCTCATCGATGTTTCTAACTCCCTCTCCCTTTCACTCTCCTTTTCCCTTCCTCTCTGTAAAAAATCAATAAAATATATTTAAAAAAATAATAAAAAGAACTGCCTCTTGTGACACTTTACTGGATCTTTAACTTTGACACTGATTATGTCCGAATGTTACCTTAATAGACAGTTTTACTAACATTAAAGATATTAAAAATAAATATGTCTTGAGGAGATTTTGAAAAGAGAATTGTGGGGATATCTCGATTATTATAGCAGAGTTGAAATAAGAATGTGCCCTCCTATGGTAAGTTTATGTTTTTTACACTTGTTCTCCCTGAGGCACAGAAATGTGAGGGTGAAAAATATTACATTTGGAGCCAGACTCTGCCTTTAACTTCTTCCATAGGAATTCACTAGCCATGCTGACAAATAGCTATTCCATCTATATGGGGTTTAATATTTTCATCTTTATACTATAGAACCCATTTTATAAGGTCATTCAAAGAGAAAGACTTCGATCTATGTAAGACATTAGAATAGAATCTGGCATGAGGCAAAAAACAGGAATGTTGTTTATTTTAGGCTTTATTACCACTGCTAAAGTTATTATTTCAAAGACACAGAAGATAACTTGCAAAGTATCACCCCACAGAAGAGGTGAAAGGATCCATGAAGGAGCAATTTCTTGAGGCACCAACCACAAAGATTTATTCTTCACCAACCAAATCTGCCTGCACTTATATACCAAGAACCTCCAGAAAATCATGAGATGGAAACTCAGATGATAGTATTTTTTGTTGTGTGTGTGTGTGTGTGTGTGTGTGTGTGTGTGTGTGTGTGTTTGCAGAAATAACTAGCTATAACACTAAACATTGCTTCAGAGATATTTGATTTTTACTTTCCACAGAAGCTTAAAATAAGTGATAGACATGGCTCTGAATCTTCAGTTGGCCTTTAAAATTGTCAAGATGTGGTGTACTTGTATTAATATAAGAATTTTTAACAACTTAAGTAGAATACATTATACTTATCCTGCCCTCTGATTGCCAAGAGTTTGTGAGCACAGAAGGAAGCTCTCTGCGGAAATATCCTACTTCATATTCTGGAGAAACAGCTCAGCAAAAGCAGATACATCATCAGATCACTGTTAGCAGACCTTACCTTAATAAAAACAGGAAGAATAAAAGTGACGTGCCTATCATTTATTTTTCTATCCAAATATAGAGCAGTCATCATCAATGGTTCCCATCACTTCACAATAATAGAGGGTGTGTGGTAATTTAGGAAGGTATGCAGGACAGAATTTACCTTATACTGCCCTTCTATATAATTACACTGTCCTTGTAGTTATCATGTCATCATTGGCAAATGAAAATATTATGATTAACTTGTATTTGGGAACATCTACATGTTCCTTTTAAATAATCCCAGAAGAAAGGGTAGATTAGCTTTGTCTGGCTGCTTCAGCTTTCTTCTTGATGAAAATAGCATACTTCTCTTCTTACCACATCTGGTGGCTTTTGCTCCTGCTCCTTAAATGTTCTGCCACATTTTTTTAATCAGCCTCTTCCTTTGGTCTTTGTGTTACTGTTCTAACCTTGCTCCTGCAGTTCATGAATTACTCTTTCCCTCTTCCCTTCAGTAACTCCAGTTCTTCTTCTTGACCTCAACTATGCACTTTCTCTGGGGTACAATTACTGACTCTGCACCCTTTTACGACTTTCTCTGAAAGAGCCCATATATTTTCTTATTCATCTTGTATCCTTAAGCAAATTACCTCCCAATCCTTCTCTCTAGCACCAGCTTCTTTCAAGGCCACCAAACCTAGTGGATATCTCTCCCTTGGCAATTTAATATCACCTTAACTTCATGATATTTATTACCACTTCACCTTGCTTCCCAAGATCACCCCATTTGAGCCAATGGGGATTATTTCTAGTCCATTGGAGTTGACATTTAAGAGAACTCTGACTCTTTCTCCATCTCACCCCAGCATCTAAATAGTCCACTATTTCTCTATATTTCCTTTTAATGTCTCTGTATTCTGTCACTAAACTTATCTAATTATATGTATTTTAATTTTGTGTTTCTAGCTTATAGCTACTCATAGCTGCCTCCTTTCTGCATTGCCTCCATGTTACCTACATCATATAGCAATGACATTCTTTAAACACTTGGTTTTATTAAATCACTCTCCTAAATAAGAATTTACAGCACCTCTTTTTTTTTCTTTCAGATCAAATATAAAGTCTTCATCCTGGCACTTTAAGCCCCATTGAAGCCTTGCAGTCAGATCTCTCAAAGCTCTCAGAGAAGATACATGTTTCTCTGGTTAGTTTGCTTATATGCTAGACACATTCCTGCCCATACATCTCTCCTCAGCCCTTTCGCCCACCTAGAATGCCCTCATCCTTTCTCTCTAAGTCAAACAAATGTTTGTCATGGATTTCCTTTATCTCTATCAATTCAGACTGCCTTCTCTTTTTCAAAAAATGTCAGCATATTTTATTACTAGTACTCTGAGGTCTAATAACTTTAAGTAATCCTATTTCTAGATATCAATTTAAAAGAAACAAAAACATTGTCTCAAAGAAGTATCTGGATTCCCATGTTCACACCAGCATTAGCAAAGGTGTTGGAACAACCTGTGTTCCTCAGTGAATTAATGGCTAAAGAAAATATATGTATGCACAATAGACTGCTACTCAGTTTTTGTTTGTTTTATTTTTTAAAGAGGGAGATCTTGTCATTTTCTGACAACATAGGTGAAACTGGAGAGTGTTATGCTAAGTGAAATAAGCTAGACAAAGACAAATACCACATTATATCACTTACATGTGGATCTAAAAAAGAAGTCTAACCCCTGGAAGCAGAATAAAAGTGTGGTTGCCAGGGGCTGTGGGGTGGGGAAACAGGGAGAGGCTGGAAAAGGGTACAAACTGTCAGTTATACAAGAATAAGGCCTGTGGATCTAACATATAACATTGTGACTACAGCTGATAACACATTCACATTTGCTAAGTGAGTAGACTTTAAAGTGGACTTAAAAATAGCAAATACGTGAAGTGATGGATGTGTTAATTAGCTTGCTGGGGAAGAATCCTTTCATAATGTATATACATATTAAATCATCAGGCTGTACACTTCAAATATCTTACAATTTTGTCAATTAAAGCTCCATAAAGCTGGAGAAACATGATGGAAAGCAGGAAAGGTAGCTGACAGATCACTAGAGTCAGAAAAACGTCCCAGATGTCAAGAAGGGAAAGTAGTAAATCTTCTAAGTTCAGGCTGAAGAGATAGACAATTTCTGGCAAAATTGTAGGAAAGAAAAACATTGAATAGATTACTTTTGGACCTTTATTTGTTAATGAATTCAACAAATATTAATTAATATATCCCTGTGTTGCTGGGAACATAGTAGTAATGAAGAGACAAGGCATCCTTTCTGATGAAGACGTTATATTGGGGGCAATTTAGGAAAAAAAAATAGAAGTCAGTAAACACCAGGTGTTAATAGGTAGCTCAATGAAGTAATGTCAAACCTCAGAAATAAGACTTTCAAGCAGTAAAACAGGCCACTGCCACAAACAGTCCACTGTGCTACTGATTTCAGGAGAGAATTTGACTTTGTCTCCAATGATATTCCGAAAAAAAATAAGAGGTGAAATGTGACCTTTGATTCTAATTATACTCAAAAGAGGTTCTTTCCCATTCAACATTCAATACCTTGTCAAATTTGCAGGTGACACAAAGCTGAAAGCAATATCTAATGTAGCAGAAGACAGGAGCTAGACTCAAAGTAATCCTGACAGGTTGGAATAGCAGCCTAAGCCAACAAAATGAAATGCAATAGGAGTAAGTGTAATATTCTATATTTGGATGTAGAAAAAGGTTGTTTTTTTCAAAACAGAAAATTCAGAAAGCAACAATTTATAAAAAATAACATAATAAATTAAAATTCATCAAATTTAGAAACTATGTTCATCAGAAGAAATCATTACGAAAATTAATAGGCAAATCAGAGATGGGGAGACAATATTCACATAGCAGCTACCTGATAAAGGACTGGTCACCATGATACAAAAAGAACATCTACAACTCAATTAAAAAATTGCAACTTATTTGAAATTCTATCAGAAACGTATCAGAAAATGATCCATGGATAGAGGAATGAATAGAGAGGTGATAAAACAATTCTGCAGTGTTAATTACAGAAAGTAGGTAAGGAGTATGTAGGTTTTTAATATACAGATTTTTCAACTTTTCTGTATGTTGGAAAGTTTTATAATATGTTGAGCAAAAAGAATCAGGTTATAATTATATAAGTTGCAGAAATTCTATGTTGCATATTTAATAGCAATGTTAAATGTAAGAAAGATCAGGTTACAAAAGTATATAAACATGCATGTGTACCTGTGTGTGCATGTGTGTGTGTCCCACTGTGTGTATCCCACAGTTATAGTGGAATGAATGGACAACAAATGCTTAACATTGGCTTTCTTGCAGTGCAAAGAGACGGTATGAGGGCAGAAGTAATTTTATATTCTTGCTTATTTGTATTGTATTGTCTTATAATGAATGTGAATTGCATATTTTAAAAGTCATTATTTTTTAATAAGAGGTCCTATAATTTGAATGAAAACATATTAAGCTCACAGGGTTTATCCAATTTTGGCAGAAGCGATGAACAGTAGAAGGAAGCAAAAGGAAGGATTGTTCGATCTTGGTGTCTCGCTATGGAGGAGTAAGCAGATGAACAACTCACAAATAAAAAAGATAATTATGTTGTCATGGATGTAGGTGATGATGCCTGTCTCACCACTTACCTTTTGTCATCACAATCCAGACACATGACACTCCTTTTATTTCTTTGAACACAACAATTTTTTTCCTCTGTTTAGATCTTTACACATACTTTCCTCCTGCTCAATATATCTTCCTCCTCTCTCTCTTCTCTAACTGTACTCTTCCTTCAGATCTCACTCCCTCCTGCCCCCCTCCCCGTGCCTGAAGAATCCCACAACTTCACAAATTAAATTATGGCTCCCAGTAACATTGCACTTCTGTAGCAGTTATGATCATTAATAAAAGCATCTTTATTGAAAGGTCATTTGTTTATCAAATCTTCCCTGTTAGAATGAATGCTTATCACTGTAAGCTGAGTGTCCAGAATAATTTAGCACAGTGGCTGGCAAACTGTGGCTCGTGAGCCACATGCAGCTCTTTGGCCCCTTGAGTGTGGCTCTTCCACAAAATACCGACTTCTGCACATGGGCCACGAAGTTTCAATCACACTGTACGTGCGCTCCTGTATGTGGTATTTTGTGGAAGAGCCACACTCAAGGGGCCAAAGAGCCGTATGTGGTTCACGAGCCGCAGTTTGCTGACCACTGGTTTAGCACATTAGAAGGTTCAATAAATACTATTAAATAAATGAAGTTTCTAAGTTCAGTTCCAGACCTATTAAATCTCCATCAACACAGAGATTCCAGATGGTAATGTTGAGAAAAAAATTTAAGATATGTACCTGTGGTTAATAAGAAGAAATGGAACTGCCAGGCCAGCATGGCTCAATGGTTGAGTGTTGACCTATGAACTAGGAGGTCATGGTTCGATTCCCATTCGGGCCACATGCCTGGGTTGCGGGCTCAAGCCCCAATGTGGGGTGTGGAGGAGGCAGCCAATTGGTGATTCTCTCTCATCACTGATGTTTCTCTCTCTCTCTCTCTCTCTCTCTCTCTCTCTCTCTCTCTCTCTCTCTCTCTCTCCCTTTCTCTTTGAAACCAATAAAAGTAAATTTAAAAAAAGAAGAAGAAATGGAACTAAAGGTAAAGTTTTGGTACCTTCCAAAAAAAGGTCTTTGGAATTTTTGAGGATGAAGGATCACTTCCAAAGGGAAATGTATATAAAGAAAAGAGCAGGTGAATGTAGATCAGGCCCATCTTGTTGGTTTCTTTATCATTTTCCCTTTATCCTTCTTTATCCTATCCTGTTTGAGTATTTTCATCTTGTTCTTACTTGAACTGGAAACAGGGTGTCAGCTTAACTAGCACTAAATTAACTACAGCCTTAACCGTGTGAAGTGACGATGGGCTCCAGGACAAGCTTGCTGTTTCCAATCTTGGCAGCTTACACTTGGCTTCTAGCTTCTCTACTTCTCTGCACGGCTGGGAAAGATAGGCAGCCAATGTAGGAGCAGATTCTTAGACAAAACATTTCCAATACCATGGAAATGCTAGGAACTCATAGGGCCCCCTTCTTTCAGACAGCAGATTCATTATTTTATTTAGGGTTCATTCAATAAGTATTTATTAAATGCCTATTCGATACCATCCCCTAAGCATAGCAATAAAGGGTGCTACCCTAATGGGACTCACAGTCTCGTGGGCTAAGAGAAAACAAATAGTTAATCAAACAATATTCAATGACTAATTCAAGATCCCATTAAGGGATGGGGTTGGGGGGGGAGCAGTACAACCAGAACATGAGAGAGGTTGGTTAAGTGGGCACCTAGGAGGAAATGATATCTAAGCTGAAAACATGAGGCAGAAGAGCTATGCAAATGGAGAGGAAAAAAGTTTCAGGTAGAGGAAGCAGCTCTATGAAAGGCTTGAAGCAGAAAATTACTTAGGATAATCAAAGACCTAGTAAGGCAGGAGCAGAGTGGACAAGAGGAAGTGGATTTGTGATGGAGGCAGGGATCCAATCCTGCAGAGCTCCATGGCTGTGTCTGGAAATTCAGATGCCTGTGAACACTAATGGGTTTAAGCACAGAATCCACATGATCTCAGGGAGCAACCTCAGGTATTCAAACACTAGACACTCAAGAAGATGGTCCTTTACAATTTGTACTCCAAACCATTCTCTAAATTACAAGTCAGAAGAAACTGAAAGGAATTTGAACCATGCGTCATGATAAAATAAGAACCAATATGATAGTATTTAGTGCTTGCATTACTTTAATGAGTCATTTTAAAGAAAACAATCAAAAACCTGTTATTTATGTCCACCAATGGCCAAAAGAAAGGCAACACACTTTATATAATGAGCAGAAAAGAATGTAAGGCA
This sequence comes from Myotis nattereri, assembly GCF_964212035.1. Taxonomy (NCBI): domain Eukaryota; kingdom Metazoa; phylum Chordata; class Mammalia; order Chiroptera; family Vespertilionidae; genus Myotis; species Myotis nattereri. The sequence continues at coordinate 62,118,681 of NC_138077.1, read as the reverse complement.
TTACCTTGGTTTCAACATTTTCCTAACAGAGAAGGTTGTTCCATACAGAACAAATTCCCTAGAGCCTCTTCCTGAGGCCATTAGCAATTAGATACTAATTTGTCTGAAATAATTGCCATGTCTAAAGTAAAAAATAAAATTAAAAAAACCCCACAAAAGTATAGACTGGACTTTCTTTCAAGTTTCTTCTGAGATAAATAATCCAAGAATCTCCAAGAGACTTCCCTAACTAACAAGTTGTCCAGTAAAGAGAATCTGGCAAATTTGTAGGTATTTGATAAATGTTAACTGATTTCTGGGCTGAGAGTAGATAGATAATATTGCTGGGGAGGGGAATATCTGAATAATGCTGAGAATCTGATTTTTAACAATCACCATTATACATAAGAAACATCCCAGGTAATAGTGTGAAATGTTCTCAGCAGCCCTTGAATCAGTCAAATTCAATTTGGTGTGATCTGAAGAACACAAAACACATGGGAGATGTGGTGAGTCAGCAGGTACCAGGAGGCAGCCAGTAGGGAAAAGGGGGGCCAGCCACAATCTGGAAGCAATTGAATGCTTGGGGTGAGCCTTGCCAAGTAGGGTGTAAAAAACAATGAAAGGCCAGAGGATGTAGAAGATGGAGCCCAAGGTAGCAGAAGCCCCCTAGGAAGGAATGTGCCCACTGGCACAGGCACTAAATTGCCTGCAAAGCAGGAGACAGCTCAATGGAAAACATCTAAATCAGGTCAGGCCAGCCCACTGGCAGCAAAGCAAGCCCATCTATGGGGTAGTAACAGCAGTGCCAAAGGTAAAATCAGTACATCCAGAGGAACATGAGATGGGCAATATCCTCAGCATGGGTTTAACGGAAGTCCACCAACTGGCAAGGGCAATCCATTTCAGCAAAACAGGAGAGCAGTGTGCAAAAGCCAAGAGATATGATTTGAGCTGTGCCAAGTAAGAAAAATGGTCTCAGAGGAAATATCAGCTTCCTACCAACCAGAAGGCCTCTGGCAGTGTGAGATCTGCATACATAGCCAACTGAGGCTGGGCAAGGACCATGGCAGCAGGCACATAGGACACGCAGAGGGTTTAAAGCCAACAGGGCCCATCCATTCAGCTTCCCAGGGGCCAAGCATGGCCTGCAAGATGGGACCACTGGACAGGAGCCTGAAAATTGAGCTTTGAACTCTGTCTTGCCATTAACTGCAAGGCCCTGACTTGAATCTCTGCCTCTATTGAGAACCCATTCCTTATTGTCATCTAGAAACTTCAGGTCTCTCTCCCCAAACTGAATTCCAGCCCTGAGCTGAGAGTGAGGTGTCCCAAATGCTGACAGTTTTCCATAATGCCATCCTCCTCCTCTAAGATTCCTGGTTGTCTAACCATCGAAGAAACTGCTGGTTCTGTCTTCTTCCTTAATGCATGTTGCTCTTTCTGCGTTTCGGTCTCTGCTCCTGCATGCTTTATCCCGCGGCCTAAACTATTCGCCATCACCTTTGCCTTGGATACCCTCTTCCAGAACGTGTGTCACTTCCATGAGCACCATCTCTACTAGTAAGTTGTGGTTTTTCCAGATGGGCATATTCATTGAAAGTGCTGCAGGACAAAATACAACACAATAAAATTCTCCACTCTGACTTCCCACCAGGAAGCCTAAGACTTAAACTAAACATAAGCAAAGTCACAGTCGTATTACAGTTTAAACATCCATTTCCCCCTTTAAAACTACGTGCTATCAGGTCAGAAATCACCTCGTCCTTTAAATTCATAATGTAAAAAGAAAAATCTATCTTAGAACATATCTTCTGCACCATAGTAAATGATGACATTGATTGCTTGACTATCAGCTCTATCTAGCACAAGCTTTGAGGTGGGGGTACCAGGAAATCTCAGAGCTTGCCTTCCCTCCTACATTGATGTATAAGAATCAATGGCAGAGTGTTGTTTTGGTTGTTGAGAATATTGGGGAAGAGATAAAGGTGGCTGATGTGGTGAAAGAAAATGAGTGGTGCAGAAGAATCTATAAAAACTCAGAAAGTCATGAATCAAAGGAAATACTTTATATACTTGCTATAAAAGGTAAAGTGTATCTGATAAGTTTATGCACATTTTGGTATTAATACAGCATCATGCTTTAATTCTTCCATGACTTTCATCCCCCTTAAAGGTAGGTGAACATACTTTTAAAATGTTTTTCTTTCATAATATACTAGTTTGATCCTTTATATATCTACTAGAGGCCCAGTGCACGAATGCATGCACCAGTAGGGTCCCTTTGCCTGGGCTGGGAGATTGGGCTGAAACTGGCTCTCCAACATCCCCTGAGGTGTCCTGGTTTGCGAGAAGGTGCAGCCCAGGCCGAGGGACCCCACCGGTGCATGATTAGGATCGGGGAGGGTCACAGGAGGTTGTCCAGACAGGTAAGGATCATGGGAGGGCTCCAGGGTGTATCGGTCTCATCTCACTCAGTCCTGATCAGCCAGACCCCAGCAGCAAGCTAACCTACTGGTTGGAGTGTCTGCTCCCTGGTGGTCAGTACACCTCACAGTGAGCAGTTGAGTGGCCTTAGCATATCATTAGCATATTATGCTTTGATTGGTTGAATGGACAACTGGACGAGCAGACATTTAGCATACTAGCCTTTTATTATATAGGATGATGTCTGTGGTGACTTCTCTGCTCTCATTTTAGAATTTTTATATGGGTTTTTTCTCTTTTTTTTCTTAGTGAGTCTAGGCAGGAGGTTGTCAATTATATTAACCTTTTCAAAAAACTAGATCTTTGTTATTGTTGTTTTAATTTTTTTGCATAGCCTTTTGTTCTCTATTTCATTCAATTCTGCTCCAATTTTTATTATTTACTTTATTCTGCTGATTTTGGGTTGCTTTTGCTCTTCCTTTTCTAGTTCTTTAAGATGTGATGTTAGGTTGTTTACTTGAGATTTCACTTGTTTCTTGAGATAAGCCTGTAGTGATATAAACATCCCTCTTATTACTGATTTTGCTGCATCCCAGAAGTTTTGATATGTTATATCGTCATTCCCATTTGTTTCTTTATTTATTTGATTTCATATTTTATTTTTTGACCCAGTCATTTTTAGTAGTATGTTGTTTAATCTCCACATATTGGTGGTGGCCAAGACATGGAAACAACCAATGTGTCCTGAGATAGAGGACTGGATAAAGAAGATGTAGTACATATACCCAATGAAATACTACTCAGCCATAAGAAAAAATGAAATAGTGCCATTTACAACAACATGGATGGACCTGGAGAACATTATGCTAAGTCAAAAAAGTCAATCAGAAAAAGCTAAGAACCATATGATTTCACTCATATGTAGGATATAAAATTTAAACTCATAAACACAAATAGCACTGTGGTGGTTGCCAGAGGGAAGTGGGTAGGGTTGAAGAGTATCCTAATATATGGTGACAGGAGAAGATTTTACTTTAGGTGGTGAGCACAGGTTGCAATATACAGTTCTTGTAACAAAGAAACTCACACCTGAAACCTATATGTCCATGTTGACTGATGTCACCCTAATACATTTAATAAAAATAATAATTTTAAAAATCTGCATTTAGCTCAGGCAAAAATAAAAATAAAAATAAAAAAATAAATTGTTTTTCTGATTGGATTTCCCATTATCTGAATCCAGATTTCTTCCCAGAGTTAGTTTTCTTACCTCTTCCTGATGTTTGGCCCTCTACCTATGTGTACCCAGGACTTACTGACCTTCATGCTGTTCCTCAAATATACCACCCATTTATTTCCTCTGGGCACTTCCTCCTGAAACACTTATCCAAAAGCTTTCCTTTGATTGGTTATATACTTCTCATGCTTCTAAGTTCTTCTTAGAGGTCATTTTCCTGATTCCCCCATAGGCTGCATGGTTTTTCCCTTTTGCTATCTACTCCCATAGTGCTTCCCCATTATACCACTAATAGCAAGCGCCACACTCATGCCTGCCCCTCTGGGGTAGAAATGAAAGATGATGTATATCCTATGCACCTCTGTACCAGCTAGTTATTTGTGTTATTCTTAGTTGAGAATAGAAGTAGTCTTCCCCTACATTACTCAAAAGCCTGAAAGATAATGCTCATTGACTGGTCAGTGAAAACAGTCTAGGTTGGAGAAGCAAGACTCAGGCCCTTATGTCTGAATGCTACCTGTCATTTCTGAATGTTTGGTCACTGTGCTGAAAAATAACTAATGAATTAGAGTGAGTATAGAGAATATTCTCTATTAAAACTAATTTTCTAAAATAGTCTAGTATCTACTATGGTATTTTGCACAAAAAAGGCCCTCAGTAAATATTGGTTGATTGACTTATGAAAGGTATGTCATAGGAGAAGTATACCATACAGAATCAGAATTATCAATAAAGTTACTATATACTATACATATATTATTCTTTTTACCTTAATGATACCATCACTTTTTCAGAATAAATACAGATTATTTTGATAATGAGTTTCTTCTTTAAATGTTTTCTTTCTAAGGCCTGTATTACTTTCCACCTCAAAATCAACTGTGGCCCATCATGATATACAAAGCATATGCCTCTTGATTCATGGTAACTACAAAATTCCTAAAATAATATGGTATGTTAGGAATTTAGAAGTGAAATTAATATGATTCAAAATGCTGTTATTGGCTCTGGGAAGTAGAAAGGAGAAATTAAAAAAGAAGTGGCAGTGTTTGAGTAGTCATTAGCTTTGATCAACCTCAGAGTCCTCACAGTAAAGTAGTAAAAGGCAGCTAAACAATGCAGCATCATGTAAATGCCTACACACACACACACACACACACACACACACACACACACACACACACACTTTTTTAGTTGAAGCATTGCTACAGGGTAATAACCCTACTCCAGAGACCACAGGACACACACCTGTGAGATGTCCCATACCAAGGGATAAACCAGTCCTTATCCTGATGCTCCATTCACACTTTGCATTCTGGTGCCTCCATCAAACTTATCTTACATGAGGACTCCAAACATTTGTAGGCCCTCTGCCCCAGGTTCAGAGTGGGATATATCAGAGTGAAACTCTCTCCCACCATTGCTGCCAGTCTTTGTGATTTACATTCCATCCATACAATGCTGCTCTCAGTGCAAAAGATTTTCAGCCATGGAAACCTGGGTTTAGAGTGTCACCATGCATGGGATCTTTATTGTCATGAGTTTTGATGTTCTGTGCTATTACATGTTCTGCCCTGAAAGATCCGAGTCCCACCTGTGACAACCAGCACTATGCATAAAAGAGCACTATGGCATGAGACAGCATGCGCACACCTGAGTTGGTGGGCATTGCTAGCTTCTGCTTCCAGTCTCCAGGGAAGATTGCAACCAAATCAGTATCTTTGGTCCCCACAACCCAAAGCAGATTTCCTGCAGCTTCTTCTTAAGGGAGTGAAAGCTGCTTAGAGCAGCGTGTAAATTCATGGCAAGAAGCAATAAAGGTGAGTTTTATACATTCCCATTATTGCTTCCACGTCTTTGCAATAATGTTTATTGACATGTTTGAATGGAGCACAAGCTGCAGTTCGGTTCAACTGCCTGTGAAAATGGGACATTTGTCAAGAAACAAACTTCGCAGTTTTTAGTAGCTCTGACAGTGGGTATTAGAAAAGATATTGATGGGAAAAGAAGAGAGAGTAGGCAGGCCTAGGGGGAGAGTGTTAAGGAATATACTCAGACAGATGCCTACAGTGGAGGAAAAGGGGCTGACTGAGGGTGGAAAATTGAACACTAAATACATTGAGGGACTACCGGTTTCTTGGAAGCATATGCACTTGTATGGGAACATCAACAAAAGCTCTCTTTGTCTCCTCTACAGAGATGCTTTTCATGATTTCAGTCCCACTTTGTCCCTCCTACCCCCCATCTATCTCCAGTGATTACCCAGTTCCTAAGAGTGTGTGTATCTGTTCTTCAGTGTTCTCATGAACTAAACAGTGACTACAGAAACTACTTAGCATATAACCTGCCTTAGGCCATAAAATCGGTCACTCTGCCATTCATAGGGACCATGCGTACTGTGAGTGTGAGGCACTGTGTTAGGTACCAGGGCTGTGCACAGACCTTCTGCCAGGGATTCTTCAGTTTCATAACAAAGCATGTTGCACTCATTAACAATATAGAACCATTCACACATATCAACCTCAAAAATGGTCTAGTGGTATTATTTTTATTTTTCCCCTACCAATGACCTAAATGACTAATAAAATGTTGGGGACAATATACACATTAATAGATACCTATTCACGTCCCAGTACAAATGTAATTCAAATGTTCAAGGCAATAAAATAAGAGTTTCTAATAGCTCTTTTCTTTCTCTTATTCAAGTCAGCACTCCGGATTTGCATTCCTCCAGACACTCAGCATCCAAATTTCTAGCACAGCTTTCAGGGCTCTGCTGCCTGGTCCTGGTCAGTGCTCCCTTCCTCCTAAAGCTCAGCAACAGGTAAGACAGTTTTGTTTTTGTTTTTAAATATGTTTTTATTGATTATTTTTGAGAGAGAAAGAGAGAAACATCGATATGAGGGAGAAACATCTATATGAAAGAGAAACATTGATTGCCTGCCTCCTGCACATCCCCTACTAGGGATCCAGCCCATAACCTGGGCTTGTGCCCTGACCAGCAATCCAACTGGCAACCTTTTGGTGCATGGAACAATGCTCTGCCAACTAAGTTTTGAACTATAGCTTTAACTCACTTCTTTGACATACAATATATGAAAGAAAGAGAGAGAGAATAATGCAAACTAATGGCAATTCATTTCTGAAAATAGACTACACAGTACAGGGATAAGATAGTTTTGTCCCAGGAATGACATCACTGTCTTGAAAAAAAAGTCAGAGTCTAGCTGTGTTGCTGGGAATGGCAAGTGTGAGGACCTTGACTGCAATTTGTCATTAGTTTCTGGCAACAGTGTGTTAACAAAATCCCAAAGTTATAATTTCACCAAAATTCTTCTTTAATATACTTTTCCATCTGAATTTTTATCTTCTCTCTTTCTATGACCTCTCTAAACCTCAGCTTAGCATTTCATTTAAAACTTGCAAGAGCCCTGGATTCTTTGCTATCTTTTCCTTCCCAAAGCTCTTTGTAAGTAAATCAAACCTGTCTCCATTACACCAGACCTCCTACATTTGGGAGGCAGGCTTTCAGAGTGCAAGAGGGGTGTTAGTTTAACAGAGCTGTCATCATTATGTGGGTATCAAGACACTTATAAAGCATATTGTTTGGTATGGCATCCAAGATCCAGTTTCACCCATTTTTCATGGTCTGCAAGAATGTTATAGTGCTCATATGGTTTTAAACTCATTTTGATTACTGCAATATCACAGAGCCTGGTTTATCTTTACTTAATACCCATCCCATTCTTATAATGGACACTGCAACTTCTACCTATTTTGATGCAATTTACATTCAATTTTGACTCTGGCTTAGCAAATAGAAATGGCTTTTTTATTAATATATCGATGGCTCAACTAATGCTTACTTTGGAAGGCATATGTATTTGTGAGTATGTATGTATCTGTGTGGGTGTGTGGGAGAGAGAAGTGAAGGGGAGGGAGAGGAGAGGTGGGGAGGGATAGATGGCAGGAGATGAAGGGAGAGAATGAGAATGAACATGTTGATCAGGAATTACCTGGCTCAGAAAAGAAGTAATTTAGTGATAAATGATTATCCATTTAGAGGTAACCAGTATCAGCAAAAGCTGCCTTAAATTAATCTAGCTGCCAATCCTTTCAGATCTCTCATACAGGATAGTAGAAGGCAAGTCGAATCAGCCATGTCACAGAGACTCTCATAAACCATAATAAATTGGCATAAATTTCATTTCACATCTCAGCAGTTCTGGCCCTGACATCATAGACAGAAGAGGGTGGGGGTTGAGGGCCAACACTACCAAGGAACAGTGAGATAGAAAAGTATCTGCCCTCACCCAGCAGGAACACCTTCCACCGAAGCTCAGAAACTCAGACAGCAAAGATTCACCAAGCTGAGGCTGCTCAGTAATAAGCACACGAGACAGGGAATCAAAAGTATGGTCCTACCAGGTACCAGCAGAGCCTCCTCGGCAAGTCACTTAACTGAGGAGATCATAGCTACCTACAGAGTTGCTGAAAATGAAATCAGATTATATGCATATGTCCACACTGTAAAGGTAAAGAACGTTACCTAAAGACAAGTCTGTTAGTGGACAACATGCCTCTCATGCACCAGCCACTATACAGACACCAAGCTCTCAAAGTGCTTATGATACAACGGGCATGTGAGAGGACCATAAGCATACCTTTAGGAAAAAATTAGGTCCCCACCAGAGTAGAAACAAGTGCAAAGTACTCTAGAAATATAGAGAAAAATATAGTTTGTAATGGCTCTCTGATAAATCATTTAGGTATCAATTTCCCTTAGAGATTTGTTAAATCACTTGCACCCCAGCGCTAAAAAACTTGTTTGACTTTTAGCTACCCTAATGAACAGAATGTGGTGCCTGCAGTCTAGCTTTTCTATATAATAAAAGCCTAATATGCTAAGTGTCCGGTTGTCCAGTCAGTGGTTCAACCAATCAAAGGGCAATATGCTAATAATATGCTAAGGCTGCTCAACTGCTCGATATGATGTGCACTGACCACCAGGGGGCAGATGCTCTGATCGGTAGGTTAGCTTGCTGCTGGTGTCCAGCTGATCAAGACAGAGAGAGATGGGTTAGACATGCACTGGAGCCCTCCCGCAGCCCCTCCCCGGATGGCCAACCTCCCGCATCCCTCCTTGGCCCCAATAGAGCACCAGTGTGGTCCCTCAGCCTGGCCTGCACCCTCTCACAGTCTGGGACCCCTCAGGGGATGTCAGAGAGCCAGTTTTGGCCTGACAGAGGAATGACCAATTGGTATGACAAACAATGCAAGAGCTGCTCCCTGGTGGTCAGTGCACTCCCACAGGGGAAGCGCTGCTCAGCCAGAAGCCAGGCGCACAGCTGGCAAGTGTAATGGCAGTGGCAGGAGCCTCTCCGGCCTCCATGGCAGCACTGAGCCATCAGTTAGACATCCCCTGAGGGCTCCCAGATTGCAAGAGGGCACAGGCCGGACTGAGGGACCCCCACCCGAGTGCACAGAGTTCATGCACTGGGCCTCTAATGTGTGTGTGTGTGTGTGTGTGTGTGTGTGTGTGTGTGTGTGTGTGTGTAGGCTAATATGCTAAGTGTTCTACCATCCCACCAGTGGCTATGATGTGCACTGACCACCAGGGGGCAGACGCTCAATGCAGGAGCTGCCATGACCTGCACTGGCCATGTGCAGAGATATGGCACCACGGACCTGGCACCCACAAAGCAACACTTGGCTTCCCAAATAGGATACAGCCCCCACCACCACCCCAGAGCAACACCCCAACAAATCAAAGCCAACTCTGCCTAGACCCCATGATGCAAAATGTGCCCCACAGCCCAGCCCAGCCAGAAAACAGTGGCTATGGGTGCTGGGTAATGACGTCACATAGCACTGCCTGGCTTCCTCTCCCTAGTGACGACGAGCCTCCTTGCAGTTTCTTCAGTCCAGGAACACAACTTGCTTTATATCCAGGTGGAAGCATTTCACAGGTGAACCAAATGTCTGTGAAGTGTTTTCCCATGCCTCATTTCATTGGATCCTGACAGAAATCCTGGAGTAGGTAGATAGGAGACTCGGTGGGAACACTGAATTTGAAAACAGATCCCAGTCTGAGCCCTCAGACTCATGTTGCCTACTAATTCATTGCTATCAAAGTCTATAGCTGGGATTGACCATTGGTACTGCTCTCAAAGAAAAGCTACATTTTCATATTTGTAAAGTTCCTAGAACAGTATCATAAGTGCCTTAGACACCCCAATAAACACTATTAGTGATTGAAGTTAGGAGATTTGATTCTTAAAATGAGCATACTCTACTTGATAATAGAAACCACTACTTCATAAAATTATTATCATTAGATGTCTAAGAAAATCTCGATGGACAGTGTAAGGAAAAAAAATAATTTATCTAAAGCATGCCAAATTACCTCAAATCCTATATAATAAAAGCCTAATATGCTAAGTGTCTGATCATCTAGTTGTCCGTTCAACCAATCAAAGAGAAATATGCTAAAGATATGCTAAGGCAGCTCAACAGCTCACTGTGACGTGCACTGACCACCAGGGGGCAGACAGTCTGACTGGTAGATTAGCTTGCTACTGGGGTCCGGCAGATTGGGCTTGAGTGAGACAGGCCAGAGTGGTTAACAAAATTATACAGGTCTCAGGTCCACAATTCTATAACATAGCATCTGTACACTACATTGTGTATTCACCACTCCAAGTCAAGTCTTCTTCCATCACCATTGATAGCCTCTATATCTTCCCCCACCTTTCTCCAATCCCCTCTCCTCAGCAATCACCATACTATTGTCCATGTCCATGAGTTATTTCTCTTTTATTCTTTTTTTTTTTTGCTCAAACCTTCCACCCTGCCAGCCCAGCCCTCCAAGACCCCCACCAAAGATGGCTGTCAGCCTGTTCTCTATCTATGAGTCTGTGAGTGGATAAAAAACAAACAAACAAACAAACAAAAACTATGGTACATTTACACAATGGAATACTACTCAGCTGTGAAAAAAGAATGAGATTGTACGCTTTGTGACAGCATATGTGGACCTGGAGAGCATTATGCTAAATGAAATATGGCAGAGAAAGAAGAGTACCATGTGATTTCACTCATATGTGGGATTTAATGAGTAAAATTAACTAACAAGCAAAACAGAGACACAAAACACTTTTAAAGTATTGATTAAAGCTTAAACTTTTTATAAGACATATAACATCCTAATAACTTATCTGACTCAGCTATACTGTGACTGACTCTTGGTAGTCTTCAAGATGTATTTTAAATATATGTCATTTGGCATCACTTAAGACTTGGTCCCATCCTTCCTCTTCAGATTTAACTTCGGCCACTCGCCAATATGCTCCACGATCCCTAGAGCATCCACTCAGACCTGCACTGCATTTTTTACTCATTGCAGCAGATAAACCTATATGGCTAACAGGAACAGCTTTGCAACTTTGCTGACTATTCAATTTTATTTAGTTACCAAGTCAAAAAAATAAAAAAGTGACCTAAAGATAATTGGCCTTTTTTTCTGTCTTAGAGCGCATATAGTTGGCATCTAAAAGCATTGAGCTGGATGTGTTGATTGAAATGATTTGGGGGGCAATCAATTATAAAAGGGCCTTCTTCCCTTGCAAAAGAGAAACAACTGTTTTTGCAAGGCTAAGTAAACATATTTTAAGTTGAACAACAAACTATGCTGAGGGAGGTATGAGAAATGTTATAAAACGTTGGAAGAAGTAGGATCAGGTGCACTTATTTTTCTGAGAAGATAACCACAACACTTCAGCACCCAACAGTCACTGACAAAGATGCATGGTTGCTTCTGGAAATATCACCTGGTGGTTAAGAAAAAAACCAGGAACTTCATTCTACTCCATCTTCTGGTTTACAGTGTTTGGGTTTATAGCCACAGCCTCACCCATTGCCAAAGGCTCCATACTGTCCATTGTCATTCACACTGCCAGACTGCAACTTCTGCCAGGATTCATAGCCACCATGCTGCTCTCTCATTGCTAAGAGCAGGTGGCTGGGCTAAGGGGCAGCCGATTGCCAGGGGGCGGGGACAACCATGTGGGAGAAGAGAGAATGTGGTGTCCACAGTGACATACCTCATTCTCTACTGAGACTGGGAAGATGTCTCCCATGAACTTCTCCTTTCTTGTAGGGCTTTAGTTAGGTAAGCTAACATTCATGGTAAGCTTCAGGAAGTTTGGGAGACTCCTAACATTGAATATGAAATAGTAGGTCATAGTTTTGTGTTTGTTTGTTTTTTCATTTGTTTGTTTGTTTTTTCAGGGAGATCTAACTCCATAGCTATCTTCAGAGAGTCTTGACCTCCCTCTTCCTACCTTAACATATAGCATGTCTATCTAGAGTATTGCTTTATGATACTGAGAAGTCTGCTGAAAATTCTGAATTGTTTCAACTTACAGAATTAAACACTTAGGAGAGGCCTATAAAACCAGTGATTTTGATTTAAGAACATACAGCAGTAAAATCTGAATCAAGGAAATTATAACAAGAAATTCTAAACAGGTTGATGTAAATTATAACAAGACAACTAATTGGCTATGCCCATACTGGCTACTGTGGTGGTGCCATTGTTGTATAGTGGAGGATAAAGTGGGATTGGCATAGCAGAGGAGAGGGGAAAAAAAAGCTACCAACATCTATCCCTCCCACTTAACCTTCTGTTGCTAAACAGAGAGCCTACGAGTAAAAGAGGAGGAGAGGAAAGGGATTTCAAAGAGAAGGTTTGAGTCAAGTTTCAAGTAAGTTAAAGCCCCACCCTATCATTTTTCCACATTGCCTCCACTGGCTTTCTCTGACTTCACCACCCAGAGGTATGATGGCTTGCCTTCCTCGGACACACAAAATCCCAACTCTAGCACATGTCAGGTCCTACTTATCTCTTTGCATGCCTATGCCCCCTCTAGATTGTGAGCTCCTTGAAGGTATGCATATTGTCTTCATTTTTTAAATTCATGGTCCCAAATATGTGATAGACTCAATAAATAGCCTCTATAATAAAAGCCTGATATGCAAATTGACTGACTGGCAGAATGACTGATCACTATGACACACACTGACCACCAGGGGGCAGATGCTCAATGAAGGAGCTTCCCCCAGCACACAGGTCCCAGGCCAGCCAAGGCGGCCCCCTGATTGCCCTGCTGGTTGCCCTGCAGATCATCCCTGACTGCCCACTAGGCCTAGGGACCCTACCCATGCACAAATTTCATGCACCAGGCCTCTAATGATTAAATAAATGTACAAAATAGGGCCTTTCTAAGACTCTCACTGCTATTTACTGATGAGGCCAGAGTAGGACTATGAACATGCTCAGTGTGTAATATACAACCAAAATTGCAGTCTCTGCGTGTGCATTCATGTTAGACTTGGCTCTAGATTCAGGCAACACAGTCCATCATAGTTAAGCTAGGATTTTGGTGAGGTAAGAAAGAAAGGAAGAAAGAGATAGGCAATTTATGTTAATAGCTTGAGGTTCATTATTTTTTTTAGGTTTTTTTTTTTTTTTTCCAATCCATTAAAGTATTATATATTTTTATTTCAACATTAATAGAATCTATATACTCAAATTTCCCAAAGTCTAGTTCCATATTATTTTCCTTTGAGAAAATTAAAGCCCAGGGAAGGCAAGTGACTTGTCCAAAGCTACCCAACTAGTTGGTGGCAGGACCCAGAACCCAAAAGCACAAGACTTAGGTCTCCACAGTCTCAGTGTCTCCACAATATCGAGTTGCGACAAATGTCAATGTACATCCCAATATTCAATAAAATAAATATCAGTGGTAACAAGAACACTAATATCGCCAAGCCTTTTGAAACAGTCTAAACTGTGTCAGTTAATTGTACAAATCTTTCTGGGTTTTCATCTTCCCAGAGGACTTTAGAGGTTTTAACATTTCCAGGAATAGAATAAATCCAGGATAATAAAGATGTGACAGAAAAACAAACACTGTGCTTAGGGGGTTAGGGAACCAGATTGAATAGAGGAGAGGGTGCATTGAAGACAGTGGTTAATTGGAAAATCGGTATGACAAGCCTGGCGTTCCTCCCCAGCTGTGTCTGTTGGCATGGCTCCCCACACCGCCTCTCTGAGTTGTCTGAGAAGGTCTACAGTGTGCTGGAAAATGCCTTTCACGCTTTTACCTGTAGATGCAAGGCCACTACATGGTGCAACGCTGAGGTGGGAATTCTACCACCTGTGTTAGCAACTAGAAAGAATGGAGGCTGGTTCAGTTATTCGAGTGTTTAAAACAAGAATTAGCCCCATTCCTCAGGAATGTATGAAAACGTATGTGTTTGTGTGGGCGGGTGTATTTTTGATCATCACAGTAACTGAAGGTCTCTGCTGGGAATTAGTTACTAGGAATGCCAGATGCCCTGCAATTCAGGGGGACAGTCTTATACAAAAAAACAAAAAATAAATGTAGGCAAAAAATTGGCCTACTGTAAATGTCAAAAGCATCTCCCACCCAGAGAGTCAATGAGAGTAGTCTGTGCTCCTGTGCCCTCTCGCAGCTCAAAGGAAAACTTAGAAGCAAGTGACAAGCTTCCAATATGGGAGTTTTCCCAGGGCTTGCCTTCCACTTAAGTAAAGATTAAGAATATGAAGGAGATGCAAAGTATAAAATAGATTTATTTTTGGTGTACCCGAGGGTGTTATAAGTAGTTAGATAAAGGATGTCTAGACAAATTCACTCATTAACACAGGACCATTGAAAGCCTAAGGGTTTCCCTATTATTAACCTAAAAAGTCTAATGAGTCAAAATCTTTAAAGAAAGTAGGATAACCAGGTGCCATCTCTAAAACAAAGTTAAAGAATATAACCAGGATAATACATATATAGATATATGATATATGGTATATGGTATATGATATATGATATATGATATATGATATATGATATGTGATATGTGATATATGATATATGATATATGATATGTATGACATATGACACACTGTGTAGGACAACTCCTTAGAGTAACCATAGGATACCTATGTGGAAATGAAAATGCCACCATATTTAAGCAAAGACCCCAGAGCAGCAGGTATAACCTTCACCCAGGATACACTCCTTAAATATAAGCTATCTGCATGACCTGCCCTGCTTTTCCATGGAAGTATGAAGTGCCTCTCTAAGCTCAATGATCTCTGCTAGTCCTTCTGAGGTCTGTGAGGACTATTTTCTGTTCCCAAACCCCACCTGCCAGACCAACTCTTGCACATGGCTCAGGAAAGTAATCAGGTGATTTTTCAACTCAATTCAGAAAACATTTATTAGGCAATCACTCTTTCTTGGACTACTCTGTGGGAAATACAGTAACACAAATCATTCACCTGTCACTGTTTACTGAATGCCTGCCACTTGCCCAGTTCTGTGCAGTAGACAGTAGGGAATGTAAAATTTAGTAAAGCTGGAAGATAATCTGTCCTCAAAGAATTCAGACTCTAATAGAAAAACAATGGGTAAGACTTTTAGGGAAGGTTTATAAAGTATTGGGCTGGATTTAGAAATATCCACTGAACTAGATTGAGAACATGGAGAAGCAGTAGAAAATATGTTATGTAGAAAAAACACTCAGTTAAAGGTATATCTTGCACATGCCCTCTTCCCTATTACCACTCCCTAGTGCAGCGATGGTGAACCTTTTGAGCTCGGCATGTCAGCATTTTGCAAAACCCTAACTTAACTCTGGTGCCGTGTCACATATAGAATTTTTTTGATATTTGCAACCATAGTAAAACAAAGACTTATATTTTTAATATTTATTTTATATATTTAAATGCTTTTTAACAAAGAAAAATCAACCAAAAAAATGAGTTCGCGTGTCACCTCTGACACGCGTGTCATAGGTTCACTATCACTGCCCTAGTGGCTCCATTCATAATGTCCCTATTTCTGAAGACCTTTATATCTCCAATTCACCCTAGGCTGTACTGTATTGCTCAAACTTAAAGTTATATACTGTCATGACCATAATGTAGTTTTATTATGTAACTCTCTCATCTCCTGGGACACGTGGTAATCACCTTAAATGTAAAAAACACACTGTCTCTATTATTTGCAACGTGCACAAAGATGTACATAGAACTAAATATGCAGTTAACCATACATATTGCCTGAGGGCTTTTGACTTGCATAGAATAAATATGATAACCTAGGGATGCAGATATAGATTGATGAGTTTTTAAAGACTGCTGGGGCAGTTGATATTTGAAAGTTATCACAGTCACCATAATGCTTCAGCATCTAACATAACACCTTGCACAAACTGGGTATTAAATGAATAGTTATTGAAGTTAATTGACAGGAGAATTGGTATTTCTATGGAATTTCTGTGATTTTAGTATTTCTATGATTTCCAGAAAGCTAGAATGCTTCTGGAAACATGTCATTTGTATGGGAGAGATCTGTAATTTTCTGCTCAAAGTTTGGCTCCCTAATAATGGAGGTCACAGGACCTCCATTACCTTGCCTTAAATTGACCCCTTTTAATGCCATGACAAAGGATTAAACAGGGTTGTTCTTTCTGGAACCACCATGAGTTGGTGAGAGAGAGTTTATCTTTGTCTCTTCTCTTAGAGTTTTAACCTGGCTGACACTGTCCAACCTGCTCTCTCTGGTCCCATTTCCAGTCGAGGTCAGGACACAGCTCTCTCTAACCCTGATCCATGTGTTGTTGGCTTCTGTTCTTTAGGATCTGCTACTGTCTCATTTCATAGATCTTTACTCCCACTCATGGGAGTCTTATTTTCCAACAGAACTACAGTACCCAGCACAGTTGCAGGCACATAGTAACCACTCAATAAATATTTGCTGAAAAAAATGACATGCCTTTTTATGAAACCACCTTTTTAAGATTCTACTGCTGCTGGCCTCCTGATCCAGCCATGGATCGGTGATGTGGATCCTGAATCTTCCCTTAGGTTCTTCTACACAGAAGCGCCAATCTCAGAATCATTGGTCTTGGACTTTTTAACACTCTGCATTTCAAATTCTGTTCACTGTCTGCATAGCTAAACATACACATGCTCTCATTGATTCACTATCAATAAAGTGGGTATTTATTTATAAAAGGGGCTTATTCTCTTTTACATCTGTAATATCTTCAACCAGAACATAGAAAAGTGGACAGAGGACCTTATGGAGTTGGTTCTGTTTTGTGAAGTGTGTGTCCATTTGAGGGAAAGGGACACAGAGGCCACTTAGATTAATAAAGTTTAAGTTTTGTTCCCTGTCACTCGGTTCTAGAATGTTCGGGGAATTCTGGAGATGACAGGGAAAACACCAATTCCTTCTCTTTGAAGGAATAAGAGAAAAAATGCTACCCACAAAGACCAGAGTTCATACTCTTTTGAACCAATGCTCCCCCCTACGCCCCCGCCTCCCCCAACCAAGTCGCTGCTGGCAACCTGTTCAGGAGACAGACCTAGAGTGTGAGAGAGATAAAGCAGTGATTGTGTCATCTGCAATTTATCCTGGGGAACTGTGATGTGAGAGCACATACATTTAAATATTTGAAAAGCATCTTTTGAAATGAACATCAAAATGACAAATAATCTAAGTCAGAGAAAAATGCCCCCAGTGTTTTCCTATCTCCCTTTTCTCATTATGGAAATAAATCCCAGATGCATCTCCAGACAGCAGACAGGGTGGGAAAAGTGCTAGTAATCACAGCACAATAGCAAAAGAAACGTTTGTTGAAACCTGCCCACCTGGAAGAGCAGGGCGTGTGGTTTCACAGGCTGCTTGCACAAGAGAGCTGAACACAAGAGGCTTCTGGGCTCCGGAAGAGCTGATCCTGAGCCAGGAGGTGGCTGGGCTGGGTAAAGGGGCGGAGAGAGGCTTATTTATTTCAGGTTTTCTCTACTGATAGCTTGAACTTCAAGGGATTTGGAAGTTTGATTCGGATTAGTGTTCAAAAGCAAGGCAGTTTCTCACAACCTCATGCAGCCCATTTAAGTATATAAAACTACAGGGGGAATTTCAGGAAAATAAGCTCTCTAAGGAGAATCTCAGCCTTGCTGCCAGAACACGGTGCAGAAGCCAGCCAGTCCAGAGAGATGCCAGCCCTAATGAATCTCCCCCGGATGATGACCAGAATCTCAAAGCACTGAGAACTGTGGAAAAGAGGGCCAAGGGCCAATGGGACTCAAGGGGTCTGAGCCTGGACTTAGGAGGCTGGGCTTGAGCTCACACAGAATTTGAGGAACTGCTTCTTCATCAGACAGACCTACAAAGTGCAGGGGGTGTGGGTTTGGAAATTCCAGAATCCTATCCAGCTAAGGAGCTGCCTACCGGCCTGCTAGGTTTGTCCAATGTCTAAAATCAGCGTAGCCCAGCTCTGTGAAGTGCCCTGTCACCGGCTGCAATGTTACTGCAAATGCAAGTCTGTGTGTTGCCTCTGAGAAGGGCTGTGAGAAGAACAGATGAAATGCAGCCATCACTTTGAGTACAGCATCTGCATAAATCACTGTCCACTGCATGCACTCCTAGTGACAGATTACATAATTCCTTTCTTGGGTTTTGCTTAAGAGTGTACCATAGAATAGTAACAGAGATAGAGATAGAGATAGAGATAGAGATGAGAGAGAGAGAGAGAGAGAGAGAGAGAGAGAGAGAGAGAGAGAGAGAGAGAAAGAGATGAGAGAGAGAGAGAGATGAGAGAGAGAGAGAGAGAGAGAGAGAGAGAGAGAGAGAGAGAGAGGTGGAGGGTAGTGAAAGGGAGGAGATGAGAGGAGAGGAGAGGAGAGGAGAGGAGAGGAGAGGAGAGGAGAGGAGAGGAGAGGAGAGGAGAGGAGAGGAACTCAAAAGTCTCTCTAAGCCAAGTGAAAGTAGGATGATAGCATGTTAAATGAGGACTGATTTCCAAGAGGAATTGTGTTGTAGGGTGGAGATTGTGGAGGAAATTATAGCCACTCCTGACATGTCCCTGCCTCTGAAAAGCTACAGGATGTGCTAGAACACAGCTAGCTATTCTGAGAGCTAGGCATTGGTCCATTCTCAGTCTCCCCTTTAGGCAGGAAGGAGGATAGTCCATGGGGGTACAATGAAGCATATGATTTAATGTCACTCAGTTATAAGGACACACAAAAAAAATTATTCCCCAGAAGTATTCCCTTTAAAACAGCTCTGAGCCACATGCCAAGTTCATAGAAATGTAAGACAGAGGAAGGTAGCCAGGGAGGCAGGGGAATGTCTTACCTCCTGGGACTGGCTCCTTCCTGGGCATGTTGCTGAGCCTGCACCTGAAAAATGACTGTGATGGTATTTGCAGTTTATCAAGTCTTCCTGCAGAGGTGTCAGGCACAGAGAACTCACTTGTCACTCCAACATTTCCTGGCATTTGCTAACCACAACAAGGAATGGAGGGCAAAAGGATTACAGAATTAAGCGGCATCAGTACAGCAGCTGGCAAGGGGCTGAGATTTAGCTGTCACTTTGAAGAAAACTCCATTTCATTTTGTGATTTGGAAGGAGTGAAAGTTACAAGAGGGGGCCTGCACCTGCCTGGTGTGGTTCAGTTGGTTGGTCGTTGTGTCCTACGCACCAAAAGTCTGTGGGTTTGATTCCCATACAGGGCACCCCCCCCCCTCCAAAAAAAGAGGGGGCCTAGTCCAATCTAGCTTTCAGCCAGGTCTGCTGGGAAACATCAGAGAGGTTTCCAGTGGCCAGTTTACTCCATCACCTTATTTCCCCTCTGGGTGTGCAGAGAAATCCACCGTATCCCAACAAAGCCCCATTTCATAGCTACGCTTGCTGTGGGCCTTTGAATCTACTGAAAAGTATGCCAGGATCTTTCAAAAGTTCATGCTGCACTCCATCCTGGGTGCTACTGGTGAGCTTGTATGCCTGACACATCTTTGCTTCTCCACTAAGACTCAGCGTAAACAGCACCTTTAAGAAGTCCCTCCATCGAATATGCTCTCACCATACCCACCTGTCACCTGGTCTGAAATTTCCTGTTATGTTTGCTTTGCCACAGGACTATATGTTTCTCAAGTGTATAGACATAGTTGTAATAGATATTCTATGAACTTAACTAAGAATAACTGTGTGCCTGTATTGAGAATGGAGGCAAGGGTGAATAGGACATTGCCCATAAAACTAATAAAGAGAGGGCATAATACGTAGTGACTAATCAATATGTATGTTTAGAAAGTAAAAATGAAGGTTGTTTTTTTTTCTATGCTTGTTCTCCTAACACAGCCATGGGCAAACTACAGCCCGCGGGCTGGATTCAGCCCATTTGAAATGAATAAAACTAAAAAAAAAAGACCATACCCTTTTATGTAATGACTAGAGGCCCGGTGCACAAAAATTTGTGCACTCGGGGCGGGGGGGTCACTCAGCCCGGCCTGTGCCCTCTCGCAGTCTGGGACTCCTTGGGAGATAATGACCTGCTGGCTTAGGCCTGCTCCCGGGTGGCAGAGGGCAGGCCCAATCCCTAGGTGCAGCCCCTGGTTGGGCTCAGAGCAGGGCCAAATGGGGAGTTGGGGTGCTGGCCCCTGTCATACACAGAGCAGGGCGGATCGGGAGGTTGCGATGCCACCCTCAGTCACACTCAGGGTAGGGCCGATTGGGGGGTTGGGGTACCGCCCCCTGTCACACTCAAGGCAGGGTCGATGGGGAGGTTGTGGTGCCACCCCCTGTCACGCACAGAGCAGGGCCAATCAGGGGGTTGGGGCGCTGCTCCCTGTCACGCACAGAGCAGGGCCCATGAGGGGGTTGGGGAGCTCCCCCCTGTCACTCACAGAGCAGGACCCATCAGGGGGTTGGGGAGCTCCCCCCTGTCACACACAGAGCAGGTCCCATCAGGGGGTTGGGGAGCTCCCCCCTGTCATGCACAGAGCAGGTCCCATCAGGGGGTTGAGGAGCTCCCCCCTGTCACTCACAGAGTAGGGCCGATAGGGGAGTTGGCACACCGCCCCTGTCACACACAGAGCAGGGCAGATCAGGGGGTTGGGGCGCCGCCCTCTATCACCCACAGAGCAGGGCTGATCAGGGGGTTGGGGCGCCTTCCCCTGTCATGAACAGAGCAGGGCCTATAGGGAGGTTGTGGCCCCACCCCCTATCACACACAGAGCCACAGGGCGATCGGGGGTTTGGGCGCTGCCCCCTGTCATGCTGATCCCATTGCCAGGAGGCCTCCTGGCTCCGCTGATCCCAGTGCTGGGAGGCATATTACCCTTTTACTATATAGAATAGAGGCCGGGTGCACGGGTGGGGGCCGGCTGGTTTGCCCTGAAGGGTGTCCTGGATCAGGGTGGGGGTCCCCACTGGGGTGCCTGGCCAGTCTGGGTGAGGGGCTGAGGGCTGTTTTTAGGCTGGGACTGAAGCTCCCAACTGCTCCTTTATTTCTTTTTTTTTTTTTTTTTATTCTGGGCCAACTTTAGCTCTGAGGCTCCAGCTCTTAGGCCTCCGCTGCTGAAAGCAGGTATCTGGTTTGTTTCGGTTCTCGAAACTCTGTATCAACTCCAGCTCTGAGATCCCAGCTGGCTGAAAGCTGGTTTCTGGCGTTTTGTTTAGCCTATATTTGTTACAATGTTTGAAACTGCCAGCTCAGAGGCCTGCAGCGGCAGGCGGGGAACGTTGCAGTCCTCCGTCACTGAAGCAAGCAAGCCTCATGTTAGTTTCAAGCTGCCTGGCTGCCGGCCGCCATCTTGGCTGACAGTTAATTTGCATATTGCCCTGATTAGCCAATGGGAAGGGTAGCGGTCGTACGCCAATTACCATGTTTCTCTTTTATTAGTGTAGATGTTTACTTTGAATTTATATTAGTTCACACAAACACTCCATCCATCTTTTGTTCCGGCCCTCTGGTCCAGTTTAAGAACCCATTGTGGCCCTCGAGTCAAAAAGTTTGCCCACCCCTGTCCTAACCTGATGGAAATAAGGCCAGGGACATGTGGATGTTGAAATCTATCTGCATAGCAGTAGCTGTAGCACTTGGCTTCTGTGTGGGGGCCATATGTATTAATTTGGCTCTCTGATCACTGAGTTGATACCACACACAATCTGAATTGTTACACATACTTTCATTCAACTGGGCTAGAAACAGGTGCTCAAGAAAATACTGGACATGCCCTACCCGGTTTTGCTCAGTTGATAGAGCATAGGCCTACTTACTGAAGGGTCCCGGGTTTGATTCCTGGTCAGGGTACATGCCTGGGTTGTGGGATTGATCTCCAGTAGGGGGCATGCAGGAGGCAGCCGATCCATGATTCTGTCTCATCATTGATGCTTCTATCTCTCTCTCTCCCTCTCTGAAATCAATAAAAATATATTTTTAAAAAGACTGGGGCTCTAACTGGCTTGGCTCAGTGGATAGAGCGTCAGCCTGCAGACTGAAGGGTCCCAGGTTCGATTCCGGTCAAGGGCATGTACCTTGGTTGTGGGCACATCCCCAGTAGGGGGTGTGCAGGAGGCAGCTGGTCGATGTTTCTCTCTCATCGATGTTTCTCTCTATCCCTCTCCCTTCCTCTCTGTAAAAAATCAATGAAATATATTTTAAAAAAAAAGACTGGGACAGAAGAGTGAGTCAGTGTTTAAGGAACATACACAGAGGTCTAAAAGGCAAATTAATAATGACAAATACAGGGAAGACTTCCTTGTTTTCTTTTTTTCATTATTATTATTATTATTATTATTATTATTATTATTATTCCTCACCCAAGGATACATTTTACTGATTTTAGAGAGAAGGGGAAGAAGGGAGGGAGGGAGGAAGGGAGGAAGAAAGATAGGAAGGGAGAGATAGAGATAGAGATAGACAGAGAGAGAGAGAGAGAAACACTGATGCGAAAGAGATACAGTGATGTGTCACCTCTTATACACACACCCACCAAGGATCAAACCAGAATCCTAGGTATGTACCCTGACCAGAAATCCAATCTCCAACCACTTGGTGCATGGGAAGACTTTCTAAACATCTTAGCCATACTGAGCAGGGCCCCTTCATTGCTACCTTTCTTCAGTTAATGATGACCATAAGATTAACCTTTTATTTTCTATAGAATTCCTGGGATAAAAAATAAATGGCCAAATGCAACTGGTTGATAATGCTTTCAACAGAGAACTGATAATCTTGCTATTAGAAATCTATTTCACTTAGTAAATCCCTTATCCCTGTGTATGTAATTGTTATTCATGGTGATTTCATCCCTGTGACATTTGCATTTTGATTTGAATTTTTCATTAAACAGAAATTTTTCTCATGTTCAGATTTTAGAGGAAAAATGAATAATAATAAAAACTGGTTTTAGGGATTTATGTAAAAGATTAACTTTCAGGTATATATGGTTTATATTGGTAGAGATTGAACTCAACCCATTGGCATTTTCTCCATGAAAATTCAAACTGAAAGAGTTGATATTCACAATAAAACAAATCAGCACCTTCAATGCTTAAAAAATAAATCACTGTATTATATGTCATGTAGTGAAGCAGGAAAATACACAAAGTCTTTATTATAAACTAGAGGCCCAGTGTATGAAATTCGTGCTCTTGCGGGGGGAGGGGGGGGGAGTCCCTCAACCTGGCCTGCACCCTCTCGCAGGCTGGGAGCCCTTGGGGGACTGATGGCTTAAGCCTTAGCACTGCCCCAGAATCAGGAGAGGCTCCTGCCACCGCCACCGCTGCTGTGCTCACCAGCCTTGAGCCAGGCTTCTGGCTGAGTGGCGATCCCCCTGTGGGAGCACTCTGACCACCAGGGGGCAGCTCTTGTGTTGAGAATCTGCCCCCTGGTGGTCAGTGCACATTATAGTGACTGGTCGTTTCATTGTTCGGTAGATTTCCATATGATCCTTTTATTATATAGGATGTTTTTATATCAAAGATTAAGATGAAAATGGATGCTCAGTTAATTACCAATCCTAATAAAACAGGTCATTTGACTTTCAAATTCTCTTTTACATTATTTTAAAAATTTATATTTATTTATTAAATTGATTGGGGTGCCATTGGTCAGCATGAACATACAGATTTTTGCTGTGAGTTTCTGTTATAAGATCTGTATAATGAACCATGTGCCCATCACCCAAAGTGAACACTTCTGTCACCTTATATTAGGACCTGCTTCTCTATACCCCCTTCCCTCTAGCAAAAACCACACTGCTGTTTGTGTTCATGAATTTCAGTTTTATATCCCACATATAAGTGAAATCAAATTAATTAAAAATGGATCAAAGACAAAAATATAAGACCCAGAACAATAAGTGATATAGAAGAAAATACATGTACCAAACTTATGGACCACTTTCACATTCATACACTGATTCATTCAACCAACATTCCTTGGTGCTGTATGCCAAGAATGGGAGAACCACCATGATGCTACTACTCTCAGGACTTTCCCAGGCTGGAGAGGGAGAAGACATTACAACAAAAATATCAAGACATTGTATGTGAAATAAGACAATTCTGAGCAAAGTTTAGTGGTAGCATAAGAGACAGAAATTCTCTGGGGACAAGAAAAGTTTGGGAAACTTCACCAAAGTAGTATTTCAGTTGGACCTGAGAGATGAGGAGGACTCAAACATGCCAAGGACAGAATCAAGTAACTGCCTGGGCCTTTAGGAAACTGAAATCATATTTTATGGTTGGAGTATAGCAGGCAAAGTGGATAGAGGTAGGTGGGTCCTGAAGCTGTAGAGGTGACAAGGACCAGAGATCATAAAGAGGATTTTGTGAAAAGGATTTGTGATTTAAAGTGGGTAATACACAATGTATCTTTTAATCATAGCTTGGCTTTGTTGATTTCTAATTGATTTACCTATTCTCATGTGTTTCTACAGGTAGGTTACGTGCTCTGTCAGAACAGAGGTTAGTCCCTAAACTTTCCCTGCAACCCCATGGTAATATACAGAGTAGCCACTTCAGAAATTCCTACTGATTGACATTTAAAACAATAAAAATCATTATTTTCCACTAACGCACTGTAAATGCTGATAGATGTTCAGAAAGATAACAGAACCCTGCATTCTACTTTGAGTTCTGAAGTACATAATCAATTCAAAACTTGTGAATCTTTTCCAAATACATCATGACAATTGATTAACCTCCTCTCTCTGTCTTCCCCAAGGCAGCCTTCAAAGCCATCATCTTCAAATTCCCTTTTCCCCCACTTAGAAAAAGGATGAGCTCTTCTAAGCTGCTTCTTTAAAAGGGGTGATTTGAGATGACATATGAGCTAAATCGCATTTATATTTGAAATGTGAAAGTAAATACTAGTTGTAATCATTTAAATATCAAAATATGTAGTTTATTAGCTATAAAACTGTGTCTTTAAAAATACTCACATCAGCTCCTCTGTGCTGAGCTGTGACACTGAATGCCATCTGTTTCATCCCTAAAAAGACAGGCAGATCTCAAGCAAAACAGGGTGTACTCTTACCCTAAGCAGACCTGTGAGGAGTTGATGATGGGGGACTGACTCTAAAAAGGATCCCCACAAGTTGCTGCTCTGGATCAAGACGCAGTGACCCCACACCCTGTAAGAGCCCATAAAGAGCCTGGCCAACTGCACAGAACAGTCACAGAACATTATATTCCAAGTCCCTTCCTCCTGACCCAAAGGGAGTGTCAAGTGGATGTTAGAAACGGTGTCCTCATGCAATGAAAATGAGTGAGTTAATTATGGCATCAATAATGCTCAGCTGTCGCCCAACCGCCAACCTAGGCACTAAAATGTGTTCCCATAAATTTGCCTATTTCAGTGAGGCATCGCAAGCTCCATAATGACCGCCTTGGTATACTTTGGAATACAGAGAGGTTGCCAAAAAGGTGGACATAAAAAGTAAAGTTTGTTGTTTCAAGAGAGACAATTTTAGTTCCCACTAAGCTAATGGGTCATTTTAGAGCATGCTTCCCCCACTAGTCCTCATCTAAACCAAAGCATATAACCTTCTCCTTCAAGCTCCTGTCATCCCCTTATCTCTAAACATAACCTCTTCTCTTTGAGGCTTATATTCCTTAGAAAAAAGGCCACTTTTACATTTTAGTAGTTTCATAACATTTGGGCATGTGAATTTGACTATTAAGATCACAAGCAATTGTGTAACCTTAACTATGTAACACAGGAAAGTTCAGAATGAAATATTTTACATGCAATAAAATCTGCTCTATGAAACTTTAAGACTTAGAGACCTTTGTTTGTTCAGAAATAAATACCAAATCTCTGTAAGAAATCTGTTCCTTTCATATCTGAACCAAGAAGATATAAAGGCAGACATCTTTCCCGACATCCTCAGGGGTGGCAGAAACTTGGCCACAGCTGTGACTAATGAGGACCCCAAGATTGTGACATAAATTGCACAAAATGGAATTACAAGTGAAGCCTCTGTCATAAAGAGTCTTAGTCACTTTCAGAAGTAGATGTATTTTGAAGGTCTCTTCAATTTTTACCCATGACTTATTACTCCGAAGTCTGTTAAGATGTACTGGCTCGTTCAATAATGTATAGAAAGGACTGGATCCTGAGAAACATGAATTTTAGCAAATGTTATTTATTCTACCTCTGGGTCCCAGTTTCCCTTGCCCACCCTCCACCCCACCACATCCCACCTCACCCCACCGAGCTGTCTTGTTGAGATACGTTCACCTTTCCTTAAGGAAAGACACATGACATAGTGTTATCACACTCTTTTGTATCACATATTGCCAACAATACCTCTGTAATATACCTAGGTGCCCCAGGTATTTTTTTCATTCGGTTAATAAATATGTATCAAGAGTTTAGGTAATAAAACTACAGAAATAAGATAGACAGAGTGGCCTGCACATTGATGTCACTTAAAAATCTACTCATACTCTTTACTCCTAAAGTTATAAATTCAAATCTTCTTAACTCTGACTTAATCCATAAGTAACTCTAGAAAGGTAAAAATATGCATTAACCTGGAAAAAGACCAATACATGGTTCTAAATGCCTACCTCAAGGAAATTATTACTCACATGTCAATGACAGATTTCCCCTAAAATTCCAAAATATCTTGAACCATGAACACTGTGGTAGGGACCAACAACTATAAAAGTTAACCCCAGCATTATAACACATAGTACAATAGCTGGGCTTTTGAGGGAAATAAATCTCCCCTACTCAAAGCCAATGCATATACTATTGCAAAGCTACAATTAGTTCTCTGAAGTTGTATTAACAGTTAGTTTCTCTTATTGATGACGGCAGAAAGATACTGGCAGGTATAACTTAAACAGATACAAACCGAAGAGCTGAGGGTAGCGGAGGAGCCAGAGTGAGGATTGAGCCAAAAGGATTGGAGGAAAGAAGCGGGTGTCTATTTATTCTAGGAAGACTAGCAGATCCCTGAAATGGCCAAGCCTCTTGTCCTTGGCCTATGTCTTGAGCTGTCTGAGTCTTAATGCAAGCTGTCGGATGCTCTGTGAGCCAGCTCTTTGGTCATCCTAAAGCTTTAATTTACAGGATGTGAAACCACAATATTAAAGCTCAAATTACAGAATTAACATTAAGAGTCTTCCTGCTTTATAAAATGGGTGATAATGCAAAGTGGAAATTGTTTAGTGGTTCCAACACATCAGCTTCCCACAAATGCCAGAGCTGGCTGCTTTTTAGTCAGCAGCAAATACGACAATTCATTTATGTTCAAGGTCATATTGTGGTTTCACTCAGAAGACAGCTCTGAACCCAAAGGGTCACAGTTTCCCCCATTAAGGTGGTGAAAAGTAATTGGGTCTACCCACTGTACAGTGATTGTATTCTCTCTTCAACTTGACTATAAATCATAAGAAAGAGAGTGTCTTTTCTATTATTTTGAAGTCTCCTTGATGTCTATGAAAACTATCTCCCCCAAAGCATTTATTCAACCATCTATTTATTACGAGGATTTGAGATCTTCAAAATACCAATAGTGGTTAGTAGATGATGATGTAAGATTCTATTGAGCTGGGACAATATCTTAGCTAACTTTATATACTATGGCAACATCGAGCACAAACTTTTTCATGCAATAGGCACTCAATAATAAATACTTCTTGATTTGTATATCACTTTATAATCACAGACTCACCAGAATCCCCAGCATGGTTGAAAAGCCCTGTTACTAAGCAAATTGATCCATAATCCAGTGTTAGGAATGAGCTATAGATATTCAGAAATAAAGGAAAGCACTACGAATTGGAGACCCATAGAGAAGGTAGTGCCTAGATGGGTTTTGATATTCAGGAAGACAAAGAGAGAAGAAAGAGCATACCCACCGACCCACCTACACACGCACTCTGTAGGAGAGCACAGGCCACACAAAGCCTTGGAGCTGAGATGAAGTAATGCATGTTGGTAGCAACATGGAGCTAGCTAGACTATAAAAGGCCTTGAAAAACAAGTTTTCTAACCCTCAGTTTCCTATTTATAACAATACCTATTGTTATAGCCAACTATTGCCAGGTAAGCAATAGTCTTTGGAGTCTTCAATAGTATTTCATTAAGAAACAGATCAAGTTTCTATTTTAGTTCAAGCATTTGTGGTCACTGATTGGCTATGTATCTTAGGGAAGTTTTATATTGTCCCAGGACCTTATATTCCTATTTGTTTTTTAAGGTTAAACAAGGTAATAAATGTAAAGCATTTAGGATAAGAAACATTCATATATAAGGATATCGAAAACACTTAATGTAAAATAGTAAATGTTCTTAAATAGTAAATGTTTTTAAAGGCACGGCATATTTGTATATTTCTTCATGAAAAACAGCAAATAAAAATAGGACATAGGTAAAATTAAGAGATGCAGTAGGAAGCCCCTGCCCATTTTGGCCTCTGTGGCCCAGCCTACTTTCTAGAAAAAAGCATAAACACTTATTGATTATCTACTTTTTCCTAAGAATTTGGGAGGGCTGATTGAATCATTATAATAAATTTGTGGACCAAATATTCATTCTTTTTTTTAATTTTATCTTTATTGTTGAAAGTATTACAGATTTCCCCTTTCTTCCCTCATTGACCCCTTCTGACCCCCTTCCCTCCCCTCCAGGCCTTTACCATTATGCATATATGAATATAAGTTCTTTGGTTAATCTCTTACCACCCATCCTCTCCCAAATCCCAGATTTGTCAGTCTGTTCCATGTTTCTGTGCCTCTGGATCTATTTTGTTCATTAGTTTATTTTGTTCTTTCGATTTCACATATGAGTAAGATCATGTGATACTTGTCTTTCTCTAACTGGCTTATTGCACTTAGCATAATATTCTCTAGGTCCCTCCATGCTGTCTCAAATTCCCATTTTCAGACAATAAATTTGAGGCTTCAAAAAAGTCAGCGACTTATCTATCTACACACAGATTATAAACTGTTACAAGATGCAAGGTCAGATCCGTTTGGCTAAATTCTATGCTCCTCCCTAAGCAGTTCATAACCTTCCATCTGCTCAGATAGCTAGAAATCAACCACTAGTTAGATGAGGAGTTTTCATATTTAAATAGTTATAGAAAGTTAGGTAGTGAGGGGCCTTCTTTTTACCTTTCCACTTCTACATATTTTTTATTTACTCATACTTTTAATAAGTAAAAGTGACATAATGTGGTTTATGAATAAAAAGAGAGGCCTTTTTTCTGAATATTTTTGAAACAAAAACAAGATATTATAAAATATACATTTATAATAATTTGTCTCACCATGATCACCGTGTTCCACTGTCCTAAGAAATTAGACCAGGTCTGCTTCTGCATAATGATGGCCCAAATCAGTCCAGCAATAAGCTAGTTAATGCATATAGCAACAATGCTTTGACTGTTTTAGAAATAGAATTACCTGGGCTCTCTTGATACTCCATCACTTTAGATAGACCCTTAGACTCTCAAAGTTTCTAAAGCACCAAGTAGAATGTACACCCTGGAATTGAACAGCCCTAGGTTGAAATCCCAGCTCTGCCACTTGCTGTGGGTGTGACATTCAGCAAGTCATTTAACTTCTCTAAGTCTTGACATTTTCAATTGCATGGCAATACCCAGAAAAACCATTCATGTTCAATTCAGCAACAAAGTGACTACGATGAGCCAGGTAATAATGGTGAACAACCCAGAGGTGCCTGTCCTCAGTAAGGAAGAAAGATATTAAACAATTTCAAAATACTTAGTGAGTTCAAACAGTAAAAAAAGAATAATGGAGGGCCTAGGGTGGGGATAGGAGAGAATTTGGGAGAATAGTTCATTACAGATTCTTACAGTGGTGCCATTTAAGATCAGATCTTATGGACATGAAAGGGCAAGGTGAAGAGTGAGGGAAAAAGATTATATGGACATTAACACAATGTGTAATGGATTCAAGGGGAGAGAGCTTTCATTTGGGGAAATTGAAAGAAATCCCAATGGTTTTATCCTGCTGCAGTGGGAGAAAAGTACAAGTTGAGGTGGGAACAGGGGTGTAACTGAAGGAAACTTCATAGCCCATTCTAAGGGGGATGGCGTTTCTTCTAAGTGCATTGGGAAGTCATTAACATGCTTTAAACAGATGGGATGAGATGTGTCAGATTTTTGCAGGGAGATAGGGGGTATAAGACAGTGTAAACTTCGCATTCACATCTCATTTTTCCCTAAGGTTTCTTACAATGCTCTCTCTATCAGTTCCTCTGAAGTTCTCAGGTTTGAAGAACCTAGAGCAGTGATGGCGAACCTATGACACGCGTGTCAGAGGTGACACGCGAACTCATTTTTTTGGTTGATTTTCTTTGTTAAATGGAATTTAAATATATAAAATGAATATCAAAAATATGTCTTTGTTTTATTATGGTTGCAAATATCAAAAAATTTCTATATGTGACATGACACCAGAGTTAAGTTAGGGTTTTGCAAAATGCTGACACGCCAAGCTCAAAAGTTTCACCATCACTGACCTAGAGTGTGCTCTTATGGTAATAAAATGCTCAACTATAATGGATTTCATTTTTAATTTCATTTAAGATACAACTATATAATATACATGTGTGTTTTCATATATATATATATATATATATATATATATATATATATATATATACACACACACACACACACACACACACACACACTAGAGGCCTGATGCATGAAGATTTGTGCAAGAATGGGCCTTCCTTCCCCTGGTTGCTGGCACTGCCTTCACCCTGGCTGGAGCCGCCTTTCTGCCTTAGCTCTGTCCCAGAGCTGCCTCTCTGCCTTCCCATGCTGTCCAGAGGCCCGGAGCAGCCTGGGCGGTGAGGAATGCCTGTGTCATTTCCATGGCAATAACACAAGCATCCTGCCCCACCCCTGGCCGCTCAGTGCCAGCGCATGCAAATTAACCCACCATCTTTGTTGGGTTAACTTGCATACTCACTCCTGATTGGCTGGTGGGTGTCACAAAGGTATGGTCAATTTGAATCTTTCTCTTTTATTAGTGTGTGTGTATATATATTAGGAAAGTAAAATTAGGAAAGAAATTTGACCTCCAGCAATCCCTGTGGCTACCTTAGAGCACTAACTTCCTCACTTATAAAATTATGAAATGAAAACCATATTATATAGTCCTTGATAATAGGTCTGGCACATGGAAGCAACTCAATAAATATCGGCTATTACGAATTAGTTGTAACAAAGTTATAAATGCAATTTCTAAGATCATTGAAAGAGACTATTATACTCTGGTAGATGCTAAAAAGAAAATACAGTGAGTCATCCAGACAATACATTAGCAAGGGCCTCCAAATAGATGCTTAAGGGCAAAATCCAGTTGGTCTATGATCAGTGGTCGGCAAACTCATTAGTCAACAGAGTCAAATATCAACGGTATAATGATTGAAATTTCTTTCGAGAGCCAAATTTCTTAAACTTAAACTATATAGGTAGGTACATTGTTATTAACTTAATTAGGGTACTCCTAAGGCTTAGGAATAGCCATACTCAAGGGGCCAAAGAGCCGCATGTGGCTCGCGAGCAGCAGTTTGCCGACCATGGATCTATGTGGTTTGATTGACTAATGCCAGGCTTTTTAGTTTTGTATTGTTTGCTGAATTTGTAGCCCTTTGGGCAGAGCATAAAAACTCTACTTAGACACTATGTCCATTAGCCCCTATAATCTCACATGCTATTGCTTCTGCCTCAGGAAGATGTCATGCTTTCACATATTATGTTCCTCAACACAGCATCTAGGTTTACTCTAAGGTATGAATATGGAGAGTTTCTTCCTCCTACCAGAGCCCTATGGTTGTAGGAAACCCATTTTGTCATCACTGGAGAAGACAACTCCAAACTTGCTTTGAGTTATCCTGTTATGATACTGATCCATAGCCTAGCCTAGCCTAGCCTAGCCTAGCCTAGCCTAGCATAGCATAGTATGGCATATTAGGAAATAGTTCAGGTATCTGGAACTCTCTGGACAAAACCACATATTATTCCTCTTTAACAATCCTCCTGTAACTCAGGTTGACTTTAATAATGAAAATTAACCCCAGTTTATAGGCACCATACCTCTTCCCTTCCTCTCATTGCTGCAAAACTAGTTAGGGAACATTTCACCACCCCCTGCTCAATGGCATGGCCTCCATGACACCCTGCCTATATCCATTTATATTGGTAGTTAAAATAAGCCCACTGAGGTTAAGAAAGATGTTTCTTTTTAAAAATAAGTTTGCTGAGAAAACATTGCCTTATGGGATTTTGATGGGAATCATGGAAATAACCCCAAGTGAGAAAACACCAGTTTTACAGTTTCTCTGGATAACACATAAGAGACAGATGTGCATTATGACTTCCCTGTTAAGGGCACATGGTTGAAATTGCCCAGGGAAAGGATCACCAGGTGGCTGTTAGCAGGCTGTGTGATCCCTCTGGGTTCTGGCCTCAGCTGACAGGAGTCCCTTAGGAACACAAAGCTGCACATAAATTGCAAATCAACTTTGGAAATTCTCCCTGCTAGAAAAGATGTGTGTGTTGATAGAGACACCATAAGCAAAGAAGCAAACACATAAATAAATAGATGGACTTGCTGCTAAATTTCATGTTTGAAAAATGCATAAAATGCCCCCAGTATCATCTTTGATGTCTGACTGTAATTTAGGAATAAACAAATTGCTGAGGATTATAAACCTGGTGATCTGAATTATATCAAAAACAATACCTTGAATATACAACCCATTCAATCAATGGTGAAGAAATAGATTGTAAAGAGACCTGAAAAAAAAATGTGTCTTTAAAGCAATCAATTAGCTGGTCACATGTGAACACAGCTGAAAGAGGAAGGAAGGAAGGAAGGAAGGAAGAAAGGAAGGAAGGAAGGAAGGAAGGAAGGAAAGAAGGAAGGAAGGAAGGAAGGAAGGAAGTCAAAAAAGAACAAAATTAAATTCAAGTTTGATTGGATTGTTTATCTTCTTCCTTTTGTTAAGTTGTATGAGTTCCCTATAAATGTTGGAGATTAAATCCTTATCGGAGATAACATTGGCAAATATGTTCTCCCATGCAGTGGGCTGAATTGTTGTTTTGTTGATGGTTTCGTTTGCTGTGCAGAAGCTTTTTATTTTGATGTAGTCCCATTTGTTTATTTTCTCCTTAGTTTCCATTGTTCTAGGAGCTATATCAGTAAAAATATTGCTGCGACATATGTCTGATATTTTGCTGCCTATGGATTCTTCTAAGATTTTTATGGTTTCCTGTCTTACTTTTAAGTCCTTTATCCATTTTGAGTTTATTTTTGTGAATGTTGTAAGTTGGTGATCTAGTTTCATTTCTTTGCATGTATCTGACCAATTTTACCAATACCATTTATTGAAGAGATTGTCTTGACTCCATTGTATGCTCTTGCCTCCTTTGTCAAATATTAATTGAGCATGATGGTTTGGGTTGATTTCTGTGTTCTCTGTTCTGTTCCATTGGTCTATAGGTCTGTTCTTGTGCCAGTACCAGGCAGTTTTGAGAACAGTGGCTTTGTAATATAGCTTGATATTTGATATTGCGATCCCTCCAACTTTGCTCTTCTTTCTCAGGATTGCTACATCTATTCGGGTTCGTTTTTATTTTATTCCAGATGAATTTTAGGAGAATTGTTCTAGATCCATGAAGTATGCCGTTGGTATCTTAATGGAGATTGCAATATATATATATATATATATATATATATATATATATATATATATTGCTTTGGGTAGTATGGACATTTTAATGATGTTGATTCTACCGATCCATGAGCATGGTATATTCTTCCATAAGGGCATACAGAAGGCCAAGAGACATATGAAAACACTAATCATCCAAGAGATGGAAATAAAAATAACAATGAGGTACCTGTCAGAATGGCTATTATCAACAAATCAACAAAGGACAAGTGCCAGTGAGGATTTGGAGAAAAAGGAACCCTCTTGCACTGCTGGTGGGAATGCAGACTGGGGCAGCCACTGTGGAAAACAGTATGGAGTTTCCTCAAAAAATTAAAAATAGACCTCCCATTTGACCCGGTAATTCCACTTCTAGGAATATATCTCAAGAAAACAGAAACACCAATCAAAAAGGACATAATGCACCCCTATATACTTAGCAGCACAATTTACCATAGCTAAGATTTGGAAACAGCCTAAGTGCCCAACAGCAGATCAGTGGATTACAGAACTGTGGTACATCTACACAATGGAATAGTATGCTGCTGTAAAAAAAGGAACTCTTATCACTTACAACAGCATGTATGGACCTGGAGAGCATTATGCTAACCGAAATAAAGCAATCAGAGAAAGACAATGACCTCACTCATTTGTGGAATATAATGAAGAACATAAACTGATGAACAAAAATAGAGCCAGAGGGGAAAACATATTATACAATATAAGTAATCCTGTTATTTGCAGATTTTTAATGTTTCCTACAACTTTTGTGATATCATACTATATTAGTACAGTTTTGATATTATTATACTTAAAATATTTTTCTTGAAATATTAATGTTTATTGCACATATTATATTTAAGATTTTTCTTCAATAATTGGTGTTTATTGCATGTAACATTATTACATTTAAGATTGTTTTTCTTGAAATGTTTATTGCATATAACATTTTTATTTTATTTTATTTTATTTTTTTATTGATTAAGATATTACATATGTGTCCTTGTCCCCACGTTACCCTCTACCCCCCCCGCCCCGCTCATGTCCTCACCCCCCCGTTGAACGTGTCCATTGGTTAGGCCTATATGCTTGCATATAAGCCCTTTGGTTGATCTTTCCCCCTTACCCCCACCCTCCCCTACCTTCCCTCCAAGGCCCGACAGTCCATTCAATGCCTCTCCGTCTCCGGATCAGTCCTTGTTCATCAGTTTATGTTGTTCATTATATTCCACAAATGAGTGAGATCATGTGGTATTTATCCGCTCTCCAGTTCCATCCATGCTGTGGCAAATGGTAAGAGTTCCTTTTTCTTCTTCCTCTTATTAAAGAATACCTTTCAGCATTTCATATAATGCTGGTTTGGTGGTGATGAACTCCTTTAGCTTTTTCTTATCTGTGAAGCTCTTTATCTGACCTTCTATTCTGAATGATAGCTTTGCTGGATAAAGTAATCTTGGTTGTAGGTTCTTGGCATTCATCACTTTGAATATTTCTTCTCACTCTATTCTGGCTTGCATGGTTTCTGTTGAGAAATCAGCTGACAGTCGTATGGGTACTCCCTTGTAGGTAACTGACTGTCTTTCTCTTGGTGCTTTTAGGATTCTCTCTTTGTCTTTTGCTCTTGGCATTTTAATTATGATGTGTCTTGGTGTGGTCCTCTTTGGGTTCCTTTTGTTTGGGGTTCTCTGCGCTTCCTGGACTTGTAAGTCTATTTCTTTCACCAGGTAGGGGAAGTTTTCTGTCATTATTTCTTCAAATAGGTTTTCAATATCTTGCCCTCTCTCTTCTTGTGGTACCCCTATAATTCTGATGTTGGTACGCTTGAAGTTGTCCCAGAGGCTCCTTACACTATCTTCATATTTTTGGAATCTTTTTTCTTTTTTCTTTTTCGGTTGGGTATTTTTTGTTTCTTCGTATTTCAAAACTTTGAATTGATTCTTGGGATCCTCTTGTCTGCTGTTGGATCTCTGTATATTATTCTTTATTTCAGTCAGTGTATGCTTAATTTCTAGTTGGTCTTTTTTCATATCCTCCAGGGTCTCACTAAATTGACTGGCGGTTTCCATAAAATTCTTGAAAAACCTTATAAACGTGGCCTTGAACTCTATATCCAGTCGTTCGCTTTCCTCCATTTCTGTCATTTGTGACCTGTTTCTTTGTCTCCGCATTTTTTATGCTTCCCTGTGTTGGTAGAGTGGTTTTGTGTGCTAGCTGTCCTCTAGGGCCCAGTGGCTCAGCCTCCCCAGTTACCTGAGGTGGCCACTCTTGGTGTACCCCCTTGTGGGCTTTTTGCACAGTCTTATTGTAGTTATGCCTTGATTGTTGTAGGATCACTGGGAGGAATTGACCTCCAGGCCAATTGGCAGTGAGAATCAGCTGTGTCTGCAGTGGGAGAACTTCTGTGCTGAAGACACCCTTCTGGGGCAAGACTTGCTTCAGTGGGGCTTTGGTGCTCACTGAGTCTGCGCCCTGAGTGTGTGTCCCTATGGATCTGAGGAGTTGAAATCTGGATGGTCCCCCTCTGACCACTGGGTATACTGGCTCTTAGATCTAAGGAGGTGCTAATTTAGCCTCTGCCTGAGGTTAAACAGCAGGGGCTACGAAGAGAACTGCAGATTCCCCTTCCTTTTTTGGAGTTTAGAGGTGCCCTGATGAGGCCCAGCTGTGAAGCAATGCAAGCTGCTGTGGGGCCTTGGGCCTTCTCTTCGAAGTTCTGGGTCTGTCTGGCCCAGCTACAGTTAGGTAATTTTCAGGTTGCAAAGGGCTGGGGCATTCATATGCAAAAGCCTCTGCAACAGCCTGGGTCAGGCGGGGTCTCAGGGAATAAAAGGGTGGAGCAAGCAGCTATGGTGGGTCCTCAGCCCTGCCTTAAGGGGCCGAGCCTCTCAGTGTCCTGTTAATTGCTGCAAGCACCTCTGAGGGAAAGCCGCCCTCAAGTTCTGAGTTCTGCCCGCTGCCAGACAGGCCAGTTTCTCCCCGTATGAGTCCTGGGTCCCCGGAGTTCAGAGCAGTCGGGGGCTTGTGACTCCCTCCCGATTCAAAAAGACAGCCGCGTCCTCAGGTGCCAGCCCCTTTCCGGGCGCACGAGCCTCCGTACCTCTGCACTTTACTTCCGCAGCTCCTCTGGCTCTCAGTGTGCTTTTCTTTCCTTCTAGTTGTAGAATTTCCACTCAGCCAGCCTTCCTGTAGTTCTGGAGGATGTCCGTTTTGTCTTTTTGTTGTATTTTTGAAGTTGTTGTGGGAGGAAGCAATTTCCCGGTGTTTATCTATGCCACCATCTTAGTTTCTCCGCATATAACATTTTTATATTTAAAATCGTTTTTCTTGAAAAAAATAAATTTTCTCTTCTAAAAAAAAAAGATACGTTAGAGCAGGCCTTCTTAAACTTTAGTGCACATAAAAATCACCTGGGGGGCTTGTTTTAAACAGATTCCTCCTGGAGAGGTTCTGATTCTGTAGTCACTGCTTATTCCATGCCTCTATGGCTTTCACTTCATGGGGTTCTGAGAGTAGGTGTATTGGGTATGAGTGAGATCCAGGCAAACTTCTGATTCAAGTCTTGGCCCAAGGTGTGGCCCATGGTTTATAGTTGCCAGAGCTATTAGATGAATAGGGGACTCAAGTTCAACCCAGATTTGCTAATTGGAGTAACTGGCAGCAGCGTCCTCCACTGCTTCCGGGGAAACTGCTGCCTTGGCAGGGAGGTACATCTCCCCGTGGATCCTTGAATCAGCCTCTCCAGCCCCCCTCCCCGACTCTGCCCTTGTGAACAACAGAGAAACGGAATTAATTTCTAACATAAAACCCTTGTATCTGGCCTGAAAATATATCTTTCAATGAAAATTTTGACAGAGTGCTGGATCTGCAAAGAGCATTTTCTCCAAAATGGATATTTGTGTAATTTGACTGCGCTATCTGGTTAAATAGCAAGTAAATTCCTCAAGACTCCTTGGAACCTTCAAAGATTATTTGAAAAGTAAAATAATAATAATAATAATAATAATAATAAATTAAATAAAATAGGGGCAAGGCGGGGTGGGGGAGTGGGGAGTGGTTTGGAGGGGAGCGATCAACCAAAGGACTTGTATGCATGCATATAAGCATAACCCATGGACACAGTCAGCAGGGGGGATGAGTGCATGTGCTGGGGGGAGGGTGGGAACAAGTAGGGAGAGGTAAATGGGGGAAAAAGGATTCATATGTAATACTTTAAACAATAAAGAATTAAAAATAAATAAATGTCTACTATATGTAAAAAATAATTTAAAAAATCAAGTTTGAATTTAGGCCAGAAATACATAACCAAAATAGTGCTGTAGTATTAAAGAAACTCAAAATTCCCTTGTTCATAATCTTATGTATTCTGAAATTATAAATACACTAAAGACCCAGAGCATGGATTTGTAATCCTGGACCCCTTGGGGGATGTCAGACTGACAGTTTTTGTCTGATCCCCTCAGACCAGGCCAAGGGACCCCACCAATGTATGAATCCATGCACTGGGCCTCTAGTATGCATATAAGATCTTTGGTTAATCTTCCCACCCTCCCTCCTCCCCCCTTCCCTCTGAGATTCATCAGTCTGCTCCATGTTTCCATGCCTGTGTGTAGAGTGTCTGCCCCCTGGTGGTCAGTGTGTGTCATAGCTACCAGTCGAAAGGTCAAACACTGGAATGGTTGCTTAGGCTTTTATATATATAGAAGATTATTTTTTCTACCTCAGTTTTATCATCTGTGAAATTGGAATAATAGGGAAAATGCTAATGATTAGTTTGTTAAAGTTTACTGCATTGTTTATTCTAATAAGTTCAATAGAGACTGGAAAAGTGTATGATAAATACAAAATGAAGTGAATAAATCAATATAAATGAAATATTTCCATATATAGTATATGTGTGCATAGAAAATAAATTACATGGGGGAGGGTCGTAAGATATTTTCTTAAGTGGAAAAAAAAAACTGACCCTGAAAGTGTAAATTGGCTCATTGCTAATGGGCAAAAATATTCCATATAACATACTGCCCATCACCAGACAGTTCATTTATACCAGCCAGCTGCATTTTGAGTAAGTCTTTAATGTGTATTTATATTTTTAAATGTCATGATGACGATAGTCTGAAAAAAGGAGCATTTGCAGTTGTGTGAGCTTTAGAATTGTTTCCCAGTGAAATATCTGGGCTTGCCTAGAGTTTGAAAAATATGTTGTTTTCCTCTCAATGGTTATTTTTCTAATATGTCTTGACCTTGTAATGCTAAGTTGCCTGGAGTATATGTCCCTGGGCATCTAGAGAGTCAAACAGCCTGTCTTCATTTCTTCCATGGCAATGTCTGTCTCTACTTGGTGAAATTATATACTGGCAGCTGGGAAATTCAAGTCCGTCTGGCAGGAAAATTCAAAAGGTAAGAAAATTTTAGCTGCCTTAGAAACCAGAGGGCACATTCAAAATTTATTAGCAGCCATTGAATTTACTCAGTTTATTCTTAATTTTTTGAACACTTATTTGGGATTTGGTATGATACATGGCAGGTCATTAAGCAGTGGGCCAACTTGCTGCTCTCAACTACTGAGTCCCCGGTGTCTCAGATGCTGTCAAATGGCTAAGAAGTTTTCATCCAGAGCCACTAAGAGACTATGAGGCTAATGTGTCTCAAATAGCTTTGGTAGATTTTATTTCTAAATGTTTCTGATTGTTTTCTGGCTGCTGTGAGTTAAAATAAAAACCTCTTGAAATGGGGTATTTTGAATATGCTTGTGTTTGGCATCATGATCTATAAATTTGCAGATACATGTCTGAGAACAAACATGTGCAGTCCTGAAACCTTTCATTGTGCTGGAAGGGAAAACATTTCTCAAGTTCCTTCAACGCTGGTAGTAGATTTCTAGAATTCTGGAGCTTTATATAGATTATTTATCTAATAACATTTTTATATGTTGGCTAGGTTAATTTTCTAATTATTAAAGAGCCATGGTAATCAAAATGTCCAAAACAATTGAGTGATATAATTAATAATACACTGTAATAATGAAAAAATATGGACTTCTATGAAGAAGTTGTCACTTTTTTTCTGAAAAACAATTTTGATTTGGTAACCATTGGCTCATGATACTTCTTCATTCTTCCATTTCTATTTGGTGGACAGTTTAATTGATTTTGTTTGGTTGTGGGGAAGACAAAATAAGTGTTTCCCATTCTTGAATCATGGCCTAAACTACCCAAGATTTCCACTTGAAGGAACTTGGGTTAACTTCTCAAAATACTAGACTATTACTGTTAAGAGTGAAATTATATTACTAATTAAAGTAAGCTTAGAACTTTCAACAGACTCAATCAAGTTTATCCCTATAATAGTCTACATTCACTACATTCACACAGTTGGTTTTCAATCTGTTTTCCTTAGGGGAAAGGCAGAAAAAGGGTATATCTCATCTATGTATATTGAAGATTTTCTAAAGCCTAGTTACATTTGGAGGAGATGTTTTTTAAACCCATAGGGGGATGGGGAAAACAAATTGTGAGAACCTATCAACTATCAACTCCAATTCACAGGATGCCGTGTTAGGTGTGGGCTCTGTTCCACTACTAACCTGAGCAGCAGACTTTGCTATAAATTGCCACCAGAATGTATGAGAACAAGAGGCTTCAAAGTGACATTTTTAAGGGTAAAAGTATAGTGTAAGTTTTAAAATATAAATTTTGCTGTTGCTCTTCTTGTAACTATGCAACTTGTCCTGGGAGTGAAGTCCAGGTGGAAAGAGAATGTCCCTGGTCTCTGTGGACAGGGCTCCGAGGGCTTCAGGCACCTTCCCTGGGCACTGCCTGTGATGGGAGCAGGCCAACTGTTAGCAAGGGGCTCAACAATGAATGTATAAAAAAAGCAAGAATGAAAATCATTTTAAAATTTGTCCAATATTATCACTAAGACATCCAGTAAGTGAATAAACCTATGCAGAATAAACTAGAAACATGGTATCTCATTATAACTCCATGGTAAAGGGAATCAAATATGAAAATACATACAAGTACACTTTATAACATGCACAGTGGTTGCAAACATGATAATGAGCATTACCTATTGTGCTGAATCATTAGTGAAAAAACAATAGCCTCTTGGATAAAACCATTCAGGCTGAAAAACAAGACTCACCAGCATGAAAATCTTTTAAATTCCCTGAAAGCCAGGGCCATTGTCTATGTATTTTGATATTCTTCAAAGTTCCTGAAAAGTATTTTGGTTGGAGCCTAAGCCTTAATAAATGTGTTGATTTGGTTGATTATACAATAAAGTATAGCAATACACAGATATGCTAAACTACTAATTCCAACATGGGACAAGATGAGGAAGAGAGGGTGATATGAAGTCTATACAATAATATTGTAAAAATGTTAAAGTCTCTGTTAGAAAGAGAAAGATAAGAAAATGAGATTCTAGGGTATAGAGATTATAAAGCTTAAAAATGACAGAAAGGAACGGCACAATTTAAATTTGATTTAAAGTTTAACTTATTGGGATGACATTGGTTAACAAAACCATACAAGTTTCAAGTGTACAACTTCGTAAAACATCATCTGCATACTACATAGTCTCTTTCCTCCCTCACTAATCCCCAGTTTGCCCACTTCCATCTCCCCCTGACTCCTCCTTTTCCTCTGGTTGTTACCCTACTGTTGTCCAAGTCATGTGTCATATAAATTTTAGTGGCTTCTTTGTTAAAGAGAATGCTTTTTTTGAGAAGCAAAGATTAAAATAAACATTAGTCAGAGGGAAATGAAGCTCAAGATAGGTGAAGAAATTGGGTAAAAATATGCAATTGCTTTAAATGATGTTGAGTCTTCCTGCTGAGACAAATTATAACCTTGAGGTACTGATAAACCTCATAATGGAAGTAAATTAATTACTGAGAGTGGTTTAAAAATAATGGAGGAGTACAAGGATGACAAAAAATAAAGGTAGGCAAAGTTCTTCATTTTCAGAATAGAAAATGTGAATCATGTGAACCAAGAATTTAATGCTGATTCCTAGAAACTAATGGAACTATCATTAAGAAACATCATATATTAACTAAGGACATTCCAATTTAAAGTTTTCACAACTCCTTTCCCCCCTCCACACAATTGTTAAGATTTTATACATGTGAGGAATGCAGTAAGTATGACTTATCTAGATTTTAGTAAGGTGCTTCTCGCCATACTCATAGTTTCATTATTGTTAAAGGTCAAAATATAAAGAATAGATTGTAATATTAGCTGTATTAACTGATTAATCAATGACAACCATAGGTTGTATCTGATGAATGAATCGGTATTAACTAAGAAGTAACTAGAAGTTTGACATTAGGCTCTGTTTTTTACCCTAATCTAGTGCACATCATAAACAAATAATTCAATTAAGTGAATATCATATTTGTACATAGATAACCATGGGGATAAGAATAATGAATTATCTACGTGATAGAATTTGGGTTTTAACTCAATACAA
This sequence comes from Myotis nattereri, assembly GCF_964212035.1. Lineage (NCBI taxonomy): Eukaryota > Metazoa > Chordata > Mammalia > Chiroptera > Vespertilionidae > Myotis > Myotis nattereri. The sequence continues at coordinate 62,076,470 of NC_138077.1, read as the reverse complement.
CAGAAAGGTGAGACAAATCTAAATCAATGAAATATATGTTAGACATGATGTTAATCTTGTTTGTGAATATAAGGGAGGGAGTACAGGAATAATAGCCTGTGGAGTAAATGGTCTAGGTTTCTAACCCCACGAAATGAGTTTCCAAAAATATCTGATGCAAAGTTAGGCAGCAATAAACATCAAGGAATTATCTAGAAAGTGTAAGGAGATAATTCCACTTTACTCTGCATCATTTACATCATTTCTAGAGAATTACACACAATGCTGAGTGCAGCAGAAATATAAATAAACTAAAATATATTCTGAAGAGAGGATTTCAAAACCATAACAGGAGACATAGTGCAAGAATGTGGCCATATGACCTGGAGAGTAGGTTGATATTAGTATGGCACCCACTGAAAAAATGAGTAAATTTACAACACAACCATTTCTATAATGATAAGTAGCTTTTCTCCTTTAATTTTTATTTCTGTGCTTTAAAAATGATTTTACCCTGATTGTCTCACTCTAGAAATTTGAGAAATTATATAGCCATATGCAAAAGACAATGATGTTATTATTGTTAGTATTTGGTTTTTTCCACAACAGTTTATGCATATTTTTCCAGTAGTACTCTGCATAATTTTGTATATAATTATTTCGCACTATAGCATGAAAGTTTTATTGTATAAGTTAATGTTTACTTTCTCACTCAAGTCTGAATATTTTATAAGCATGTGCAGAAATGGCTGAGATTTTAACTTTCCTTTTAAAATGAAGCATGTACTAAAATGTATCAGATTCTCAGGCACTGTCCTAGGTACTGGGGAGTCCACAAAGAACAAAAGGGGGGGGGGGTGAAAGAGAACATAAGAGACAAATATCTCAACTCTTACAGAGTTTACATTTGAGTGTGTGTTTAAGAAGGGGCATAAAATAGAAAGACACACAAGCAAGAAAAGAAAATAAGGTCATTTCCGATCATTTGTACCATAAAGATACCTGATTTGAAAAATATACCTTTAAAGACATATGCCATTTGAACTGAGTCCTGAATGATGAGAAGGATCAATCAATGCAAAAACACTCACAGCAGAGGGAACAGCAAATATCAAAGTCTGTAAAGGTGAGAATAAATGCAGTGTGTTCCAGGAATAAAAATAAAAATAAGGCCAGTGTGGCTTTAGTTTGTTAAGAATGAAGGAGGGTGGTAGGAGATGAGGTCACATTAACAGTTAAGGTGGTCATGGAAAGGATCGTGGGTTTTATTCTGTATGCAAAGGGAACCATTTGGAAAGTATTTGAGCAGGAAAAAGACCTTGTCTGGATTAATTTTTAAAAATATCTTTCTGGCTACTGCAGGGAGGATGGATTACAATGGGACAGAGGCAGAAGTCTAGAGACAACATATGCTGGTGTTATAATAAACAGAAACAGCAGAGAGATTTTAGTGTTAAGATCTAGTGTTATTGGATGACCATGAAAGACTGAATCAACGTCTTTGAGCTTTGATTTCCTCTTGTGTGAAATGGTCAATACCATATCCAGCCATTGTATAATCTACCTTTGCAGAAGTCTCATTTGCTACTGTGCTATATATGTTGAAAATTCCAAATAAGCAAACATATGTTATCTTCTCTGGCATATACAATAAGAAGCTAAATGAGAAGATTTCATGCTGCATCTAAAATCCTTCAGGTAATCATGGGGTAATTTAAACTTGACCACATGGTCTGTTAAACTATTTTGCATTTGGTTCTCAGACTTCCCAGGTCCTCAGTGAGAATAAATAAAATGTTGGTGATTTTCAAGATTGGTGACAAAATATTAGGACATTGTAGGGGGAAGAAAATAGAAAGTTATAATGCGGAGTGATTTTAAAAATCCTTTAGTAAACACAAATCACATAAATACATTATACAGACTAAATCCTTATAAGTGAACTCAAAGGAACTGCCCTACCTAGCTAATTATCATTAGACTAGGGGCCCGGTGCACGAAATTCGTGCACTGGGTGTGTGTGGGGGGGAGAGTGTCCCTCAGCCCAGCCTGCCCCCTCTCACATACTGGGAACCCTCAGGCATTGACCCCCATCACCCTCCGATCGCCTGATCGGCCCCTTGCCCAGACCTGACGCCTCCGCCAGAGGTGTCAGGCTTGGACAGGGCACCCCTTTCTCCCCCTGATCACTGGCTCTGGCCCCCGCCCAGGCCTGAGGCCTCTGGCCCAGGAATCATGCCTGGGCAGGGGACTCCCATCTCCCTCTGATTGCTTGCTCCACACCCCGCCCAAGCCTGATGCCTCTGACCCAGGCTTCAGGCCTGGGCAAGGGGACCATCATATCCCCCCAACCCCCGGCTCCGCCCCCCACCCAGGCCTGATGCCTCAGCCAGAGGAGTTGACCCTCATCACCCTCCGATCACCAATCACCGGATCAGCCCCTTGACCAGGCCTGAGGCCTCCGGCAGAGGTGTCAGGCCTGGGCAGGGGACCCCCAGCTCCCCGCGGTTGCAGGCTCCGCCCCTGCCCAGGCCTAATTCCTCTGGCCTAGGCATCCGGCCCAGGCAGCGGGGACCTGCAGTGGCAGCGTGGGGCGCCGCGATCGTGGGCTTCGCTTTAGGCCCAGGCAAGGGACCCCTAGCTCCTGGGACTGCCAGCTTCGACCGTGCCCAGCTCCCATCGCTGGCTCCACCCCTACTTCCTGCTATCACTGGCCAGGGCGGCAAAGGTGCCTGATTCTCCGATCATGGCTGGGGGGCAGGGCAAAGGCGGCCCCAGGGCCGCCTTTGCCCTGTCCCCCAGCTCTTAACTCCCCCCTCGGTTTCAGATCACTGTCAGTGGCAGGGGGCTTCTTCCTGCTTTCCCTTTCGCCTCCCTGCATTGTGCCTACATATGCAAATTAGCCACCATCTTGTTGGCAGTTAACTGCCAATGATTGGCAGTTAACTGCCAATCTTAGTTGGCAGTTAATTTGCATATAGCCCTGATTAGCCAATGAAAAAGGTATCGCCGTACGCCAATTACCATTTTTCTCTTTTATTAGTGTAGATATTGCTCTTTAACACTGGCTACCAGCTAGTGTACAGATGTGGTTTTAGTTGTATTGTGATTGGTTATCTGTTGTCATTGGTAATTATCTTGTGTTCTCAGCTCAAATTTTTTAAAATGTTTTTTTTATATGGGCTTTGGTAAGGGAACTAGCCAGGGAAAAGCAAGGAGGTAAAGAAAGAAATCCCTGGGCCTGCCCTGTTTGTCACCTGGACCGAACAGGAACTGCAGGGTTGAGGAGATGGCCCTGATACTGTGCAGAGACAATAAATAAAGATGTGCCAAAGCCTATGCGGTGGGAAGTCATTGGACCAATAGTCTTATCTTGAATTAAGTCTTCATGCTCCTCAAATCACCTGAGGCAATGCCATTCCCAATAGCAACCATAGCTGCCATGTCAGTCTTGGTGGTTTTTCCAGTGTTCTCTGCAGGTTGACTATCAGAGCTCTGCCAAAGATGCTTATGCAGACAAATCTAGTTTTATTGTGCTTCACAGATGTTGCCTATTCTACAAATTGAAGACAAGATCCTCCACCAGAAAAATGAGTATGACTTATTTAATTATGATACTTGCTTTATTGTGATGGTCTGGAACCCAACCTGCAGTATCTCTGAGGTATGCCTGTACTTTATTTGGCCAGGAATGCCTAAAAGTGGCCAGTATCATAAGTCTCGGTTTTAACACCTTTCTTGAGTAAGCTTGAAGTAAAAGATCAGAAACACATTTGTCTGACCATCAGGTAGCAATCTAATTCCCAAATGGCCTCGTTTGTTGTTTGTGGCCATGCAATTTCACTCAACCACATTTTAGAGAGTTATAGGTTGGGCACATTTTGCCAGGTTAAGAGCTTGACCTTTTCCTCCAGGCCATTTCAAATCCTTTTTTGAACAGGCAGGGAGCAAATAAACCAACCAACCAGTTTTCACCTCTCAGAAAACCTATTCCAATAGATTTAACATGCTCAATAGAAAAGATCTTGCCTGTTTATCCATGATCTTATAGAGTGTTATTACTGAAAGTTTCTGAACAGCTTTGGGGTGGGGGTCATAGAAAACACTGTAGTAGTAGGACTGATTTTTTTTAATGATAGACTATCCACAAAAACGAAGAGAACATGCCCTTCCGGCTTTAATATAATCCTGGAAAGTTCCATTACAACAGAAGGAGGGGGGTGCTGCAATTCTCTACCGAAAAGCCTAATATCTACCCTAGATATCTCTCAAGCTGGTCCCCACCCCCCCACCCATTCACAGGCATATCTCGTTATATTGCTCCTTGATTTATTATGCTTCACAGATGTTGTGTTTTTTACAAACTGAAGGCTAGACCATCCACCAGCAAAAAGGTCACAAATCATTTTATTGCAATACTTGGTTTATTGTGGAAACTGCAATATCTCTAAGGTATACCCATATACCTCCAAGCCAAAAATGTTAGCATATGTGCATGTGTCTCTGTGTGTATGCATTGACTCATTTAATTTCTCAAATCCAAATTCAGGACACTCAATTCTATCTTTAAAAATATATTTTTTATTGATTCTAGTAAGGAAGGGAGAGGGAGATAAAGAGAAACATCAATGATGGGAGAGAATCATTGATCAGCTGCCTCCTGTACACCCCCTACTGGGGATTGAGCCCACAACCTGGGCATGTGCCCTGACTGGGAATTGAACTGTGATCTCCTGGTTGACAGGTCGATGCTGAAGCACTGAGACACACCAGCTGGGCTCAATTCTATTTTTAAAGGTAAGTAACTCTAATTATTTAAATACTAGTAGCCCTGCGCACGAATCTGTGTGCCAGTAGGTTGCTGCCGCCCTCCTGTAGCTCTCCACCCGCTGCCCCACCCTCCTGTAGCTCCTGCTGACCCCATCTCCCCTACCCCCCTCATAGCTTGCTGCCCTTCCCCCTCCTGTAGCTCTCTGCAGCCTGCTTGTACCTCGCTGGCCCACCCTCCTGCTGATTCATGATCTGATCATGATGCGCTTGGTCATTACACCTCAGGGCGGAATGGCTAATTAGCATATTCCTCTCTTATTATATAGGATGACAACACAGAAATTCTACTCTTTTGTGCTTTTGGTTCAAGAACCAGTAATGCTAGGACAATTAGAAGCCAGCCTACTGTAATCTAAGCATATAGTGACTGGACAGTGACTGTGTAACAATCTTCTCTCAAAAATGAAACAAAAATTCATCTAGTGAACCTCTTTTTAGACATTTGAAAGGACTGGATAACACATACCTTAAAATATATCGTTTTTAAGTAGAAAGGGAAAATTAATATCTGTTCACTGAAAAACAGGTTAAAGGCCATAGAAAGTGACTTTATTTAGTGTTGTTTAAAAGAATTTGGCCACAATTAGAAGATTTAAGTGAAAATTATATTCAGTGATATCCCAACCTATTATGGCATCAGAAGAGACCCAGAGCCCTCTCCGTGCAGGCAAAGAGAAGCTTTGCGTCCTGTCCTTCCGAATGCTGAAGCCAAGAATGGCATAGCTTCCTGGGGGCTGGGATGCAGCCTCAGACTTTGCCTTGGCTCAGATCCCAGAACCTGGACCCTTTAGAAGCTAAGCGCATGATGCTGTGCCCATGCAGGCACAGGAATAAACCAAGGTTTTCTCTAAGGCAGCACTGCTACACAATCCAAAGGGCTTGAGGTTGGGTTTTGTTGTTTTCAATGGAATTAGGATTTGCTTGATCAAAAAAGGAGATGCATTAAGTGAACACTATTAAAGAGCAGCTGTGTGAGGTCCCTGACACCGTATAAGCTCCAGAGGCAGAAATGCGGGTTTAGGTCTTGACTTGATTACAAGTGATCCTAGCCGAAGCACACAATGTCATTGGGAACGAAGCTTCTTTGTCTATAAAATGGAAAAATATCGGCTAAGAAATTTCAAGTGCTTACTATATTCCAGATACCTGAGTGTTGTGAGGTCAGGAAGGTAAAACACTCCACGAAGGTCACCTGTTAAGAGAATGTGCCACAGGGAGACCATGTTGACCAGGAGGTACCAACTGCCACATTTTTTGATCCACTGGCACTTGCCCCGAGGCCATGCTTCACCCAGACTTTTCACAGATAATGACTTAGGAGGGGTACTGTGTCAGGCTATTTGCTTGGACTGTTTCTTTCTCAGAATTGCACTGCAGTCTGAGGTCTTCCAACCCAACCCTCCAACCATTCACAGGTGTCCGACCGGCACTGCACTTCGAAGCCCCCTTCACCTGCTCCGTCCCCTCCTCCTCCATCCTGCACAGGGGTTCCCTCCAATGAATCACTTGCACTTCTCATTACATCTTGGTGTCTGCTTCTTCATGACCCAAACTGAAACCCATACTAAGCAGCTGATATAATCTCATTTCATTGTCATAACAAACTTATGAAATTAATATGATTTTTCTCACTTCACTAATATGGAAACAAGGGAATATATAAATTAAGTTAAAAAAAATAAACCAGTTCTTATTTTAAAAGGTCGCTGTGTAAATTTAATGAGATAGTATATATGGAAGGGCTTTATAACTATTTTCGTGTATTTTTTTAAGGGAAGAAGAAATAAAACACGAACAGAATATCAAGCACAGTTTTCAATTACTCTTTTTTGTGTGTGTATTTTGACTTTCCACCAGTCTCATGTGTTTATGGCAGAAAACTTTATCCCTCAAAAGTGCCCTGGAAAGGAACACATTACTGGTATCTTTACCACATCTTTTGTCCACACACCCTTTTCTACCAGTATCATTTGAAGACAGAGAAGAGTAAAGTTTGGCTTTGTGAGTAAGGGTGCCATGACATGTCTGTCATGGCATTCTGATCTTTAAAACCAGAGTTCTATTCTCCTAACCATCCCGAATCAATATAATAGCACACATTTCACTAACCAGAGAGGGAGGCAAAAGTACAGGAAATACAAGTCTTTCTTTTTTTAATTAATGTTCTTCCTGAGCTTCTAGACATCTTAACAAAAATCCTGGCATCCAAATGTGCAATATTTGGTGTTCATGGTCAAACTCTTTTGTTGTTGTTGTTCCTGATCATTGAGCCCGATCTGATAAAAGGCTAATTTCCTGTTCCTTTGGTGAAAACAGATGCTATTATTAATTTCCTCACACATATATACCTTCTCACCCAAATAATCTCTTCCTTTGCTTCCCATTTTGTGCCCTTGGCCCCCATCTCCTTCAGGGGTATAGTTATAAGCCTGCTGAGATAACAGTCTGGACCACAAAACTCACCTCCTTTTTAGAGACCAGTGAGTGGTTGCCAGAAAGTCAGTGTAGAAGGGTGGTTCTGAGCCTGGAATTCTTCTCAAGTTCCCAGATGTTAAGAATTGTCCAGACATCTCTAGGATGGCTTTTTCTGACAGATGTGGAGAAAGGGGCAAAAAAGATCAAGAGGAGAGAGAACAATTGTGGTGAGGCTGAGCAGAGAGCCACACTGAGAACTACAAGTGTCTAAGAGACAAAGGGCAAGGCACAGCTCCCGAAGGGAGCCAGCAGGTTGTGTGTTCTCCTCAGCTTCCGTTTGAATCGAACAGTCCTGGAAAGCAACGATGGTGGTACTGCTGCATTTGTGGAGGTCCTGATGGGTGCTTGTAAGGGAGATATCCCAATTAGTCTGATTGATGAGTTTAGAATTTTTTGGGGAATCAAAAATCCCAACTTCTCAAGCTGCCTGTGTATTAGCCTCTAAGGGATTCAACAATGTCAGAGAATCCCAGGGAGCTTAGAATATGATCAGGGAACAACACCTCCTCCTCCCTGCTAATTCTAACAGCTCCTACCCTGACTGAGATGCATTCCTCTGCATGGAGTGCCAGCTGGCTTCTCCCACAGGGGCTTGAGGCAGCAGGAAACTGAGCCCCCTGTGTGGGTCACACTGGCTTCTCCATTTGTTTGCATTTTGCCACCAGACATGTCTATTTAAGAAACTTGGAAAGATATCTCAATGATCCTTTTGCTGAGCTCCAGAAGGTAGGAGATGACAATCCATCTGCTGTCTTCTCTGCATTGGATTTCAATCCAGGCTGATGATACAGAGATTACAAAGGACATTCAACTGAAGAGTTGTCTTTAGGTCCTTATCAGGTTAACAAATAGGACAGATGGCTGCTGAGCACTGTCTGAGTGACATTGGTAAGAATGCATTTAAACGATTAGTTCACATGCATTGATCACAATGAGGCTCCATTATAGACCAAAAATTACACGCACACTCCAAAAAGTAAATCTCCGGCCCATCTCCATTCCAATCCAAACCAATCTTCTGAAAAGCCAAATAGTACCTCCTGTAGAACAAATCTTGCTGAATATTTACCAAGATTTGTTTTAAATGAGGACAGGCTATAGTTCCTTGGCCCAGATCTTTCAGAATATTCTGTGATTAAAGGATCAGTTAGGCAAATACATTGTAAGAGAAGGTTGCCTTTACTCTGTTCCTCATTTCCACATGGGCAAATTCTCCCTAAGCACACTCCTAGCTTCTCTCCATCCTTTCACTTCAAGGCCCTGGGTAGGTGTTGTGTTAAATTTGGGTAAAATAACATACACTTGGCTCAGATTCCCTCTTCTCCTTTTGGGAAGGGGCCTAATCTCCTTGGCGTCTCTTTGTTCTTAGTCATGCAGGAGCCCACCTTCATAGGACAGGCTGCCAAGGTCCAGTCCTGCTATGCTCAACAGGCATATGTCTCCTAAACCAGGACTCGGGACCCACATTGCTAACAGATTCAACACCACAGACAATAACTTAGCCATTATTAGTTATTACTAAGATGAAATTCTAGCACCCATTTTCCTTTCATTTTCTTCTTAAATTGTTCTGACCCCAGGCCAATATGAGAGATCCTATTGACTAGAAGTCTTTCGAGACACAAATAATTATAGTACCAATAGTCTTGTTATCATGTGAATAAAATGGCATGTGTATCCTTTAGGAGTAAATTCTGTACTATTGTGAAGAAAACTATAACTCACAAACATGAGGATAAGCGATTAGGTGAGAGGACAGCAGGAGCATAATTCCCTGGGTCAACGTGTTCTGAATACTGAAAATAAGACAATACATGGGAGTGTTTTTTACCAAATAGAATTATAAGATATATAGATAATAAAACACACTCATTTTTAGAAATTTACATGAACTTGCTGTTTGACTAGTGACCAAACACTCATTTCTAACATATATTTACACACACACACACACACACACACACACACACACACACTTATTCACTAGGCAAGTAAGATTGGACAAAGTATGGGGGGAAAGGGTACTTGGAATAGTTAAGTGCTATAGAAAGGTTTGGTTACTTTTCTGAGATGCTCACATTCAGAAGAGACTGAGAAATTGATGGTGGTGTGGGAGGGAGGGACTAAATGGAGAATAATAGCAAAATGTTTACTCAGGCTCATAAAGTTTATTTCAAGTACCTGTAAGATTGTTATTCATGGGTGAGTAAAAGGTCCATGTAATTTTGATAATAATAAAGGTATATAGTATGACACTTGGCTACTTTCTATTATTATAATTTGTACATTTTTAAAAATCATACTGCCATACATATGTTTGGTGTGCTATACATATTTTATTACGAGCAAACATGTTCATTTGGGGTGCATTCCACCACAGACGTGTCTATTGGCAGCATTCTGTTCTGTCTGTTTGTGCCAGGCATCTGTGGAGAGTGCCAATGGCCCTCCTACATAAAATACCCCCACGTTTGTGAGACACAGATGAAATGAACCTGGATATAACTCCTTATAAGAAATGAACTGGACACATAATGTTGTATTCAGAGGAGAGGGCCCTTGCCCCTGCGTGGTACAGGTACTCCAGGAAGACATGCAGATGTCCTTGCACTCCCAAAAGGCTCACTTCTTTGTGTCACCCAATGATTTCCAAAAGGAGGGAGACAGAGACACCAGTCGAAAAAATTTCACCCAAAAAGTTGCATAGCCTACCTGAAGTTGAATTCTCAGAAAGTACCTGTGGAATGTAACTAAAATTTTAAGAGCAACTCTTCTAAGCACTAGAATTAGCAATATTCCTGAAGTACATATGGAATATAAACTACCTAAGTCTCTAATCAATAAGTTAGTTCTAAGGGTTTATTCCTCCCTATAGAATACTTACTTCTTTAAATATGTCTACATTTATTTATAATTTATACTGTCTTGCATTCAAAAGGGATTCAAAAGACCAATATGTCTACTGAAGTGACTTATATCCAGCTACTGGTTCATTTTGATCTCTATATAATTGTCTCTAATTGAAAGTTATCACTGAGATTGGTAATATAGATTATTTGTTTTTGGGTGCATAGATATTTGTTATAATACTAATTCTATATATTTCCATCACAATCTTAACTATAATTATTTATGTGTTTACCTAGTTACATCTATTGATGTACATGAAAAAAATGATAATACATGAATCAAACACTGTGTCCTCAACCTGTGCTTGGTGACCTTGTAGCTCTGAAAAGATAAATATGTGTATACATATGTGTGTATGTGTGTGTGTATGTCTGTGCACACACAAATAATTTTTTTACTATAATAAATCTTAAATGTTCCAAGAAATATAGGTTTATAGAAACAGAAAATCTTGTGTGCCATGTGAATTTAATGGTTGAATTGTTACTTATTTTTATTTTGGATTTACATCCAAATGGGTCACTAGTGTTCCCTTCTATCAACCTATAAAATTTGGTGTTAGCCTACTCAGTCCAATGAGATGCCATTCATGGAGATGGGGGATAGAGACTTAAAGATAAAAGAAATCAAGGATCAGTCTTACAAGAGTTTCCAAAAAGGAAAACAACATTGGAAGAGAAAGCGGGGAGGAACAGATGGGCTGACAGAGTTTTGCTTTCTATGTGACATTGTGCACTTATTATTCACATGAGGACTAATTTATAAACCCGAATAGTGTTTATAAACTCCAACGTCCTAATGGAAATGAAAGCATTAATACAACCAGAGGATTCTTTACTTTCCAGGTTTTAATTAAAATCACAGGCGTTAAGGAGCAAAAGTGTCTTCGTGGAATACAAGTCTAATGAAATATTTCTTTGCCTCGCTCAGAGCTCTGTGTGCAGTCCCAGCTTTCTGGCATGAGCCATTTGAAAATCCTACCCCCATGTAACCAGGAGAGCGCTCTCTGAAAATTAGAAAATCAAATTACACCACATTGTGTTTCACATAAATATAGTTGCCAAGGCAGAATCAGGAAAAATTATAGCAAGTCATAATGAAAATACACACACACACACACACACACACACACACACACACACACCACATGCAGACTTAAAACTGGGTATCTTTTTTAAAAAATTTATCTTTATTGTTGAAAATATTACAGATGTCCCCTTTTATTTCCCCACTGACCCCCTTCAGTCCATCCCCCCACACACCTCTGGCCTCCACCACATAAATCATGGTATCTTAATTGACTAACTAGAGAACTAGAGGAAAAAAGTGTGTGTGCTACACTTCCAGAGAAAACTTGAAAGGGAGAGACAGGTATCAGGATGGGAGGAAACATGGCAATCTAAGAGGGGAGAGAGAAGGGGAAAAGACAGAGAGGAATCATTTAGAGGAACTGCACACCAACATAGAAAGACTGAACATTAGTTTTGCTACCAATGAAGAAAAAATATACAGTCCTGGGAAGCAACTTGACTAAAATGTCCACTGTGGAACTGTTAGCCCACACACTGTTTATGTCTTAAAGGCATCACCTATTTTATTAAGCTTTTTTCCCTGTAACTGAGGCTGCTACAAAGAACAGAACACTATATATAACAAAGATATTTATAGCTGCTTTGTTGGGTGATGATGATGGTGGTAATGATGACAGCATATGAAACATATTAAGTACTAAAGTTATGTTAGGCCATGAGTTCTGTGTTTTACAAAATATCTTCTAATTCATATAACAACTCTAAGAGGTAGGTGTTATGATCCCTTTAATAATACATATAATAAATCCCAAAAGTATGCAACTATTGAGTGATAGAGCTGTGTTTAAAATAGTGCTTTAAAAGATTAGGATTTTACAAATCAGTATTCTGACTCTCCCTGAAGACTAAGATACACACACACACACACGTATAAATACACATATATATTCATATTCATGTATGTATATATGCATGCATGTAGGGGATGGATGTAAAAGGAACTAACATTTATTGAATGCTGGCTTGTTTTCTAGACACCTGCTGGATTCATATATCATATTATCTTAATAAATTCCCACAATTTCATAAAAATAGGATTTTATAATTCTTTTTTTATATGTGGGAAACTGAGCCTCTGAATTTAAGTTTTGATGAATTCACTAGGCAATGGCAGATTAGTATTCTAACTCAAGTTGGCCTGAATTTAGGAGAGCAATGACCAGAGGAGATGGAGTGCAGGCCCTGGTGGGAGTCACATGTGATTTCAATGTTTTAGTGGCCACATGTTTTAAGAGTCAAAAGAAACAGACACTGCTACACCCAGCCATCATGACCTTCATCAATGTTGAATTCTCTCAGTTCCTGGATTGGACCAGATTCAAGGGCTTTATTTTTGTATGGCTCTTGGTGTGACAGACACCTCAGGAAAAACCCAACAGCAGTCTCTACTAGGCACCATAGAGAAAGGCATGAGTTCTCAGGGCCTGTTGTTTCTGCAACACAATCCGAACTAGGCACAGTCACAGGCAGCACAACTAGACCCACAGAGACAGACTTCCTCTTTCCTGGCCTGAACCTGGGAAGGCATTTCTAGCCCTTCTTATTATAACTTCATCTGAACTTCCACTCACAGAAATAAAATTCCTATGAGAAATCAGGTTATAGGAATTGAACATATATATAGGGTGCCCCAAAAGTGTTATACACACTTTAACAGCTGATAGCTCAATTTTGACAATGAAATGTATTTTCATAAACACTGCCTTTATAATTATGCAAAGTGTGTGTATACATTCTTGGGATATCCTATATATGCCAACTACATCCATTTAAAAATATGGTGTGAGGATGAGGAGTTACTGCCATGAAAATGTGCAACAATGGCTGTTGTGATGATGCAGCTGAATGGCACAGCCATTGCTCATTTCAACACTGTAACTGTAATTTTAGAAGTGTTTGTTTTAAATACCACATGAACACTGCAATGTGTCTTGAGAATATAAACATTGACCCCTGATATTCTTGTAAATTTAAAGTGACACACATTTAGATTTCTAAAAGTGGGGTCGATCCTCTCAGGAATTGTAGGCAAAGAATGAATTTATCCCAAATCCCTTTAATTTACTGTGGGCAATCAGAACTTAGAGTGATTGATTAATTATTTGTCTATTAATCCAGCAAGGTTATTGAAAGGATTGCAGTAGCCAGGCATTTGTAAAGATGTTCTAGAAAAACATGATTTCAAATAAATGGCCAGAATAGAAGGTTTACTAAAATGCATCCACAGTAGGTTCCACACTTGGCACTATGCATAGAAAAATGTCCTCCTATTCTTGAAGGGTTTTCAATTTTAAAATAGACACATTGATTATAAAACATTAAAATGTACAACACACATTTTAAGAAGTAGTAAATCATAATTATTTTATTTTCATCATCATGTTCTTCACATATGCATTCTGAAATTTTCCAGCCAATCCTACTCTAAATATATCTACAGCCATAAAATCAGTCAACCACTCTTCTTATTGCCCACCTGGCATATGCTTTATGAGTCTAATCAGCTATAAACTAATAGAAGGGAATTCTTAACCAAGCAGATATTTTTCTACTCAAATCAGACCCCTTCATATTATGAATGTGTTCTATCTTTTTAAAAAAATCACTTAGAAATTTCTCATTTCTCTTTAGATATTGATTTAAATAATCTATTGTATAGTCTTCGGATTTTTTGCTATCAAAATGCCACTTTTTTAAAGGAAAGAAACTGGGATTTATTTAAGCCCTACTATATATATTAGGCACTATGCTAAATATGTAAGATATATTGCATAATATCATTTTAAACCTGATAGTATCCTATAATATAGATATCACTATTTTATAGTTGAGAAAACTGGGAGCCAAAGATGCTAACCATTGGATCAAAAAATACACAAATAGTAAGTGGTTAAGCCAAAATATAAATTCTAGAACACTTTGATTTCCATGCCCAGAATTTCCTTATAAAAAAGTAATCTTGAATCAGGCCTTGAAAAGTGTGAGGGCTCAATCTGAGTAACTTTGTTTGGGTCAAAAATGAAGGGTGATGTTAAAATGCTCAGAATGAATTTGTCTAATTCTTAATATGACTTTATCCCCCCAAAACTATAAGCAATGTCAACAGAACAGCTTGCTACTGGAACACATAAATTCCCATAATCTGAGTACTAGTAGCATTATTAGAATAATGACCTAGAAATCCACAATAGTGAATTCTATGTATGCATTCTAGAGTACTCATTAACTCATCATTTGATAGTCTATCTTCTGACTGTCTGAGCTGGGAAGAGGCTGAGCATTAAACCTGAAATTTCTCAAAGTGAATTCAAAAGTCATTGGCCCTCAAGTATCTTCCAAAAGGATGACAGAAGCATTAATGTAGCAGGCACACCATGCTTGAAGAGAGAAAGGAGATGACATGCAGAAAGTAAAGGCATCACTAGATGAAAGTAGAGTTCATAGGTGAGCCGGGATCAGAGTTGCTACCTGCTGTCTCTGTAGTCAATGCCCTGAAGTCACCTTGCGCATGTGTAAGACTGAATTGGGCATTATCATTGCCCTCAGAGAGTGTAAGGATCAAAAGAAAACATGTGAAAATCCTATCAGCCATTGTCTGAATAAGCAAGCATACAGTGTAAATGTCTCCCCTTAGTCCTCACTGAAGCTGACCCATGTCTTGTGTGCAAGGAAAAATAAAAATCTAGGAGTAAAGACAAATGTAAAATACACAAACCGCTAATCTGTACTGAAGAGCCAGCCTATCCCAGACCAAGAACTCATATCAATATGAGAGACTGGGTACTTA
Source organism: Myotis nattereri (assembly GCF_964212035.1). Lineage (NCBI taxonomy): Eukaryota > Metazoa > Chordata > Mammalia > Chiroptera > Vespertilionidae > Myotis > Myotis nattereri. The sequence continues at coordinate 62,061,398 of NC_138077.1, read as the reverse complement.
TTGTTTCTAATTTAGAGAAAAACAGAACCAGAACTAAGGACCATGCTGAAGAAAAGGGATGGTGTCTTTACAGAGTTGCTTCATCATTTTGCTCTAAACTGACATGGCATATTTCCATCATTGTGTTTTAAGTGGCATGATGCTCCTTCATAGCAGAAATAGCAAGATCAAATGAAAACATACATGCTCTCCCTCTCATATGTTTCAAAATTAAACCATGTGATTTTGTAGCCACCCACAGGTATGTGCCTGAATGCTATGCTATTAAGCCTCTTGGAGAATAAATGATGTCAACAGAACACTTTCCTACAACAAATTTTGTTATGTACAAAGAGACCTCTCTCCTAACAATTGTGTCTCGTCGGGTATGTTTTCTCCAGCCTAAGCAGACAAGGTGGGAGAAAGGGACTGAACAGGAGGCACATTAAGAGTGAGCTCCGAAACAGATGACAGATATAAATGACTTTGCAAAAACACTTTCTTCATCTTTCCATTTCACACTTGGATGGCTTCAAGATTTTTATAGACCCTCCCAAACCCTACCTCACCTCCTGTAAATGGTTTATGTAATGTCAGTCTATCAGTTGTACTGGCACAATGAACATGACAGGCATGGTGCCAACATTCGCCCTAGGAGGGACTGGCAAGGCCACATCCTGAGAGAATGGTCGGAATGATATAAACACACTTTCCTATGGTAAACAGGAATAGACACATCAAGCAATAAGACACTGAACCTCAGACTTTTTGTTCTGGGGCTGAATATGCCTTTGCTATGAAAGGATTGTGGACAAGGGACTGTCTGTCACAGTTACAGATTCTCTGTTGAGCAGGATGGAGGTAGGAGTGACAGACCACCTATCAGCCACAATGGAGATGATTGATGAGCCCCCAAAACCAGGCAGCGAAGCCCAGCCTCTCCCCTGAATCCATTTGTTATTTCCGATCTCTTTCTGTCTCTGTCTCTGCCTCTCTCAGACTGCAGCTAATCAGTAGTGATAGATGAGGGTAGATATTCACTCCTTCCTTCAGGCATCCAATTGCATTTTCTCTCGTTTGTCACCAGGTCTATCATCCATATCTCAGTGAGTCCTTTATTCAAATAAGAAAGGAGCAGTACCTTTCTTGGAAAATTGACTGTTGATTCAAGAGTCCTGAAGTGTTCAGAAAAAGGCAGGAAAGGAAGGGAAAGATCAAAAGGTTCATTGTTTTACTCATAAAGGGACAGAGAGAAATATGTCCAGGAGGAGAGCACTGAGTAATTAGGCATGAGTGCTGCAAAGGAAGTTCAGATAAAAATGCAGCAAAATTAGAGAGCATGATTTGGCAAGAGTCTAACCCTCAACCCTGTGTCTCCATCTGAATTGGATGTAGTCACTCCAGCTGACTCATTAAGGCAGCCCAGTCACCAGCATGGCTGGTGTATACAGGACTTTGCCATTAGCCTGGCTGTATTGATGACCCATGCAAATAGAAATGGACAAGTTTTGCTCATATCTCATTTTTATTTACCATCTTCAACAAGTATGAGCCAGTGAGTAAAGCTGTGAAATTCAGACTATGGCTGAGTCTGTGTAAATATGGTGATGCCAGAACATTCAGTGCTTCATACTGGCTGGGATTCATCTTGATTCTAATCAAGCCACATGGTGGATACTCAAAATACTGGACCCAGCATCTGCACTGAAGCCAAAAAACCTCACAAGAAACAGCCAGACTGGATATTTGGGTCATAATAGATGTGGCTGTGCACATGGAAATCATCTTTAATCAAAGGGTGTAAGGTCTAAGGATGGTGATTTTGCTGAAAACAGTAATGATGATGACAAGAAAGATCATATGATAACTATGACAACCACAATGAAGATAGACTTGAAAAATGGGATATAGAAGAGTCTTCACTTCCACACTTAACTCTTCTAAATTAATTCAAGGACTTAATGACCACCTTTCCTAAAAGGGACTCTATACCTCCAAGCCTTAAAAACAGGACTTCCTGATAACCAAACTAAAATCTTCATCCCCTTTGCAAAACTGCCTTTTCAATAGACACTTTGCGACCAGTATTGCTGTTGGAAATTATCCTTCCTACATTAAAAGCAGGTATTCTTCTATCCTATATAATAAAAGGCTAATATGCAAACTGACTGGACAGCGGAACAACCAGTGGCTATGATGCGCACTGACCTCTAGGCGGAAGACTCTCAATGCAGGAGCTGCCCCCTGGTGGTCAGTGTGCCCCCACAGATGGAGTGCCATTCAGCCAGAAGCCCTGAGCTGGGCTTACGGCTGGTTAGCACAGCGCCGGTAAGATGTCAGTCAGACATCCCCGGAGGGCTCCCGGACTGCAAGAAGGCACAGGCCAGGCTGCCCCAGTGCACGAATTTCATGCACTGGGCCTCTAGTTTACATATAAGCTTTTCTGTTGGTCAGAAAAGCATTGCTAAATTAAACATGGAAAGAATATGGCCATCCTAATTGATACTACCTCATTAAGATAATCTCATAAAAGTCATTCAAAGATGTCCCTACTGCATATTGAGGTATTGATTTATTATCAGGTTAGCAAAAAGACCAAAATTTTAAATGTTTATATTTGGAAAACATTAAAATAGAGGAAAACATTATACATATGTTCATGCCTTGCACCAAACTAAAATATACCTTTCCAAATTCCAGAATTTATAACTGCCTGTATATAATTTATATTTCTGTAATCCCAGTACATATCTATTATAAATATGAAGCTTGGTAGCTAAATAGACAAAGATGCTAGGGATAGTTGTGAGGTGTTCTCTCATGCCTAACACTATTTATAAACTTGTGTTGCATTATCATTAGTATATAAAATGCTTGAAATGGTTCCCTTGATAACTGTAATATTCCTGTTCACTTAGACTGTCAATTCAGCAGTATTAATGATGCTTTAAAAATAATACTTTTCAAAAAGTACATAGAACTTATTAAAAAGTAATACTGTAAGTAATCAATTCTGTGCCATAAATTAAAAAATATGAATGAAGCTCATTGGGGATTTGAAATTATCAGCACGTGACCCTCTCTTAGCCTAGAGTCAGCATCATCTTCTTTACCTAGGTGTGAAATAGGTGCTGTAAATATTACTCTGACAATAGGTATGATTATGCTGTTGAAATAACTAGGTGAGGTTCTCTTTGGTACAGTTATTTCAACTGCTCCAGCAGCCACATTTAGAGCTCAAATTATTTTGTAGCAATGGATCTTTATAAAAGAAGAGAAAGAATCCACTATGGTGCTTACAATTTGATTACTACCTATCTTCTAATCCATGTTCATGAGCAACCTGCAAGTCTCATATAAATTGACTCTTTCGGTTGAGAAATATATTTGTGTTTTTATTATTGATGCTATTAAATACAAAACAAATAATTTAACATTTGGGCCCTTGATTATGAAATGGTTTTCCAATTTTTAACTCAATAGATTATTATTCAACCCTAAATTTTGCTGTAATTATTTAAGATATAATCAGATATTTATTTCTCTGAGTGAGGAATCAGGAATTGCTGCTACACAGTGATTTTCTTTCCTTGTGCTATCAGAGTGGCCCTCTCTCCTGAGAAGAGTAGATAACCAACCCAATCAGCACCAACCTATGAAGACGCTATCTTTCAGCTGTTGTACCCTGAAGGCACAAATATTTGGATAAGTATCAACATTTCACCCTTCATCAATGCTAAAATTTAGCACTGAGTTCCTACAATAAAGGCTTATGTCTTCCTTTGCCTTTTTCTTATTAATCCTATTACGCTTGTCTTTATGAGCTCTCCTAGTTCCTTTTGCTCCTCCAGGGCTTAGCTGCAAATGAGATTTCACATCTCAGTGTAAAATAACGTGAACATTTTTCTATAAAATTAAATAAAAGTCCTCTATCCTGGCACTGCATGCCTAGAATTCAATTTCTGGAACCAATGTCTTTCCCAACGCCTCATTGTCTCCTTGCCATCTCACTTTTCTTAGCACGAAGTAGCATTTTTTTTTTCTTTTGCATTCACATGATATATTGGTGTGGGAAGGAAGAGAGAGCAGTATCAGATGGTGAAAGTAAAGTAGTGGATAACAGAACCCTGGAGTTCCATGCCCACTTTTCTGAAGATGCCACATGAGTAAGATTCTAAGCTGGCATCTCTTACAGCTCCTGCAGTTGATCAACAGCCCCTTCTTCTCCTACACCTTTCTACCATCTCTGTTCCCTCTGCCAGCCTTTCAGTAGTGGGGAAAATAATCCTTCAAAGTTTCTCCTTGAAAAGGGACTAGAGTTTCTTAAAAAGAAGGCAACTCAGAGGGAAAACAAGTTCTGGCACTCTCTGAAAGGCTTGGCCCTTTGAAGGAGCTTCAAGTACCAGAAGCTTCTCATCCTAACAGAACTAAATCCAAACACATAAGCCAACCAAATAGCAGACATCTCAGGAGTCCCTTAGAGCAGTACATCCAGTACATCCAGGGGTGATTATAGGTAAATAGAATCATTCACTTCCTTTTTCTAATCCCAGGTAGACTTAAGTTCTTATAAATAGTATTTAAAAAAATAACAAAAGAAAATAATTCATCCAATATTTTGCATCACTTTCAAGATCTTGTTTAAATTTAGATCATAGGTACAATGTTAATAAAATGCAAATTTTCTGAAATTTTCCTTGTGTATAATTTGGCAATGGATGGCAATGAATTGTGCACATGGAAAATATCAGGTAAATGATAATTGGGTGGAAAGTATGTTACACTGTCATCCTAGATATTTTCGGAGCCAAGGAGAGACTCCATATTTTTAGATTTCAGAAATTACTCTATAGAAGATCTTTTACTCACTGTGAGCCTAATATTCTTAATCACTTAAACAAAGAGGAGAATATATACAGAGAAATGAAGGCAAATGTGTTAAGTAGGTAACATCAGGTAGGTAAAGGCTGAGCGATAGGCAGCAGAGGGTGATCAGGATTGAGTAACCCAGGTCATATATTTTCATCTAACCTAAAGACATTTACAAGCTCAAACAGAATTATATAAAATGTATGGTTATACAAAGTGTATGGCAAACAACTTGCCATTGCTGGCCTCCTTTTAGGAAACCTTGCCAGGAATAAAGCTTAAAACTTCTAACATTCTATGATTCTACTATGAACTGAAACAGTCTTCTGGAATTACGTAATAACTACTGAACAGGCACTGGCTGATATAAACATTAGACTTCCCCAAAGTATTTCAATAGGGTTAAAATAACCCCATTAATATTGGGCTATTCTTACTAGATTCTTTTTCTTTGAGAACGTAATCTAAAATTGTGTATGTTTTTTTGTTTGATGTAATACCTTAATCAATAATAATAATAATAATAATAATAATAATAATAATAATTCTCACTGAAAAAATCCCCTTCTCTAATAGAATCCCATTGGGAAAAGTACCATCATTCATTAGGGGGAGTTATTTTAGCTTTTTCCACTATATGAAGAAGGATAAATGTGAGTTTGTGTACAAGTTATAAAAGATGAATTTGATAGACCACATATATAGAAAGATCAGAAAGAGTACTTGGAAATATGAATATATCTGCTACTGATATTAGTTTTAATATCATACTACAAGTAAAGTGAAGTACATTGAGAATTCATTATGGAGAAGAGATTCCAGTTGCTTTTTAAATGACCATATTAAACAGCAAATCTATTTTGATGGCACAACTTCCAGAGACAGTTTACTTTTGATTTTGCAATTTAATAAAGATACACCAGGCCTAAAATTGAGAGAAATCTAATAAATAGTGATCATCTTCAAAGCATCACAGCCAAAGGTTTCTAGGCATCACTGATAGGATGATATATAAGTGTATTACCTTTTGGAATTTCAAAGATAGTCTTCCAAAAGGCTTGGGTAAAAATAAAAATTAAAGAAGATATTTTATCGGTTTCTTCTTTTAGTATTTTTCCTGGAATGAACAAGAAGCTTCTAACACTGCTGATAGATTTGCAAATATTCAGTGATTATTATACTAACCTACCATGATTCTATGTCCCCTCAACAGAACAGAATATGCTCTTAACTATGTTGATTTACCCTTTATACAAGAGGCACTTTAGAGAAGGCAATGTGTACTCTTGATCCTAGAACCCATGTGTCAAGTGGGTGCAAAGATGAATTTATATCTCAAAATTGACACCTTATACTGTTGCCAAGTGAATCCGTGCATTCTATGTGCCAACTCTCTGAAAAAAGCATAATTTCCAGGAACTTCAGGTCAGCTGGCACAGGTCATCTGTTTTGTCTAACCTTTTTAAAAATTCTTCATCATCTGACCTTACCCTATCTACCTAAGTCAATTTCTAAACAAACCAGGCTCATATTCTCACCTGTGGCACATACTATATTTATAGTCCAAAGCCTTTCTTCATATTGTTTCTCTGGATTAATATCCTCTTTCCTGTCTTTTCATTTGTCTAAATACCAGTCATCCTCCAGCCCAAGTTCAAATTCAAACTCTTATATACCCCAAGCTTAGTTAATCTCCTCTGAATTTCTATGGAACACAGAATCTATATGTTCCAAACTAGCTATAAATTATATTTCATCTCTTTGAATGCTTTCACCTTTTCTCCCCAAGTAAATTGTGATCTCTCTCAATATGAATATATATATATACTTTAGGTTAAAAAAAGGTGACCGAACAGGAAATTATGATTTTAGGAAACTGATTTTTTCAAACAATTAGATGAGAATATGCATATTTATACTATTAGAGGCCCAGTGCACAAAATTTGTGCATGGAGCAGATGAATTGCTCAGCCCGGCATGCATCCTCTCCAATCCGGGACCCCTCGGGGGATGTCTGACTGCCTGTGTGGGATCGGGCCTAAACCAGCAGTCAGATATCCCTCTCACAATCTGGGACCACTGGCTCCTAACCACTTGCCTGCCTGCCTGCCTGCCTGCCTGATTGCCCCTAACCACTCTACCTGCCTGCCTGATTGCCTATAACTGCCTCTGCTTGCCAGCCTGGTCACCCCCTAACTAGTCCCCTGCTGGCCTGGTTGCCCCCTAATTGCCCCCCTGTTGGCCTGGTCACCCCCTAAATGCCCCCCTGCCGGCCTGGTGGCCCCTTAACTTCTCCCCTGCTGGCCTGCCTGTTTGCCCCTAACTACTCTAGCTGCCTGCCTGATCGCCCCTAACTGCCTCTGCTTGCCAGCCTGATTGCCCCCTAACTGGTCCCCTTCCAGCCTGGTCGCTGTCTAACTGTCCCCTTGCTGGTCTGGTTGTCCCCTAACTGCCACCCCTGCCTGCCTGGCCACCCCCTAACTGCTCACCTGCCGGCCTGACTGTGGCTTTGTCTAGAAGGAAGTCAGACGTGAAGATGTCTGGTTGACCCGTTATAATTAGCATATTACCCTTTTATTAGTATAGATGTGGATCACTTCAATTTCTGGGAGATATTAAAAGTGAACAACAGCTTTCCTGGGAATTGTGCAGGAGTTTAAGTGGTGATATTCTGAGTCATGTTTAGACTGACTGACTACTTCCTAGCTAGAGATGGTCATCTCCTTAGAATGGATTGATATAAACCGTTGGAATCAGAACTGACTGACAAATATGAGGCAGCAACCATTGTCTCAGAGAGAGTTTGCACTATCGTCAGACAATACCCTTGCTTTGATTGTAATAAACACCTGAGAAATCAAAAAAGTGGGTATTAATTATATGCGAAATAGAGGCATTTTCCTGACTGAAGCAGAAAGATAAAATATCACCCCTCACAGTAAAATTGGTAACTCTTTTTTTTTGTTGTTGTTAAGCCTCACAGGAGGATATTTTTTCCATTTATTTTTAGAGAGAGTGAAAGGGAGGTGGAGAGTCAGAGAGAGAGAAACGTTGATCACAGGGGAAAAAGCTTGCAACCAAGGTACATGCCCTTAACTTGAATTGAACCAGGGACCCTTCAGTCTGCAGGCCGACACTCTGTCCACTGAGCCAAACCGGCTAGGGCTAAACTTGATAACTCTTGCCTAGACACTAACATGACTCCTATTTGTTCTTCAATTATATCCAGTTCTGAAGAAGGTGCTGAGGTTTATATGCTTTTGAAATACAACTGTACATTCACCAAATTTAGCAAAAGGACACAACTACCAAAATAAACACATTTTAGGGTTCACAAATAAAAATTCATTACAATATCTACATTTCTGAACATCTATCTTGCTTTGGGGAAAAAGAACAGCACCTTTCTAGATTACATGACCTCCTGAGTCTCCATGGTAATGAAGACTGAAGCCACCTCCTCTCAATGGATGCCTATTTGCACTCCTGCTGAATAAAGATCTCCTCAACTTAATTATCATAGAGTTCTCTGTTACTGAAATGGAAAGGATAAGGTGATATTTGGTTAAACCAGCCGTGGGCAAACTATGGCCCGCGGGCTGGATCCGGCCCGTTTGAAATGAATAAAACTAATAAAAAAAAAAAAGACCGTACCCTTTCATGTAATGATGTTTACTTTGAATTTATATTAGTTCACACAAACACTCCATCCATGCTTTTGTTCCAGCCCTCCGGTCCAGTTTAAGAACCCATTGTGGCCCTTGAGTCAAAAAGTTTGTCCACCCATGGGTTAAACCATCCCTGTGGGAGTCCTTTCAAGCTTGCTATAGCTAACACACAACTGACTTGAACAGAAGCCAGACCCAGTTTCACTAATTTTACATGTAGGTATTAATAATGCATGATAAGCCATGTCTGATGTGACAAATTGCAATAACTATTAAACCATTTGCCCATCCAATATATCTGATTAATCATGACATACCATGTGACAAAGACAAACCTCTCAATTTTTAAAGAAGAAAGCGAAGTGAATTGAAAAATAGACTAAACTCAATTACTTCTCATTGGTATTAATGAAGCAGATTCCAGCTTCGGGTATTGCCTTGGTAGGGAGAGCAGAAGAAACCCTGCTACTTCTTCCCTTCATTTCTTCTTTGTGTCCAGCCAGCTTAGGACTGAAAGCCAATACTATCTTACAATCATGTTTGTGTTGGAGGCACTTTGCTCCATGAAAGCAGGGAGCAAAAAGATTGAGCCTAAAAACAACCTAGAGAAAAAGCAAGTGGAGTCTGTCAACGGTTTCACACTTTAAAGGATCTCCTATACTGGGGCTTACTCACAGAGTTCCACAGGAACAAATGAAGAACAAATCCTCAAGCATTCAAAAAGAGTGTCCAATATGGTACCCAAGGTTGTCAGAAGCAAATAGTCCAAATGTTCACATTGGAGCATGGGTAAATAGCCCTGACACAATATAAGTCTGCACCTCTTTCTTCTTACACTTTGCTGTAAGCACACTAGAATTTGCCATGGAAACATCTATATAGTCCAGCACTTGAACACACATGCCCCCCACAAATTTCCCCAATGTCGTCTTGCCCCTCATTTCTGTGTGTATAAAAATAATTTGATATCTTAATATATATATATATATATATATATATATATATATATATATATATACTACTTTCTTATATTTTTACTACTATTTCTAGGAGAGCTTAGCTATTTGGACAATGAAATCACATAATCAAAGTACACTCAGCCATTTAGTAATAGCTTCACTAACTGTATGTGTAATAGAAGAATATAAACAGTTCCCATAGGCAAGTTTTTGAAGCCCAAACACAGCAAGATGAAAAATATTCTCATTCTGGGTAACCTTGGGCAAGTTACCCATCCTCTTTGAGATTCAGTTTTCATGTAGACAAAATGAAGATATTAATAGTATCATATATGTTTGTCAAGATTAAAAAGTGCTGTCACAAAATGAAGGTTCATAAATATTATTCATTATTAATATCTTTGTGGTATATAGAAGGTGATCCCAATGATCTCCACCTGCTGGTGTTCACTCCTTTGTGTAATCCTCTTCTCTTGACTTTGAGCAGGACCGGCAACTTGCTTATAACCAATAGAATATAGCTGAGGTAGTGGAATGTCATCTTTGTGATTACATGACACTGAATAGAAAAGGTGATCAGAGATGTCACTTTCATGATTACATTACATTATATAAGACCCCATTTTAGAAAACTAATGCCTCAGACTCTTCTTTTATGCTTGATGAAGTAAGGGGTCATGCTGGGAAAGCCCACATGGCAAGGAACTGTAGCCAGCTGCAAGGACCTAATGGTAGCACTCTAGCCAATAGTTAGCAAGAAGCTTGGGCCCTAGATCCTATAGCTGTAAGGAAATGAGTTTTGAAGTGGCCTAAATAAGCTGGAATGTAGATTCTTTACAGGCCAAGCCTCCAGAAGAGGGCACAGTCCACATGGTAACATGATTACAGGCTTGGGAGATTCAGAGTAAAGGATGCCCAGCCAAGCCACGCCCAGGCTTCTGACCCACAGAAACTGAGATGATTAATATGTTGTTTTAAGCTGCTACATCTTTGGTGCTTTATTATATAGTAATATGTAAATAATATAATTATGTATGGCAAAATGGTAGGCAACATGAAGAACATGCTTCTGAAATGGAAACACACACACACACACACACACACACACACACACACACACACAACACTGCCTAAGACTTTGGGATTCATACTAAACAGAGTTGAGAAATCTTGAATTCTCTTAAACTTTTCACAGAACTTCATGAGGGAAGAGATGGATCTGGGAAGTAATTAGGTACCACCCCTCTCCCCCATCACCCTGCAGAATAAACAACCAAACTCTAAAAAGGTTGTATAACTAGCTCCAAGTCATGAGGTCAGCTAATTGTAGAGTGGGAATTTGAACTCAAGTCTTTTGACCTAATGATTCATATCAGAAAACTATATCCAGAGCTATGACTTACCATTTGGGTGAGAATTTTTGTTGATTCTGACTTAATATAATTTAAATCAAACATAGAGTATTTATCAATGTTGAATATATCATTGATGATTATTTAACAATAATTACTCAACTTCATCTGCAAGTCACTTACTGACATTCTGATGTGGCTTGTTTTGAAGGTTACATTGGACTGATGTAGTACCTGTCAAGCCCCAAATATATAAGAAACACTGTAAACACCTGGAAAATGCAGAGCAACCAAGGCTCTGTCAGAGAGTATAAAAGCATTGACATAGAGGGTAAAAGGCTCAGTTAATCCATGAAAATGTCACCATACACTTGGGGTCTTTGTCTGAAGGTTAAGTGTCACAAAGTGTCAGATGTTGCCAGCAGCCAGAATGGCTGAATCAACCCGGGTGATGAGCATGGTAACAGATGCTACAATCACATTGCCTGTGTTCCCAAGTCAGATAATGTGACCATATTAAAATGAGAATCTAATTCCAAACAGCACATTTTCTTCCAATATTTACAGTGGTTGATTAACCAGATTCTCCCTATTATAAGTAAAAAAGTCCATCACTCCATTTCCCCTTCAGCAACATCTCCCAAGATGAACAAGTTCTAGAAATGTAATGTACAGCAATATAACTATAGTTAACAATATTGTATTGTACTGTATACTTAAAATTTGCTCAGAGGGTAGATCTTAAGTGTTCTCACCATGGTGGGGTGGAGAGTAGAGGAAATTACTTGAATAATGGATGTATTAATTAGCTTGATTGTGGTAATTACTTCACAATGTAAATATGTATCGATACATAAAGTGTCATACCTTAAGTATATACAATTTTTAATTTCATAAAGTACATTAATAAAACTGTAGGTAATATGGTATAAGAAATGTGATATCCAGGTTATATATGATAATTTTTACATACAACATATTTTTAAAATATATTTGAGTATATAATCTGACAATGAAGCACAGTTTTAGAAATAAGAATTATCCTGGAAAACTGTGTTCTATATTTGTTTTTCCTTCTCTTCCTCCTCTTCCCTTTAATAATTTAAATCTTTTGGATTCTTTTATTTACTATCTGGGTAATTTTGAAGAGTCACTTAATTACCTGACTTCAAACTTCTTCGTGTATATTGTGCTTGCTAAATAATGGTCTTGTGGTATAAATGGGATCATATATATATGTATATATATATATATATATATATATATATATATATATATATATATATATATAGATAGATAGATACACACACACACACACACACACACACACACTAGAGGGGCCCGGTGCAGGAAATTCATGCGGGGGGGGGGGGTGAGTCCCTCAGCCCAGCCTGCACCCTCTCCAATCTGGACCCCTCAAGGGATGTCCAACTGCTTATTTAGGGGAGTCAGACATCCCTCTCACAATCCAGAACTGCTGGCTCCAAACCGCTCACCTGCCTGATAGCCCTCCCCTGCTGGCCTGATCCCCCCCAACTGCCCTCCCCTGTAGGTCTTGTCCCCCCAAACTGTCCTCCACTGCAGGCCTGGTCCCCCCAACGGCCCTCCCCTGCAGGCCTGGTCGCCCCCAGCTGCCCTCCCCTGCTGGCCATCTTGTGTCCACATGAGGGTGCCCATCTTGTGTGTTGGAGTGATGGTCAATTTGCATATTACCTCATTATTATATAGGATATATGCAAAATGTTTAGCATAGTACTTATTGCACAAATTCTTACCTTTGTCTTTCTTCCCATTTTCCCCATGGGAAGCAACTTTCTTTTTCCCAAAAAGTTTTTTTAGACCTTTGAATAAGAAGAGAACAGAAATTCCAAACTTAATAAGGTTTATTTACATTGTTTAGGTTGCTGGTTTATAGAGAACCATTGTTATTGGTGTGAAATTTCAACTCCAATCCAGGCCCTATCTCAAGGCTTATATGGTGCCTCTGTGGACAGCACCAAATCAAGCATAGATTCATAATGTCTGTTTTGTCCAAGCATGGTGAAGGGCAAAGATTCATTCCATGCTTTGAGACAGCCAACCTTTTAGCAAATGAAGGGGAAAATTGAACTTAAGTCAGAAAGGGAAAACAAATGCACTTATCCAGTAAATTTCTTTAATCAACAAAGTGGTTTTTCAAGACTCTCATTCAATGTCACAAAGTTTGCTAGGTATTTTTACCCAGGTACACAAGGTCACAGTAAGTCCTTATTTCAAAAATTTCAGAATAGAACCTCTTGGGAAACATAAGAAAGTACACTGGCAAAAGAAAATGCCAAGTTGGCATAAAGGTGTTTAGGAAAATTTAATGTACCCTCATTTTTCTTTGGATCAGGTTTAAAAAAGAATCAGAACCAATACAAAAGAAATATTATTAGTAGACCTGTCAACTATTAAGAACTTCATAGACTGTAATTCTTCAGCTTTCTCCCACAGTCTAAATATATGAATGTTTGAAAAAACAGCGTGAAAGCACATGTAATTTACCCAGTCATGTATCACAGCATGCTCTGCCAGAAAAGGTAAGTAAATGAGCAAATCTGTCAGCAACTCAGAATGAAATGAGGGTGAAACTGGGATCACCCAGTAGATATGTCACATTCAAGCCCTTTAAGAAAAATACTAGTAATAGAAAAATTTAAATACGAAAAAGCTTCTACTCACACATATTTTATTTTAGTACAATTTTCACTTTATACCTTTCCTAATGTGTTTCTTTTTTTTTATTTTGCATTGTCTGTATGTACAATACTCAGAAATTTGAGTGAGGATTAACAAATAATTTAAATATCTTGATGTTTTGTCTACTCATTTCTAAGCATGTAAATAATCAGAAGTATCTTAATATGCAGAAATATCTAGCTCTTTTATGACATTTAGAGGAAACAGTCATATATTAAACTAAATTTAAAACATCAGTATCATACAGTTAAATGAATACCTCTATTTTTTTTTAAATTTAGGCTAGTGGTCAATCTCTTACTTAGAATATGCAATTTTTTAAAAAATATATATTTTATTGATTTTTTACAGAGAGGAAGGGAGAGAGATAGAGAGTCAGAAACGTCGATGAGAGAGAAACATCGATCAGCCGCCTCCTGCACATCTCCTGCTGGGGATGTGTCCACAACCCAGGTACATGCCCTTGACCGGAATCGAGCCCAGGACCCTTCAGTCCGCAGGCCGACGCTCTATCCACTGAGCCAAACTGGTTTCGGCAGAATATGCAATTTTTTTCCTGATTAAAAACTATCTTTTTTCACCATTACACTGATTTTCTTTTTAATTTTGTATTTATTTTTCTCTTCTTTTCCCATAAATAGTCTGTTTCTAGATATTGTTCTCTACCTTTGCTGAATGAATATATTGTTTAGTTTCTTTAACTTCTGGAAACATTTGCAGAAAGCAATTTTTTCTTTCCATAACTGTTATTGCAAGACTGGGAAGGAGAAAAAGGGAAGAGGACGTGTGTCTCTGCAATAAGTATTGCTGAGTCTTCAGGGAATGCTTCTCCCTTTTACTTAGCAGAAAGTGAGGGTGAAGTAGATGTGGCCAGTTCAGGGTACATTTTTACCCATCCACCAAACTCTACAATTGCTGCTGTTTTATTTCTCTTGTAAGTGCAGGTGTATCACCTGCCATAGGTGGCAGAGTAGTTTACATAACCAGTGGATCAAATGTCATGGGATTGCATCATTTATGGGGCATTTTAATAAATTATGCATTTGTTTATAGACCGTATAAACAGACGTAAATCAGTATTTTCTAATCAATTAAACAATTAAGCACAATTCATGTGTAAGTGATTATTTTATATCCAGAGTAATTTCTGTAAACTTAATTTTTCAGAGTATGTGCTTTCCGCACATTAAATTTTCTCAAATGGATTTTCACAATTTCCAGACTCTGAAGCATAAATCAGAAATCTGTTCTTCTATTCCAATGCTTCAAGAACATTCCGTGACTGTCAGATTTCTCTGCTAGCAGCTTTAGTTACCATAGCTTCTCAAGCCATTCCTTTTTTTTTTTCATGCTCCACCACAGAGAAATGCACAATAGACCTTCTGTTCCCTTTTATATTCCATCACTAATTTAAGGTTGACTTACAAAATGTTAAGTGTTTATTTCTGAGTCAGGTACTCAATATATGCTTAAGGAAGAGAGGTGAGCTCAGGTGAAATTCATGTTGGCTGCGTCCACACACATAAAATGAAGGAATGAGACAGCATCTAGACATATTAAGGCAAAAACCATATGTCGGAAATATCTTGAGGACTAAGGCCAGATTTTTCAAAACGTCTTTTTGGTAGGACTGAAATGTAACCATATGGATTTTCCATTTCACTTTGCATGAGCAGAGGAAACCTGTGATAATTGTGTTTTATCTAGTACTTTCTCTCTTCACAGAACTTAACAGATTTAGCAGTCACTATTTAATCTTCTCTAGTAAGTTATTTTGTTTGTTTGTTTAGCTTTTCTCTCTCTTGTCATTGGGACTTTTAAAAATGACAGCAAAATTAATTTCTCATTAACTTATTGTGACACTAGACTCAAAGTAGTAAAATTCCTTAGTAGTAAAAAGGTAGAAGCCATTAGTAGAAGTTCACTGGTATGATCAGAGCTAGTTTTAGGTGATGCACTGCTGACCTAAATGTTAGAATGCCCAGATCTCCTTTTTGGTTTTGTACTGATGATTTCTCTTAATCCCTATCTCCTAATGCTCACAAAGACACACAATCCTCTCTGGAACATATGCTTTATGCTCTCTGTATTTCTGAGTCTCAGGCAAAACAAAGTTCAGGAAAGGTTTTTATAAGCCCATTTATATCAAGGTTGAAGGGCTGAAGTAGTTAACTCACTTTACTAGGCGAAATTCCCAGGCATTTCTAAGTATTAATTTAGGGTGAAGAGTAGATGCTTCCTTTGTCCCAGGGTTTGAGATAATATCATTTATCTTTCCCATCTTCAATCCAGCCTTTTGCTCAGAGTTTAATATGTTTTAAATAACCTAAATGTCTATGTTTTACCTTTGTAGATTATGATGATTTAATCTCTAAATAAGTAATCATACATCCTTAATGACACCTGTAATTATTGATACTTATTACTAGTTTCTTGTTTCACTCTATACGGTACTTCATATTGAACAGTAAATTCAACGTCAACCTAAAATAAGAGAAAAGTTTAGTTATGTGTGATCATCAGATGCCTTCCCTTTCCATCCTTGCTCTCTCCTGCATAAAAAGGTGATTTATTTGAGGAAGTGTATCACATCTCTTGTACCACATCTTCTAACCACAAAATCCCCTTCCCTTCTTCTTCCTTGGTTACGCACTCTTTCATCTCATGATAGACATTCCCTTCTCTCAGTTCCTCCTCTAATCCCAAACAACCAGGACAAAACAGAAGATAAAGAAAGAGGTTCACAGAGAAGACATTGCACTATAAAACTCTAAAATGATTGAAAATTTTACAGGCATTTTGTGGCTCTCTGTCCTGTTAGGTACCTAATATTCTGCCCCCAAACCAATCTGCTTTCAAAAAAGTATGACATACAATTAATTTTTCATATTACTATTCACTTAAGTACCAAATGCTATACTATTTAAGTAAATAAGGTTGGGATACATAGTGGGG
Organism: Myotis nattereri; assembly: GCF_964212035.1. NCBI lineage: Eukaryota > Metazoa > Chordata > Mammalia > Chiroptera > Vespertilionidae > Myotis > Myotis nattereri. The sequence goes on along the minus strand of NC_138077.1, from coordinate 62,044,895 downwards.
TTTTTCTGGCATATGATATAAACTATAAATATATATAGAGAGGTCCGGTGCATGAAATTCGTGCACTGGGGGGGGGGGGTGTCCCTCAGCCCAGCTTGCACCCTCTCCAATCTGGGAACCCTCAGGGGATGTCCAACTGCCAGTTTAGGCCAGATCCCTGTGGGAGTGGGCCTAAAATGGAAGTCGGACATCCCTCTCACAATCCAGGAATGCTGGCTCTTAATAACTCGCCTGCCTGCCTGATTGCTCCCTAACCACTCCCCTGCCAGACTGATTGACACCTAACTGCTACCCTGCTGGCCCAATTGTCCCCTACTGCCCTCCCCTACAGGCTTGGTCACCCCCAACTGCCCTCCCCTGCAGGCTTGGTTGCCCCCAACTGCCCTCCCATGCCAGCCATCTTGTGATGACATGGGTGTGTCCATCTTGTGGCAGCCATCTTGTGACGATGTGGAGGTGGCCATCTTGTGACAATGTGGGGTAGCATATTGTGACAACATGGCAGCGGCCATCTTGTGATGATGTCGGGGCGGCCATCTTGTGATGACATAGGACAGCCATCTTGTGATGTGAGGGTATGAGGGTCAATTTGCATATTACCTTTTTATTATGTAGGATATTATATAGGCTATATAAATTTATGGGTAAATGAAACTAGTTATTACTCTCCAAATATACCCATGTTTGGTTGTTTCTATGCCAATTAAATAATGATAAAAGAGTAATAGAGACCTTTATTTTTAGCTCATTTTATTTTCTACCATTTTTATTTAGCATAGAGAAAGTAAGCAAGTAGTTTAAGGTTGATTCCAAAAGGGGAGGAGAAGCACTCTCTGTTCCTTCCAATGAACAGTCAAAATTGGTAGGGGGGAAAAAGTAAGCCAAGGCATAGCGTTATACCCAAATATTCAGGCAAGCTTACCTTGTCCTGAAACTTGTAAGGATAGAAAGAGAAATCCCAGCTAAATCACTGTTTCATCCTAAGAAGCTACACATGCTTACATTCCCATATAATTTCCGCTCCATGGTAGTACCAGGTACCAGGCACCTTGGTGTTTCCACTGCACCTCACATATTGTATCTGAGTCTTGTACCTTTTCCACAATCTCTCGGAGAGTTCTAATTGGGTCAATCTGCAATTGTAGCCTTACTGATAAACTCTCTGTGATAATAGGGACCCTCTAAATTTTATTTATCCTGAGTGAATGACCTTTTTTAATGTTATGAACCATATGTTAATTACTAATTGTCAATGCTTGGACAAAAGGGGATTGAAGTCTTCCTCTAACACCCCCTCCCCCCCAAATAAAAAGAGATAACATGTTTTTTGGATCAAGGAAACAGTGCAGGCTTTACAACAGCAAGGAGGAAACATTTAGGGGAAAAATAGATGAGAATATTGGGAGATATCCTCTCAGATAGCCTATGGAGAATAATTTCATGGATTTGGAGGAAAGGTACAAAAAAGTTGGCATTCTTTAATTTATCTATTGAGAATCTACTAGATGTCAGCATTTTCTAGTTGATGGGGATTCACCAATGAATAAGATTGTCAAGGACCAATAGGAAGAGTCAAAATAAGATCAGATGGTGATACATTCTGTAAGAAGAAGACAATAAGAAAGGATGATAGAATAAAAAGTGCTGGGTTTATTTTGAATAGTTTATTAGTAAAGGCCTCTTTGGGAAGGAGGTATTTGAGCTGAAACCTAAATGACAATAAAAAGAAAATCAGTCATGAGGTGATCCAGGTAAAGATTTAAGGCAGAAAAATAAGATTGCAGAAAAGAAAGATGATTTGGGGAACGCAGAAGTCCAGGCACAAGAATCCTTTGCAGAATTGACCATTCTTGGCAACTAGAGAGAATCGGCTAGGTCAAAGTTCCTTAGTAGGTTCTGAATACTAAGATGAACAAAATCAGTTGCATAAACTCTACATTACCAATTCCAAGAAAAACAAATCCAAACATTTAATTATTCTGATTGCTATTAAAAATATTGACTTGAAGACATGAGATCTGGGAAAGATAAGGAAATGAGCTAATCTTGAGACTATAGCTAACTAGAACAAACCTCAAATATTCAGGTTGCAGCAGGAGGCAGCATTTTCACTACCCAGCAACAAAATAGAGTTCAATTCTTTGGCTGAAGACCCAGCTTGGACCCATTCTCTGCTGATCCCTGGGTTTGCTACCTGCCTCCTTTATTTTCCTTTTGTTGTTGTTGTTGTTGTTGTTGTTGTTGTTGTTGTTAATCCTCACCAGAGGATATTTTTCCCGTTGATTTTTTCAAGAGAATGGAAGGAAGAGAAGGAGGTAGAAGGGAGAATGAGAGGGAAAAAGAGATAAGAGAGAAATATCAATGTCACACACACACACACACACACACACACACACACACACACACACACACAAGCACTCTAACCACTTAGCAGACAAGCCAGGGCACCACCAGTCTCCTTTCTGACCACTTTCTCCTCCCAAGAATTTTCCCAGGTCTTTCTTTCTCAAGCACTCTGTTCCAAAGATTCTATTTTTTCCCTTCCCTATTTCCGCCTCTCCCAAACTTGTTTGTCCTAAAGGTTTATACCATTTCCATATTCAGGAATATTTGTACACATCTGTTTTATAGTAATTTTCTTTTCAAAATATTGTTTTTATCCATATCAGCAAAATATAATATGTAAGGGTTGTCAGGAGGACTTGTAAACAATGATGTTATACAGAACCAGATGTTCAAATGGTACCTGTGAAAATTGAATTCAACTTGTGGAGAACTTATATTTCCCATAAAGGAAACAGGAAGCAAAGGAGAGAACCTAGGTGTCCTGACTCATGAAACGGGAGAAAAGAATTATGTTCAGTGCATAAGGAAACAAGTCTTTTGGGTCCTGGAAGATCTTCAGCCAACCAAGTTTTATCAGGCATAATCTTACATGTGGTAGTAAATTAGAGTCAAACTGTTGAAAGAGTAAGAGAGTACTGTTTGTACTATGCTTCTGATTCATATTATATAAAAATAATTTTGTGAGCAGGTTTGGGAACGTAACATGGTATACTATTTCTATTGGGAAAATGCATTCCAAATTTCAAACCACCTTCCAAATTAATTTGTGCTATGAACTGGATTTGCAAATTGGAGGCTTACAAGGACAGAATGTGTCTTTATTCTTCCTCCTCTCATTTCAGATGCTTTTTCTATCCCTTATTTGTTCATTAAGCATCTCTTCACTAAAGTTAGCCCATTATTAACCTGGTTAGGCCAGATTTCATCTTTTAATATGTGCATTTGAATAAGGTATTTGGTACCATTCACCTTTTCTATTTTTAGTCATATTATTATATACTAGTGACCTGGTGCACAAATTCATGCACATTGAAAGGAAATTAATTAGAAGATGGCCGGTGGGACAGGACTGGGCAAGGCGGGCCATGCATGCCCTGGAGCCAACCTCCTGCAGTCCCTCCCCAGCATCTGCAGAGTGAGTGGAGTCCCTCCAGAAGGTGGGGGCCCTTGCCTGGCCTGCAGGGATTGAAGCAAAACCAGCTCTCAGACATCTCCTGAGGGGTCCCAGAGTGTGAGAGGGCACTCTTCAAAGTTGCTGTTGTACAGGGTTTGGAACACAAAAGCAAGTGTGCAGTAAACCAGATTCGGTGCCAGCAGTGCCCCAGCAACAACATAATCCACCACCAAAGGTGGAATTGCATGGCCCTGAAAGGAATTGGGCTCCCTTCTCTCTAGTTTCGGGGTGTGTCACCTGAGAACCACCCCTGCCAAGTCACTGCAGCTCGGCAGCTCCTGTGCTGAGCGCCTGCCCCCTGGTGGTCAATGTGCGTCATAGAGACCAGTTGGATGGTTGGAAACTTAGCATATTAGCTTTTTATATATAGGGATTTCTCATTATGTATGGTTTGCAAGTTTCTTATGAATGACATATATTTCTGTGCTTTATTTAAACATTTTATATAATGGTATATCTACATGGCTCTATAATTAAACTTTATTTATTTTGGCTCAGCTTGTGTTTTGGTCCCCCCTCTTTCTCACCCTCCCTCCCCTTCCCTTTGGGTCCCTCCTTCTGTCACTCTGTCTCTCCTCCTCTCCCCTTCTCAACCTCCCTCTCTCTCTTACACACACCACCCACACATGTGAGAAGATCAGCACATATTTTTGTAGATGCACTTGTTTCACCTGAGTGGTTAAATATAGACTTCTGGACTTAGTTAGAATAACAGAACTCCTGGGACTATAGTAAAGAAACTAGAGCATTGCTTGGGCTCAGTCCACTTTTCTGTTTTTCCTGCCTGACATTCTCAGTCCTGTGCTGCTGTTTCCTTGCCCAACATTCCCACTGTCCCAGCATCCCAGCATTTGAATAATGTGTTCCTACTCCCTATACCATCATGAATCCTCAATAAACTACTCATCTCTTATATCTGCAGGAAAATAGGTCTACCTGGCCATAAACTTCCATTTAGTAGGCACTGTTTTGTCAAACAGAACAAAAAGTGTGTAAGCATATTTTAAAAAATCTTATCCTAATACACATTTTCCCCACAATTTACCTTATGAAAATGAACTCTGGAACTACCTCCTAGATCAGGGGTGGGCAACCCCTGGCATGCATGACAAACATGGCACGCCAGTAACTTTTGCTTGCACGCGAAAACCTCTCATAATCTTCCATTTACAATTTTTTTCTTAATATTGACTTTTTTATTTTTCAGATAAATTCAGTATAGGTGCATCTTAGATAAATAAATAATTTTACATAACAAGTTCTCTTAAAGACCATAGACATGGATTGATGAGAGAGGGAAAGAGCAATTTCTATGCCTCTGCCTTAACTCTCCCTACCTTCCTAGATCCGACCAGTATTTTGGTTTCAGCCTCAGATGCAACGGGTTTTCGTTGAGAAGACAACCGCCTCACCTACTTATTCAAAACTTCACTCTATAAAACTGAAACCTTCTCTCTCGCTTTGCCCACCAGTACTAATGAAAGGGGAATAAATTTCTATGTTTCTCTTGGCAGCAAAAGTCCCACTGATAACATCAAACGGAGTCATAAAGTTTTCTGTCGGACTATCAGTGTACATGTATACATTAAAAAATAAATGTATTTTTCATCATCATATACTGTGTTTTTGTCGCTCGAATGAATTTTATTATTTCTTCAAGGTTCTTCACATACGTACACCTTAAGAGATATCAAGTAGGTGTAACATGTTCTCAAAAAATTAGGGTTGGCACGCAGAAGAATTTTGAGTCAGAGATTTTGCTGGTTTTGGCACGCACTCACAAAAAGGTTGCCCAACCCTGTCCTAAATCATTTTACTAAAACTAAATATGCAATAGCCTAATATTCTTATATTTTTCTGTTTCCCTGGATACCATTCAGGGACATGACTGATCTTCCATTCTCTAATATACTCTTATATTCTCTCTTTCTATTAATTTCTCTAGCTGAATTTCTCCTTCTCTTTAGAAACCACAAGGTCTTGAAATGTCATCACTTTTCCTTCTACTTACCACATATCACATACTCTATTTCATAACACTTTTTTATGTTTGAAATTTCTATATATACAGCATGTTTATACTTCGCTTTTCCTGTATTATTCAGTTTTCCATTATAATCTTTTTCTCATCCTGACGTTATGTCTAAGAGAATATAAAACAATCTTTACATATATTCCTTAGTGGTTCAGTGTCTACCTACTCTGTGTTCTGTACTGCATGACATTCTGTGGGGAGTGAATGACACAAGTTAATATAGCTCCTGTCTTGAAAAAAAATTATAACTTGGGAAAACAGTATATACATATCTAATATAATTAGAGAATAAAAGATGGTTGTATGTAATTAAATGCTAACAAAATTATTGTCCATTCTTAATAGAACTACACTGAAATACAACTAATCTGATATTAGCAAGTGGCTAAATATGCCACCTCAAAGTATCACTTACAGTCTACTCGTGTCAGTATAAGCTTGGCTAATTTTACTCTGTCTGATTCTCCATGGTTGCCCATACAATTGCACTGCTGAGACTACAAAATGCCCCAGGCTACTGAATGAAACGCTTTCCGCATCCCCAGATATGATTTCCCCACATTTCTAGACAGGCCCAGCTAAATGTAACCACTTAGGATGAGATGAGGAAAAGGTAGTGAAAATGATTTCAAACAAAAATAAGGGTACTTTGGAAAACGAAGATTCCTTCTCAAGACATGGACATAGAAAAGCAGTTGTCCAACAGCATTGCTTGGAGAGCAGGGACAGACCTATTATATCCTAATGCAACATCTTCTGTTTCAGGCAGAGTATAAAAGGGAGTAGTTTTATGCTCTTCTCTTCTATGTCTTGAAAGGATCCTGTTAAATGGGCCTCCCCTGGAACTGGGCAATGGGGCAGCCCAGTATCTTCTCTTCACTCAGAGGGGTAGGTCAAGTTTAGGGTCTCTGTTTTAAATTTTAATGATAGTTGTTCTCTTCATACCAACCACTGACTTGTTTCCAATGATGATGTTCCCTGAGAATCATGTTGTCGAAAGTGATAATGTGTGATAGTGAGCCAATGGCACCATTGCAAGGACACAACAGACATGTTTTCATTCACATTAAGAAGTACCTGATGGGAATTTAGGATGCAGCCTAGGCATATAGGAAAGAGTCTCTACATTAGAAAGATAACTAAATCTCATCTTCAAAAAGAAGAACCTCCGTCCTCTTAGCCAATACTCAAAACAAAGACACTGAAAATAGCATCTAAGGAAAGCAAATCCATTACACAGATCCAAATAACCTCAGCTACTATTTTTACACAAATGTTGGTAAATGAGCAGTCTTTCCTTACACATATTTAAGGACATGACTTTCTCTATACATTCATTAAGTGCAATACTGACCCACTATAAATTATTGTCAGGCCTGTCTCATTCTCTTAAAAATATCTAAGTTTACTAAATCCAAAAAATAAAGGAGATTTTGAGATGATTCATGTCCATTTCAGTTCTGGTAGCTAAGCTTTTTCAAATTGCATGTAGGCTTCCTAATCTTCATAATGGCTTAAAGATTCCCTAAATACATTCAGCTCCTTCTGCTACTAACCCCTTTCAGATGTGGCCAAGTTTCACAATGACCATAATTACAAACTGCAGCCCTAATGTGCCTCACCAATCACTAAGATGAACTGTGGTCTTTTGTTTTAGGCAAAATTCCAACAAATGAGGTTAGGGGTGGTATATAGGCTTGAGTTAGCATGTCAATAGATGGTGACTGCCTGGAGAGCTAAATTAAGAAAATTCAGAGGCCAAACCCTAGTGCCCAGGAAATGAATACTAGTGGTAGTTCCTATGAATAGGGATATTGCATAGGACATCAATTGAGACTCCTCAACATCAAGATTACCAGTTTTATTTAAACAAAACAATAAAAATGTTACTTGAAATTATGAATATAAAAATCAACTTTAATAATTTATTTTTACTTAGAATCATTGGCATTTTAAAGATTGCAATATCTGGATGAGAGTAGATCTTGATTGGAGAACAGTAGATAGAAACAAGAACATTTCTCAGATCATTCTATTCTGTGCATAAAATAAGGAACTTAGGGTTTCGTGTAATAATATGGGTTTTGAATTTAGCTTATTAAAGAATTAATATAATAATAGTGAAAACAAATATCAAAAAATATTTGGCAAATATATGAAGTGTTGAATATTAGTTCATGAATTTATATATTACTAGAGGCCCAATGCACAAAAATTCATGCAAGAGTAGTCCTTCCTTCCCCCAGCTGCAGGCACTGGCTTCCCTCCAGCACCCGGGACCCAGGCTGGCTTCCCTCTGGCCACCTGCAGGCACTGAGGACCTGGGCTGGCTTCCCTCCGGCCCTGGCTTCATCAGGAAAAACATCTGGAATGACGTCCAGAAGGATGAACAGTTTAATTAGCATATTACCCTTTTATTATTATAGATTGTAGTTCTGTTCATTAAAAGTTTGAAAGTTTGTGGAAGCAATGGCTTCCAGGTATAATAAACACACCTAGAATTCAGATCTTGGTTTCTAAATATAATTCCTCAATAAAAGGAAATAGGGTTATTTATAAAAATGACTGATTCCTGATCTGAGTCATGGAAAGTGCAAAGTAAGTCCAGAATCATTTGCTGAATAGTGAAAATGTTCTTGGAGATCAACAGGGACACATGGAAAAGACATAGGAGCCAGTTTGAAGAGGCTTTTACTATCTAAATTTTAATCAATTTGGGTATCAGAAAAAAACAATAGGCATAAGTTGTAATATTACACTGAATACATAAAAATGCATCCATTTTGATACTAGAGATGAAGAGACAGAACATGAAATATATATTCACACTATAATCAGAGGTGACTTTTACATCAATTTTGTTCTCTGAAAATTGATATTTGAAAGAAAAAAAATAAAGTAGTTACCTTTCCTTTTTAGGAAAAACCTAAGTTCATTCCTACATTTTGAGGGAGAAACAAAATTGCAGAAGAATGCCAGAAAATAAATGTAGAAGGAATGAAATTGCTAGAAAGTCACCATTCACCAACCATGAATATAATAATTGGTTCAGAGAGCCAGAGTCATCAATGGATATAAAAACTGGTCAATGTTCTCTGGGAACAGCATATGCACATAATGCTAAAGCATCACTTCCAAGTCTGCTTTGCTAATGTTGAAGAGGGAAATGTTCCAGTGTAATGGAGAGATCTAGGAGTCACCATCTTACCCAAATAAACAATCTTGTCATTGAAAGTGGTTTAATCTGACATTACATACCCCTTAGTTGGGTATAATATGAAGTATCTAGTGCCATCTCTGAAATTCTTGCCAAAGAAAGTTTTATATAAATATACTTAAGCTTGGAGATTGAGCATCCAGTTTGTAGAAAATATAGAAGATAAATTATTAAGTTAAAAACAAAACAAAACACTACTAGGAACAGACAAGGTAATAATGTGTTACATGTCACAAGAAAATTAATCTGGTTTCTAAAAAAAAAAAAAAATACCCTGGAGAGAATAAAAAGGAAGTTTGAAGCCTTTCCTATACTAAAAGATACAAAATAAATAGAATAAAGGAAAATTGCTTGGATATTAATTGAAAAAAAGAGTTATAAAAGATATTGATGAAACAAGTGGAAAACATGAATACAGATGTTATAACGATTTACTATTTATTTTCTGAGATAGGATAATGGTATTGTGGTTCTGTATGAATTTGCCATTATTAAGAGGTGTTTGATAAGTATGTGGTGGAGTCTATTTGGATAAGCAACATTAGTGGTAATTAATTTCAGTGGTAAGTACACAGGTAATCATCCAATTCTTTCAACGAGTCTGTATTTTGGATAATAATAATTTTTTTTTTAAAAAAATCAATGTAATGTTAGCATCTTAAAATGGATAAAAAAGCCTCAAGCTAAAAGAAAAAAAAATATTTAGGCTCTCAGCAGAACCCAAAGCCCAGTATACAGCACAAGATTTTTTTAGGATTCTCTATTCCTCAATGACTCCTTCCATTTATATGCCAGTGATAAAATATTAGGGGCTTTAATCCCTGCCTCATTAAATAGAGCATATTCTCACTTCACTCTGACCTGTGCTGGGGCCAGTTTAAGGAGCAATCAGTCATGAAATCATTAATACAGCAACTGGCTAAGAAGGTGAAGATATTCATCTAAAATTAATTTCTTGACCTTTTCCATGAGAACCTAGAAAGGAATATTTTAGTGTTCATATCTGGGGAGCTGCTCCACTTATAACCTATGTTTCCCAAATGTGGTCATTACAGAAACAGAGACAAGAATTGGAGATGCGGGGAGCAAATAATGTTTCAGGGTTACTCTCACAGATGGAGCACCGCAAGCTACCTAGAAAGGATCTGTTTGGAAAGAAGCAAGGACGCTACTCACCAATATCTAATGTATGGCCTTACACAACTCTACCGGGCTAGGGAGAGGACAGGTAGAAACACAACATAATGAAAACATGTTGTAGCTACAAAAAATTTCAGAAGATTCCAGCTATTGTAGGAGCCAATGTCAAATGATTCAACCTTAATTCAGCACAGCAAGTGCTATCTAATAAAAGAGACAAAGCCGTACTTTTATCATGATCAAAGACAAAGATGAATACAAAGCTAAACATTTAGCAAATGCCAGTAAACTCTGAATCAGAAAGGCAAATCTTCAGATTCATGAGTAACCTTTACTGAGAACTCAGCTATGCCATTTTGAAGGTGAAATAGATATCATAAGAAATCCTCTGATCCTCAAAAAATGCAATTTGAGCCAAAATCGGTTTGGCTCAGTGGACAGAGCATCGGCCTGCGGACTGAAAGGTCCAAGGTTCGATTCCGGTCAAGGGCATGTACCTGGGTTGCGGGCACATACCCAGTAGGAGATGCGCAGGAGGCAGCTGATCGATGTTTCTCTCTCATCGGTATTTCTAACTCTCTATCTCTCTCCCTTCCTCTCTGCAAAAAAATCAATCAAATATATTTTTAAAAAATGCAATTTGAAATAAAAGCCAATACTTATCTACACCCTACTTGTCCACCCACCCCTGATTTCTTTATAAGTTATAGAAAAGTCTGGGAGTACATTTAGGGACCACTGAAGATTCATTTTATTATTATTATTATTATTATTTATTTTAATTTATTTTTTATTGTTGAAAGTACTGCAAACGTTCCCCTTCCTCCCTATTGACCCCCCTTTTAGCCCATCTTCATCCCTCACCCCAGGCCTTCACCACACTTTTCTCATTGTTTTTAAACTTCAACCTTTTCAATGGTTGCTAATTTGGAATGAGATCCTAACTTCACAACATCTTTTCCACAAAGTCAATGAGGCACACTGGGGATGAAAAAAGAATTCACAGAGGTGGCAATTTGAATAACCTAAAGTGGTTTTTGAAGAATGTATAGCCTAAGGACTCTGTACTTTTTCAGATCAAAAATAAAACAAACATGGACTTCCAGATATTGGCCAGTCACCAGGCCAAATATAAATTATAAAAATGTAAATAAATAAATTAAATAAATGAATATGACTTAGTATACAGTAAATGTTCTATAAGGGTTAAATAAATTCATTTAATGTAACCTGAAGGGGGTAGGCCTTTGGATCTCTGATAGTCCATGAGACAGATGAGCTAGGGCTGGGTTGTAATGATGCACTAACTCTACCATTGCTATCATGATACCTATCTCATCCATTTGTGGTGGAATAACAGGTAGAGTCAATCAATATAGTTCATATAAACTAATTTACTAATCCTCATAATAAACAGTTAAATATTGATTTCCCCATTGTAATTATGAGAAAACAGGCTGAGAAAAGACAGGCTAACAACTTGTCCAAGATTATACAACGATGAAGTGATAGAAGTAGGATTTAGGTCCAGATCTCTGTGAATTCAAATTTAGGTCTAAATTCTTCATTTACTAAAAAAAAAAAAAAAATTCCTCAGAGATTTCTTATAATATCTTAAATTCCTAACATGATAAAAGAAAACTACCATACCATCCATTAATATTAGCTTATTGTATGAGCTGCAGGTGAGTGTTGCTCCTGAGTAGATATTTTAGAAGGATCTCTATGTTCATAAGGATGGAAAGATTAGAAGTTTTTTGCAGAAAGAGATCTTGGAAGTTTGAGATAGATCACTGGTTGAGGGGGACAATGGTGATGATGAAGATGGAAATGCGGGAAGTGACGGAAAGAATGCAACGTGTTCTGAAAATAGTGCTTAAATTGTTGTTCAGTTTCTTATTTTTTACTCTGAATCCTTATAAGACTGATGAATCACTAATCAAGTCACAACTACTGTCACTAAATTGTATCTTTTTATATTATAAAAGTTGGCCAAACTCATTTAAAATTTTTTAAAAATAAAATTTTTATAAAAAACATGATGTGGGGATAAGGATACATATGTAATAACTTAATAAAGAAAAAAATTATAAAATAAAAACATAAAATAAAAAACATGAAAAAAATATATACATATTCTCTGCCAAAATATGTGACAACTGTTAACATTCCTGTCTATTTATTTCCAGCTGTTTTTTTTTTTCCTCCCTATGCCTATAATTGGGACTTTTGAAAAACAGTTGAGATGGCAAAACATTGCACACGTGGGAATCCTGTTTTATGTTACATGATAAACATTTCCAATGTTATTTTTCTATAGGACTTAACAGTCTAATCATGTCTCAAGTCCCCACCCATCCAATATAACTTGCTTCTCTCTCTTTTACTCATTCTCTGTTGCCTCCCCCAACCCCTGCAAACAGCAGTTACAACATAGCAAACTATTATTAAAAAATATATAAAAACCTATGGCACAAAGGTTTTATGACTCTGTCCAAGAGGTCACTTTGGACTAAACACCCATTTTTCTTTACCTTCCTCTTTTAAAGACAAAACAGGGAATGAATCAAATAGAAGAATAACAAGATGACAATTTCTGGGGTCATATAAGTGACATATTACATTTAGCTCCCTCTAGGGATGAAGTACGTTATCTAATCTACTAAAACCACATGGGCTATCTGAGCCATGATCTGCTGGAATGTGAACAGCAGGTCAAAATGTTATAGACCAATCATTACTCAACCTTTGGAATGAGAGAGGATTATAAATCCATTTTTATATTAGTAGTGTATTGCAAAAGTTGCCTCTAATGATCTATTTACCAATTCAATCTGTGTTCCTCATCACAGGTGAATACTAAATAAACAAATAGGCACAAAGCAATTATAAGATTGGTGTTACTTCTTACACACTGAAAAAGTTGATTTCAATACTAAGAGAAAGATGCAAATTTCATAGGTTAAAATGACAGATTTATCTTATATTTAGTATAGGTCTTATAAAAGAAACCAACAGTGTTGACATGTTTTGTTGTCACTGTTGTTTGCTTTTGGTTTTAGTTTTGTTTTTTGAAGGTGACAGAAAAAAAAACACAATGCAAAGTAAATATTCATATTTCATGCTGGCCTTTTCAGGATATATGAAAGAGACCCTTAGCTGTTCTAATTTCATACAAGATGAGATAAGAAAAGTTTCCAAGTGTTCTATGAATTAATCTTAATTTAATTGTTCAACCTTATAAGTATGAATGTGGAAGAAGATATCCAAATGCATTTTATGAACATGTAGATTCACAAAGTATATGGTTTAGAAATGTAACTCATTTTGTGAATATCTACCTTTTAGAAGAGAATATTTCTTTAAATATCATTCTCCATTGAAAATATAATCATTCATACACACACACACACACACACACACACACACACATATATGCCTAATATGCAAAGTGTCCCCTTGGGAGTTCGACCGGGGGACCAGGAGTTCAATCACTCACTATGATGTGCACTAACCACCAGGGGGTGGCACGGAATGAAGGAAGGCCCTTGCCAGCAGCAGGGAAAGGGAGGCCCGGCCAGCACCCGGCAGCCACTAGGGACCCTACCTGTGCACAAATTTCATGCACTGGGCCTCTAGTATAATATATGAAAACATACAGTATGAATCTCAAGAATATGTCTTGTGAGAAAAAGCAAGTTCCATATGCAGCCTATGTAACCTTCTATAGCTTCGATTAGTAGAATTATGTCTGTATGACCCAAAGATCATATTGTAAAAAACCCTACTTTTACCTTTTCATTCAAGATTATCCCTATAAATTTCATGGACATTAGTAGCCAATGTATGATCCATATAACACAACCTTATGCAAGAATGCCATTTTTTGGTGGTTATCAGTGCCCAGGTGCATACTCACAGGATATAGCACCCTCTAGCCCAGAATATTTATTTTTCCACATCTGCTAGCAACTTACTTCTATGGCCCATTAATATCAACAATAAATAAATCATTTTAGAACTGATTACAAACCCAATGGATGTCAACTGTCATGTGTTTAAGAGTAGTGGAGTGTGATGGTGAAGGAGGAAAGAGGGACACATCAGAACTAGCAAAACATTTAAATAACTCTTCTGGGTCCTGCTGCCCTGCTTTGATAGGCAGGTAGAGCGGAAGAGGTCATGAATATACATTTCATATATATTGTTAAAAGCTTCAGAGATAAAGATGATTAATGTTCATTCCCTTTACCACCTATGTAGTCATTCCAATGGACAATTAATGCTGTGACATCTATGCATTTGGCTAAACTACAGATATATATTTGTACTTTCTACAGCCTCCTGAGGAAAATGATTATTGTTTTGTTTGTGTGGGTTTTTGGGGAGTTTCATTATTCATAGAGATGTTCTGATACTCACTTGTATATTGTGTTTTAAGGGACAAACTATAATGTAAAATTCTTGGATTTGGAGAGCAAGGTAATGTTCTTCTTCTCCTTACTTTAGTTGGTTTAAAAACATTTTTGTTATAAAAGCAATATAGTAACATTCTAAAAGTACACAAAATAGGGAAAATAACTATATTTATGAGCATGAACAGGTGCACAGAAGGCTGTATGCTGTAGTATTGATGGTAAGAGTGAACATTAGAGAAGAAATTAAATGTTTACCAATAAGAAAACAGTTACATAAATGTTGCCATAAACAAATTATGGAACATATGAATTAGCTGTTAACAAACAAGGTAGATATTTGTGTACTGACATAGAAATTTATTTTTCCAAAACCCATTTTAATGGGAAAAAATAAAATCACAGAATAATACATTAAGTGTTACAACAACAACAACAACAAAATTGTTATATAGTGAAAAAAGAAAAGGATTCAGATTTCTTCCAAAATAACCCATTTCTCAAATAGAAATCTTTATTTTAATTTTCTCTAATGAGCTCGAGACCCCAAAATCATACCAACTGACTCATGAATGTCTTGGATGTCTCACTGGCCCCATAAACTGAACTTAATCTCTGTCTATTCTTTTTTTTTTTTTAAATATATTTTATTGATTTTTTAACGAGAGGAAGGGAGAGGGATAGAGAGTTAGAAACATCGATGAGAGAGAAACATCGATCAGCCGCCTCCTGCACATCCCCCACTGGGGATGTGCCCGCAACCCAGGCACATGCCCTTGACCGGAATCGAACCCGGGACCATTCAGTCAGCAGGCCGACGCTCTATCCACTGAGCCAAACCGGTTTCGGCCTCTGTCTATTCTTAATCACAATAGTTGTTCTTCCTATATCTTGAAGGGACCACTAGTCTTCTAGTTGCCCAAGCCAGAATCCTGAGACTCTCCTGAGTGTTTCCTTCTCCCTCACTGAATTAAAATATTTAATGTCACTAAGTTCTCTTAATTTTGGCTCCTAAATATCTATTGAATATATGCCCTCACCACTTTTTATGCTACCATGGAGTTAAGCCATCACTTTTCCCACTTGAATTTTAGTCTTGTACCTTCAACTTAGATTTTACACAGCTGAAGGCTTCTCTGTTTAAGCCATATTTATCAGGGGTCAGGCAAAGGGGTTGGGGTAGAGTGCAAAGAGGTAACACGAAGAAATGTGGTGTGTAGAAGGGCTGTTAAATTGATCTGTACCTTGATTGTGCATGTAGTTAACATGCCTCTATGCACTTGTCAAACTGAATAACAAAAAGAGTGCATTTTATTGTAAAGTTTAAAAATCCAAATAGAATAAAACACATAAAGAGACCCAAAAATTCCATTCTCTTACTTCCCAATGCTTATATAATAAGAAGCAGTATCCGAACGTGGCCACAAGCACCCCTCAGCATGTGGCTTCTGCCTACTTCTCCAGGTACATCTTATACCCATCTCCTCTCCTCTTTCTACCTATGAGCTGCATCCCCTCATGTTCTGTTCATCTCAATCTAGAGTCCTCATGTCTGCCCAGAATTCTCTTCTCTGGTTCCTTCCACTTTTGGCTAGTTGACTATTACACTTTCATTAGATCTCAGTTCGAATAGCACATTCTCAGGGATGTCAGGCAAAGAAATCTCAAAGAACACAAGCATGCAGAACAGATTTGCACTCCAATAAGAATTAAAAAACAAAAACCTTGGGGAAGGTGCTGAAGAAAGAATGGACTAGGTAATATCCTTAATATAGAATAGTAGAGGTCTGGTGCAAGAAATTTGTGCATGGGGGTCAGGTGTTCCTCAGCCCAGCCTGTACCCTCTCCAATCTGGGATATCCCTCTTACAATCTGGGACTGCTGGCTCCCAACCACTCGCCTGCCTGTCTGCCTGACTGTCCCTAACCGCTTCTGCCTGCCAGTCTGATTACCCCCTAACCCAGCCATGGGCAAACTACAGCCCGCGGGCCGAATCCAGCCCGTTTGAAGTGAATAAAACTATTGAAAAAAAAGACCGTACCCTTTTATGTAATGATGTTTACTTTGAATTTATATTAGTTCACACAAACACTCCATCCATGCTTTTGTTCCAGCCCTCTGGTCCAGTTTAAGAACCCATTGTGGCCCTCGAGTCAAAAAGTTTACCCACCCCTGCCCTAACCACTCCCCTGCCAGCCTGATTGACGCCTAACTTCTCCCCTGCTGGCCCAATTACCCCCAACTGCCCTCCCCTGCTGGCCCAGTCACCCCTAACTGCCCTCCCCTGCTGGCCTGGTCACCCCTAACTTCCCTCCCCTGCTGGCCTGATTGCCCACAACTTCCCTCCCCTGCTGGCCATCTTGTGGTGGCCATCTTGTAACAACATAGGGGTGGCCATCTTGTGTGAGGGTGTGATGGTCAATTTGCATATTGCATCTTTAATATATAGGATGTATCAATATGCAATGTTGTTATTACTTTTTGTACCACTTTCCCCCGCTTTTGTCAGTTCCAATGGCATCCTGTATTTACCTTCGTGTCTGTAAGGTAATCTATCACACTTTCTAATCAGATATTTGTGTGAATTTTAAAAATTGCGATTATGGCCGAAACCGGTTTGGCTCAGTGGATAGAGCGTCGGCCTGCGGACTGAAAGGTCCCGGGTTCGATTTCGGTCAAGGGCATGTACCTGGGTTGTGGGCACTTCCCCAGTGGGGGATGTGCAGGAGGCAGCTGATCGATGTTTCTCTCTCATCGATGTTTCTAACTCTCTATCTCTCTCTCTCTTCCTCTCTGTAAAAAATCAATAAAATATATTAAAAAAAATGCGATTATGGCCTGTTTCTACCACTAGATTGCAAGATCCACAGGAACAGGAAATGTGCCTATCATTCCTCTGTTATGTTCTCCCAATTTCTAGCACAAAAATTAACCAAATGCATACTGAATAATGGAATGAATAGTGAGTGATAACTCCAAAATGCATTGCAAAGCCAAGAGTTTTCATTATCCTCTCTCAGACTCCTTCTCTTTCTCAATTTGAATACAATGCTTGGTGATTAAAGCCCTCCAAACATATGCTTTGTCTTTTCCTCTACATGATATTTAATTGAACTCTTTCTAAAATGACCCTCTAATGGATATCCACACCCTTACCTCTAGAACGTATAAATATACCTTATATAAGTGGGGGGTTCTTTCAGATATAAATTAAGGTTCTTGAGCTGAGAAGATTATTCTGGTCTTCCAGGTGGGCCCTGAGTGCAATTACATATATCTTATTAAGTAAAAGGAGGAGGGAAATGTCACACATACGTGTGAAGAGGGAGGTAGAGGATGAAGCAGGGTAGCCACACGTTAAGGTGTGCCAGCATCCATTGGAGGCTGGAAGAGGAAAGGAAACAGATTTTCCCAAGGAGCCCCTAGCTGGAGGGTGGGCCTTAGACATCCTCAATTCAGTCCAGTGATACTGATTTCAGACTTCTGGCCTCTAGAACTATGACAGAATAGGTCCTATCATTTTAAAACACCCACTTTGTGGTTAATTTGTTATAGCAGCCAGAAGTAACTACTACAAGCCCCGACCCTTTACTCCCCATAACTTTCTGAGTCTGAACTGGACAATTATCACCTCTACTAGTACTATGCTCCCCTCTGTCTCCTTTTCATCTTCAAGGTTACAATTCCTATCTGTTCTCACAGAGAGAACTCAGTACAATGGAAAGAACATGGTTTCTAAAATCAGACAGACCCTCACTCAATTAGAAAGTGTATGATCGTGGGGAAATTAGAGTTTCTGAATATCAGATTCCTCAGCTTTACAATGAGTTTAACGGCCCTTATACTGTTGTGCAATGATAAATATTGCTTAAAATACCGTGTGAAGAATACTTTTGCAAAACACTTGCTGTTGACTAAGTGGCCAATAATTTCTTCTTCCTTCTCACTTCCTATTAGCTAAGTAAATTAATCTTACCTAAAAGTCACCTTTGTTGCCGAAACTGGTTTGGCTCAGTGGATAGAGCATCGGCCTGCGGACTGAAAGGTCCCAGGTTCGATTCTGGTCAAGGGCATGTACCTGGGTTGCGGGCACATTCCCAGTCGATGATGTTTCTCTCTCATCGATGTTTCTAACTCTCTATCTCTCTCCCTTCCTCTCTGTAAAAAATCAATAAAATATGTTTTTTAAAAAAAGTTACCTTTGCAGGAGACAGTTCTGAGTATGCTACACAAATTAATATCCCTCTGACTCTGCATTCCCTGTCACCCTCTCACCCTTTAGCCTATTTTTTCAAAGTTCTTATCTAACATAAATCGCATATTATCTATGTGTGTACATGTGTGTTTATAGAATGCCCCTCCCAACCCCAAGTTCCATGAGAGCAAGGGCTCTTCTACAATTTTTCACGTCTGTGTCCTCAGTCTAGAAGAGCACCAAATACATACAGGTGGCTTCATAAATGTTTTTGAATGTGTAGATGAATTTTTCTCAGCTAGTTGTTCATAGTTCCACTTCACTTTCCTGTGAAGACCCATGTTAATAATTTGAAAGGGTCTAATTAGAAGCTGCCATTGTGTTATTATAGAACTAAGCCCAGAAATGAAAAATGGAAACACAGATTTTACAAAATGAAACCAAAGGGTACGATAAAGCTAGTTCAAAAAGTCATGACTCTGTCCTCATTACACATAACCTTAACTACGGACCTTACAAATAGGCAACTGCAAGCCTGCCTATGCAAAACCACATTACACTAACTTTGATAAAGACCTAGATGCTGGCTGATATACTTCACCATTACTTCAAACCATCAGCATAACAGAGTAACGTTTCACTTTGCCTTTCTAACAAATGACTTCTATGTTTTTGTTTCTTTTAATTGTTTTGGTCTTGGTCACATGGCTCAGCTGGTTAGAGCATCATCCTACTACTCCAAGGTTGCGGTTTGGACCCCTGGTCAGGGCACATACAAGAATCAACCATTGAATGCATAAATAAGTGAGACATCAAATCTCTCTCTCTCTCTCTCTCTCTCTCTCTCTCTCTCTCTCTCTCTCTCATCTCTCTCTCTTTCTCTTTCTCTGTCTCTCCCTACCTCTCTCTCTCTAAAATTAATAAATAAAAAATTAAAAACTTTAAATTATGGTTTACATTAAATATTATTTTGTACTAGAAGCCCATTGAACGAAGATTCACGCAATAGGCCTTCCTTCCCCTGGCTGCCGGCACCGGTTTTCCTCCGGCACCCGGGACCCAGGCCTTTGGTCCGGCCGCAGCGGAGAAGCCAAGCCTCTCCAGTCTTCAGTCTTCACTCTGGCTGGAGCCCATGATGTGCCACTTCAGAAGCCTCATCTTAGCCCTCATGATCTCTGCCTTAGCTCTCCTCAAAGATCTACATCTCTAACCCTCGGCTCTTTAATTCTAAATGTATGTCTGCTCTCCTATATCCTTCCTGTTATTCCCCTTTCTTCATGTTTACCTCTAATGAGAATTCAACTTTTCTGCACTCTTATGGTCAGGCATTCTGAGACTATTTACCTGTCACCTTGAAATAAATATTGCCACTCTGTAAATATTTAGTGGATCCTATTACCCACCCATCACTGATCCAAACACAAGAAATATAAAAATGAGCAAAACTAATCAAGACCCTGCCCTCAAGAAGCTTTGCTTACATTTTAATAGTGAAGAAAATAAAAACACAAATATAAATATAGTGCTGAGTAGTTATTAAGGGGGTAAAAAGCTATACCAGGGCCCCTAACTGGTTTGGCTCAGTAGATAGAGTGTCAGCCAGAGAACTGAAGGATCCCAGGTTCAATTCTGGCCAAGGGCACATGAGTCTCTCTCATTATTGATGTTTCTATATCTCTCTCTCACTCTCCCTTCCTCTCTGGAATCAATTTTAAAAAGCTGCACAGGTGACAGAGAATGTGGTGGTGCCACTCTGCTAGATTGGGCTCCATATGAAAGTCTCTCTGGGAGAAGTAGGTGATTGGAGAACGCATCATGGAAATGTCTGGAGGAAGAATGTTCTAGGTCAGGACAAGGAATAGCCACTTCCATCATGCACATTCCTTGTTCTGGAATCCATTGCTTTTCCATTCTCCTGCACATCTTCTCAACCTTGGGTAATGCCACAGTTGCTTTTCCCTATATCTGGGCTTCTGAGTTCAGTTTGAGAAAAATCACAATACTTATTAGCCTTACTGCAAATTATTACCAAGGGCATCTGGAAACTCTGACCAAGCACTCAACACAATGTTGACTCCTGTGCCTGAGCATACTTTGTGTCAAGGCAATTGTTATTATAAATATTTTTTAAACGCAAGCTAACAGCTTTCATAAAGGATGTAGATTCCTAAGATTCTCTTTAATTTGATTTTTCTATTACATAAGTTACTCATCTTTATACACATTTAAAAAGAAGGGGGAAAAAAGTGGTTTTTGAGAGGCAGTTTTCCAAAACAGAAAACATTACTATAAATTATTCAAGTTCAATTTTGAATAAATCCCTTGAGGTTCCTATAAAATCTATGCTGAATAAGTTCACAATTCTGGGAGTCCCATTTTTAGTATAATCTGCTCTTGACTTACTTGGTAATTCTGCTCTCTGGAATAGGAGGGTGTGAACATTAAGCAAAAAAAATGTTCTACTTAGAAAAAAAATATTCTACTTGGATTTAAAGAAAAAGTCTGGTAAGACTTATCCTTTGTTACACATTAAGGTTGAGGAAAAATACTTTTCTGTGTTTATGGCAGTGATGTCTGCAGAACAGTTCAGGATCATTAACTGCCTGATGAATCCAAAATGCCTCCAAACTAACACAGATCCTAACACTTCCCTAAATAAAGTGCTTTCCAAGTATTTAGAAAAACTGATAGGGCCATTGAGAACCAAAAATTCTGGAGAATTTTCTTATTAAAGGTCCTCAATGGCAAAATCTCAGACTAAAAAAAAGAATTTAAACATCCTTTCTTTCTTATTGAAAGTTTTATTGAATCCTACAAAGGAATATTCACATTCATAATGAATTTTAGAACAACTTCATATGGCAAAATGACCCCTGCATTGATGGGATACATGCTTAGAATTGCTTTCCTGGTACTGTGCTAGAAGAAACCAGAGGCATTCCAGTGTATGGCTCTGTGTCCTTAG
This sequence comes from Myotis nattereri, assembly GCF_964212035.1. Lineage (NCBI taxonomy): Eukaryota > Metazoa > Chordata > Mammalia > Chiroptera > Vespertilionidae > Myotis > Myotis nattereri. The sequence goes on along the minus strand of NC_138077.1, from coordinate 62,023,408 downwards.
TCTGGATGGAGACTTTGGTCCAAATATTTCAGAACAAAGTTTAGGAAAGTGGAGACTACACCACTTTCTCCCTCAGTTTCACCCCATCAAATCACCCCTATCTTGAACCTAGTTAATTATGTGACCAAGGCATGTGTTTTTAGGATGGTTAAAGAATATTGAGAGGTATTATCTATGGTCCTGAAACAGAGCTTTGTTAGCTAATTCATTCATTCATTCATTTTCTTGCAAACATTCTTGCCTGACATTGAATAAACTTGGTTGCCACACATAAGCCACTCTGGTGCTGCTCCATAATCCAAGTCTTAAGCCTCTGCTCCAAGTTTTCCCATTTTGCTGGGTTTCCTCTTTAGGACTTCTTCTTTTTTGGCATCTTAAGGAGTTGTTCTTCCTGCTTTCTCCACTGTCTTATCATACACTCAGTGGGAGGAGGTTCAAATTGTCTCTCTGCAACTCTATTTCCATGCTATTTTGCATAGTTGATTACATTCAGTTTTAATTTTGCTGAGTAAGACAATTGCTTACCGGTATTTATTGATTGATTGACTGACATCTTTATGGGCTCAAAACACTCTGGTCCCTGTTGCATCTGTGTACTCTCCACCTCCACCTCCAATTATGGCATTGTCCTAAGCAGTAACAAATATGGAGCTTAAACCAATTTTATGCTGGCCCTTAAAAAGTCTGTTATATAAAGGGAAAATAGACTTATAAAAAGTGGAAATACTGTGATGTTAAATTCCAACTTATATATTTACCATGGTGTTTAGAGAACACAGAAGAAAACCAACTTACTTAGAAACCACTTAATAGTTTAGATGGAAGCTAATTATGTGATTCAGATCCAGAAGTTTTGGCCTAAGACATGCAGATTATTTGGCCAAATATCAGGCCAGGTGTTTCATATTGGCCTCATGTATACAAGTGGATTTCTGCTTTGGCTTACTAAAGAACTGAAGATATGGCTGAAGCCCAGTTGAACTCTATGATTCTTTGAAACCCTCTCTCCCATTAGATGTCCCCTACACTTTTATTAGAAGTTCATGGCTAGGTTCCTCTTTAGAGATATTTGATCCCCTTGAAAATAACCATACTGTAAAGCTGACTCCAGTGTGACTTCAAGTATATTACAATGCCGACCAAGGCCTTCCTTGGACATACAAATAGATGCTGGCTCAAAGGCATATACACTGACTGAAACCTAGCTTCTATTCATTACCCCTCTTTGTATGCTTTACATATTATACTGCTGAATATCCACCTTAACCCCCACCATGGGAACCATTCCTATATTCTATCTCTGCCCCACATGGTCTCAGACCCTTCATTGTCTGCACCAGCTGTACTTGTGAGATCCAGCACCTTTGATATCAGATTTACATGAGCTGCAAAGTACTTATAGAATGTTATGAAAACACACCGATCTTACTACATTTGACAATTGACATTTATAATGGAACCCCATGCATAGGGTATTGGGAATCAATAAAGGCTTAGATAAATGATGCCTTCTTCAAGATTGAGCATATAGTAGGAATAAAATCTTATACTCCAACCCCTATCTTCACCTCCAAGTTCACTTGTTTTTTGCCCTACCACACAATATGGTTCAGGAGAAGAGGAAGTATAATGGAGTTCATCTTATTGAGATTATAACCCTAGATTTAAAAAAAAAAAAGAACTTCATGAGAGGAAATCAACATAATAATCAATATCTAAATTAAAAGCAAAGGCAAAAAGCATGAATTGAGGTCAAATAATTAGGATAAGCAAGATTAAGACTTAGAAGTCAAGAATATAGCATATTCAAGAGGAGCATAGTAGCTTGGACTAAATGTTTGAATCAGCCTGGGAGATCACTTAACAGTCCCACCTTAGGGTTCCAAATAGTAAGCCAACTTGATCATCCATCCAAAAGCAACAGTTTTACAAACAGATATGGCTGGGATGAAATGGCATATTTTCTACAATGACTAATGGTGGTCAAGAAGTCAAGAGAGCCCAGCGGCATGGCTCAGTGGTTGAGCATTGACCTATGAACCTGGAGGTAATGGGTTCGATTCCTGATCAGGGCATGTGCTTGGGCTATGGGATCAATACCCAGTGTGGGGCATGCAGGAGGCAGCAGATCAATGATTCTCTCTTATCATTGATGTTTCTCTCTCTCTCTCCCTCTCCCTTCTATCTGAAATAAATAAACTCAATTAAAAATTTAAAAAACACAGTGGTGAAACTTAGAGTAATTTAAATATGTTTTTTAAAAAAAAGAAGTCAAGAAAAATATTTATTAGAAATTTTAGACAGAACATGAAAGGATAGAACTTATGATTATTTTAAATTATCTCAATTTCAGTAAACTGAGAGAATAGCACTTCATACTTAGGAAACTGCATGGACAATGACACTTGGTTTTGAAACAGTTAAATAATATGGCATATAAAGTATATGTGTAGATGTCTATTTCGATTTGGGCCAAAATCTCCTAACTCAAAAATAATTATTAGCATGTTTGTGAATTATGCCTTCATTGTCACCTAAAAGCATGTTGTTTTAAAATGAGGTCATTTTATTACACTTATTACTAACTACCAAAAAATAGGTAATACACTTGAATATCCTCAAGTATTTATAAATTGTACAAATATTACCTCACAGGGGTCCACCTCAATCAATATTTTCTCAGAATGACAGTTCTCAGGAAGGAAGAGGGTCATAGTTAAGCTACAAAATTATTATCCTTCACAGGATAACTTCAGTCAGGACCCTAATTAATGAACTGACTAATAGCAGTTCCTTGTTTAAAAGTCATAGCAAACCCACACTTATAAACAGTGGGAAGCAGGAATGAAAAAAAACAGCCTTGGGAAGTGAGTGCGAAGAGAAGAGAGTGCAATGCAAATGACTTAACCACACAAAGGAGTATCTTATGTCAAAGTTATGGCAACAAAACCACCTAAGAGGCTCCATGTCATACAACTGGACTCTGCCTGTATTACATGAAAGGAGAGAGGCTCAAAGAGAAGAAAATCTTTTTCCTTGTAATCACGAATGCCATTTATGGCTGCTTTGATTCATTTCATGTTCTTAACAATTAATTGGCCTTCAGTTCTAAAGGTTCTCCTTAAAACAAAAGACTTACGAGTAAAAGGTTCATTTATTTCCTAGTAGCAAAATACATTAATTTGGAGTGCATTTTTTGTTTTTTGTTTTTCTATTAGGTGTAATTTCAAATTACTTCCAATCCACTACAATGCAATTTTTTCAGTTGATAATGTACGTTTCAATTCATTTTTAGCTGCCTTGCCAAATTAATACAAAAAAAGTTATTTTTTAGTAATAAATAATAATGATGCTATTTGAGAAAAATAATGAAATGGTACCATAGTTGTTATTTATACAGGGCTTATTAAGATTAACATACTGTTCTTTTTCACAATCATTTTGCATTTTTGTCATTAGTTCCATCAACTCATTTCAGATTCTTTCACAGATACTTCTCAATATTTTGTCCTTCACTTTACTTGATACCCCATAAAGAAGGCATGAGAGATCTCAGGCACAGGCCTCTACTTACAAAGACCATCAAAGACTCCTCAAGGATGAGAAGCTGCTGACATCAGAAGTAGACAGCTTTCCCAAGACATAGATAAGGCTTGGATTATTATCTTAGGATTAATATTGAATTCAATCTATTTTGTTTGCGTCCTTATCTGTCTGCTAATGATATTAGTCATAAAAATAGTTATATTCTTTGGGTTTCTCTACATTATCCAATTAGTTACGATTACTGAACATGTATATGATACCTCTTAATACTATTTTTATGGCTTATGCAAATGTAATAGTAGATGCCAAATACAGACAACTGAGACAGAAGGCAAAACTTGAAACATAGTACCATATTTTTCTGTATATAAGACGCCCCCATGTATAAGACGACCCCCACATTTCCAACCCAAAATTAAGAAATCAATATTTTAAACATAAAACAGGACACATTTTTATTTAGTAATTACTACAGGTAATGTTTACATATCAGTACTATGATATTGTGCAGGATATCACTTTATTCAGCCTCTTTTCCATCACTGCTCTCTTCTTTATCACTATTAGTTCCAGACATGTCAATTTCTTCAACTTCTATTGTACCACTGCTATATTCTGAGTCACTGTCTATATATGTGAGATCATCCTCATAAACTGGTGGCATTTTCTGAGCTAACTTCGCTCGTGTTCTCATGGCCAACCCTTCTCTCCTCATGAAATTGAAGCACCATTTTGCCTTTCCTGTAAAATCAACAATGTTCATTTTGCTTGCAAACATTCTTGCCTGACATGGAATAAGCTTGGCTGACACACATAAACCACACATAATCCAAGTCTTAAGCCTCTGCTCCAAGTTTTCCCATTTTGCTGGGTTTCCTCTTAAGGTCTTCTTTTTTGACATCTTAAGGAGTTGTTCTTTCTCTTTTCTACACTGTCTTATCATACACTCAGTGGGAAGAGATCCAAATTGTCTCTCTGCAGCCCTATTTTCATGCTCTTTTGCATAGCTGATTACAGTCAGTTTGAATTTTGCAGAGTAAGATAATCGCTTACTGGTATTCCGGTATTTATTTATTTTTATTTTTTGACATCTTTATGGGCTCAGAACACTTGGTCCCTGTTGCATCTGTGTACTCTCCACCTCCACCTCCAATTATGGCATCAGCTGACGTCAGTGACAATAAGGATCATGATTGGAGGAAGCCTGTTTGACAAGGTATGGGCAGCTATGTACCTGTGCTGCTCCCTCCTCAGCTGACTTTCTTGTATAAGACGTCTCTCAATTTTCAGTCTAATGATTTTAGAAAAAAATAGCATCTTATACACGTAAAAATATGGTTATTTACAGGATACAAATGATCCATAGTGTTTTCTCTGCAATGAAAGCCAAAAAAACTGACTGCCTTCCATTTACCTCGACTGCCCTTTTTGGAAAAAATTCAACCTCAACTAGGACCTAATAATTACAGTATTGCCCCAATCCACAATGGTCAAAAAGATGATTGAGACTTCCCAGGAATGAGCCTTCCTAGTACTATGACACCACACTATCTGACCAAAAGATTAGTCATCAATGCATGCTTCAGATTGATGACCAAAAGGGAGAATTGCAAATTTTTCAAAAAATAAGTTCTATGAAAAGTAACCTCACAGGGTGATCTGGTCTAAATTCCTAACTGGGCAGATCATGGTAGGTAACCCCAGCATATGAATTCTTAAGTAAAAGAATTTTAAGTAAGCCCTGTCCATTGTTCCTGTGCATCTAGGTTAACTCACCTTTGAAATTTGAAAATGAGTAATACCCCTCAAAGACATAACCACTCTCAAGAAAGCACACAATCTTGTTAACTCCTGTAATCCAATCCCTGCCTTGCTTTTTCCCACTTCCACTTAATCTTCCTTATATTCCCTCCTTAGTTTTAAATGCATAAAAGAAACTGCAGAACTGTTATTCTTCAGAGCATTTCAGATCTTGCTCCCTAGGATATGGTGTCAGTTTGGCTCAATTCAACTCTTAAAAAATTCAAAAAAAGAAAGAAAGAAAAGAAAAGAAAAGAAAAGAAAAGGAAAGGAAAGGAAAGGAAAGGAAAGGAAAGGAAAGGAAAGGAAAGGAAAGAAACAGAGCATGCCACCACAACAGCTCTATAATTTTCAAGGGTTATGGACTAAAAATAAATACATAATAAGAAATATGTAATATGACATAGACTATTTGCATATGTTGCATTTAACATCTGATATTAATCATGATAAATTCTAGAATGGGACAAATTATTTATCAAATCTAGAAAGAGCAAAAATATTCTGTCTGGATTTGGCCACTCATTCTCTCAGACAAAAACCTTCTCTTGCCTACATTTAAATCCCTTTAATGTAACCACTGAGTTAGATAGGAAAGTCCTCCCTACACCCTATGAAAGCCAAATCATGGAATCCACAATCTTAAATGTGAATGTCAAGTCTCACTCTCCAACTACCCAGCCCATTCAATTATAATCCTAGAAGATATTGAGAGTTCTCTTTCTAAGATTTGAAATTAAAAGAAGTCTGTATTTCCCCAAATCTCTGAGAAATTATATTATGCAACATTAGGTAATGACATCATATATCCTATCTAATAAAAGAGAAACATGGTAATTAGCATATGGCCGCTACCCTTCCCATTGGCTAATCAGGGCGATATGCAAATTAACTGCCAGCCAAGATGGCGGCCAGCAGCCAGGCAGCTTGAAACTAACATGAGGCTTGCTTGCTTCAGTGACAGAGGACTCCAACGTTCCCTGCCTGCCTTGCTGGCCTCTGAGCCTGCAGTTTGAAACATTGTAACAAATATAGAAGCTAAACAAAACCCCAGAAACCTGCTTTCAGCTAGGCGGGATCTCAGAGCTGGAGTTATACATTGTTTTGATTATAGAACCCAAACAAACCAGATACCTGCTTTCAGCAGCAGAGGCCTCAGAGCTGGAGCCAGAGCTAAAGCTGGCCCAGAATAAAAAAGAAAAAAGAAATAAAGGAGCAGTTGGGAGCTTCAGTCACCTGCGAGCCTGAAAACAGCCCTCAGCCCCTCACCCAGACTGGCCAGGCACCCCAGTGGGGACCCCTACCCTGATCCAGGACACCCTTCAGGGCAAACCAGCCGGCCCCCACCCGTGCACCAGGCCTCTATGCTATATAGTAAAAGGGTAATATGCCTCCCGGCACTGGGATCAGCATGACGGGGGTCAGCGCCCAAACCCCGTGATCAGCCCTGCTCTGTGTGTGACAGGGGGCTGTGCCCCAACTCCCCTATCGGCCCTACTCTATGAGTGACAGGGGGAAGCTCCCCAACCCCCTAATGGGCGCTGCTCTGTGCGTGACAGCGGGGAGCTCCCCAACCCCCTGATTGGCCCTGCTCTGTGTGTGAAGGGGTGGCGCGGCAACCTCCCCATCGGCCCTGCCTTGAGTGTGACGGGACGGTGCCCCAACTCCCCAATTGGCCCTACCCTTAGCATGACTGAGGGTGGCATCACAACCTCCCAATCTGCCCTGCTCTGTGCATGACGGGGTGGCACCCCAACTCCCCAATCGGTTCCGCTCTGAGCCCGACCAGGGGCTGCACCTAGGGATTGGGCCTGCCCTCTGCCACCCGGGAGCAGGCCTAAGCCATCAGGGTGTTATCTCCCGAGGGGTCCCAGACTGCGGGAGGGCACAGGCCAGGCTGAGGGACCCCCCCTTCCCCCCTGAGTGCACACATTTTTGTGCACCGGACCTCTAATATATATATATATATATATATAGTGCCTGGCTTGTAACCATCTAATTAACTCTAATTAACTCAGATGATCCATCAGTATTTTAGAACATGGACTTTTTATTCTGTACTGGTTTTCTGTAATTCACATCTTCAAGAATGCCTCAACACTGTTAAGTTTGGGTTGGATTATCTTAGTTGCCAGTCCTAATTTCCTTTGGAAAATAGACATTAATTGAATGCAGCATGTACACTTAGCACTAAGCACATTTTAGAAGCACAGATTACTAAGTATATGTAATATGCCAAAATATAATGAAGCCAATAGATAAATATAAGTTATCAGAAGACTTTATATCCAACTTATTGTCCCACTGGAACAATACAGTAAATATTGTTTCATGATGATCTTAAACAAGAAGGAACAGAATTTTTGTAAAAATAAAAAAAATCTTTATAAAGAAATTCTGAAAAGTTAATCAATGTCTGCCTGTGTAGTCTGTCTGTATTTTGCAGACTGAGGAAGAAGTAGAAATAAGCTATTTTTCTGCCTGACAACACTTGTAAAACATTTTCTGTTCCTTTCTGGAACCAATATCATAGGAAAGCCCTATGAGAGAAATCTTGGTGATTGGTGATGCTGAATTTATAACAATTATTTAGTCAAAAATAGTTTCTTTGTGTTTTCTGGTGCTTCTCTGAGACCAGTAAAAAAAGCATAGTTCTCTTAGAAGCACAGAGAGTTGCTTGAAAATGATTCATCTTCAGTTTTTGCTTAACTAAAATTCATTATCAAATTTTGTAAATTATTCTAATGTAAGAGTGTTAGTTTCAAATAAGCTGCTTCAAACCTATTTCAAGATTCTATGGACCCAAAGCATAAGAGATTTGTTATCACAGTTCTTTCTAATTCAGATGAGCTCTCCTGCAGGTTATTGCCAAATATTACTCCAGTGCACTCACTAGAGCTCTTCTTTTATCTTCGTATAACTTTGAAGTTCCTTTTGGAAATAAAAGTTTATCTTCCCATGAACCTTAAAAGATTTTTATAGTTGTGAAACAAAGAGTTTGAGATTTTAGGCATTTTATAGAATATCTAAACTTTCTATTCATAAAGCTACCCCTAACTTTTGAATAGGAATAAGAGTAAGGTTCTATCTTGAATAAAATAAATACAGGATGATTACGGGAGATGTGATGGAATGAAAAAAATTAAGGAATTTTAACAGTTAACTGTTAGCATCTCCCTCCCCCACTCCTTGGTTTGCCAAGTTCCTTGTCTGAGGAGACCATTCATACAATTTATTTCAAATATATCAAGATTTGAATTATGCTACAATATAGTGTTGCCCATATAGTATTCTCCAGAGACTATATTCTGGGAGATGGAAATAGGTAGGTAAAAAAAAAAAAAAAAAAGTTTTCCCAGTTAAATAATACTGAAAAGTTGTGCAGAATGTATTTTCTACCCTCTTTAACATCAAAGCCTATGAGGTTTGCTGTAATAAAAAGATGCATTTAATTTTGATTAATATAGCAATTCTCAAAAATATTTTACTATAGAATCCTATTAACATATCCTAGTACATAGTCATCCCTGGAAAGAACGCTATAGGGGATTTCTTCTAATTTTAAGCACTGAGCTTTCCAAACACCATATCATAAGCCAATTGTTTTAAGAATGTTCTAAGAATGTTATTTAAGCCCAGACAGTGTGGCTTAGTGGTTGAACATGGTTTGATTACTGGTCAGGGCACATGCCCATGTTTTGAGCTGATCCCCAGAAGGCAGCATGCAGGAAGCAGCCAAAGGATATTTCTCTCTCATCCATGTCTCTATCTCTCTATCCTTCTCCCTGTCTCTAAAACCAATAAAAATATATTTCGAAAATGTTATTAAAAAAAAAAATCTGACCACAGGACTGTCACCTTCTTATATCCGGGACATTAGTAGAAACTGTCAAATGATCTCATAAAAACAGCAAAAAATGACATGTGAAATAGTAAACTATTAAGTGGTGATCTTGAAATGGTAATTTTACTCACCAGGCTGTATTTATTCCCTGATTTCTTGACTGCTTTATTGACACAATGCATTTACTCAAAATTTTCTAAGTGGTAGGAACTGTGCTGGGTGATATTTTTTATTAAAACATTTTAATGTTGACATTATCTCAGGTATCCCCTTTCCCCCATTGCCCACATCCACCCACCCCTGCCTCCCCTTCCCTTGGCCTTTACCCCACTATTGCCCATGTCCATAGGGTATGCATATGTGTTCTTTAGCTAATCTCTTCACCTTCTTCATCTATTTAATTCATTTTTAAGCATTGGAAACACACTAGCCATTGCCTGAGATCATGTGTTGTATAACTATAGCCCTTAGGGCAAACCTAGGCAATTGCCTATTTTTGTATATAAAGTTTTATTGAAACACAGGCACAGCAGTCTGTATACATATTGTCCATGACTGATTGTTTTGCAGCCACAATGACAGAGTTTGAGCAGTTACAACAGAGACCACTTGGTCTGCAATGCCTAAGATACTATCTGTCCTAGAGAAACTATACTATACTAGAGGCCTGGTGCATGCAAATTCATGCACTGGAGGAGGTGTCCCTCAGCCCGGCCTGCCCCCTCTCACAGGAGCCCTCAGGTGTGGGAGGCGACCCAGTGATCAGAGAAAGGCAACGCCCCATCATACCTCTGCTGCTGCCACTACTGGCAATGCAAGCCTCAGCTGGCCCTGGTTACCTGCATGCCTCAGGCTAGCCCTGGGCGGGTGGGCAGCCACCATCCAAGGCTTCACTGTGCCTCAGGCCAGCCCTGGGTGGCTGAGGGGTGGAGCGGGCTGGGAGATTCCAGAGACAGGCGCACCTGCCACCCCGCAGGGCTGAGGGGACTGGGTACCACCATCTTGTGGCTGTGGGCACCGCCATCTTTGAGGGTGGGGCAGTCAATTAGCATATTTCCTCCTTATTGGCTGTGGGTGCCGCCATCTTTGAGGGTGGGACAGTCAATTAGCATATTCCCTCCTTATTGGCTGTGGGTGCCACCATCTTTGTGAAGGTGTGTGGGTCAATTAGCATATTCCCTCTTTATTAGATAGAATTATCTCCATGTTAAGCTATATAATACTCTCAACAAACTTTGAATAATGTATCATTTTCCTTCTTTCATAAATTAGGAAAGTATGTTAGCCTGAGATTACTACTAGTTTTATTCAGATAGTAAGTAGTAAGTCCAAGATTCAAATCTGCCTAGTTGCCAACAAATTACATGAGCTTTTTTCTATACACCAGGCATCATAATGGTATTAAGCACATTTATTTCTTTGGGAAATTAAGAAATATATAAAATATCTGTTATCTATTTGAATAAGCAAAGTACATTTTATTTTGGAAATCAGTCTTCTACTTACATGGATCGTATAAGCACATTTTAAAACAATGCATTTGTATTCACTTTTGCATATTTTTCTCTCCATCAGAGGCATTACTCTGGCTACATAGCTCCACTGTTTCATGGCTAATAGCTCTCCCTCCCTAGACTCTTCCTCATGCAAACCACATTTTAAAAAACATTGCTGTGTTATACCAAGATAAAGCATTCTTATTTTTTGACATATGGTTCAATTTTTCATTCTTGTTAAAGATCTAAACAACTGCTTCTCTTTGATGGCTCTCAATTTAACTTAGCTTTTGATTTATTTATTTGATTAAATATAGTCTTTAGGGCATTGTTTTTGTTGATTGATCTACAAAGGGATATTTCACTATTTCATTTTAGTAGATTTGGTTTATTTTCATTTAGTTTTGTTTCTATTTTTTCAATATTGAAGGTAGAAAATGAGTCTTTGTTTTGTAACATGGGGTATATGTTTTGGTCTCTGGAGAACATCAGAGATTTAACCATTTCTACAATAGAACAAAGATGAGAGTCAATACCAAGAGGATGAGAGACACTTCCCAATTCTAATCAATTCACTTTTATAATCCTCTACTGAACATCTAAGTATTGTAAAGTGATTTATGGGACACAAGACAGTGCCTGACTCAAAGGAGGCAATACTATCCCATGGGGAGACTTGATATGCCCTGGGGAAGCGAATAGAGACAGTGACAGCAGCTTCTACATAAATGCTCTGGGGGGACCAGTGTGCTATAAACCTATTATTCTAAAGCCCGAAGATTTCTAATGGTCTTTCACGTAAGTGTGATAGTAATAGCAAATATAAACTAATGCAGAGATCAACCACCAGACTGATGCCAAACATCAGTGTCCGTGACTCTGACTTCAGCATAACCAGGTGTCCTATGCTCTAGGATCAGAAGTCTCTGTTCACTCCTTTTAAAACAATATTTATTCAACCAGTTATTCTATGTCAATTCATATTAACAATTAATGGGCATATTCATAAGCATTTTGATGACTTTAGAATAAATTATTTGGAGAAATAGAATTGTAGACCTAGAAGAAAGACTCATATCAGCCATTCACTCACTTCCAACATAATGCAATGCCTGATATGTGTTAGGCACTTTGCTTGTCCTCAAAGAACACAAATAAGATTCCGTCCCTATGTGTTTGAGAAATTTGATGTCTAGTGAGAGAGCTGAGGGAGTTAAACATAAGGTAAAAAGAAAATCTTAACAGTTGACCCTTAGTGGTTCCTTTGAAGAAGAGAAATGTTTTTTAAAAATGTGCCCCAATGGGCCATTTTGTATAAAGGATGAGCCCCAAACCCTAGGTGCTTTAAAAGCCTTGGTAATTACTAGTAAGCATAAAATCAAATTGCTTTTAAAAAGTAAAATAATGAAAGCAAAGGGCTCATCAGAAGGCATTAGAAATATGGTGGCTAAATAGGGGGAAAATTAGTTGAGAACCTTTAGTTGTAGGACAACCAAAAGTTTAGTTAAGCACAGAAATGTAGAAATGTTGAATATGCAATTTTAAATTGAATCTGCGTGTTGAAGAAATCAGAACCCTCCTTGTGACCTACCACATCTTCAGTGGGCTGTTATGCTGCAGTGTTGTTTGACTCATTTTTGTTTTCATTGATTGATTGATCTTGCAGAAAATAAGAAGGGTTCAAGTTTCACATTTGGCAAATGTTATTTAGGACAGCTTTCAGAACTCCCAAAGCAAATATGACCAAGAAGTATAATCTCCCTGGACACTCACAGAAATTTTGAGGAGTTTTGGGAGGGTTTTAATTTTCTATAGGGTTATAGGACACAAAAAGTTCAAACTAGGAGACCTTATTTGTTTTCCTAGCTAATATAACAACTTAAATGCAACTTGTAAAGCAATACCTCTCTCTCACTGTCCCATACCTGCACACACATATAACAAATTTCTAGATAACATTCTGAAATACATTATGAAAAATGATAGATTATTTCCACCTGGAGGAGAATTCTGGAAATCTTAATAGAATAGTAGATAGTGATATAGTGACTATCTCAAGAAGGACAATGAATACAATTATGCAAAACAAAAATGCACATTAAATAGTAATTCAGTCTTCTTGGAATAAGAAATGTTTAAAAAGATGTAAGACAATAAGAATAAAAAGAAATGGGCTGTGACTTAATCATAAGTGCCTTGAACTTTAGACTATGGAGTCTGGACTTTATTCTATAGACAATGAGGAGAAAAATTTCCAGTAGGTGGTGATATGATTACAGTTGTAGATAAAGATTCATTTAACAGTAATGGTGCATAATAGAGGCTGGAAGAGGGGAAAACAAACAAACAACAAAAAAAAACACAAGAGAACAGGTGAGAAAGAATGGTGATTAAAATTATTGTAGTTGTCGCTAGAATGGAAGATCATAATGGATATATGAGATACAATGGAAATAACACTGAACAACTTGTTAATTTAGGGGATACACATCTGAATAGCCATTTTCAATTAGAAAAACCACCTATTGTGTGAGGATTGCTAAAAACAAGCACTGCATCTCCCATTTTAGAACTTCACCCTTCCTATCCTTGGTCCAGAGGAAGAACATGTAACTCAGCTAATACATTGTTTTCTCTGAGGACTTTAAATATTGAGCCCATAATACAAAGGCAGATAATGAGAATAGATGTGAGATGTGGAAAAAACATCTAGCAACAAGAATTTATCAATGTTTCCTGAAAAAGTTGTATATACTTTGTGTTCCCACATTCTCATCTCCCATTCTCTTCTCACTCCCCTCAGATGGGTTCTCACCTCCACCACTCTACTAAAAGAGCACTTATTGAGCTCCCCAGTGGCACACATATTGAAAAAGACAATGGTCTGTTTAATAGATCAGCAGCATTTGATAAGGTTGGACACTCCCAAATTCTCGAATCACTTTCTTCCTAAGTGTTCAAATTCATTCCTATAACACAGGAGTCTCGGTATCCATTTATTTCAATGTTTTCTCTTATTATAGCTTTCTGTATATCAGAGTGCTCCAAAATTGAGTCCTCAGCCCTCTTCTCTTCATAATTTGTGCTCACAACTCAAATGACCTCATTTCATTTTATGCCTGTAAATACCACATAATATGATTATGAAATTCAAATTTGTGTTTTCAGCCTTTCCTTCATCCTGAAATCTAGGCATTAACTTGTGATTAATAGTCATTTCAAATTCAGTATATACAAAATAGAATTTGATTCTCATTCCCCCTGTCTGGTTCCTCCCCTGTTAGTGTCTATGCAGTTAAATGCAAACTCTAGCAAAGCAAAGACTTTTTTTACATGTATTTATCACTGTTACCTAATGCCTAGAATACTGACTATCACAGAGAAGGTAAAAAATAAATATTTGATTATATATGAGGATATCTAATAGGTTGTTAGAAATCTCTCTTTTATTTTATTGGTGAAGAGACAGAGACCAATTTAAATTAAGTGATTTTCCAGTCATGGCTCCATCAGTGGCAGACTTGGCCTACCTACATTTTGATCATATTAAACAGTTTCAGTTGCTCTCATTGCCTATTATTTCCATACTTCAAGCCTGTCAAAAGTTTCTTGAAACTCAATAGGTCTGTTGAAAAGCTAGTCTAGAGATAAGAGAACAGACTGACACCTGGGGGGCGGGGGATTTAGAGGGCTGGTGAAACAGGTGAAGGGATTAAGTGTGTGGGGGGGGGGGAGAAAAAAAAAGAAGAAAAAAAAAAACAAGAGAAGAAAAAAGAAAAGAAACCTCATAGACACAGAAAACAATATAATTACCAGAGGGAAAGGGGGGGTGGGGTGGGTAGGGGAGGTAAAAGAGGGTAGAGGGGGAATAAATGGTGATGAAAAGAGACTAGACATTGAGAAGTAAATACACAATACAATATGCAGATTATGAATTATAGAGTTGTACTTATTAACCAATCTTTTAACCATTGTAACCCCAATAAACTAGAGAAAAAATATTTTTTAAAGAGCTAGTCTATCCCTATATTGAATAGCTGATACCTCGCCTGCTCCCGAACTTTCCAGCATATGCGAGGAATACAGCTGAGGTGTCGGAAAGAACAAAGGTTTCCCAACTGTACTAGATATCTGTGCTGTTTTCTGACTGACAGGCACCTGCATTATCTTTCTTTTTAAGACTGTGCCTCAGTGCACACATTTGGTCAGTGCAGGACCCTTCCTCGTGCTACAGAAGCTAAAATAATTCAAACATCCCATCCTGTTTACCACTGGAAGCCACATTAACCAAGGTCCCTGCCCAGGACTTTGAATCTAAACATAGAAACAAAAAGACATGGGAATTTCAAAGAGCAAGAATTCATGGTTCTGGTGGTGGACACGGCAGAGTGAAGGGGCAGATGTGCATGCTGTCCAACAGTGAGCGATCAGTGGCAGCATTCTAGGCAGACTTCCTTTGGCTTGACAACTTCCCCTTATTCCTAGCAGGGACCGGTTGCCTGCTGGTTCTGCTTAAATTACCCAAGGTTATTTTATTTTGTTTACAAATTAAAGCAACTCACCAGCACCAATACTGGTGCCCTCCCCATACCTAAACATATCCTCTCATTGTCATGTTACCTAAGAAACCAGTTTGGTGACTGGTTTCCTAATCCAATAACCAGACTCAAAATGAAGTCTGACTAACAGCTTGAAAAATAAGTCATCCATCAATATTATTTTATTCTCACATTAATTCTTCATGTTATGCATCAAGGTACCTAGAGGGAAACATTTGAGACACCACTTAAATAAAAATTACTTCAAAGGCAGGAAAACCTTCACCACCACCCTTTCTCAAAAAATCATTATTTGCCATTGCTTCTTCAAGGAAAATGTACATATGGTTTAAATCTCAGTTTATTCCCATGGTTCCTGAGCAAGAGCCCTTGCCTAGCACCAAAAGTTAGAGAGGCAGCTGTCTCTCACTACCTCCTATGTAAACCTTCTCTCCAGAAATAAGGAAAGAGTGGCTAATTTGATTTAAAAAATTTAGGGCATTGTTTACTCATTTTATTCACAGGATGCTTGTGGTATGATTGGGCCTTATGGTGAAAAGAGTCCTGGTTTGGATTTGGTCCTATGTCAAGTGTCCAAGTCTGCCGGGGTCCAACCCCAGCAGGTCCAGGGGTCCCCAAAGGTGTGGACGGAGTCGGCGAAGAAGGAATGCCACGGACACAACGTTCAGTTGATCAGCAGCCTAGCCAGGATCTCCAGCCAGGATCTCCAGGCAAGTTCTGGTCTGGATCTCCAGAGAGGTTCTGCCTAGGATCTCCAGCCAGGTTCTGTGTCCATGTTGTCTTGCTAGGTTCTCCAGCCAGGCTCTCCAGGTTCTCCAGCCAGGTTCTGTAGCCAAGTTCCCTTGCTAGGTTCTCCAGCCAGGTTCTGTCCAGGTTCTCCAGCCAGGTTCAGTCACCAGGTTCTAGTCAGGTTCTCTTGCCAATTTCTGTAGTCAGGTTCAGTCCAGGATCTTTTGCCATGTTCTCTCGCTAGGTTCTGTCTCTAGGTTCTGAGGCCAGTTTCTGTCCAGGATCTTTTGCCATGTTCTCTCCAGCGAAGTTCTTCTGTCTCTAGAGAACGTTCTGTGTAGGTTCTGTGCCTAGGTTCTGTCTCTCTCTCTGTCTCTTGCTGTCTTGTTACATCTGTATTTATACCAGTTGATTCAATCCTATCAATCTCTATTACAAAGGTTAGGGCGTTTCTTATCTCCATTCCAGGGAGTAAAGATTATGTAACTTAAGCATGATTGTTCGTAGTTAAAGTGATTAATTACCGGCCTGGCACTTAGTTGAGGGGTTTTATTCCCTCCCTAACTTCAGGGGAAAATCCCTACCTGGGGAAACAACCTTTCTCAGAGAGGAGACCTTGGCTAAAACACATAGCACCAAGAAGGTGAGCAAACATATTAAGAACAGTATGCCATATATGCCAGGTCCCTTGAAACAGCAAGCATGGACCGGCTCCCAGCACAAGTCGCTTTAATAAAAAGCTTGGCATTAAGCATTAGGGTCCATAGTTTCATTTTGTTCCCAATATGTAGAGCTCTCTTGGAAATTTCATGGGAGAAAAACAATTGGGACAATGCAGTGTTTATAAATTTCTGGCCTCTGCCATAAGATCTTCTTTAAATCTCCTCCCAACTCTTAATACTACCTTATACTAACAGTTAACTTGATCTCTATAATTATATTCCTTTAAAGGAGAATTTATTAAAAAATAATTGACTTTTTATATAGAAAAAGTATACATGCACAGACACAAATACATAGTTCTGCATAGAATATTATGAAGTTCACGGATTAACGCCTAAGCACATCCATTACAGGATCCTCACCCAGCTTATGCAGTAATTTATTACAGTATTTGGAGCACTGTACTCTTTTTAATTGTTTGCATGATTTCTGCTATTAATCTTTGAGGTCCATGAGGGGAGGGTATCTTATTATCTTATTTATCTTTTATCCACAACAACTGAACACTGACTGGCATATAACGAGTACTTAATAAATCTATGTTCAAGAAAAGAATGACTCAGTCTTGTAAATTGCTTCACATAGATAACATTAGCCATGTGCCTCATGACCCCACCTATGTAGATTTAACTGCCTGCATGTCAAAGATCTTACCTGTGAAGAGGTTGTACAAAAGTCTCCTATTCTTTACTAAGGAGTTATGAGCATTGCTTTTAATAAAAAACTACTAAAAGACATTCTACAAATGTCAAGAGGAACAACTGTGTTGATGAAATAACAACAACTTATATAATTTGGGTAAATACATATTCACTTGTCTCTCAGGGATTTCAAGGAAGGCAAAAAAAAAAAAAAATAGGCATGGAGTCATTTCATAACAATCCCATTCTTCCAACAGAGGATAAACATCATTGTCAGTAAAGACAAACATCATGTTCAACCTCTTTTTCAATAGCATTTCCTTCTGCTTGCTCTCCATGTCTTGGGAAATTGACTTGATCCCCTAAGTAGAGGCTGAGACAAATGAGACAAACAAAAAGTAATGCCTTAGCTTTGCTGGGACATGAGGATCATTCTGAATAAAGAAAGGCTTGCAACCCCACGACTCCTATGCTGAGCTTATTAAGATGACATACCAGTGCTGTATAAAATTTGATCTCATATTTCACCCATTTGAGAAACTTCCAAAACTGGAGAGTTTCCTCCATGCACAAGATTTCCCAGCTGACCCAGTGCACTTTGGCAGAACACCATCCAGAATGAGTCTAATGCCAACTCCAGGGGCAGAACAATGGATGCCCAGAAGGACTGGCTCATGAGAACATGAGACCCAAATCTCTTGAACCACGTACAGCACAGGCACAGGCTGGTGCTTTGCCTCCCACCCATATAGCCTGCATGGGATTTGCCTGGCATTCCGGCAGCATCCACAGGTGGCCAATTTTGTAGATCTCAAGAAGGTGAAGTCAGGAAATAGAAAGAGTGCCGAGAATGTACCTGCCCTCTGTGTCTCCCCAAACGCACCTGGGAGCACTAATTTCAGGTTCTCATCAGCTGTGACAGTAAAGCTGCAGCATCAGTTAATTCATAATCAGTGGAGGATAAATGCTCTATAGATTGTATGTTAGGAAGTCAAGGGGAATCTTGTATAGCTTTTCATTTAAGTGTCGTCATCTGCTGGGAGATGGCTTCAGGGACATAGGAAATATACAATTGTTCTAGGACCATGGTTGGCAAACTGCAGCTCGCGAGCCACATGCAGCTCTTTGGCCCCTTGAGTGAGGCTCTTCCACAAAATACCACAAAATACCACGTGTGGGCGCGTGCACGTACAGTGCGATTGAAACTTCATGGCCCATGCACAGAAGTTGGTATTTTGTGGAAGAGCCACGCTCAAGGGGCCAAAGAGCTGCATGTGGCTCGCGAGCCGCAGTTTGCCGAGCCGCAGTTTGCTGACCACTGTGGAGGAAGCAATATCTTAGCAGGTACTGGAAGAAACCACATACTACTGTGGAATATACCTTAGGACTTCTTTATTAACATAACAATTCCATGACTTTTTAAGAAATAAAATTATGTAATCCATACATATCTTTAAAAAAAGCAAATACATTTAAATTGTGGAATATAACAAAAAACAAATGGAAAATGTATTGAATACCTTCACTTATGTGAACTTAGGGAAAGTACTTGGCCCTTATGAGCTTTGATTGCCTCGTCTCTTAAAATGAAGATGGAAAATAATTAGCAGTGGTTCTCAACCCTCCTAATGCCATGACCCTTTAATGCAATTCCTCATGCTGTGGTGACCCCCAACCATAAAATTATTTTCGTTGCTAATTCATAACTGTAATTTTGCTACTGTTATGAATCGTAATGTAAATATCTGATACGCAGGATGTATTTAGGCGACCCCTGTGAAAGGGTCGTTTGTCCCCCGAAGGGGTCACGCGACTCACAGGTTGAGAACCGCTGCCTTACAGGATTATTTTGCCTGGCACACAGTAGGCACATAAAAATGCTATGTTCATTTCCAAACTGCCTTCATTTAAAACTAAAACCCACTGCCTTCACTTCACAACCCATGGCATTCAATGGTGTGTTTGACTTTTATACATTCACAAACACTTCACATAATTTACATTTCAACGACTGGATTTGAGGTGCAGTGAATGTATTCAATAGTGATCACTGCAATCAAGGCAAGACACCTTACTTAAGCTAACAAATGATTACCCTTCACTGCAGACCTATAATTCATCAATTTGTTCCTTACAGAATCAGAAAGGCACAAACTAAAGCAATTGAGGGCATAAAGATTCAGAAATTATCCTGAGATGCTTCCCCAAACCCAGCAGTTGCTTTTAGTCAGACATATTCCTTATCTGTCTTCTCTAGCTCAATAATAGTATGTGTTTGGGGTTTTTTTGTTTTTGTTTTTGTTTTTGGAGCGGGGTGTGGGGGAGGTCTATGAAATTGCCTCACACCTGCCCAGATTTTCTGTTAACTGCTTAAAGCATTTCATGAGGTGGATCTTGCATACAAGTCATGTGAGTTATTGTTTCACCAGCATTCATTCTCTCTCTCTCTCTCTCTCTCTCTCTCTCTCTCTCTCTCTCTCTCTGAAATAAATAAATATATATATATATATATATATATATATATATATATATATATATCAATGCTGAGAGAGAATCATCAATCAGCTGCCTCCTGCATGAGTGGGGATCAAGTCCACAACCAGAGCATAAGCCTTGACTGGGAATGGAACAGTGACCTCCTGGTTCATAGGTTGATGCTCAACCACTGAACCACTGCAGCTGGGCAACTTTACCAGAATTCTTAATGCCAGAACTTGTGCTCCTAGAGTAAGAGAATGGGAATGGCAGTGCATGGCTAGTAACACATTTGTCACTCTTTCTGCTGATAAAAAAGCCAAAAAGTGCCCTTCAGTGGTAGAAACAGAAAATCTAATAAGACAATTAGACTCATTTTCAAGAAATATTTAAGTAGGCTGTCCTGAGAAAGCAGATAAGAGCCAAGATTTCTAGAATAATTTATGATAGTTCTGATTGAAAACCTTGTTGGTCTCCTCAGATTCATTATCAGCTCTTCTCTATCTTTAAACTTTTACTGACAAAGTCAGAAGTAGGGAGGTAAAAAATTACAAAACACACTTTAGAAGGAAGAAGATATATATATATATATATATATATATATATATATATATATATATATGGCAAAGGTAGCTTTATAGTTGTGAGTACATAAAACAGAGTTTATTCTTGTATTAGTATTTATTTATTATTGTATTGTTCTCCATACAAACAATATACAGGGTGTCTCAAAAATGTATATACACTTTACCTGCAGATAGCTCAATATTAAAAATAAAATGTCTTTTAGCAAACACTGCCTTTATAATTATATATTGGGGGGGGGGGCACGCTAGTGGGTGGGCCAAAAGTAGATTTCCAGTTATAATACAAATAAATAATACAATAATGAATAAATGATATAAGAATAAACTGTTTCACACAGTCACAACTGTAAACCTCCTTTTCTAATTTTGCCCACCCTGTACAGGGAAAATGTTACCATGAGCACAGTACTGAGCATGAGTAAGATACCACAATAGTTTCTTTCTTTGAGTTTCTTGTTAATTTTATCTTTTCTGTGTATGTATGGTCAACTATTTTGTCTTTATTTTCCAGTAAAGTAGCGAGACCAACACTATTCATCAGTTAACTCACTCATGTTCTTGAGCTCCGTCTCCCATGTCACCTCGACCTTAAAGAATGGAAAAGCTTGGCTATATTTACCATTCTTTGTAGATAAGAGTGATAGGTATTAGATGCAGAAATGACCAATGACCTGGCCAGGAAGATACAAGGCTTCTGCTGAGGGATTCTGGGAAGGCCTTTGGTTGAAAGGGATAGATGGTTGCCGGCCTCCTTGCCCCCTTCCCTACACCTTTCTACCTTGAATGTGATCATGTGTAGAGCAGAGATAGCCATCTGGGTCTATGAAGCAATAGAAAGGCCAAGAGAATCACAGAAATACTTACCAACTTTGATATTATTGAGCTGCTAACCAACAACAGACATCAACCACTAATATTATGTTGTAAGAAAAATAAATCTCTATTTAAGACATTTAACTCAGATTTTGTTATTATTGCAAATATGTTACTACTCATACACAGCAGTTTTCAGTGACTTCTCCCTTATTTGTTTCAAGTACTTTAATACATTTTCACTAAAAGAGTTAGTGTTGCTGTCTAGACTAGTCAGAGCTACACAAGATCATTTGCTAGCTTTTGCTGGGACTTCTTTTGAAGGTCATAAGAATTATTGCTGAGGAAAGAGTTCCATAGTCCATAAGAAATTACTAATTGGGGGTAATATGTTTAAATGTGGGTATTAACAGCCAGACAACAGGAAAAGAGTGAAATTCCTCCAAGACAAAAAGGAAAAGGGTTAATCAAAAGAGACAGACAGGAAGACAAACATAAAAGAAAAAGACAAAATGAAAAGCTAAAGAGAAAGATGAATGAAAAGCAGGACCCTAAAACTAAACTCCTAAATTTGAACCTGGTGGTAAAAATACTGGTTAAGGTAACTCTCATTGACTCCATTTATATACTGCTAGAGGTCCAGTGCATGGATTCTTGCACTGGTGGGGTCCCTTGGCCTGGCCTGCAGGGATCAGGCTGAAATTGGCCCTCTGACATCCCCTGAGGGTCCCAGATTGCGAGAGGGCGGTTCTTGGGTGATGCACCCCAGAATATGGCTCCCTCCTCTCCTCTCCCAATATTATGTCACTTTCTCTCTGTATCTGTCTAGCTTCTTTCATCTCACTTTACCCTAAGTTTGGTTGTAACTGACAACTTATGGGCAGTTAACTGCAAAATGCAATTATTTAGCAAACAGGATTTGCTTAGCTTGGAATCTAGTTGGCCTAGGCCAGGACCCTGCTCAATGTCAGGCTGCTGCCCAAGCCCTTCCACCCAGGCAGAGTTCTGTGGCCTTGGGAACCTCCTTCTTCCCACCTGAGCTGCTCCTTCCCCTCTTTTCCTCCCCAGAGGTTGCCCTCTGGCACTACTGTCTGCCCGGAAGTAGGAAAGCTGTGGCAGGTTTCCCAGCTGAGGGTGGTAGCAGGAATTCGCTGCCTCCACTGGAAATCAATATTAAGCAGATGGGCCGGTGCAGCACCAGATGCCGGGGCTGCAGCCAATAGGTCCTGCATGTCTCATCATTTAGCTAATTGAGTCGAAAAGTTTCTGTAAGGGCCAGACCCACGACCTCTGTAATGGGCTAGAAGGCCTGGTAGGGAGCCAGATCCGAAGTGGGGAGCCAATGGGCTAGAGGCCTGGTGCATGGATTCATGCACTGGTGGGGTCCCTCAGCCTGGCCTGCGGGGATCAGGCTGAAGCTGGTTCTCCAACATCCCTCGAGGGGTCCCAGATTGCGAGAGGGCAGTTCTCAGGTGACTCACCCCAGAATTGGGCTCCGTCCTCTCTGGTTCTGGGTGTGTCACCTGAGAAACATGGCTGCCAAGTCACTGCAGCTCAGCAGCTCCTGCATTGAGTGTCTGCCCCCTTGTGGTCAGTGTGTGTCATAGCTACTGGTCAGACGGTCGAATGGTTGGCCAGTTGCTTAAGCTTTTATATATATAGATAGATTCTTCTCCTCTCACTTCTAATTGCTGATAGGCAGCTCCCAATTGTGCCCTCTCCCTTGACTCCCCTTCACCTTTCCTCCTGTCTGGGCCCATTCCCAACTCCAGATTGCTTATACTGACTGATCATCCCTCAGGATACCAACAGGAAGCAGCAATGAGACAGGAAGTGTGATAGGAAAATATCAATAGCATCATTGCAAGGGAGTCCAGGTCTTTCTCACTGAGAAGATGAAACAAGTACCACGGGATTTAGCACAGCTCAAACCCTGCTGTTAGATGGGCAACATGTGGAAATGCTAATTTGGCCTAAACTCAGGGAAACAGGGTCATGAATACAGGTTGGGAGGAGCATAGAGTGACAATAGTCCTATCCTAAAACAAAATAGAGAATTAATACCCAATAACACAAACATACCCCTCACATCTAGGGCATAAAGCATCTCTCAACTAAAATTGCTAAGGGAAATGGTAGAAAATTCAACCTCTGTATGGAAATTAATTAAAACAATTGTGTTTATGTACTCAGTATCAAAGAATTTTCAGCTTTTTTTAATTTGTAGAATCTCCATTTACATCGAATGATAAAAATGAAAAAGAGTAAACTATAAAAATGAAAGCCTTGTGTTAATTTTTAATGAAGATTTATTTTAGAAAAAAAATGGACATAGAAAAAGATTCTATTCTATATTTGAGAGTACTACATGAAAGAAAATGAATAATGTACAGAAACAAGAAAGGAAGCAAATAGTAAGAAGGCCGAACGTGTTTTTGTGTAAGGTTTTGTTTTAGAGAGTATTATATACCAGTTCAATCTACTTTCCCCCCTTTTCTGCTTTATCCAAAGCACAAAAGCAAATGAGAGAAACACAAAGCAAATTCCCATAACTCATATGGACACTATTCACAAATTAGTATGGCCATCCCAGAAACAGTACTTAGAAACTTAATATATTGCTTCTTTTTGGTGGCAGAACAGGAAAATAAGGCTCAGCTTCCTAAGTTCCCATTCTTTCATGTGTAAAATACAAGTTATATAATTTGAAATTGTAATATCAGCATATGCTGCCTCCACACCCTATGGGGACTAGGAAAGTAACATGGAAAAAAGAAGCCTCAGTAGAAATTATGAAGAAGAGGAAATGAGAAGAATCAATTTTAAAAAGTTTTATATAGCTCAGTAGCATATTGTAAAGAGGGAGGAAATATGCAATAGGCTTTTTAAAAAGAAGATATTTAATCTTAATAAACATTAAGAAGGAGAAGAAGAAAGGTATAAATCTATTACCATTAATAAACTATATAGAACATGGAACAGTAAATAGAACATAGATTTGAAAGCCAAGTTAACTGGGCTTTAGTCCAGGCTAGATTAATATTTATGTTACTTAGGCTATATGTTATTATATAAACCTAGATGCCTGGTGCACAAAACTTATGCACGGGGGGTGGGTCCCTCAGCCTGGCCTGCACCCTCTCCAATCTGGGACCCCTCGGGGGATGTCTGACTGCCTCTCGCAATCTGGAACCTCTGGCTCCTAACCACTCTCCTGCCTGCCTGCCTGCCTGATTGCTTCTAACCATGTCTGCCTGCCTGCCTGCCTGCCCAATTGCCCCTAACTGCTCCCCTACTGGCCTGATCACCCCTATCCGCCTTTGCCTTGCCCCAAACCCAGGACCCAGGATTCCCTCCTCCAGCTGGTTACAGGCACCTGGTACACAGGTTTCCCTCCTTATGGCTGGCTTCAGACACCCAGGAACTGAGCAAGCTTTGCCCAGGTTGGCCGCAGCCGCAGGGGACCATGGGTGGGCAGCTTCTCCTGGGCCACAGTTGCAGGTGCCCAGGAATGCAGGGCAGGTAGCTTATCCCTCTCCTGGGCCAGGCCACAGGCACAGGCACAGCCACTGGCACCCGGGACCACGGGTGGCTTGTCCCTCTCCAGGGCCACAGCCTGGCTGGTCCCCATTCCTCTCTCCCTAGTGTTGAGTGTCTAAGCCATTAGGACATGATGGCGTGACAGCCATTTGCATATTAGTTCTTTATTATATAGGATTCTATGCAAAAAATGTTTATATATTTTTCCATATACATTTTCTAGGAGAGAGAGACCATAGGCATAATTAAATTCCCAAAAGAATCTGTGACCCACAAATTATTAAGAACTATTATTACGCAAATTATTTAATCTACCTCTGCCTTTGTTTTCTCATGTTTATAATGGGAATACCACCATCCATCCACTTTTAATCACTGTGAGGTCATAAAAAGTATACTAAGAAGAAAAAATACTTGATGAGTTAGTATGTTATTTAAAAATTAATCTTATACCTTTCATATATTTGTTAGGATATTAATTTAATATGATCATGAAATTATCTATAAATTCATCACACAACACAGTTCAAAACTTTGGCTCCTTCTTGAGTCCCTAAAAGTTAAATATGAAATTCTTGGTGGCATCATATCAGTGAAGGAAGAAATACCTTCTCATGAGAATATACTTTGCTATTCTAAGGCAGTGGTCAGCAAACTGTGGCTCACGAGCCACATGCAGCTCTTTGGCCCCTTGAGTGTGATGTGACTCTTCCTAAGCCTTAGGAGTACCCTAATTAAGTTAATAACAATGTACCTACCCATATAGTTTAAGTTTAAAAAGATGGCTCTCAATAGAAATTTCAACCGTTGTACTGTTGATATTTGGCCCTGTTGACTAATGAGTTTGCTGACCACTGTCCTAAGGTGTCATTATTAATGATTAATAGTCTTGAATTCTCAGTGGTCACATAACAATTTAAATAAATCTCTTATTTGGGCTAATTTATATCAGTGTACATTGCTTAGGCAGAATGTGACAAATGTAAGCCAAGAATTAAGATCTTCTTTATGATGCTGCCATGTAAAACAATGCAACTAATTAGTCTAAACAAAAGTTATGGTCAAAGGTGATTCTCAGAGTCCTCCAGGCACCACTGTGCATATTCACACATTCAAAATCTGATGAGCAAGCCTGTGCCTGCAGTTGCTATGATTTACTAACAATAGAGAGGGGAAACATTTGATAAAAACCCCTCATTAATAGATTTTGTTTTCTTTTCTCTCTGAGACAAACTCCTTGAAATTTTCTGTAAACATCTCATTAATAGGAATACAGCAAGGAAGAATAATTAGTTTCTGTCATCAATCAAGTTTTCAACTTCTTTACCCCAGTCAATGCTCACAACACTCTTTCAGTATTTAAAGTTACAGGAAAGCAAAACAAAGTCATTGTTCATGAAACTTAGCATGTATTGGTTGTAAATTAACTTTAAATTAACTTACTTGAAACAAACTGACTCTGAGAACAAGCCAAAGGCATCAGTAAATTTTGTGAAAATCCTATGGCAATTGACTAGAAAGGGACCATCTCCTCAGGATTTGCAACTATGATCCTATGAGCACATTGACCCAAAATAGGAAACCATTTTGGAAGAAAGCAAGCTTTATATCTAATATGAAAGTGACATATAGAGTGGCAAATTCATTGCATAAATGATCACTAATTGTTTTAGGGCAGGCGTCCTCAAACTATGGCCCGCGGGCCACATACGGCCCACCGAAAACATTTATCCAGCCCGCAGGGTGTTTTTGCCGCCACTGCCTGCCCTGCTTAGCAGCCGACTCATCCTGGGCCCTGCAGTGCGTATGTGTGGAATGTCTGAGGGACAGTGAACTGGCCCCCTGTTTAAAAAGTTTGAGGTCCTCTGTTTTAAGGTCTTAATCACTAAATGTTTACTTGTTTGTTGTTTCTTTAGAGAGGGAGAAAAGAAGGGAGGGAGAAAGAGAGAGAGATGAGAGAGAGGTGAGAGAGATACATTGATTTGATTGGTTGCCTCCCATATATGCCCCAACTGGAAACTGAACCCAAACCTGTCTGGTGCACAGGACAATGCTCCAACCAAGCCACACTAGCCAGAGCTTACTAAATGTTTTGTTTCCAATTTGATACTTACAGGTACTGGCTTACTAGAGATATACATTTGTATGGCAAGCTAAGACTCCAAAGACAAGAAGCAAGATAGATGAGAGTACAGAGGTACAGCAAAAATGACTCTTAAGTGACATGCCTTAGCTGAACACAAGAGATCTGGGTTAGTATAGAGAAGTAATTTATTGCTGGGATCAGTTTTATAGCATACTAGAGACATTTTTTTTTTAATTAAAGGGTAAGATAAGGTATTGAAACTCAACACAAAGACACAAAAAATGATATTAAGTCTATTTCACTGAATAAAGGAAATCTTTGGGGAAAATAGAAACCCTAAAATGAACTAGGGATGAAGTGCCTACTCCTTTCACCTCTGATATAAATATAAGGTGACTGGGAATTTCCCCTAAAAGAAAATCGGAAAATTTGGAAATTATATCACCATTTGTAAGTCAGAGAAAGTTTTCTCAAGCAGCTTTGAAGTCTTCATTCCTAGCAGTGTCTTCCAACATCACTCTGAAAAGCTGCTGGGAGATGTCCAATGGCCAGGCGCCTGGGCATTAGTGCTGCAAGGTGGCATGGAAGGTCCAGCTTCTCAGCACTGAACTAGTGAAAGGACAAAGCAGAAACGAACTCTCCACTTTATCTTGTAGGGCTGGGTCCTCAGCCTAAACCCCCTCCCCTTTCTGAGAGTGACCACAGGAATGCCAGTAATATCCTAACTCCCCCAGCCACCACCTGAGTGGACCAATGAAGCTCCAGGAATGCAGCTAAGGTCCTAATAAGGCTATAGAAGGGGACGGCTCAAACTTCAGAATGTGTTGGTCACTTCATGACCTTTGTGCAGTAAAACCCTGCTGAAAAACCCTGACCAGAGTGACCAATCTCTGTAACTCACATCACTTACCTAAGCCTACCCAAATGACTAGCCCTATATAACCTTTGGTCTCTTGGGACTCGGGGCTCTCTCTCTCATCCAGTAATGGAGGAAGAGGGGGACCAACCTGGCTTGAATAAAAGACTCTATGCTTTTGCATCGGACTCGGCGCTCCCTAGTGATGTCCTTTGGGGGATCTTGAAATCTGGGCATAACACTAGATCTGTCAGACTGATTCCGGACCCTTTTGTCTAAGGTTAAATATCTATCTATCTCTATCTCTATCTATCACCTCTATCTATCTATCTACAACTAAATCTATATATCATCTATATCTATATTCATAGATATCTATCTCTCTATCTGCCTGTGGGTGAAACAGATATGGACTATACCCAGTATCCATCTGTTCAGGTCACTGGTTTTGTTCAAGTGTTTTGCTAATTTTCCCATGGTTTCAACTGAGCATGATTAAACTCAGACTCGATTGTGGACTTAACTTATTTTAAAAAATGTACTTATTCATTGGAAGCCTAAGGCTTTGATATATGTTCTATCAAGGTCTGATGACAATCTAGCTCACACCTTGGGTCTTAGTTTCCAAAGAGAGAAGTCTCTCAGCAAAGAAAGGGCTCAAAACATAAATTCTGTTCACAAAACTGGACAAGGACTTGAATCTGGATTTCACGAATAAGGCTTGACAGTCAAAAACAAGTAACATTTGATTTCACTTCTATTGGAGTCTAGTGAACACGATGAACTAACAAGGAAAATAGAGACAGACTCCTAGATAGAGAGCAGGCTGACAGCTTTGAGTAGTGAGGGCTGTGTATGGAAAATGGTGGGATTGAGCAAAAAGGGGAAAAAAAAGCATGGATATGGACAATAGTGTGGTAATTGCTTGGGGGAGGGGCAGGGGAGGGAGATGGGGAAAGATATGGGTGGGGGGTGAATGGTGATGAAAAGAGACTTGACTTGGGGTGGTGAACACAATACAGTTGTGCATCTGAAGCCTGTATAATTTTGTTAACCAGCATCATCCCAATAAATTAAATAAAAAGAAAAAAGAAGAGACATAGAAGGGAAGGCACAGAGATTAAGAGGAAAGGCCAGGTAAAGACAGTCAGAGATTAGAGAGACCAATGAGGCAGGAACTTTAAGGACTGTCAGCAGTCACCAGAAGCTGGGGCAGAAACATGGAGTGGATTCCATGCTCCAGGAAGAACTCTGCTAGCACCGATTTCAGACTTCTACCCTCCTGAACTCTAAGAGATTACATTTAGATTGTTTTTAAAAACAACAACAACAAAAAGAATAAACATGATACTAAAAAGAAATTGATGTCATTATATTACAAGGTTTACAGTTGAGAAATCTGAGGCTCTGAAAGAAAGGGGAGAGGAAAGAAAAGGCAAAATGGAGAAGGGGAATAAGAGATACAAAGTTTTAATTATAAATAAATCATCAGTTGGGATGTGAAGTACAGCATAGAAAATATAGTCAATAATATTGTAATAACCTTGTATGACGACAGGCGTTTACTAGACTTAGTATGGTGATCATTTCATTAAGTATATTAATGTTGAATAACTATATTGTACACCTGAAACTAATATAATATTATATATTAAGTGTATTTTAATTTAAAAATTTTAAATGAATAAAAAATGTAATATTCTCCAATTCTAATAGCCAGGGCTGGATGATCTCAACCATAAGCATGTCACCTACCAACACCCAAGAATCTTTTTAAGTTAAAAGCCCTTTGGGAACTTGCTATTTCTTATAAAAGGTAATAAACAACAGAATTAAAAAACAACACAGCACAATTTACAATAGCTAAGATTTGGAAACAGCCTATGTGCCCATCAGCAGATGAGTGGATTAAAAACTGTGGTACATCTACACAGTGGAATACTATGCTGCTATAAAAAAAAGGAACTCCTGCCTTTTTCAAAAGCTTGGATGGAACTGGAGAGCATTATGCTAAGCAAAATAAGCCAGTCAGAGAAAGATAAATATCACATGATCTCACTCATATGTGGGATATAATGATCAATAAAATTTGATGAACAAGAATAAATCCAAAGACAAATTGTATGGGAGAGGGAGGGGTAGAGAGCAACCAAAGGACTTGCATGCATGCATATCAGCATAACCAATGACACAGACACTGGGGCAGTGGGGGCTTGCCCTGGGTGGGAATGACTGGGAGGGGGGAGGGTCAATTGGGGAAAAAGGAGACATATGTAAAACTTCAGACAATAAACAACAACAACAACAACACAGAAGTAGCTACTGTTGAATTGGATGTAATCAAACATTAAAATGAAGAACAACAACAATAAAAAAAAAAACTGCTATAGTTTTATTGGAAATAAATCCAATAAGGAAGCAGCACTTGTTTGAACTGTCAATCTACACTAATAAAGGAGAAACATGCAAATTGGTGTCACTCTGCTATGCTCACCAGCCAATTGGATGAGTATGCAAATCATCCCAACAAAGATGGTGTTTAATTTGCATACATAGGCGCCCAGCGGCTTGGGTCCCTGGAACATCATCAGCACCCAGGTCACTCCGAGGTAGGCCTCGTGTGGGCCCTGAGCAGCGTAGGAAGGGCCTGAGCCAGGGGGCTCATGGGCAGGGGTAGAGCCAGCCATTGGAGCTGCAGAGGGCTCCTGCCCAAGCCTAAAGCCTCGGCCAGAGGTGTTAGGCCTGGGTGGGGGGGCGGAGCCAGCCATCAGGGGAAATAGGGGTCCCCTGCCGAGGCCTGAAGCCTGGGCTAGAGGCATCAGGCCTGGATGGGGGGCCAAGCCAGTGATCAGAGGGGTCTGGAGGTCCCCTGCCCAGGCCTGATGCCTGGGCCAGAGGGATCAGCCGTGGGAGGGAGGTGGAGCCAGCGATCAGAGGGAGACGGGGGTCCCCTGCCCAGGCCTGATGCCTGGGCCAGAGGCGTCAGCCCTGGGAGGGAGGTGGAGCCAGCGATCAGAGGGAGATGGGGGTCCCCTGCCCAGGCCTGACACCTTGGCCAGAGGTGTCAGGCCTGGGCGAGGGGCTGATCTGGCGACTGGAGGGTGATGGAGGTTGACGCCTCTGCCGAGGCATCAGGCCTGGGCAGGGGGCGGAGCCGGAAATCGGTGTGAACTACAGAAGAAACACCTTTTCTGACCACTCATTGGCTAAGCTCCTTGTATGCCACTGGTAATATTCTTAGTAACTTGGGTAACAAGAATCCAAAAAGGTGATCTAGGGTTTTTCACCACATTACTGGCGAAAAAAATAAAGGTCTGCTGCTGGAGGGCTAATAAATGTCATATCCTGCCCTAGCCGGTTTGGCTCAGTGGATAATGCCTCGGGCTGCAGACCGCAGGGTCTGGGTTTAATTCTGACCAAGGGCATGTACCTAGGTTGCAGGCTCCTCCCTGGCCAGGGCCCAGGTCAGGGCTCATGCAGGAGGCAACCAATCAACGTGTTCTTCTCACTTTGATGTTTCTCTCTGTCTTTCCCTTTCTCTTCTACATTCTCTAAAAATCAATGGAAACATATTCTCAGGTGACGATAAAAAAATAATAATAAAGAAATATCATATCCTATGAAAGACAAATCTTGAAAATGCCTAAAGAAAGCTATCATTTTTTCATGGTGAAGGGATGGAGTCCATGTTGTTGAAAAAAACTTGGTGGCTATGGTGACTGGCAGTGGCTGCAGCAGCAGGGTGATGGGGTTGGTGCCTTCCCCTGGTCAGCCTGGTTGCCTCCCACAAAGGGAGGCCAGACTGCAGCTTAGGCCTGCTCCCCAGGGGAGCAGGGAGTGGGCCTAAACCGTCAGTCGGACATCCCCTGAGGGCTTCCAGTATGTGAGAGGGAGAAGCTGGGCTGAGGGACCTCCCCTCACCAGTGCATGAATTTCGTGCACCGGGCCCCTAGTGAAAAATAATAGCCCTGCATTCTTAGTGACAACTGAAATGAGAAGAAAATCTTCATTTCTCATGTGGTCTGGAACAAGAATAAGAAAAAGAGGAAGAAGCCTATCCATATTCTGCATTAAACCAGTCTTCCTATCTGAAAGAAACAGCAAAGGAAAAATAAAAATTTACTTTATTACTCTTGTACTTCCTACTTCCTGGCTCAGAGAGCCAAACTCATTAACAAAAAGAAAACTTGGCAATCATCACCCTATGTATGCCACAAAGTTTTCTTTCTTTTTTTTAAGCAGTCACTGTACTGATTGATTAACATTGAGTTTTTAATTAGGCTTGCCCACTTTCTTTCCTAATCAAAAATAAGATTTTAGAAAATTAAGAAAAAACAAAAATTTGGTAATACTTATTTTCTCTTTTCTATATATTCTTTTTTTTTATTAAGATCAAGAAAATAGGGAGATTATAAAATTAAATCACTAGGAGAAATCAAGATAACTGATAATTATGTTCTTAAAGTTTACCCCTACTAAGTACCAAATAAATAAAAATTAAAATCATAATGAGATAAGTATATCAAATTGAAAAACATTAATGTTTATCTTTAGGGTAAGTTTAGATAACATTATTATATTCATTTGATGTGAATATAAATTATAGTAATTTTTCTGGAGTGATGTTTATAATAATACTAGAGGCCCGGTGCACAAAAATTTGTGCACTCGGGGGGGGAGGGGGTCCGTCAGCCTGACCTGTGCCCTCTCGCAGTCTGGGACCCCTTGGGAGATAACAACCTGCTGGCTTAGGCCTGCTCCTGGGTGGCAGAGGGCAGGCCCAATCCCTAGGTGCAGCCCCTGGTTGGGCTCAGAGCAGGGCCGATTAGGGAGTTGGGGCACCACCCCCTGTCATGCACAGAGCAGGGTCGATGGGGAGGTTGCAGCGCCACCCCCTGTGACGCACAGAGCAGGTCCAATCAGGGGGTTGGGGCACTGCCCCCTGTCACTCACATAGCAGGGCCGATCAGGGGGGTTGGGGCTCTGTACCCTGTCATGCACAGAGCAGGGCCAATCAGGGGGTTGGGGCACTGCATCCTGTCACACACAGAGCCGCAGGGAGATCAGGGGGTTGGGGAGCTCCCCCCTATCAGGCACAGAGCAGGGCTGATCAGGGGGTTGGGGCACCTTCCCCTGTAACGAACAGAGCAGGGTGGATAGGGAGGTTGTGGCCCCGCCCCCTGTCACACACAGAGCTGCAGGGCGATCAGGGGTTTTGGGTGCTGCCCCCTGTCACGCTGATCCCGGTGCTGGGAGGCCTCGCAGCTCCGCTGATCCCGGTGCTGGGAGGCCTCGCAGCTCCGCTGATCCCGGTGCTGGGAGGCATATTACCCTTTTACTATATAGGGTAGAGGCCTGGTGCACGGGTGGGTGCCAGCTGGTTTGCCCTGAAGGGTGTCCTGGATCAGGGTAGGGGTCCCCACTGGGGTGCCTGGCCAGCCTGGGTGAGGGGATGATGGCTGTTTGCAGCTGGTCACACACCTTTCAGGGTGGGGGTCCCCACTGGGGTGCCTGGCCAGTCTGGGTGAGGGGCTGAGGGCTGTTTTCAGGCTGGGGGTGACTGAAGCTCCCAACCTCTCCTTTTTTTCTTTTTTCTTTTTTTATTCTGGGCCAGCTTTAGCTTTGAGGCTTAGTTCCAGCTCTTAGGCCTCTGCTGCTGAAAGTAGGTTTCTGGCCTTTGCTTACAATGTTGCGATCCTGCTGGCTGAAGCCGAGCAGATTCTGGCCTTTGCTTACAATGTTGTGATCCTGCTGACTGAATCAGCAGGGGGTTGGGGCAGGCGGACTAAAACAGGTTTCTGAGGTTTTGTTTAGTTTCTATATTTGTTACATAGTTGCTTAGAGTTGTAGCTCAGAGGACTGCAGCAGCAGGTGGGGAATGTTGGAGTCCTCCGTCACTGAAGCAAGCAAGCCTCATGTTAGTTTCAAGCTGCCTGGCTGCCGGCCACCATCTTGGCTGGCAGTTAATTTGCATATTGCCCTGATTAGCCAATGGGAAGGGTAGTGGTCGTACGCTAATTACCAGGTTTCTCTTTTATTAGATAGGATTATAGTAATGTTTCTAAGAATGTTTATATTGTTTATAAAAGAATTTTAACTTCTAAGATTCTATATTAAGGACATAATCAAAGATACAGATAAATACTTACATAAAAGCATTTTATTACGATATTATTAATACTGGAAGTATTAGAAATAAAGCTGTCCAATAAAAAGGTAATACTTTAATAAATTAGATATGATGTGATATTTAAATACTCACATTTTAAAAAATATTAGCAATAAAGAAAAATGCCTACCACAGTAATAAAAACACACAAAACTATATAAGATACTATTTTATAAGAACATACTAGGAGCCCAGTGCACGAATTTGTGCACCTTGAAAGGAACTGTGGGCCTAGAGGCTGTAGTAGGCACAGGGGCGGGTCTTGGCCCATCCTCTGCAGCCCCCGCCCTGCCTCTCCCACCATGGCCCTTGGTCCCATCTGCCAGAAGCCCCTCTCCCGCTGCTACCGCTCCCATGCACTGATGGTGCAGGCCTTGTTCACACCTGCTGATGGCGTGGAGCAATTGGGGCCAGATCCAGCAGTAAGTGTGAGTGGCAGCTGCTGCCTCGATCACCCCACAGGAGCAGGGGGAAGTGGAGAAGCCCTCAGGGGTGATCATGGCTAGCAGCTACAGCTCAAACCCACTGATGGCGCCCAGTGATTGGGAGCAGTGCCAAGCACCGGCAGTGGGTGCGAGTGGTGGCTCGGCGGCTCTGGCGCCAGCAACAGGTGAGAGCGGAGTTGGCACTGGCAGTGGGTGTGAGCACCAGGTGGAACCGCAGCATGTAGGAACAAAGAATTTTCAGTAACCACCAGAGGTTCACCTCAATGACAACGACCAGCATCCAGCCTTCGTCTGGCACCCTCGCTCACCTGTTCCACCTTCCTCCGTGACCAACACCCACCATGTTCCGCACATGCCCCCTGGTGGTCAGTGCATGTCATAGCGACCGGTTGTTCAGTTGCCCGGTTGTTCCAACATTCGGTCTATTTACATATTAGCCTTTTATTATATAGGATTGTATAACTAAAGAAAATACACAAAATGGCTTAGAAAAGGCTTGAAGTAGTTATCTTGTTTTTGAGATTATGAGGATCATTTAAAATAATTCTTTATACTCTCCTATATTCTCTAAGTATTAAAATATTTTATAAGTTACTTGACTCAGATTTTCAGTAAGAGTTGGAAAGAAATTCCAAGACAACAGAAGCACTTGAGCAAAGGTGGGCAGGTGAGGATGTGCCTCCTGAAAATGATGAAAATGACTGCAGCAAAGGGTGTATGTTCTGAAGGAGGAGTTGCAAATGGGATTGGACAGCTAAGCATGGACCTATTTCAAAAAGCCTTGAAAATCAGGATGAACCATGATATTTTTTTAGTTGAGTAGTGATTTGGTGAGCACAAGGTTCTCTTTAATACATGGCAGTGTAGCAGATGGAATGGGTGGAGTGAAGAGTAGAGGGATATAGAAGTTATTAATTCAATCTACTAAATGCTTCTGGGAATGAAATAGCCAGAAACATTCTAAGTTCCTCTTTATGTTAAAAGAGGAAACTGTTGCTGCTCTGCCCAGTGGATAGAGCATTGGCCTGCAGACTGAAGGGTCCCATGTTCGATTTTAGCCAACGACATATACCCGGTTTTGGGCTCAATCCCTAACGTGGAGCATGCAGGAGGCAGCCGAGCAATGATTCTCTCTCATCACTGATGTTTCTATCTCTCTCTCTCTCTCTCTCCCTTCCTCTCTGAAATCAATAAAAATATATTTTAAAAAAATGAAGAAGAAACTGTTTTGCGACAACATGGGTAGACCTGGAGAGTATTATGCTAAGCAAAATAAGCCAATCAGAGAAAGACAAACACCTTATCATCTCACTAATATGTGGAATCTAATGAACAAAATAAACTGATGAACAAAATGGAACTGCCAGCATGAAACAGACTGGCTGGTGTCTGAAAGGCGGTTGGTGGGGGTGACTGGATAAAGAAAGTTAAGGGATTAGCTAAAGAAGATATATGCATACTCCACTGGCAAGGAAAATAGTTTGGTGAAGGCCAAGGGAAGGAGAGAGGAAGGAGGTTGGAAGTGGGCAAAGAGAAAGGAGAGGAGGAAGGGAGACACCTGCAACAATGTCAACATTAAAAAATTTGAATGATAAAAGAAGATATTATCAGAGAATCGACTCATATTCCCAAAGGAAAGTTCTAGAGAGATGTAATCAGGAACCATTTAAGATGAGATGGTACAACCATGAAAGGGTATTATCCACAAAGCTTTTCCTCTAATTTATATTCTTTTGTTATAATGTCTAAGGATGAGAGTTCCTCTCCATTCTGTAATGTTACTTTGATTGTCTTTGATCCTGCCCGCTTGTCTCCCAACATGACTGACATGTTCCTCTCTACTTAGAAACATTTCCAGTCTCTTACCTCTTTCTGTCTAGATTTGGAATGTCTACAAGACCTCATCTAAATTGGTTTGCAGATTTCAGACAGATCTGATTTGAAGACTGGCTCACTTTTCACTAATTATATATCTTCAAGCACGTAATTTAGTCTCACAGTTTCTTTATCAGTAAATGGGAATAATTCTGCTAACTTTGACAGGTAGTCATGAGAATTAAAAGAGAGTATGAGATATATCTGATTCATAATATGGGCACATATATTATTTCCTTCACCCCGGATATTATCTTCTGACAGCAAAACGTTAGAGTTTCTGATAAAGGCAAAAGAAAAAGCAACCTGAGTTGATGCAATTCAGGTCCAAAGTTGTTAATGTTGCTATTATTGTTGGTGGGCTTGTGGGTTTTGTTTGTTTGTTTGTTTATTGTTGTTGTTTTTGCTTTGTAATGGTTATTATGCCACTTTATTAGCCCACGGGCTATAACTATAGTATCAGTGGCAAAATAGCTACATTATTATAAAACACATTCTTGTAACTTTGCCTATTAGTTAAAAATAAGTGATTTTTAAAGAACTTTACATTTTAATTTGTATAATGTGTATTTGATTTGGCCTTGCTCTTCTTAGAAATAAGGCTCAATGACCAGGAGGTAAGGTACTTTCCTTGTTTTCTTCCCTTGTTTGCTTTGTCGTGTGTGTGTGTGTATGTGTGTGTGTGTGTGTGTGTGTGTGTGTGTGTGTGTGTGTGTGTGTGTTTGTTTCAGTAGGATGGAGTAAACTTACATCCATCAACCTCATCTGGCTCACTCTCCATTGTGATGATGAACTTCCCATGTTGGTTGCTGGATCAGACCAAGAAATCTGTGGCCCAGAACCAAGTGAATCAAACAATATGTGAGGAAATAAAATGGATGTGCCTGGCCTCAGTGGCACCATGCATTGAGCCCAACTGGCCACCAGGAGACCAAATGAAGGGATATGCTCTAACTACTTCAGTGCCT
Source organism: Myotis nattereri (assembly GCF_964212035.1). NCBI lineage: Eukaryota > Metazoa > Chordata > Mammalia > Chiroptera > Vespertilionidae > Myotis > Myotis nattereri. The sequence continues at coordinate 61,986,255 of NC_138077.1, read as the reverse complement.
CGGAGTTTAAACTCGATGAAACCTTGATGATTGCCTCAGGACAGTGCAGTATATTTTGCCATATTTATTTTTCATGAGTTTTCTCTTGCCTGGCTTTGTAAAACATTGGTCCCAATAAATGATTTACCGCAGCCGAGAAGATGCAGGAAATTGATCTGAGCTCACCTTCAAACATTATGAAGGCCCTGAAGTCTAATAAGGTTCCAGAGAGGCTTCTGAGGTGGCAGACACTTAGGAACAGAAAAGGGGAACACACGCTAGGAAAACATTGCGCAGACTAATCTGTCTTTCATTTCATTTTGACATTGCCCGTTCTGCATGTTCCTTCTTTGAAGGAAGGCCATTCACTTTAAATGTGTTTTTAGTTAATGAAGGCAACCATTTAAACTCCATTAGCAGCTTCTTCCTCAGCCTAAGTGTGGGGATGCCTGTGGGATTTGAGAGATACAGAACTTCCCCCAGGAAGTGCATTTTTATGAGAGACCCAGGGCTCTGCTTCCACTAAAGCAAGATTCAAAATACTCCAAAAATCAACAACATTGACATGTCATGAAAGCAAAAATTGTAGGTTTAGAAAACTGTCTTATCATTTAGAAATAAAGGTAGATCAGCACCTCAGACCCTAACTTCCTTCCCCTTCTCCAGGAAGTCCCATTCCCAAAGGGCAGTGCGTTTTCAGGGAGAAGAAGAGTTGATGCATGGAGTAGCTAAATCAGTTTTTACCAAGTCCCCTGGAGCTCGGTATGTAGAAGAGTAAGTAATGTCTTAGGATATGAGGTTGGGAGAGACCAAATTCCTCACTATATGATACAAAATTGGATGTAGCAATACTGAGTCAAACAATGTAATAGGATCTATGGGCTTGGAAGTCAGACAGGGACATCAATCATAGGTTGTATTCTTACTAAAGAAGTTTATTTGACATCCATTTGGTACTCTAGCTTAAGTCCTATGCAGAAGTTTCTGGGAGTTGGGGAAGGAGGAGTTAAGCATAATAAAATGATGATGTTAAAAAATGCATAGTTCATATTCTCACAAGTTACCTCTGAGACTTTAATTCTCAAACTCTTGGATATTATATTATCCCCTCCCCCCCAAAAAAATGTAAAGTGACATGTTCAGACCCTTAGTGAGAATTTCCAAGACCATGGGAATAAATAGGGACCTTGAATTTCCGTTGTAGTGGTCCCTGAGTGATGAGCTGGTGACTGGCTTCTGTGCACCCACCTCTAGCATGTGCTTCAAATCCTAGACTTGGCAATGTTATAATTTATTCCTTGAACGAGGCCTTTGGGTTGTTCACAAATCTTTAAAATGGACTGTTAAGTCCTGGAATTCTAAGTATCTACTGCACTTCAGAAGAAACGTGCAGTATTATAAATTAGTTTTATCTATCTCCCTATTTCGAATTTATGCCTGAATAGCATTCTCCTGGGACTAAGGCAACAAAGACATAATACCCTTTTGGAAAAATAATTTGGAGGAAGGAATAAAGGAGTCCTTATGGAGGGTTAAAGCACTCACCATTCATTTTGCTGACAGACATTTGGGATTCTCCATATGTGATTCTGAAGAGTTAATTTAGATTATATCAGCAAATGTGGTAATCCCAATAGTAGATGTGTTATACCCATAAGTGAATCATAATGTCATCATTAACATATGTTCCCTCCATTTCCACCATGGGTGTAAAATCATAGAGAAGAAATTAGATTTTTCATAAAGTCACCTGATGCTTCAATTTACTTGAGGGCTAAAGACAGAAAAAAATTAAAAAAAACAACAACAAAAAACTTATAGTTCCCAAATATGGGCCATATTCATTACTAAAACACAGACACACACACACACACACACACACACACACACACACACACACACACACCATCCCAACATTCAATTTTAGGCAACTGTGGACAAATTCTTCCCTGTTTCACTGATATATGCTTTAATAGAGACTGATATAATAGTCAACCATAGAAAATCCATCCTCCTATGCATCTGAGTCTCACCCACATAGTTTGTTATGCGTGAATTTCCCTTACCTCTATGAAATAGAGTCTCTCTAATGTGGGCAGTGAAATATGTCACTCTTCTTTTTTCTTCATATATACACCTTGCAAACAAACAGAATACTTCTATTTCCTTGCATAAGTCAGCTCTTAAATAACCAAATATTTTCTTGGCAGATTATCCAAAGTCTATTGTCCCTTTCTTTAATCGACATGCAACAGTTCAGCTGCTGGCAACCATAGAAGTACCTCTTTCCAGGGGCATATAAATACATTAGTAGACCAACGTGGTAATGGGAAGCACCATTTGCCAGACTCTTTGGAGGTTTATGGTGATAATACCAATTGGCTGAGCCAGTGCTGCTGCAAGAGAATTATGGCCACGAGACCTGCACAGCCCACTGAGATAACAGCTTTCAGTGTGTTGTATTCAGCCAACAAGAGCGTTAGGAAAAGTAATGGAGCATTCACTTGCCAGGCCATCTACATGATCCTTGCGAATCTGCATTATCAAAGACAGACATTAGTAGTTCTTTGGCACAGAAATAGCTAGATTTCAGGAAACATAATAATCCAAATGGGTTGGACTTGTTAAAAGTACACTCCCCCCTGTTTCACCTCATGCTTTCACTATCCTGCCTCTTTATTTCTATAACTCCATATGCAATCCTTTTTTATTTTCCTATAAAAACACAACTTTGCTCCCTCCCACGCCCCTGCATTGTCTCCCTCCCAAGCCATGGGCTCCAATTACTAACTTCTCATTTCTTCCTTCCCTTCTGAATCTGTGCCTCATTCTCTTCTTGTATATATTTTATTTATTTATTTATTTATTTATTTATTTATTTATTTAGATATTTTTATTGATTTTTTATAGAGAGAAAGTGAGAGGGATAGAGAGTCAGAAACATCGATGAGAGAGAAACATTAAAGAGCTGCCTCCTGCACACTCCCTACTGGGTATGTGCCCAGAACCAAGGTACATGGCCTTGACCAGAATCGAACCTGGGACTCTTCAGTCCACAGGCCGACACTCTATCCACTGAGCCAAACCGGTTAGGCCTCCTGTATATATTTTAAAGTGATATTTTGAGCTTTTTACAACTCATGCTATTCCAAAGCTTATGTATAAAGCTTCACAGATTTCAAAGTACTTTCTCTTCCTCTAACAAATATTATGCTTAAAACAATACTGTGACATTGGGAGCAAGAGATGTTGTCTTCTTTATCTAGCTGAAGACACAAGTACAAACAGATTATTTTTGCCCAAGTTTTCTCAGTGTGTAATGCTCTTATCTGGAATTAGAACCCTAGGCCCCCTTACGTTTCTACCGTATTACACCTGCCTATCTCCATCTCTGACTGATATGGTTGTGCCTCAAATCTGAAATAAATGAAAATGTGTAAACTAAAGAAAGCAGACTATGTCTTTAAGACAGTTTGCCCTGCTAATGGCAGAGCTACAGAAAACTATTGACTAGTCCTCTGAGCCATGGAACTTGTGGGCTGTGCTACAAAATACATCTTAATTAACCACAGAATCAAGAGATCAATGTGAGCCATTAGAAGTGCAGTGCAGCACCAAATACAGTGCATTTGAGCAAGCAGGTATATCCACAGCACTCGCCCCAAAATGCAATTGTGCCCCAACATGTTTACCCAGCCTGGGCATCACACATGGGATAAACTGAGCAGTCACCCTTCAACAGCATCGGGCCAGGGTATCAAGGTTTGTGGGGGTTTTTCAAATGACTAAAACATTTTAATACCTGCATGGCATTTGACATAAACATACAAACTATGATAATAATCCTGGATTAAGCCATTATTGACCTTTTTGAATGATTTTAACTCCTTTCCTACCTTGGGGTTATGCCGGGAGCCGGTCCATCCTTGCTGTTTCAAGGGACCTGGCATATATGGCATACTGTTCTTAATATGTTTGCTCACCTTCTAGGTGCTATGTGTTTTAACCAAGGTCACCTCTCCAGGAAAGGTTGTTTCCCCAGGTAGGGATTTTCCCCTGAAGTTAGGGAGGGAATAAAACCCCTTAACTAAGTGCCAGGCAGGTAATTAATCACTTTAACTACGAACAATCATGCTTAAGCTACATAATCTTTACTCCCTGGAATGGAGATAAGAAACGCCCTAACCTTTGGAATAGAGATTGATAGGATTGGAATCAACTGGTATAAATACAGATGTAACAAGACAACAGGACACAGAACTTAGAAGACAGAACTTAGAAGACAGAACCTACACAGAACCTAGAGATAGAAGAACTTCGCTGGAGAGAACATGGCAAAAGATCCTGTACAGAAACTGGCAACAGAACCTAGAGACAGAACCTAGCGAGAGAACATGGCAAAAGATCCTGGACTGAACCTGACTACAGAAATTGGCAAGAGAACCTGACTAGAACCTGGTGACTGAACCTGGCTGGAGAACCTGGACAGAACCTGGCTGGAGAACCTAGCGAGGGAACATGGCTACAGAACCTGGCTGGAGAACCTGGAGAACCTAGCAAGAGAACATGGACACAGAACCTGGCTGGAGATCCTAACCAGAACCTCTCTGGAGATCCAGACCAGAACTTGGCTGGAGATCCTGGCTGAGATCCTGGCAAGGCTGCTGATCAACTGAACGCTGTCTCCGTGTCGTTCCTTCTTCGCCGACTCTGTCCACACCTTTGGGGACCCCTGGACCTGCTGGGGTTGGACCCCGGCAGGGTTACTGTTTCATTTTTAAGATTTATCTCAACTCTGAAGTTCTTTATAGTTTTAGCTGATACACATATAAAATTCACTATATAATCCAATTGTTTCATGTATAAAAACAGCACTCACAGGCTAGTAATTATTTCCAATATTTCTGATTTATTTTGCAAAAATAGGTTTGATTTGTGGATTGTCCAAGTCACACCCTAAAATTAGTTGTTAACTTCCTCATTTTCTATGCTTGGGAAGTTGATAAGAAAATTCATCATCAAGGCAAAATCTAATATCTAGATTAGTCAAAAATAAAGTACAGTGTTATAATATATTTCACACAGAAGATATGATGATGTTCTTGCAAATATCAGGCTGTCTTATCTTCTATATCCATCATGGTCCATTCTGGAAGTTTGCTACTCTTTCAATAATGTCCTAAACTGCATCTGTGCCAAACACTGCATTTCATAAGAGTACATCAATTCAGAAAATCTTACTTTTCCATTAGAATAAATAAATGTATCAAATCCCTTCTGGGCCATAATCATGAAGTAAAACATTGATGCTAAAACTTAGCTTTAGCTCACACAATTCTTATGCATCATCTAGCTTTTCCAGAACTTTTAGGTAGGTTGAAAGACAATTGCAAAAAGAAATTTTTCCTGAGCATTAAATTGATGTACATATTGCTGCTTAATTTATGAATGCAGAATCCCTAGAATTAATCGAAGGACCTCCAAAAAGAAAACAAATTTAATAATAGTAATTTTAACCAAGTTTGGAAAAATGAGGAGGCACAGGATAATAGTCATAGTAATTTGGATTCTGGAGTCTTTATCTAGACAAAGCATTGCAAAAATCAAAGGCAGGTAGAGAGGCAGAGAGTGATGTTTGTTTATTGGTTATCTATACTATCTTGTATCATGTGGTGGGTTTAGTTGTTGATTTATTGATTAGTCACTACATTTCCTTTCAGCACTTACACAAAATGCCTTGATCTATAAAATCAGGTTACAAATCCTCTAAGATAATTCATTGTTATTTTAAAACTTGTCTCTAAAAATGCTTAAAGATCAACTATACTGTTTATTAAAATACAGAAATAGATGTTTGAAAGTAAAACTTTTTAAATAAAATAACCCTCATAATGCCCTAGCCATGTGGCACAATTGGTTGGAGCATCGTCCTTTGCACCAAAAATGTTGTAGGTTTGATCCCCAGTAGGGATGCTGACATTGCCTACACGAAGCAACCAATGGATTATTCTCTCTCATATTTATGTTCTCTCTCTCTCTCTCTCTCTCTCTCTCTCTCTCTCTCTCTCTCTAAAAATCAAGAAACATATCTTCAGGTATGGAGGTAAGGATTAAATCCTATCTAATAATATGCAAATTAACCATCACTTCATGATAAAGATGGTGGCACCCGCAGCCAATAAGGAGGGGATATGCAAATTGATGCAACAAAGATTGCAGTGCTGGTTGGATCCATGGAGCCAAGTTGGCTGGAGAACGGGCGTGGGAGCATTGGCTTCCTTGGTCGCCCCAGCCGGCTCTATGGCCGCTGCCCAGACAAAGCCATAGTGGCAGGGCCAAGGCAGAGGCGGTTAGGGGTGATCAGGCCAGGAGGGAAGGGCAGTTAGGGGTAATCAGGCTGACAAGGGGGGCCAGTTGGGGGCAAGCAGGCTGGCAGGGGGGCAATAGGGAGTGAGCAGGCTGGCAGGGGGGCAGTTGGGGGTAATCAGGCTGGTAGGAGGATGCAGTTGGGGGAGAGCAGGCTGGCGGGGAGGGGGAATTTGGGGGCAATCAGGCCAGCAAGGGGGTCAGTTGGGGGTGAGAAGGCCGGTGAGGGGGAAGTTGGGGGCTGGAAGGCAGAGTGGTTAGGGTCGATCAGGAAGGCAGACAGGTGAGCAGTTTTGAGCCAGTGGTCCCAGATTGCGAGAGGGATGTCTTAATGCCAGTTTAGGCCAGATCCCAGTAGGGCTCCTGTATATATCCAGTGGGATCGGGCCTAAACAGGCATTCAGACATCCCCCAAGGTGTCCCAGATTGGAGAGGATGCAGGCCGGGCTGAGGGACACTCTCTCCGTGCATGAATTTTGTGCCCCGAGCCACTAGTAACAATATTAGTAACACTCATAATAATAGCTACTTTTTCATTGAGTGTTCCCCATGTACCATTTGATTTTCTAAATGTTTAACATATATTACTTTATTTAATCACAACAACTGTGTAATGTAGGTACTATTGTTACCCCCAATTTTTAGATGAGGAAACAGCTTCAGAGATGTTAATTTGATTTTCATTAAATAGCTTTAAGTGGCAAAACTGCATTTAAACTTAGAAACAGGCTCCCGTGTCTGCTTAACTATCAAGCAATCTTTAGTTTTCTGAACTCCATATTTTTAAGTTCAAAAGGACTCATTGGTGTCACCCTAAATTTGTGATCTTCGATCCCAATGGAGCTCCTGAAACACTTGGCCATCCTGAGGTAGTCACTTATTTGGTTCTTCAGTCCACATCTGTCTAAGCCATTTGTCACAAAAACTCTTACACTTTTCAGAGAAAATTGATCAACTCCAGCAGGAACATTCTCAACTTCCCACGAATAAAACACATAACCTATTTTATATTTCAGATTACACAGAAGAAAGGAAACTTTTATGTAAATTTGGAGTAAGCCTTCTATCTAGATTCTCCTCTGGGACCCTGCTCTTTCAGTTACTTTTATGTTCCCTTAATGTTCACCTTCCTCTCCCAACATCCTCAGTTTCCTCTCACCACATATATAATCCTCTCCCAAATTCACTTTTTGATATGACCCTTCTTTCTTAGCTGAGTCCCTGAAAGTATAATTGCTACTTACTCTCCCTACTTCTTCACTTTTTTTTATACCCTGTGTCATAGTTTTCTACTCCTCTCCTAATTCATTACTTATCTCATAATTACCAAATCTAATACCTTCTTCCAAATCTTCATTTCCCACCATGTGAAACCCCCCATCTTTCATCTCAGGGCTAAAGTCTCGTCTGGCTACCATTCTTACTCTCTGATCTCTTATTCTCAGCCTTTTTAATATATTGCTTCCCTCTGACAAACTTTTCAATGCAAATATTCCTGAAGGTTATGTTTTTGCCTTTTATTTATAATCCTTCTAAACATTCTTTTTCTAGACTGAACTCTTTCCTTTGTTCCAGACCCATTTTCCTGACTGCTTACTGAGTGTATTACTTCCTGACACTTAAGCTCAATATGCCTTGTGATAGCCAGCCTCCAAGACAATCCAAATGATCCATGCTTCCTAGTATTCATGCCCTTTGACACCCTCTCCCACATTAAACTGTGCTGATTTGTTATGCAAACCACACAGATGTTGCAGAAATGACATGAGTGGCTTAGGAGGATACATCATAAAAGACACAGTGAATTCTTCCTTGATGTCTCCTAATCATTTGTTCTGAGAAAAGCCGACCAGCACGTCCTAAGAACATTTAAGCAGACCTATGGATAAACCCATGTGATGAGAAGCTAGCTTTCTACCATTAACCATATGAGAGAATCATCTGAAATATAGATCCTCTAGCCTTAGTCAACCCTTCAGATAGCTGCAAGCCATCCTGCCAGCAGCCTCATGAGATATCCTTAGCCATAACTACTCATCGAAACTATTCCTAAATTCCTGACTCAAAGGAAATATGAGACAATATATTCTTGATATGTTAAGCTGCTCAATGTATGGATATTTTTTTATAAAGCAACTGAACTCTCCCTCAACACTTTTTACTCCCTTACATATTCCTTATATCTGTTATTGACAATACTATCCACTACATTATTCAAAATACATAGCCATTGGTGTCACCAACTTACCTCCCTCCTCAGTGTCCCCCATCTCCAATCAAGGTCCACGTTTTCTCTAATTTCCTTCTATTACAAAGCTCTTGAATCCATCTCTCTATCAATCACTCTGCTTCACTCCTGCCTTCTACATTTAACTCTTGGATTATGTCAGGAAACTAATATTTCTGTAATTGCTCTAGTTTATATTTCATCCTCTTTAAGTTGGAGCTTTAAATGCAATCATCAGACCAGATTCTCTAAAATCAGACCCTTTAATGTTACCTCCCTCCTCTTTGGTATAAGGCTGCTTATTTGCAGCCATATCTCTTGCCACAATCTACTAAAGCTGATTTTATAGGTCCCATAATCCTTCATGCTTTAAATTTTTTTTCTGCTAAAATCATTTTCTTCTCCTTTCCTCCTTCCTCCTAGTTGTTGAGGCAATCTTGACTTTGATAATGAAATTGAAGAATAACTTCTTTAAACAATACTTCCATGTGTAATTGATAACTCCTGAAAACTACTACTGTGTCCTCTATAAACTTCCATCACTTCCATCAGGGCATTTACAAATGTTTCTAATATTTATTTGTTAGATGGTAGTTCTGTTTTTCACTACACTAAAACTCATGAAGGATGTTCAGTATGTCTTTTTCATCTCTGTATCTCAAAGGAATGGGAGACAGTGTGGCATACATTGGTTGCTCAATCATTGTTGGTGTACATAAGTGATCTTTGACCAGCTTATTTAATTTTAAATTAGATGATTAGTATTCCAACAGAGATAAAGAATAAAGATGAGAAATATAAAGAAATATCAACTTATCAGGTATAATCATAGGCTTAACATTTTTTTTTTAATTCAAGTTAATCTATATAAGAATAAGTAGGGTAAAAACACATACTTTCATCAAATGTACAATAATTGTTCAAAAAAATCCACAAATGCTTGTTTCTTATGTTCATACCATGACAATAGCCTGGTAAGAATAAAATATGCAAAATATTTCAGTTTAGTTTTCTTGTCCTGTATGGATTACTTAAAAGAGAAAATAGAAAGTATGGAAAAAACAGAGTAGCCTGGAGTCTTTACAGGCAATTATACTTTTAATATGTTCCCATATACGGGGGGGGGGGTGGTGGCAATAGGAGGATTATAGTTGTTCGTATGGAAATAATACAATAACTAATAAATGATAATACAAAAATAAACTGTGTTTCATGTACTCAGAAATGCGCCCCTATTTTGTTCAGTCCTGTATTTGTGCTTGATAATCTGTGTTCTTTCAAATAACAGGTCACTGCCAGCTAGAGCAATATGAAACCACTGATCCTCAGGAGTTCAGTCAGGTCTTACTCCTCTAGCACAACTTCTCATATATACTTAAGTAACACTAAAACTGTCCACTGTAAGATTTTAAGAATAATGCTAATCAAATTTACCAACAACATTGGAAAGATTTGTACCATCATTTGTAAAAATGCATTTTTAAAATAATAGTTGTTATAGATACTGATGTATTCAAATTAAAAATGTTACAATTGCCTGGCTGGCATGGCTCAGTGGTTGGGCATCGACCTATGAACCCAGAGGTCACGGTTTGATTTTCAATTCCCAGTCAGGGCATGTGCCCAGGTTGCAGGCTCAATCCCCAGTAGGGGGCTGCAGGAGGCAGCTGATCCATGATTCTCTCTCATTGTTGATGTTTCTCTCCCTCTCTCTCCCTTTCCCTTCCTCTCTGATATCAATAAAATATATTTTTAAAAAATGTTATAATTGATATTAAAATATATTTTTCACAAGGGAGCTGGAGATGGTACTCTGTGCATTTTTTTTCTTTAAGAGAAAAAAAGTGTTTAAAGAGTGTTATACTTGTCAATGAGAACAGATGTGTGTAACTCTTAATTGAAAACTATTTTTTAATTTAGGCATTTTGATAATTAGTGAACAATAAAAAATAAAGGAGGTAAACTAAGTTCTGAAGGACTGATAAAGAAATGGAGGAGGAGAAAAACTACAGACTTTGGAAAAAAGTAACAGATAAAAATGGAATTAGCTTATTAGGAGTAGAGGGAAAAATGTGGTTGAGAAACTTAAAAACTAGCTGGTAGGGAAAGGAAAATAGCAAAAGTAGCTAAACCTGACTAAGGATTTAATCACTTTATCCTCACTAAAGACAAGGCTTAATATTACCCCCCTTTTATAGATGAGGAAACTGAAGGATAGATCTAACAAGTTGCTGGAGCAGGACCAGGCAAGCATCCGTGGATTTCAACAGTTTTCAATATCTAATGGCAGTCTTTGGTTACATATAAGGATGAATGCTGTAACCAGTATTGTATTTATTATTGCTATGCAAAGAAAGCCATGATAAAATATATGTCTTCTTCTGAGTTCTTCTGAATAAACATAGCAAAGTAATATTTCTCAGAGTCCAAAAATGTTCTCATCTCTCTGATAGAGTTTTCCAGAAGTTTAGAGATATATTTTAATAGCTTCTACTGGTCTTTTGACTTATTCTTCAACAATGCTATTTTAAAATATATAGTTTTAAATTGATTTTTAGAGAGAGAAGAAGAGAGAGGGAGAGAAAGAAATGTGGATGAGAGAGAGAAACATCATTGGAGTGCCTCCTGCATGTCCCCTACTAGGCACTGAGCCTACAACCTGCATGTGCCCTGACTGTAATTGAAAAGGTGACCTCCTGGTGCTTGGGAAGATGCTCAACCAAATTAGCCACATGGCCAGGTAACATTTCTGTAAGTTCTCTGTCCCAGCAGAACCATAGTGCCTTTTTATGGGACCAGCCAAGAGAGGTCCACTTAAGGAAGGAGCTTAGTTAGAGTTACCTGAGTCCAAATAGGCAAGCAGAGGCAAGAATCCTGGATGTCACCAAAGGAAAGAAGAAAAGGGGAGAAAGGTTAATAAGCTTTTTCTTAAAAGTAGTTGCTTGGTTGCTTGACCTGAGATGGTTTGTTCTTATTCTATTGCCCTATGTGGGAATATGTATTGATTAAGATCAGGACTTACTTCACACTAGCAAAGTGGATAAATTCTATGAGTGGGCAAAAAGCAAGCCCAATCTCTCCAATGCCTGTCAAAGTAAAAGTGCTGTATATCCAATCTTTGACATTGTATATGTGTTTTTTTTTATTTTTTAAGTATTGTATATGGCTTTTGGTTCTCTGAATGCTGTGTGATATGTTATCTCTAATTTAGCTCTATTCTTTCCACAAATATGTTTATGGTCTCAAACTCCCACTGCACAGTTCTAACCAAAGGCCAAATGCCTTCCTGACTAAATGTTTGCTCCTAAAAGAGCTTTGGGCATGGCTCAGGCCACAGGTAATTGGAGTCTGAGCAAAGATGGGGAGTTGCAGTTCAATAGAATAAAACCCCAGGTCCAAAAGGTAACCTAGAATACACATTTTAAAGTACAAATTTCTTCCCCTTCCCCCGACCCCCTACTTCAGGTCCCTACAGGATTCTTGGAACTACTGCATGAAATACTTATTTGTATGGGGCAACTGTGAGGGTTGCTCCAATAGGCATCCCCTCATGGGCATCCTTAATCCTGGACTCCTTGTATTGTAATCTTCTTAATATGCTTTTTAAGGACTCAGGGTACTATTCGGGAGACAGCTGTTAGGGCTAATAATGCTAAGGAAAGTTAAACTCTTCTGTATATGTGTTCTTGTAAAAAAGACCCAAGAGAGTGTTAAGAGATGATATTTTTTCCTTCAGTCCTCAGAAGCCCTCTCAGGTGTAAAAGGAGAATGAAAATGGTATTTAAGAACCTAAGTAGGTATTGGAATAGGGTGGCTGGCTACACCTTGGGATGGCAATATCAAGCTCTTGATTTCTCTAGCATATCACATTAAGGTAGTTTTTATGCAATGGCTACTCCATGAGCAGTCAAAAAGACTGGAAGATACAGGGTCTGCCCTCAGATAATTTACAGTCTAGTTAGAAGGTAAGTAGTGTGAGGACTTTCTATAGATGTTCAAAGTCAATCTGTTAAGAAAGGTACATTGGGGGTTCTGCTTTCTATACTTGGAAAATTGGGACAAATACCATCTAAATTCCCTTCTAACACAAAGATTCTATGTTACTTTAGTCCTCAAAATTAAAAATTTGCTTTGTTATCTAACTGTAAAATATTATGCTTGCTTGAAGTAATAATACAGGAAAACAAGAACAAAGAAACATGTTAACAAATTTGTAAAACTCACTCCACATTTCTCTCATAATAGTAATAAGGGTAATAATTAAATTATTTGGATGTTTTATATAAACCAGACATCATATTAAATTTTTTGATACTCGTTATCTCTCTTAATGTTTATTATAACTCTATGAGGCAGGTTCTATTACTCCCAATTTTAAAAATCAGGAAATTGAAGCACAGAAAAATTAAGTAGTTTACTCAGAGTTATACAACTGATAAGAGAGGGTTCTAGAATTAAAATCCTGGTAGTATGAATCTGTACACTCAACCACTGTCATATGGCCTCAAAACTGTTCAATTAAAAATTGCTACCCATACACAGTATTTTATTTACACAACATACATGTACTCTAAGCACACATTATACTTTGGAACTGTCCTTCTTTTACTCAATGGTACATTGTGAACACCACTCCAAATCAATAAATATAGATCTAAATCAACATTTAAAATTTGTTCTAAAAGAGTCTATAATTTTATATGCACCATATAAAATGTTTTATTGGCTCTATGTTAATTAAATTTAATTCAATTCAATAAACGCTTATGAAGAATCTATTTGTTAGACATGTTACTAGTAGAACTTATCTGATCCCTGTAAACATTAGCTCTCAAGTAAATTATAATCTATAGAGCTGAAATCTGTCAATCTCATTAGATATACTGCCTTATTTCCCAGGCCTATAATCACAAAGATTTTATAGATATTAAGTAAATTTAGGATTGCATAGACCAAGCGGTAGGCAAACTCATTAGTCAACAGAGCCAAATATCAACAGTACAACAACTGAAATTTCTTTTGAGAGCCAAATTTTTTAAACTTAAACTATATAGGTAGGTACATTGTTACTAACTTAATTAGGGTACTCCTAAGGCTTAGGAAGAGCCACACTCAAGGGGCCAAAGAGCCGCATATGGCTAGCGAGCTGCAGTTTGCCAACCACAGACATAGACAATCAACTCATAGTTTTAGAAAAGTTTAGGGATTATCTATAACCCAGTTCATCTCACCTTTGAGTGAGTTATTGACAGTGTTTTGCAGTATCTTCTAACACTAGAGTCATTCAGTAACTTACAGCCCAATATAATCAAGCTGCATAAAAAAGAATGGAACAAGCCTGTCAGTGAAAGATCTGGTGGTTAGGAAATCCATCACATTTTATCATTCCATTGAATTATGATGGGGCATCCTTCACCTCCTTGTAATGCTTGTATGTTGGCTTACAGTATCCTGTCAGTGTTTACTCCCTCTATTATTGAACCCATTCTACCTGTTCTTGCTAAATGCAGAAAAATGAAAATCTCTGCCAAGAAGAGGATATACCATAATAGCAGAGAAAGGTTGGTGGTTTTCAGAGAGGTTTAATATTAAAAGCCACATTAGAACCAATAAGTAAAATAGTGCAGTGATTGAAAATTTTAGTTAGGGGTCACCCCAGCTCCAACACTGAATTTCCATATAAATGTGGGCTAATTTATTTACCCTTTTCTACTCCCTGATATGGAGACAATACTGATAAGAACTCCACAGGGTTTTGGGGGTATCACATGAATTGATGTCTGTAAAGCTCTCCAAACTGTGCCTGACACATAGTAAATGAATGCTCACTAAATGAAGCTTCATATCCTTAAACTCTGAAACTCTTCTCCAGCATTGACTAATTTTTTTCTGTTTTGTAACAGACCCAGTTTCCTTTGAAAAAAAATTAAACATTGAAAAGAAAATAAAAACAATACATATTATAAAACATTTTAAGTGATTGCATTTAAATATGTTCATCTGCTCACTGGATCTTTCCCCTTGGATACTCAGTAATTATAGCAAAATTAATATGTTTTACATTTTAAAAATCATTTTTCCTATCTCCTGGTACCATTTATCTTAATTCCTATTAGTATTTTTCGTTTTACTCTGGTATCCTCAACACTTTCAGATAAGCATATTATTCCTAGACTCTCCTTCTCCAGGACTGGCTCTCTGTTGGCATTTTGTTTAGAATCTCTATTATGTTCTGGGAAAAAAAGAAAGAAACAACAACAACAACAAAACACAAAAAAGCAAAAACAACAACAACAAAAAAATACAAAAGAACTTTAACTTTTTTTAAGACAATTTCTCAGTCTTGATCAGCATGTTTTAACCAACATTACCATGTGATATATAATTCTCTCTAAATGTGTACCTGTCACTCCCTTGTACTCCACCACCTCCCACTCAAAGAGCTGTGATGAGATCTGCTAATTCTTTGGTCCCCAATGGGCTTCAAACACACTTCCTAGTTTTATTATTTCTGAGGTTTCCTTTTCTCCTCCTGTGTGTAATGAAGTACTTGCCTCCTGGCAAAACTCTGGTTCACAATTCCTCAATGTCCAGGAAATGCTCTTGAGTCATATTTCTTCAACCTTGGCACCCACTGGTGGCACCTCCCCTTATCTTTTATCTTCATTAGAAATTAATCTACTTTCAAAATCTCAAATCTGATATCCTCTCCATCAATCACTCTGCAGATTTTGTTTTATATCTACTATATTCCAAATACTGTGTTACACACTGAGGACACAACGAAAAATACACCATGGATTCTGTCCGACAAGACTTCAACCATCCTTCCATCTATCTTACTTTAGCCCTCCCATAGAAGGCAATTGTCATCTTCTCTTATCCTTTAGTCTCTTAACACTCATTATTTTCCATTCCATGGTATCATTCTGTGTAAAATGACTGAACTATATCAATGATAAAATATTTCAGAAATAAATAATACCACAAACAAAGGTCCTGTACCTTCTAGCATGCCCAACTGCTAATCCTACCTTGGGTTATCTTTATAGAACTGTTATATTCAAAGTATTTGTAGCAAAGTCTGCAAAACCATGCTTTGTGTGTAAACACACACTCACAGATTCATTTCTTGACTTGGCAATTCTCTTTACGTCCCTTCTTTGAATAGCAAAGGCACAAATAGGAGGACAGGATTAAATAATTGTCAGCCGGATACATTACTATGACTATGTTCCAATGTAAACAGAGGTGACCAAGCACTAGAACTGGGTACCGGACACAGCTGGACTAGCCAGACTGATGTGATTCTGACTCATATAGATGAATAAACTGAAGCTTCATCAATTTTCCTCTCTAGGAAGAGAATTGACCCAAAATTTGGCCTAAGGCAAAATTACAGTTTGAGGTGATACTTTTTTTTTTAATTCAAAATATTTTATTGTTGTATCCACTAGAGGAAAGGGCCCCCTTGCTTTTACTACATGGCAATAATACCAGCTAGCATGTATTGAGAAAAACCCCCACAATATTTATATAATTGTTGTTGTTGTTAATCCTCACCTGAGGACATTTTCCATTGAATTTTTAGAGTGAGTGGAGGGAGGGGGAGAGAGAGAGAGAGAAACATTGATGTGAGAGAGACACATTGATTGGTTGCCTCCTGCACTTGCCCCAACCAGGACCAGGGATCGAGCCTACAACCCAGGTGCACACCCTTGATCAGAATTGAACCCAGGACCCTTCAGTCCACAGGCCAATATTCTAGGACTATATATACATTTTTTTAAAATTAGCTTACTTTCAATATTATTTTGTATTTTTTTTTTCAGGCATACCACAGAGGGGTTAGACCCGTGGTCGGCAAACTGCAGCTTGCAAGCCACATCCGGCTCTTTGGCCCCTTTAGTGTGACTCTTCCTAAGCCTTAGGAGTACCCTAATTAAGTTAATAACAATGTACATACCTATATAGTTTAAGTTTAAAAAAATTTGGCTCTCAAAAGAAATTTCAGTTGTTGCACTGTTGATATTTGGCTCTGTTGACTAATGAGTTTGCCGACCACTGGTAGGCAATTATCTCCTTTACAATGTGTTCCTCCCTGATATTTCCAGCACCCACCTGGCACCATACATAGTTATCACAATATTATTGACTATATTCCCTATACTGTACTTTACATCTCCATTATTATTTTGTAACTACCAATTTGTACTTCTTAAGCCTCTCACCTCTTTCACTCATCCCCTTCTCCCTTCCCCACCTCCGGCAACCATCAGTTTATCCTCTATATATATGAGTCTGTTTCAATTTTACTTGTTCATTTATTTTGTTCTTTAGATTCCACATGTAAAATTATAAGGTATGTGTCTTTCTCTGACTATTTATTTACCTTAATACCCTCTAGGTCAGTGGTTCTCAACCTTCTGGCCCTTTAAATACAGTTCCTCATGTTGTGACCCAACCATAAAATTATTTTTGTTGATACTTCATAACTGTAATGTAGCCACTGTTATGAATCGTAATGTAAATATCTGATATGCAGGATGGTCTTAGGCAACCCCTGTGAAAGGGTCATTCGACCGCCAAGGGGGTCGCGACCCACAGGTTGAGAACCGCTGCTCTAGGTAATATTTGTAAAATAGAGAACCCAGCCTTTCAGAAGTTTACAGATTACATAGGAATGCAAGTCATATTCATATGAAAGGGTGTATCCCGATAAAAGGTGGTATTTGCTGAAGGACAAATTTAGCAATAAAGAGAGCAATGAACAGTAAGTATTGTATTCTGGGAAGGGGAAGGTGATAATTCCTAAGACTTTACTAGGCTGCAGAGGGAGTGAGTTGGCAATTCTTAAGACTTTATTATCTAACCCCCACTCCCCAGCTTACAAAAGTACATACTTTATTATCACTTTCTTTATTGGTAATTTTTGCCTTAAGTAAATAGTACCTCCTACCATAATGCACTGTTTCATATGATTATATGACTTACATTCCTATGTAAAAATCTGTAAAATTCTGGAAGGCAGACTCTATATTTTACATTTCTTTTTTTCTTTTTTTTTCATGGAGAATTCCTCTCCATTCTCAGCTGCACAGAGTCTGAAGTCAATAGATACCTGGTGAGTAATGGAATAAACTGTGCTAACAGGATGAACAAAACTCTAAATATTACTCCACTAATTCCATTTATACAAATCCCTACTTTTTTTCTTTCTTGTTGGTGAATCTATGACTTCCTGCTAACAACATTTGAAAATGAATCACTCCTAGAAAAGGGGGAAAAAACTTCTATATGCAAGATTATGTTGAAGCATAATATATCTTAATAAACTAGTTAAGATTCCTCAGGAGAAGCTAGAAGAAATGGTTGGGATATAATTAATTCAACTCTCTATCATACATATGGAAATTATTTACACTGTGTCATTTCTGAGTTCACTACTCTTCCTCCAATATTGTAAACTCAGAAAGCACTGTTTTCTCCTAATGCACTTCTTCCCAGTGTTCACCCTGGCCCAGGCACCATTAGCTATCTCTAGCGGTCCTCTGTAGCAGAATGCTGTATTTGATTTCCTAGTCATATTTTCATCGGTACCTTGTATATTTCATAGTAAAAGTCTAAAATAAGATTATCAAACTTGGAGAACATTTTCTTCCTTGTTTTTCTTCATCATGAGATGTCTCCATCACCTTGATTCCAACATAATGATGGAACACAATTAGTGTTCTTCCTAACCAACATTTCTATCCTAGAGTTCTGTTAGAATGGACAGTTAGTACATAGAGTGTGTGATATCATATCACAATAACATTTAAATAAACTAAATCTGACCAAATGTGGTATTTTATAAAAGGAATAAGCAATAAATCCAATATTGACTATAATAGAGCAAATGAAAACAAATGGACAGCCAATGAATTTTCCATATGGCCAAAGCTTTTGTAATTCCTAACATATTTCAATGACTGTTGATTAGATGTCCAGCTGCCATGAGATTACCATACACTGAGAAGTATCAGAATCATAGACCCACTACTTTCCTGCACTATATAGATATAGCTGGCTTTAGGATTATACAAAGAATCCATCAGTTGACATTATAATCTTGGATACACTTAATAATTGCTACTCAAGACAAATAAGTAGTAGAAACAAAACTATTCATTGGTTATCTGAATAATGTAATTAGAGAGATGATTATTAAATATTTAGATTACACAAAAGTTCTGAGTAATAGAGAAATTAGATTAGATTTCTCAAACAGTTTTGAGAAATTAGAGTAGTCAAGCACAAATAGGAAGTTCTAGGAATATAAATGAATAATGTTATGATTGCAAAAATAATAATAATGAGAGGAAAGATAAATATACAAATCCAGAAGTCAATTTATTAGCTAAATAGCAATGCAGTTAAGGGTACCCACTGAAGAAATATACACTTAGCATCTACTCTATAAAAATCATTGATTTAGAAAAAAGCTGGGATGCATTATTAAAAGGCTAAAGTTCCATAACCTTGACACTCATAGTTATAACAAAGCCTGACTAGCATTCTTGCTAGCTTTCTGGTATCCACAACCATGGGCAGAAGGCAAAGACAGTAAAATAATTTAGGAAAACACAGAGATAGAAGGGTAATGATTATTGAAACTGAGGACAAATTTAAGAGATTGGAATTATTCATCCTTCAATTAAATACATAAATATTTGTGGGGTTGTGGGGCTTTAAATTGTTTTTATATTTATGAAAGTGGTGAGGAAAAGTTGTTCATCTCTCCATAAAGAGAGAAAATACCTTCAAATTAAAGCAGGAATTATTTAAGAAATTTACAAATAATATTTTACAGAAAAAATATCTGCATACAATATGAAACCTGAGGTTTCTTCTTCTTTCATAGCTATCATTACAAGCAGGAGAGATTTTAATTTCTCTGGGATTCATAATTGTAACCTGACAAAGATTTCAGTGAATGTCTGGAGGTAATGAGGACCCTGGAATGATCTGCTTTAGATCTAGAAAACAAACGTGGTCAAAAGAATGGTCAAGAGCTGAATGAGAAGCCTAAATACCTTGGACAGGAGGTTATCAGATAAACAATATGTCATCTTACATTTTCACCTTTAGTTCACCAAGACATGAAGCAGGTGATATGTTTAATGCCAGCAGGTAATTTGTAGATACTAAGTGTTCAAAAAAAAAGTTTAAAGAGCCTTTTGACAATGGGGCAGTAAGTCATTCCCCACTTGCAGAACTAAATGTGGTACACTGAGGCTCCTCTCCCCTTATTAAAGAAAGTATGACACTGAGAAATGGCACCTACAGGTACAGGCTGCTGATAGCTCCTGAGTGAACTGGCATCCTGTCTGCTGATACTGACAGCTCTTTTTCTCCCCAGGGAATCTTTGCTAACCTTGGCAATTAAAATTGTTGGACAGCAATGAAACATGGGAAACACTGTTCCCTAACTCCAACCTTCCCTTTTTTCCTTGGTGGAAACCATATAGGGATTGAAAAGATCTTTACATTATTCAAGAGGTACACTATGAATATATATTGTGTACTTGTCAAGACTGAAGCTTGCACTCATTCTCTAATTGTTGGAATGTTACATATCATTATGGTATGTCTATTCTTAAGGGAGACACCCCAGGTTGGAGATACACTCTACTAAAAGTTTTTGAGATGGGAATTGTAACCCATTAATTCCATAGGCAATGAAATGAACATAGAGAGTTACTCACTTTTTAAAAAATAATGGAATGGAATAAAAAATATAAAATTTCATCACATGTAGTAAGATTATGTATTACTTTGTGAAGCTTTTATTTCAGTTATACATTTATGTGGGGGGGTATGGGTATAGGTGTGAATGTGCACAAATATAATGGGTCATGATCCTATATAATAAAAGCCTAATATGCTAAGTGCCTAGTCTTCCATTCAACCAATCAAAACATAATATGCTAATGATATGCTAAGGCTGCTCAACTGCTTGCTATGACGTGCACTGACCACCAGGGAGCAGACAATCAACCGGTCAACCAGTTGCTAGGACATGCACTGACCACCAGGGGACAGACACTCCCACTGGTAGGTTAGCTTGCTGCTGGGGTCTGACTGATCGGGACTGAGACAGGCCAGACATGCCCTGGAGCCCTAACGTGGACCCTCCCCAGCTGGCCAACCTCCTGTGTCCCTCCCCGGCCCCAATCATGTACCAGTGGGGTCTCCCGGCCTAGCCTGTGCCCTCTCACAATCTGAGACCCCCTCAGGGGATGTCAGAGAGCTGGTTTTGGCCTGATGGCGGAACAACCAGTTGCTATGACGTGCACTGACACCAGGGGGCAGACGCTCAATGCAGAAGCTGCCCCCTGGTGGTCAGTGTGCTCAGCCAGAAGCCAGGCTCACAGCTGATGAGCACAGTGGCAGCGGGGGGTGGGGCGGGAGCCCCTCCCACCATGGCAGCACTAAGGATGTCCAACTGCTGGCTTAGGCCTGGGGAGCGGGTCTATGCTGTCAGTCAGACATCCCCTGAGAGCTCCTGGACTGCGAGAGGGTGCAAGCTGAGCTGAGGAACCTCCCCACCGCCCCCCCACCCATGAGTGCACAAATTTTGTGCACTGGGTCTCTAGTATAAAATAAGTTTCTTACTATGGATTTTGGTTTGCAATATGAAATCTACTGCTCTAAGAGATTATTGGGTTATTCAAGTTAAGGGGACATCTCTGTGCCTATGCAACACTAAACAGCCATGGGAATAAACAAAATTGTCAAACACCAGATGTTTCCTAAACATTTGGAAACTTAACAGCATGTTGACAAAATATCCAAACGTCTGACGGTCTATTCTTCTTCTCTTCTGATTGTTTACTTTAACAAAGCATAGCCACAAGTTGTGGCTCAACGATGTCAACTCTAGCAACAATTTAATTTACATTCTTAAATTCCAAAGTATGCTCATTAAGTCTCAACTATTAAACTACTTTCTTCCCCAGACTGAGAGAAGTAAATACAAGAGTTTAAAAAAGAATTGCATTAAATGAGTTTATTAAAGTCAAAGAAAATTTCAAAAATGCTAAGTAACTCTAAGTTGAACTAATGTACCCGAGGTATTGTTCACAAATGAAAGTGATGCTGTGATGCACAATTAATAAAAAGTGAGAAGGAATTGTTTGATTCCCATTTGTATCTGTTACATTTTAATTATAGCAGTGACTAGATGCAATCTTTCTATATCAAGTTATAGGAAAGCATGCCAGTCTATGAGTTAAGATCAGCCTGTGTAAGAAAGGAGCATATGAAAATGTAGGTTTATTACTAACAATAATTATTTGAAAAATCATTGGTGAATAAACTGTTTTCCTAACAAAAAAAACTTCATTAGATATATTAGAATTTCAAGAAAGATAAATGCTTTTACAGGAAAAAAAATGTATATATTTTCAAAAAGTCATTGTCCAGATTTTAATGGTGATGTTTCATCACAATTCCTGACAAGATTTGGAGGGAAAAATAAAACAAGAACTTTTTCTCCTTATTCTCATGACTTTAGCAGGTAATCTATTGAAATCCCAATTTATAATATCAGTGTCATATATAACTTCTGAAAAAGGAATCTATGAAAGAACTGGTGTTTTTACTCAGGGCTTGAGATACATTTTTTCATGCCTTTTCCCCCCTTGTGGTTCAAGCTGGTTGTGGGCTGAATGTATGTGCATTGCCCTAGGATTTTCCATGAGGACTTTAGAACAAATCAGTGGAGCAAGTAGTAGGCTCAACAAAAAATGAATGTAACTCATCTAGAAGTTTCATTTCACAGCCTCTGTTGAGCTGTGCCTCCTGGTAAATTGTGAAGTGCCAAAACTTAATACCGGAACAAACAAACAAAAATAAAGTAGTCGTTGCTGCTGGCTAAGCCTGAATTTTAGAACCACATTAAAAACAAAACAAACATTTTGTCTTATTAGCTAAAGAGTTTAGAATAAATCACAAGACATCTGTCTGGATATTTTGGATTAATAAAATGGCTAGTCTAAAATATTCTAGGTTATTGGGTATTTTTAAACTTTTATACACACAACTTGTCAAGATCCAGTCATATTAGACCTGGGGATATAGCATGTTACCCTGTTCCCAGTAGATGTTTGATGAGTTGACTGACTTGTTTTCATAGACAAACCATTCTAGAGCCTCTGGTTGGTCCATTAGTAACTATGGAAGAACTGTGTGATTTATCTGGAAAAACTTCATCATGAAACATCATGCTTCAACACCAAGGGAAATATTATAGCGCAAGGGAAATATTTAAAGAAAAGAAAAGGAAAGAAAAGAAAAGGAAAGGAAAGGAAAGGAAAGGAAAGGAAAGGAAAGGAAAGGAAAGGAAAGGAAAGGAAAGAAAAGAAAAGAAAAGAAAAGAAAAGAAAAGAAAAGAAAAGAAAAGAAAAGAAAAGAAGAGAAAAGGAAAGAAAAGAAAAGGAAAAAGAAAAGAGAAAATCTTTGAATAAGCTATCTACAAAGATGGGAAAACAAATGGAAACAAAATTTCTGGGCTGAGGCAAAGCCGATGGAGCATAAAGATTTTCCAGAAAAGACCTCTAAACTATTGAGAAACACTCTCTCTATCCATTTGCCTACAAGCACTCTCTAGAGTCCAGACCCTAAGTTTATCCATGTCCTGCGGCTATTGCATAAGGAAGGTTTTATTGTGGTTTCTGTGTAAATAAAATAAATCTTAAGCAAGACTGAGTAAGCTTGTGTTCTAATGAGCATTTAGGTCAATTTTTATTGAATCTGAACTGGCTCTTCTATTTCTTTAACACAAATAAAAAGAGAAAATTTTAACTGAGAAAAACACTTAGGGTGGATAAAGCTTGGCAGTATCCTAAATGGCAGCGTTTTCTATAGAACAGTCCTACCTCATGTGATACTCTGAGATATTTTATTATCTGCACTAAAAAGCCAGCAAAGACAGCTGCTGCCTCTCAGATCCTGGCATTCTCTGTCCGACCTCCCATCTCCATGCCACCCTGCTGCAGGCCACAGGCGGAATTGAGGATGTTGAGCAATATCCCAGTGACCTAGAACATATTTAGGGTCTCAGAAAGCAGTTCAATCTCCACGTACAAGTGCAACACGCTCCCTAGGTAAACCCACTTCCCTCCTCTAGGGAGAGATAAGAAATGACTATGCCTCTTGCTTTCTTTCATCAAATTTCCTCCTAGACTAATCTGAAAGCACTTGTACTGCAAATTTTCTCTCAGAATTTTATTGCCAGTCGTATTAACAAAAAAGACACACAGATTCCTAAAAAGCCCAGATATCTATGAGGGGAACAAAAAAGTCTGACAACTAAAAAATTCACATTTTTAAAGCATGTGTACAGTGTCAAGCAAAGGATATCTATCCAGTCCTTGGATGTTCATAATGTTTAGTACATTGTCTAAAACAGAAACTTGACTCATCTGAATCAAGGTAGCAGGCAGATGACCAGCAACAAGGATATCTTCAGAGAGGACCTGTGATACATACTAGATTTCTAAACGCAATCCAAAATGACCCACTTTCCAAACTGTTGTTACACACGCAGGCTGACCTTGGACAGAAAATGGGTATTGACATGCTTGAGGCAAAAGTTAATTCTGCATAATGCAAAGAGATAAAGCCAGGGAGCATGCAGGAGGACTGGAGTGGTTGCAAACCACTGGGCTTCTATAGTGCCCTGGGCTTCTATAAAGAACAGCAGCTTCTACTCGCCCTCATTCTTCCCTGTCTGTTTCCTAGCTCCCACCCAAATGTGCAGCAGCGGAAGCCCAGAGTCAATTGTGACAAGGGCGGATGCCAAGAAGAACAACAGCAGCAAAAATATGTTAATGATGCTCTCAACACTGCCAGTTCTTCAATTCCATTCAATTATCTGTACCTTTTCTCCTGATTTCCCTGACTTCAGGACGTTGTTTATCAAGTGCTCCATAATTAATCAGGCACCAAGCTTGACTGTGCTAATGAGACACCACTATTTACAGCACCCCTCCCCCAAGCTGCTCTCCACCCCTAATTCTCCAATCTACTATATAAAGCTTCCTTTTCCTTTCCCTTCTTATAGTGGCCTTGGGGCTTTTGAAATGATCCTGACAAGAAGCGCTGCTCCTGACAGTTTTAAAGATTAATTAACATATAAGCAATGCCAGTCCCCCACTAGTTACCCATCATTACTCACCTAAAGATAGGAACTTGCTCTGTTCATAGTGCATGACTCATAAATGCACTGTCTTTAACTTTTTCTTCCCATTTTCTAGATCCCCACCTCACTTTTAGCGCTCTCTCTCTCTCTCTCTCTCTCTCTCTCTCTCTCTCTCTCTCTCTCTCTTTCAGAGCCCCATGGCGCTCCCCCTTATTTTTTATTCACCTTTGGGCTATTTTTTTCTTTTCTTTGACAGTTTCTCCTGCTTATACATTTGTAATTATTCATTGCATCCCCCTTTTCTTTTAACCCAGACATTAGAGATAGTATTTCCCATGCTATCTTTGTGAAAATCTTTGAAGATTTGTAATTTTCCTCTCAGTTCTTTGCAGTTTTCCTTCATTTTTTTATTGGTAAATGTTCTTTCTTTCATTATAACAAATAAACAAAACCAAACCTATCCCATTCCTCAATTCTGTATGTAAGGTTCTCGTCTAATTCTTTCTAGGTAGAGTAGCTGTGAATTAAGGGTGCTGTTTAAACAGCTGCTCTCTACTTTAGTCTTGGGCTTCTGCCCTTAGTCACTGCCTCGGCTTCTGTCTCTGCAGACAGAATGCCTCTTCTGAACATATAACCCTCAAGTAGCTTGGATAGAAATTAAAGTAGGCTCCTGGCTTCCCATTCTTTTTCCAGGTGCTCTTTGAACAAGCAACAAAATCTTACAGCAAATAGGAAAGGCCACTCCAATATCACTTTTTTACTGTCTTCTCTTTATTGTTCAGTTAAGAAAATGTCATTATCCCTCACCATAATAACATACCTAAAACTCAGAGATCGACTCTAAGTACAATGATCTCATTATAAGAAAGGAAAATTGGCACAAACAAGCAATAAACCCAGTCTAAAGTCAGCTGGTTTTTAAGTGCCAGAGCTTAGACTTCAATCCCATTCTCTTGAATCCTGTATTTCAGGGCTTTTGAATTACATTCTTGATTCCACTATCTGAACAGGATAAATTGTCCCTAAGCCTCATGTCAACCTTAGCTTTCTCCCTTCTTTGTAAGTTATCAAACATAGTCCCATTTAGAGAGTTTAAGGGAAACGGAGGTTTAGTTCTCTCTACCAATACAATACATGTGATTAAAAAAAAAATGGCACTAGTCTACTAATCTAACCATATTCAAGAACAATTTAATGTAAACAACCTAATAATGTTAAATAAGCAAATTCCTGTCTATGTAACTCTAATCCCCAAACTATATTTAAACAGAATACATATATGAAAAAATAAATCATTCCAAATTATAATTTTCATACTTCAATTAGTTATGGTTTATTTATAAATTTAGTGATAGTCTGGATATTGATTTTTTACCTCACCAAATAATTTTCTTAAGATCAGAAACTCTCCAAGCATGAACATAAATAAAACTACAAATAAAACAAAGCTTTATAATGCATGTTGCTTTCTTTTTTCTGAATTCAGTGAGACATCTTTCCACAGATACAGGCAGAAAAGAGAAGTGTTTAGGAGGAGGAAGATCCTAGTCAAATTTCCTAGATAAAAAAACGTAGATTATTGAACAGAAGTTTTCATTTTAATGTAGTTCAATTTTTCAATTATTTATTTTATCACTAACAATTGTTGTGTTCTATTTAAGCTCTTTTTGCCTTCCTCATTTAGATCTATAATCCATCCGGAATGGATTTTTTTCACATGACATGAAATATACCTGGCAAGGAACTCTTATCCATAACATGTCAATGATTCTCAGAAACCAGTAAGAACAGGGTAGATGATAGAAAAACAGGCATGGAACTTCAACTATAACTTTACAAAAGAGGATATATGTAAATATTGATAACATAAAAAAGTGATCGAACTCTCTAGTTATTAGAGATATTAAAATGAAAACCACAGGTTACCATAAAACATCCAACAAATGGGCAAAATACAAACCAAATGCTTCAAATGTTGGCAAGAACATGGAGTAGTTGTGCTGGTGGGAGAATGTTAGTATAACCTCTTTGAAAACCTGTTTGGCAATAATTTCAAGATATACATACCCTATCACCCATAAACACCACTTATTTTTCAATGGGTGTACATATACTGATTCAACAAAATGCAAGTGCAAGGATGCTCGTAGCAACTCTGTTTATCCTATCTAATAATAGACAATGATTGAAATTAACCGTACCTCCGCTACGCTTCCCATTGGCTAATCAGCGAGATATGTAAATTAACCGCCAACAAAGATGGCATCCGGCAGCCGTGCAGCTGAAGCGAGCAGGAGGCTTGCTTGCTCCAGTGATGGAGGAAGCCAAGCTTCCTCCCTGCTGCGGCCGGGCTCTGAGCTCCACTCTAAGCAACAAAGTTGCAATTATAGAAGCTAAACAAACCCCAGATACCTGCTTTCAGCAGGCCATGGCCTCAGAGCTGGAGCGGCAACAAAGTTTCAATTATAGAAGGTAAATAAATCCCAGAAGAAAAAAAGAAAAAAAAGGAGAGGCTGGGAGCTTCAGTTGCCGGCAGGCTTGGCCAGCCTGAAAACCCTCAGCCCCTCATCCAGACTGGCCAGGAATCCCAGTGGGGACCCTCACCCTGAAGGGGGTGTGACCAGCTGCAAACAGCCATCAGCCCCTCATCCAGGCTGGCCAGGCACCCAAGCAGGACCCCCACCCTGATCCGGGACACCCTTCAGGGCAAACCAGCCGGCCCCACCCGTGCACCAGGCCGCTATCCTATATAGTAAAAGGGTAATATGCAAACTGACCCTAACAGCAGAAAGACTGGGAATGACTGGTCACTATGACACACACTGACCACCAGGGGGCAGACGCCCAATGAAGGAGCTGCCCTCTGGTGGTCAGTGAGCTCCCACATGGGGGAGCTCTGCTCAACCACAAGCCAGGCTGATGGCTGCCAGTAGAGCAGTGGTGGTGGGAGCCTCTCCTGCCTCCTCAGCAGCGCTAAGGATGTCCGACTGCAGCTTAGGTCTGCTCCCCGCTGGCAAGTGGACATCCCCCGAGGGCTGCCAGCTTAGGCCCAATCCCCCGGGGAGCAGGCCTAAACCAGCAGGTGGTCATCCTCCGAGGGGTCCCAGACTGCGAGAGGGCTCAGGCCGGGCTGAGGGACCTCCCCTTGAGTGCACAAATTTTTGTGCATGAGGCCTCTAGTCATAACATAAAACTGAAACAACTCAAATGAACATTCACAGTAGAATTTAAAAATAAATATGCATTTATATAATAAAAATATTATAGAGCAATGACACATACAACAGTATGGATGAGTCTTATAAACAAAACACTGAACAAAAGATTCTAAAGGCAAAAAAGTACATATGACTCCATCTGTATAAATTTCCGAAGCAGGTAAAATAAATCTATGGTGGTAGACAATGCTTATCGTTGGGGGTCGGGTGCTGCAGTGTCTGTCAGAGGCTTGGGATAGCTTCTGAGGAATTGTAGTGTTCTATTTCTTGATGAAGGTGATAGCTATGCAGGTATAAACTTGGAATTTATTAACTTTAAAATTTTTTTTATTGATTTTAGAGAGGAAAGGACAGGGAGAGAGAGATAGAAACACCAGTGAAGAGAGAGAATCATTGATAAGCTGCCTCCTGCACACCCCACAGCAGGGATTGAGCTAGCAACCTGGGCATGTGCCCTGACCAGGAATTGAACCATGACCTCCTGCTTCATAGGTCAAAGCTCAACCACCGTGCCACACCAACCGGGAAGGAATTTATTGACTTTTTTGAGTCCACTATGGCTTTAGTAAAAAATATGTATAAGAGAAAAATGCTTTATCAGAAAGCAGTTCCTGTGTTATTCTTTGAAGCCTAAAGGAATAATGGAACTGTAGAAAAAAATACAAAAATAAAATCACCAGCCCGCAAATTTTAAGCACCTACTA
The DNA here is from genome assembly GCF_964212035.1 of Myotis nattereri. Taxonomy (NCBI): domain Eukaryota; kingdom Metazoa; phylum Chordata; class Mammalia; order Chiroptera; family Vespertilionidae; genus Myotis; species Myotis nattereri. The sequence goes on along the minus strand of NC_138077.1, from coordinate 61,957,575 downwards.
TGTGTATATTTCTAAATAAAATAAAAACAGAAACTTGATCTCAAAGGAAAGAGAGAATGTACACAGGCTTCTGAGGCTAGGAGGCAGTATCTCCAGAAGAAATAACCGTTAACAAACATAGTGAAATACAGGAGAAGTTAGTTTGTGACTATTGTTTTAGATACTATTTAACTGAGGCAAAAGCAATACATGCAAGTGGAAATATATAGGATTTAATATTTAATACCATAGGACTATAGAGTGATAAGGTCAAGACATGGATCAGGAATCTGGAAATCACCTGAAGACAAGATAAAATGAATACTCAGATAAACAATTGAAGACTATCTAGCCAAGTAATATGTGGACACATAGTAGGTAAAACAGGCTAGGACTGGAGGAGGCAGAAGATAGTAGGAAAATCTAAATGGTAAAGTACAGTACCATGGAAGCCTCAGTAAAAGTAGTCACTGGAGCTGTTTACAAATACCCTGTCTCTCCTTTTGAGCATAAGACAGGATTGTCCTTTCCTGCCCACTTTGATGTGAGTAGGTGGTTTGATTTGTTTAATAAAACGTGGACAGCTTTAATGTGTGTCACTTCTGGGTTGAAGTTTAGGAAGTGATATGGGACTTGCCAAAATCCTTTCCTCCTGCCGTACTGATTGTGAAGAGTACAAAGATCATGAGATGGACCTCCATCAGCTTGGGATCTGGAATGACTGCAAGGTACAGAGTGCCCCAACCTACAACTCATGTTGAACATGTAGCATGGATGTAAGGAAAACTAAGGGACCTTTGCACCCTTGTCTCATAGACCTCACCTGCTCTATAAAGCCTCAAGCAGAGATCAATGCTACAACTCAATCTTTTCTCTTTCTACATTCAGATGGCTGAGCACTACTAGGAGAAATCCTGTAATTACACTACTACAACTCTTCAATCTGAAAATGCAGTGGGGTCTCAGCCTTTTATCTAAACTCAGACAATTACCACTTCCATTTTTACAACTTTTCCAAGCCTTAATCATTCTCCTCTAGACTTCGTGCACTCTCAGCAGAGCATCTGGACCCCTGAAGTGCCAAGAGCACTAAGGCTGCAAGATCTAATCTTCTGTATATTCCCACTTGCCCCTTAAACTAACTGAAATTCACCCTTAGTCATCCTTACCCTCTTTCTTTCAGTTTTATAAGATGAAGTGTCCTTACTTCTGATTAAGCAATCCCTTCACCTAAACAATTAAGTACTGCCTCTTCCGAGACCTGGCGCCACTGTGTAATCCTTCTCCCCCCACTGCATTCAACATGCTTCTCCTCACTGATTCTTGCCCCCATAGATCTATGACTATGCCATTAACCCTGGCTGAAAATTAACTCTTCCTCAAGCTATCATAATTTCATCTCATGCACAGAAAAGTAGACTCTTCCTGAACTACTACAATCTTACATATACCATTCTACTGAAAACTATTCTTACTAGAATTATTAAAGAGCAATTAATTTCCAATTGCATATACATTATTAAACCTCTATCTTGTTCTCAGTTTAAATGTAAACCGTTGACTTTTTCATTATTAAAAATCTCCAGTCTCTTAGTGTCTGTGACTCCACATTATCCTTGTTGTCTATGTACCTTGGTCCATTCTTTTTCCTCTGTTAGCAAGCTTGAAATGTTGATGATATCCAGAGTTCTCTTCTTGACCCACTGTTCTTCTCATTTTGTATAATATCATTTAATGATTCCATTTGTCCACATAGTTTCAACATTACCTATATGCTCATGATTTCTAAACCTAAGTCTTTTCCAGATCTCTTTCTTAAGCTTGAAATTCATAGTCAACTGAATCTCCTATAGTTAGAGACCTCAAAGATAACATGTCAAAAATTTAACTAATTTATTTTCTTCCTAAACCTTATTCTTTTCTCATATTCTCCACATTAATGGAATTAAGATCTAACCATTGACCCAATACAAAATCCCAGTTTTTAAGAAGCCTTGGAATAATAAATGTTACTTGCTTTCTTCCTAAAAGGAATCTCATTTCAGTTCATACTAGCCTGATTTGCTACTGCAAACCTCTACTTCAATTTTGATGGATAGCTTTGCTGGGTATAACATTCTTGATTGGCAGTTTTTTTCTTTTAGCACTTTGACTATATCATCCCATTCCTTTCTGTTTTTCAAGATTTCTGATTGAAAAATCTGCTGACTGGGGTTCCCTTGTATGTGACAAGTTCCATTTGTTTTTCTGCTTTTAATATTTTTTTGTCTTCAAATTTAACAATTTAATTATAATATGACTCTGTGTGGGTCTTTTATGATTCATCCTATTTGGTAACTCCTGGATCTGGAAACCAGATTATGTATGAAGGTTATCAGCCATTATTTCTTTCAATAAAGTTTCTGCCCACCCCTCCCTTATTCTTTCTATACTTCTATAATGCACACATTGGTCCATCTAATGGTATCCCATAGTTGAAAGCCATCTTCACTCTTTTTCATTCTTTTTTTTTTCACTTTTCTATTCTAATTGAGTGAGTTCCACTGTCCTATATTTGAGTTCATTAATCCTTTCTTTCACTTGCTCAAGTCTATTGTTGAATATCTCTATTAAATTCCAAGTATTGTATTTTTTAGCTTTCTGATTTCTCTTTGTTACTTTTAAGTATTTTCTATTACTTTGTTGAAACTCTCACTTTTGTTTATGCATTGCTCTCCTTGGTTAGTATCTTTTTTGACTATGCTTTTGAACTTCACACTGAACAAATCCCTTATTTTAGTTTAATTAAGATTGGTTTCTGGAGATTTATCTTTTATTAGAACATTAGAGGCCCAGTTCATAAAATATATGCCTGGGTAGGGTCCCTAGCAGCTTCTGGCCAGGGCCTCCCTTCATTCCGCGCCGCCCCCTGGTGGTCAACATCATAGCGAGTGATTGAACTCCCAGTTGGTCGAACTCCCAAGGGGACACTTTGCATTTTATATATATAAAGATATTATCTTGTTTATTCATTTTCCATCACTGTCTGAACTGGTTTGTGTGACTTAGATAAAACAACCACCTTTCCCAGTCTTGAAAGACTGATCTCAAGTAAAAGATAAACCTTGTCAATTAGCCTGACCTAAGCTTCTGGTTGCCTCTCAAACTTTTTGATTGTCTAAGCCACTGGCATTGCTATTAGTGGCTCCCAGTAGTTTAGGATGTGCCAAGACCCATCAGTTTCCCAAAGGCATGGGAAATGTCCATATACCTGTTCAGTCTTCCTGAGGTATATGCCTCCCCTTCAGCTCCCCAATGCAGGCTAATTGGAAGCCCAACTTTTATGTAACAGCTGGGAAAGTTGGAACATTAGATATGTAGTCTACCTGCTATCAGGGAGAAACCAGGAGTTGATTTTTGCATATTCAATCTGTACTTATACAAAAGGAATAGTCACTGAAAGATCTTGTGTGCCTAAACAGAACCACCACTTTGTTTTGTGTGGTCCTGGGGACTGATTGCTAGCCCCATCAGCTCCCAGAGCAATGTGATTTGGGAGCCAGTTTATTGGGTGGCAACCATAACTCTTAGGGTACTGGATGAGATAACAAGCTCTTTCAAGGGAGAAGCTGAAAGCCTAACTTCACTCTTGGAGCGAGCTAGGGATAGACAATAAGGGACATGCCCACCAGCTCTATCAGGTTCTCCAAAGGATTCAGTCACCTCCAACATGCAGTTTGATATGAAGGCGGAACCTCACATAGAAGCTGGGAAAAATTGTAGTCAAATAGCTTTGAGGCAGAAACTAGAAGATGATGTTTTTGCCTGCTCACTCTGCACTGATTCTGGGTATGTAGCTGAGGAGAGGGATGTTCTGCACCCATTTAAAATCTGCTTTGTTTGCTATAATACTGTAGGATTCATGAATGCAAGCCCCATTGGCTTTCAGAGCTTTAAAAGATGAGACGTTCGACGTGTGATCCAACATTTCGCTCCTCAGAGAGAAGCTGGAAGTTGGCAGTTCCCTTCTGATCACATGGTCCTGTGCCAGGGCTTGGGGCATAGAATGAAAGTGTGTCTCAGCCTTTCCTATCAATATTGATGTGCTTATTTTCTCAGTCATCCAATGTGTAAGAGTCACTCAGTTAGTTTCTGTATTTCTCTGAGGCCATTGCTCCATTGGTAGCTGTATATTCAGTGTGTTTATGGAAGGAGGTAGATTCAGGAGACTCCTAAGTTTCCATCTTGGTCTGGAATATTCCTAGGGTGGGATGAAGTTAAAGCATATGCTCAATTCTGTCTTACAAAGTTCCTCAGAAGAATTAAGCATCAGTTACCCACAGTGGTAATTTGTGTGCCTTTTATTGGCCAAATTCCCTTCTTCATTTTACTTTCCCATTTCCCCTCAGGCATTTTCTCCCTCTCCAAACTACACTACTTCCAATTCTATTTTCAATTCAGAGTCTACTTCTAAAAAACTCAAACTAAGACACCAACACATTTGACCACATAGTTAAAAATGTGATTTGAGTTGGTAACTATGCCTAGTCTCTATCTACATCATTTCTACCATGAGTTGCTCTTTCTGCATCTCTTTCCTGGCCTTTTCAAAAGCCTCCCATCCATGCCTCTACTTCTAATCCTTCCTACCTTAGATCCATCCTGTACAGTGATAGAAGAGTAAAGTCTTAAAAAGCACATCTTCCTGTGTCTCTTATTTGACTAAAACCTTTCAGAGTTTCCCATCACCTGCAAGGCAAAATTCAAGGTCCTGATCATAGAATATAAGATCCATCATGATCTGGTCCCACCTGTCTTTAGCCTTATCACTTACCTCTCACGTTATATTCCAGAAACACCAATTGAATTGCACTTTTACTCACTCATCCTCGTCCTATCCTATCTACCTAGGTAACTAGATCTCACGTCTATCCTACTGTATTTAGAAAGCTTCCCTTTCTCTAAAAAAAAATAGTTTCTAACCTCCAGTACAAGGCTAAATATAATGTTCTACATATATAAATTCCATATCAGATTAAAATGTTATATTTATGCCTAGATTATGGAAAATGCCTCCTTATAGATCTTCATTCTTGACTTTCTACACCCTTTGAATCTAAATAGCACATTTCTACTGTTGGTAATTTTCTAATAAAAAAAAAACTTAACAGAAAGCCCCAGAGAAACTGGCTATCTAACCCCATCCTAATCACTCCATTCTGATCTTCTTTTCAAGTCAGATCAAATTAAGTTACTTTCCTCAATGCCATACTTCAAAGCTCTTGAATGTTTCTATGCCTTTGTACATTCCTCTGACTGCAATGAGTCTATCCACTTACTACTCCATCAAGTTCTATCTGAAACATCACTGTTATAAGGTACTTTCTCCTATATCTCCCCTCCACAACTGTTAGAAATTCCTTCTACTGGATTATCTCAGGCCTGACAAATATTCCCTTTCTAATACTTACCACATTTCCTTGTAATTATCTATAAGTGCTTTAAGGACTCTTCATTCTCATCTTAGCTCAATATCTGATAGTAAATATACAATACAGAATAAATAAGTGAATAAGTAAATTAATTATAATAACTAGTTTGTTGTTGTTGTTTTTTTTTAAAAAAAAAAAAGCTAAACAAAGAAACTCACAGAAAAAAAAGCAAGCAATTTTGCTTACAAGGTGGCTGAGCTTAGAGGCACTTGAAAGTAATCTTGAAAACAAAAGATGGAAAAGAAGAAACAGACTAGAAATGAAGAAATCCAAGAAGAAAGAGAGTAGGGGGAGATACACATAAAACAAGAAGGAAAAGAAGAAACAGATATAATATTTTATGTAACAGCCTCATCAATCTTCATCTTCCAGATATGAGGAGTCAGCTTCTTACAAGCGATGACATAGTTCAGTCCCATACATAGGATCCTTATACTCTGCTTCAGCTCAAGGTACACGTGATCACAATAAATCAAGCAATAAGAGAGTAAGCCTCATTTCCCCTTGGAAGTATTTTCATATTGTATCATGCCTTTCCTATTGCCACCGTGAATTTAAACTACCAGGCAGAGAAGTGGCATGTTTTGCTAAAGCACAGAAAGAGAAACAGGCATAATGGAATCAAACCTCCAGAGTCTCAGGTGCAAGAGTATTATTGAAAGCAAAGCTAATTACTTAATGGACTACAGCCACTGATGGTCACTGCAATAGCCATATGGGTGGAAAAACACTGAAGCCCCACTTTGGGGTGGGGTTTCATGCTCTGAGCATCTGTCTGCTATGAGAAAGAATGTGTTCTGATTCCATTCAGTCTCACAAGCGTAAGATACACACACAGGTAGAAACTAAGCAAGACGAACCAATCATTTAGGCTTTGTGGTGAGGGGTGTTAGGTTTAGGAACAATAGATCACTCAGGGGACAGACATAGGATACAGATTTAAGTCAAATACTGACTTTTGGATCAAATCTGAAGCCAAATGGTAGAAGCTGTGAACCGTCTATTATGCTAATAAATTGGACAACAATGAAATGATACTGTTACTTTGTCTCACCATGTACCCCCTGCCCCTTCACTTCACTCTTCTCCCTCTCAAAGAGAAAGCCAAAATACCTCACTATAGTTAAACCCTGGAGGTATCCTAACTCCTCCCTGGCAAGGTCTGAGGCTCTCTTCTCTCTGTAGGGCTATCTTCTCTCACAGATATGCCATTACACACACGTCAACAGGTGAGGGTCTGGGAAAACAAAATTATCTGTCTAGTAACGTTAATTAATCAAAGAGTAAAGTCACCATTTTCTCCATTCCCTTGAGTGACATGTTTTTGCTCCATCCCATGACCCATCTCCTCTGCTCCCTTCATCATGCTATCTTTCTCAATCCCTATTATAAGGACAATGATTTCCTCAGCGCCATCGACCACATCACACCTTGGTAGCAACCTGAACAAGGATGTTTTTTAAAAGGCAATGTCTGAATATGACAAATGACATTAGCCCCTTGTTTGGCAGGGTCACAGCCAACGCTGAGCCTGATATTTACAGTATGCTTTATACAACCGCAAACATATTCCTAAATCCCACGGGATGTCATGTCACCCATAACATATGCAATTAATCTCCTATTGTGACATTTATCACCCTTCTCCTCAGGCAAGCCTCTCCCAGGGATGGTTAAGTAGCCACTGCTGGAGCTGTCACCTATTAGCAATAATCACATGGGTCTGTTGCAGGTTTTGGCATCCGTGCAACACCCTACTTGAAAAAGCAACAACCTACATCAGTGCCATAAAGTAGTGAGCCTTGAAAAAAAGGCTCACATCTAACAGGTCATGTAGCAAAATCTTTCTTCACTGGAATAAAACATTTAAAGCTTGGAAGAGACACTGGTCTTGGGGAATTGACTGCCATCAGTTTTAAGCATTATATAAATTTGCCTTAATTTAGCTTTAGCATGACCATTTATTTAAAGACTTGAATACACAGAAATTGCAAGTGTAGAAGTTTCAATATTAGAAACTGTGGGCCTTAATCCCTACAATTACTTGAATCAAGACCTGAATTATATGTTACATTTAATCATAATCACAGGCAGAAAGTATTACATTACCTGCCCATGTCATATGAGTAGTATAGTTTTAGATCCAGGGCTTTAATCCAGTTTTGTCTTACTTCAAAGATCGTGTTCAACCACTTGTCTGTGTTTACAAGGACTCCCTACCTCATTCATCATCTCAAAACTTTGGGTGCTCCCCAATGGCAACAGTAATGACTGCAAAATATTACTGCCACCTGTGTTTATAGCCTTATCTCTCATAATTTTAGACCCAGGTCTCTCATATGCCTTCTCTGAAAATTCCACAGATGTTATTTCTTGCCTCCAGTGTGATGGTTATTAACCAGGGCTATTTTGACTCTCAGGGAACATTTGGCAATCTTTTGAGACATTTTTGGTTGTCACAACTGGGAGTATGTTACTGGCATCTAATTGCCTGTGGATGTTGCCGAGTATACAACAACTAATGCACAGGGAATTCTCCATTATCAATCTATCTCAACATGTCAATAGTAGAAGTTTGAGAGACCCTAGTGTATTTGATGATGGTCTTTGTAACTTCCTTATGGAATTTAATACTATATTTCTTGATTTATATAATATATTAAATATTCACAGAGGTCAAAGACTATGACTCACAATTTTGTATTCTAGATCCATTTCCTCAAGAGTGACTAAAAGTTTCAAGTACATAGGTGCTCACCAGGTGTTAGAGGGGAAGCTAAATATTTGATGATCATTCTACTAACACTGACTTAAGTAAACCCTGAAATGCACATTGGAAGAGCTGTGAAAAACAATGGCTGTATCATAGAATTCCACAAATTCTGGAGGTAGAGAACATACCAGGAAAACAACAATCTCACTTTAAAGACATGGATGATGAGAACTAAGTAAACTGGTCCTCAGGCTGGGATATATCTTAAATAAGAGCCAAAGCTATATAAGCTAAACATCAAAAATAGAAAGCATCTCTTTAAAAAGTAAAACTTACCTTTTCCCAGGAGAGTGAAATCCTCCTCATAACATGCATTAAGTGCCTGAGTTGTGTGTGTTTTTTTAAATCATAAACATGCTATGCATCAGTGCTTCCTCTAATCACACTGACAGCGGCGATCAATGCCTTTTACAGAGATTTGTGGAAACCACAAAGAGTCAAACGTTGCTACTATGGAGATAAATGTCCTTGAAGGCTCTCAGCCTTCGCTCACCACTAAATGCCTCCTTGGAGGATGTTTTATTTTACCCCCTGTTATTACTGGAACGGGACAGTGGCTCAGTCCTGACTCAGAATAGTATAGTATGGAAGGTGCTAAGTCAGGATCTCAGTTTATGAGTCATATGAAGGACAGAGCTCTGTGCTGACTTCTCTTTTGGCTATCTCTTGTGATTCCTCAGCCAATTAGTTCATGAGATCTCTTACGTGACACAATCGGAAAGTCTTTATTAAACAAACACATACATATATACACATATATACACACACACTGGAATTTGAAATTTGATCCAGATTGTTTTTTTTTTCTGTAGAAATTAAGGTCTATGCCTCCTTTACATGGTCCAGTTCATCCACCTGTTAATAACTAGTTCACTACTGCTCGTAAAATTTCTTCTTAATAGTATGAAATTCTCACAATGTCTTATGGATGTGTGCACCAGCAAAACAGACCAAAGAGCTGACAGTGCCTCCATTCAAAGAGATTGTCTGTTGCTGCATCCTCAACAGCTTGTGCTCAACTGAGAGAAACCACGCAGAAGAGAATGCCACACCAGCCCAAGATTAAGGCAAGATGTATTCTGTGCCAATAAATAAGCACAGCCACAAATAATGGAGCAAGAATGAGCCTGCTGTTTTGACAAACTTATCCTGAGTCTCCAGATCTCGTTTGAGATAGTGCACCAGGGGTCTCCTGAGTTACTTGAAGAGATAGCTGCCCATTAGTGGATTCCCTACTTACAGACAAAACAAGAATGGAGATATTATACTTTATTACTCAAAGGAGAATGTTTTCCTCTTCCCAAACTAGCTATTGATCTGTGTGGCAGAGTACTGCCCTGCATACCACATTTTCTCACCTTGTACCCATCACAGAACCTTCTATTCAACCCCTTCCTCTCTCACACAAAATAAAATCCTCACATTAATATTAATGTGTTAGGCCCATGGGCAGAAAGTCATGAATCTCTCAGCATTTCATAATGCCTTCACTTCTCTTCTTCAAAAGCCACAATTAAATCTCAGAGGGAAAATTATCTTTTGTGGTTAATTCAAATAGTGTTTTTTTAAATATATGCATAGCTTCATAATGATATTACTATTATTAATAGCAACAATAATGAATAAATTTGCTACTTGAAAATAAGTAGGTAAGTACAGATTTTATAATCCCATTAAACATCTCTGTATTTTATATGTTGCATATTATTTTTATTTATGAGATGACCTGAATCACATATGCACTTTTATAGCTTCCTAGAGATACAAGAAAATGGAGCTATATTTTTTCATTTTTCTATCATGTGTGATATAGCTAAGAATATGCAATATATCATAAAGCCTTTCCTTTGCTTCAGCTAATTGATCTGAAGGGTTGAGATTATTTTTCATATGATTCTATTTTCAAAGGTATATTCTCATGCGCAAACATTTAAATACAAAGGAAATAAATTAGCCACCCAAATCACTCACCAAAATAAAACTATCCACAACCAGTGTGTGGTTTCCTAAATAGCTTTTGCCATTGACCGCTTCAAATAGGGGAGTCCAAAAGTAACAGCAAGAAATATTACAAGACTGCAGAGCTAATTCTGAAATCATAGTCTAAGAAAGAGCAGTCATTTTTAGAATATTCTTAAATAGTTGTGAGTGGACATCTCATTTTGATGTTATTCCCAAAACACCTTTAATAAACTACTAAACTTTCCTTACTACATAGGAGACTATCAGAGGAGAGATGAGAACAGAAAGAAAACAGTATAGCAAAACAAAACAGTGTAAGGGAGAGGATAATGGAAAAGGAATATAATTGTATTTATACTTGGGAGAGAGAGAGAGAGAGAGAGAGAGAGAGAGAGAGAGAGAGAGAGAGAGAGAGAGAAAGAGAGAAGAGTGAGAGAGAGACCTGTGTCCATTGTCTCAAAGAATTGTGGAATTCATCCCATTGTCTAGTTGATATTGTGTCCAAATAAGTAAATTTTCAAACTATCCACCTGTTTTACTGTTATATATGTCATCAGTCATATAGCATGGAAGAACAGTAAATGCATTTTTTATCATCCTGATTTTGATGAAGAGATCACCATACAAGTTTTCTTTCTCAATTATTCTAATATCTTCTAAATTAACAAGATCCCATAGGTTTTGGCCTCTGACACACATAACAAACAGTTCTTGGTGTTTTCTACTGGCAAGAAAATGTGGACCAAATCAAAGGTCAGCCCTTGAGAGGGAACATAGAAATGCATTGGCAGCTCCCAGATGCTCAAGTAGAAAATCTGGAGGTTCTTAAGTGCTGCCGTGGTAACCTCTTAAGTTCCTAGTGGGCCAGAAAGTTTATTCCAATGGGTTTCAAAGTCCATTGTGTATTGCAGTCATCTGAAGGGCTTGTTAAAGAACAGATTGGCGGGCCTTACCCCAAGAGTTGACGTGGTTTTGTTTTGCTTATTCATTCATTTTATTTTTTTATAATCCACATATAAATAAAACCATATGGTATTTGTCTTTCTCTGACTTATTTCACTTAGCATAACACCCTTTAGATCCATTCATGTTGTTGAAATAGTAAGATTTCATTCTATTTTATGGCTGAGTAATATTCCATTTTATATATACCACTTCTTCTTTATCCACTCATCTATTGATGAGAACTTAGGTTGCTTCCACATCTTGGCTATTGCAAATAATGCTGCAATGAGCATAGGGGTGCTTTTTATATATAGAGAGAAAAATTTGGTGGTTGCCAAATGGGAGGGAGATTGGGGAAATGGGTGGAAAAGGTGAAGAGATTGAGAAGTACAAATTAGTAATAAAAATTGTTAAAGGGATATAAAATACAGCATAGTATGGTGGCAGATGGGTACTAGACTTATTGGCATGATCACTTCTCAAGTTATATCAATATCCAAATATTATTTGTATTGTATATCTGAAAATAATATAATATTGTATGTCAACTGTAACTAACTATAACTGAAAAAAATAGTTTGAATTTATTTTTTAAAAAGGTGCTTCTGACTTGGTAGGTCCAAGGTGGCCTGAGAATTTTCACTTTTTTTTTTTGAGAGAGAGAGAGAGAGAGAATCAGTTGTTCTCCATCTAGGGATCAAACCCACAAACTGACCAGGAATTGAACCCACAACCTTTTGGTGTAGGGGACAATACTCCAATTAACTGAGCCCCCCAACCAGGGTGAGAATTTGCATTTCTACTGAGTTTCTGCTTTAAAAATACATTTTGTGAATCACTGTTATATTCAATTACATGCAGATTTCCTGGATAATATTGTGCTGGATTCTACAAAATGAATTCCATCTCCACATTAAACAAAAATACTGCCACCACAATCCGGGATTGAAAAGTAAACATTTAATAAAATAACTTTTCTCTACTTGCTATCAAACATTCACTTTATAAAAATAATTTAGTGGTACAGATATCCACAACTGAATATGACTTACTCTACAGCTATACTGATTTTGTTAAAGAACATTTAATTCCATTGCAATTAAAATATAGGGTATGGCCTCATCCTTCATAATGTCAGTTTATTTATAAGTTAAAAATATTATGACCATTGTGTAGAAAGAATAGATTATAGATTCTACATCATTTGGTTTTTCAATTTTAAGTTTCACAAAGCCTATCTTCCAAGAGTACTATCTTAAAAAATCATTAAACATAAAATTGTAAAATGTCTACTGTGTGCATGGTATTTTGTCAAAGTATCCTCCTCTTCTCAGAAACTCCATACTGTTTTCCACAATGGCTGCACCAGTTTTCATTCCCACCAACAATGCACTGGGTTCCCCTTTCTCCACATGCTCTCCAGCACTTGTTATTTGTTGATTTATTGATGGTAGCCATTCTGGCTGGTGTGACAAAGGAATATAATTGTCTTTATACTTGGCATAAAAAAGAGAGACAGGTGACCATTGTCTCAAAGAATTAAAGAATTCATCCCATTGTTTAGATTTTGTCAAAACCTTTGGACGATTTAAGAAAGAAGATGCAAATCTCTAACTTAGTTAAAAATTACAGAGGATGGGGGGATGAGATCACCCTATCTTTAAGGTGAATGATAAAATTTTATACAAGAAGATTCAGGAGTCATAAAATAGAAGCATAATAAAAGTGTTGTGGGATAGCTTACCATTTTTAGGAAAGGTCTGTTTTTTGTTTTTCTTTTTTTAAATAAAATAACGGTCATCATCATCAATTGATGAGATGTGGAACTTGTGAATATTCTCTCATTCTATTGAGTGTTGTTATGTATCTCTTCAGCCTTCTCCTGTAATAAAATTATCCCAATTTCTTTGGCATTTGATTCAACCAACATTTACTGAGATTTAGATGGCAGGCAGTTTGCAAGGCAATATGTAGCAAAAATTATCAGACCACATGGCATCTTCTTAATGCTACTGACAGTCTAATGGGAGAGATGGAGAAGTAGAGAGGTATCCTTGCCATGGTGTGTAAGTACTTAAATTAGGGAATGGCCTTTTGACCAGACATCATAAGATTTTCTGGATGCCTTTATAGGTGAAACAAATGTTGAATTAGAAGTAGAAGGGACCATGGTTGGAATAGATCTTTCTAGCAGAGGGAATTGAAATCCACTAAAGAGAATAGCAGAATGAGTTTTGTTTCAGCAGGGACAATCGAAATTATAATCAACATTCTAGATCTCTGAATGTGCCATACCTTTTTGGGTGCCGACATGAAGCAAGCAAACTGAAAGTGGTGAAAATAATTGAAAAGTTAAAGTAGTCAGCCACTTGATTTGCTTTTATACAGTCAAATGTGCAGACGTTCAATGGCTACTCTTTGGCTGATTGTATTTTCATTTCTCGTGAGCGGTTGTGTGAGGCCTCTAGTAAAGAATCCCAGGACTGGATACATTAGTGGAGCCAAGGCCTGATTCATGTTGACTACTGAAAAAGGACTGCTCTCATTCATGTCTCATAATCACATATTTACTTTTTAACAGTACAAAGGGGGAAAAATATGAGCTGACTGGTGGGTGGCCTTATTGTTAACCATTATGACCCCCTATAGATCTTTCTACCCAAACTGCACAAAATTCTCTTGCTATGTCTTACAGTCTTATACTCACAATTTCCTCTGCTGGATTGTTCCTTGTTCTTTCTGCACAATATTCTGCTGGTTTTGACTATTGTCTAAATACTCCATCATTTGGAATTTTCACCTCTTGTCTTAACATATAGCTCCTCCATGTCTTACTGTTATGGCTTCTTACATTCTCTTCATTTTCTAGTTGTTCTGTACTCCCTCAATTTCACCAAATTAAATTCAATAAGTGTATTTTCTTAATGTTTTGGGACTTTGTACTAAAAGCATGATAAAAGTAATTTGAGTATAAACCCTAAAAGTAAAGCAAAGAGGAACTAAATTGTCTGAACCTTAATGACTTTTTCCTCTTTTTGGAAGAAAATTTCAAAATAAATACCTAGAATGTTCTATAATCTTTGAAAAAAAGCAATTTAATAAAAAATCAGAGTGCTTATAGTTAATTTAATTCCCTCCAGACCCACATTCCTTCCAAATTGCACACTTCAAAACCACACAGGCAAAGAAATCTAGATGCCCTCTGAGGATGCCTGAAGAGAAGGGGAAAAATGTCCATGAAAGAAAATGAAAGTAAAATCTAATTTATGGAGAGAAAAGGGAAAATGGTGAGGAAATTTCAATTAATCTGTGATTGATTTTACAGTTAAGAACAACTGTTAAGGAAAAAAAAGCAATATTAGCATTTAATTAATTTTTTAGAAGCTATTGAAGGGAAAATATTGTATAGTATATTAACCCTGCTGCCCACATGAAGTTACTAACTTGGAAGTTACTAACTTGAGAAACTGAAGTATGATACACCAGAGAGACACTCTAATTACAAGTTTACAGATGTGGGTATAAAAATATATGAGATAAGTGTTTACAGATTCTAAGTTGGACAAAATTTTAGGTATCTGATCAGCCCAAGTCATTGACAATTGGGTTTCATTTGAGATGACTGAAGGTTCTAGAGTGGTCCACTGCTTATCTCCAAAAAAGACCTTCCAAATCTTTGTTGCTATACAAAGTATAATTCAATTTATACATGTGCACAATATTTTTTAAATTAATTGAATATTTAGAGAGAGGAAGGGAGAGGGAGAGAGAGAAGCATTGATGTGAGAGCAAAACATGGGTCAGCTGCCTCCTGCATGCCTCCTACCAGAGAACACAACAGGCCACCCAGGCATGTGACCTGACTGGGACTCAACTGGCAACCTTTCCGTGCACAGGACAAAGCCCCGCAAACTGAGCCACATCAGCCAGGGCTATATGTAATTTTGTAAAACATGTCTTACCTGGGTTGTGGTTTCACAGGAACAACCTGAATAATTGAAGAAAATTTTTCTCAAAGACATATCCTGTAAAACTGCCAGAGTAACTGACATATCAAATATGAAGTGGATTGAAGTCAAGATGACAATTATCTCTTATAACTAAATGGGGCATTATTCTAACAGTGGTTGCTATTGTCAGTTTTGTTCTTGATTGGGAAATCTTGTTCTGTGTATGAATATGTGAAGGTGTAAAAGCCCTCTACGCCTCCTTCTGATGTTTTGTTTCTTTAATTTCTATTCAATACTGAGCAAGGAGGAAAGAGAGTAAATTTTTCTCTGCAAACCAGTGCTAGTGTTGGGCTGAACACACACTCACACTCATACACACACTTCTGCTTGCTGAACTTTGAGGCTCCCCACTGCTCCCATCACATACTGTATATGTGCTCTATGCAGTACTAGATATTGGAGAAAATCCATTTTCCAGCTCTGTTCTAGACCCACCTCCTATCTCCGCATTTCAGGGTTATCACTGTGGTTCTGAAATGATGTAGAGAGTTCTTCTTCTCCTGTTACATCAGGTTCACTGTCCATGTAGCCATCTTTGCTCCTAATAATAGCAGTCTCCAATCACAGAATGGTCTAGACTCTGTTTTAAACACTTTATCTCTTTACCAGAGGCGTGGTGCACAGATTCCTGCACTGGTGGGGGCGTGGCCTGCAGGGATCAGCCCGCTGTGGGAGCACTGTTCATCCCAGTCAGCAGAGCAGTGCTCCCACTGTGGGAATGCACTGACCACTAGGGGGGCAGCTCCTTCATTGAGCGTCTGCCCCTTGTTGGTCAGTGCACATCATAGCGATTGGTGGACCAGTGGTTCTAGTCTTTCTGCCGTTCTGTTGCTGGACTTGTATATATATGGATATGCAACATTAGTTACAATTACTGTATAAATTGGTGCTGTTATTAATACCCATTTTTTTTTCAGGTGAAGGAACAAAGGCTGAAGTATAGTAAGTAACTGCCTAAGTCTCAGAACTAGGAATAGTGAAGCCAGGACTTGAATTGAGGTGTCTGCCTCCAGAACCCACATTCTAAACCCCTGCTAATAAGCTGCTGCTTTGCCTCCAGGGGCAGAGAAGTTGCTACAGTCAGCATTGTTGCATCTCAGTGTTAATCTTCCTTATCACTGTTCAGAATGAAACTAAACCCAACCCACATCCCCCTGCTGTGGACAGGAAACAGTCACTATCTTTTTTTTTTTTTTTTTCTGTTCTTGCCCATCAATGGAAAGTTTGTTCTTTAAAATATTTATCATGCAAATTAGGTAGAAAAGCAGAAGGTATGCTATTAGACCCTAGGGTTATATTTTGGAAAAGAATTGAGGAAAATGTGCAAAGGAATATGAAATGCTTTCTTTCTTCATGTGCTCTTATATAGGGACTTGGGTAAATTGTAGCCATGCATATTAAGATTTTAGGATTGAGCCCTAGTTGGTTTGGCTCAGTGGATAGTGTTGGCCTGATGACTGAAGTGTTCTGGGCTCCATTCCTGCCAGGGGCACATACCTGGTTGCAGGCTCCATCCTGGCCATGGTTGGGATGTATGCAAGAGGCAACCAATTGATTTGTCTCTCTCACAGTGATGTTTCTCTCTCTCTTTATCTCCCCCCCTTCCCTCTCTATCTAAAAATCAATGAGAAAATATCCTCAGGTGAGGAATAACAAAACAAAAAAATGATTTTAGGACTCAACACTTAGTTCAACTTCTATTACAACTTAAACCAAAAACCTTCACCTCTGCAAGATGAGCAGAGAAAGTGAAAAGGACATTTTGCCGAAGGCTGGAGGAAAGGACAAACTACTGCTGCTGGTGGTTCCCGTTCAGGCTGACTTTTTTCCTCTTCCTGGGAGGAAGTAAATTAATTCAATGCTCCCAGCCCCACCTAAAATCTGAAAATTTCCAAACTATAGAAAGCTTATCTACCCCTGCTGCTATTAATTAAAATGTAATCAATGAAAATTGCAGGGACAGTTTCTTCCCAGACTGAAAATGGCATATGAAGATCCTGTCCTCCGAATATCTCCATCACTCCCAATGACATTGCCATTGTCCTTTTTCTTCGGGGATTTCTCCTTCAACTTCTGTCCATTTAACATCAAGCCATGACAATCTCTCTGTCTCTTATGACCAATTATATATATGAACCACACAGTGAGCTCCAAGGTCCATGAGCTTTGGTACCTGATGCCAGTCTCTGTCCCATGCTCATCAGCTGTGTGTATTTAACCTCTTGGATTTTTCAGTTCCCTAGTTATAAAATGGGCAGCATCATAAAACCTCAGTGGGTTATTTTGTAGACTCTAAATGTGATAATATATGAAACATGCTGATTGCATTGCCTGTTACACCATGAGCTCTTAAATGGTGGCAAGCATTATCATCACATCTGAAGCCCATCTTAGAGTGAACTCTGAATTAATGCCCACCTTGCCATTATTAGAATGACCAGATTCTCCTGCCGTACAAAAGGACTAGGCACATGCAATTCACTTTGGGTTCTTCTCTCTGTCTCTAGCATTGTCTATCCCCCAGCCAAGGAATTTGTGCATTGCCCCCATGTCATTTTCCTTAAGCACTTCTTACACAAGACCCCTGAGTGACCCAGTGACAACTTAGAACTTTTCATGGCCTTTAAAATGAAATTAAAACATCTCTGCTCTTTACTAAACATGTACCTGCCTTCCTACCAATCCTTTTTCTTATCTCTCATAGAGAAAATATTGTAGGAGAACCAAGCTCACCCTACTGCCCCAGGAACACTTTACCTATTTCACCTGCAAGTTTATGAATTTTGCACTCTGTTCTACTCCACCTTGGGGGGAGAGGGCGCTGCTTTGTGTTACCCTCAAGTTCATGTTCCGTCCCTTTTACAAGACCACAAGCCCTTTTTGTGGAGGCTTCCAAATTAACACCACTCAGTGCTGAGTTCTTTCATCTATATTCACTCAGAGTATTTACTTTCAGCTTGCACTTCACTGTTGTGTTGTACATTGCTTTGCTTGGAAAGTTTTATTCAATATTTGTTTGCTCTTTATGTTAATAAGCTCTTTGAAGCAAGGTAACAAACATTTTATATGCCATCTTCCCCAAAGTAAGTGAAGGTACCAGGACATCAAAATAAATATTCACAGACTTTACTATTAACAGTGTGGCCAAGATCAGAGGGAGCAGGCACATGTGTGACTGTTTTCCTTCATTTGGCCTCATGCTATTTATGTTTCCACCCCCTACTGGAAGAATCTGGCATTAAAGGAATCCTGATACTATATTGCTCTTACATAAGCAAACCTTAGCACTGACGGCTTAGAACAGGCAACTCATTCACTGATGTTCAGAACCCAATTCATAGTAGTAGAGTTCCACTTTTTTCCCTCTTTCATTCCTTTCTTTCTAAAAATGTTGCTATGGAAACTACACTGGGTTTTCATTCTCTGTTTCCATCACGCTTCTGCTCAAAAGCCAGGAGAGAGAGAGAGAGAGAGAGAGAGAGAGAGAGAGAGAGAGAGAGAGAGAGAGAGAGAGAGAGATTGTTCAGCGATGCAATAAGACAGCCTCTGGGGGGAAAGGAAGGCCATGGGATAGTATGTATTCTCAGGGCGCTGGATCACAAGCACTTTTTCAGTGAAGACAGGTCGATTTGACCATCCTTTAGGGGGATTTAATTAAAAACCAGTCTAGACCAGCCTTTATGCAGCCCAGTGGCAACATGGATCACCAGCATCCAATAGTGGCATGTCAAGGAAGGTAAAGGTTCCTCAGAAATGGCTCCACACATATTAAAGGGTTCTGCTCTGTGCTGCTGTCAAGCAAGAAATTCATTTGTTGCTCATCCTTTTAGCCAGGGAGATTTATTGGCCATTGGGTGAATTCACTTTCCATGTTATTAGGTCACTTGAGGCCAGGGAAGGTTGCTCTTTCCTCCCTCCTGTAGTTTTTTCATGGCAGGATTTTTTGTGTAGTTCATGGATGGATTAAGGGAGGCACATGGGCTGAGGAAATTGAAAGTGGACTTTCAAGGTTTTCTCACACTGGTTGCAGCCATGACTGCTGAGAATATTTCTGCTGTGACATCTTTTGTACACACAACTTCACAGCTATAGAGATACCATGTTATTTTTCTACACATTTTCAGTTCCTCATATATTAGGGGAAGGTAAGGAGCTGTTGGTGCCCAGAGGCATCCTAAAAGGCCTCCGTGAACACCTGATATGTCAGCAATGAGTTTCTGGTTTTCAACCTGGGAAATTCTCCTGCCCATTTGCCATTAATGCTTCCTTGGACTGAACTGTGCCAGCTGTTAAGGCAGCTGGCAAGTGGGAAACACTTTCTGAGAATATGGGATTTGATGACCTTATGGAGTTATCTCATCTACACTGTCCAAACCATTCTAGCTTACTCTCTTCTGAGTCTCACACCTGCAAGTTCACATTTTCCTTTACCTTCATTCTTGCCCCAACTCTCACTTCCTTTAACTCATTTAATCCTTCTATTCAGTGGAGTTCATAAGGCTTCAGATCCTGCAATCACACAGCTTCTATCATATCTCGTCCTTTCAATATCCTAATGTGTAAACTTGTGCAAGTTATTAAACTTTCATAGGCTTTGATTTTTCTCATGGACAAAAGAAAACAGTATAGTGCCATATTACCAAATCATTATAGTAATATATGTTTAAAATTTTGTGACATGTCAAATAGTGAACACTACTAGCTTTTATTTTATTCATTTCGATCCATATCTATTCCCTTGTTCTCTCACCTCTTATTCCTCTATATCTCGTTAGTCTATGATCACATTTCTCAACATGATTTATTCAAATTTCATTTAATATGTGAAAGTTATGCAACACCACCAATACCTTTATATAGTAGTGCAAATACAACTGAAGCTGTAACCATTCAGATTTACTCTCACCCAACTTCTTATTCTATCCCCTCTCAGAAAGACACAACATACCACACCCTGGTGTATAACTTGATAGAAATTTTCAGGGGGAAATTGGAAATTAAGAAAGCAAACAATGGAACAGAAGGTAGGGTTAAAGCTATACACCTGGACATCATCTACATATTGATGTTTGTGGAATCCATGAGTGACCATTCCTTTAGGCAGAAGGCGTAGATTTCCAAGTGCTAAATTCATTCATAAGAGTTAAAACAACATATGACTGAATTTTCATATGGTGGCTCTTTAACTATATAATTTTGAACTTGTAGGGTGAGTGAGTGGGTAGATTCAGGAAAAGGCAAGAAACATAAAACGTTAGAAATTCCAGTTTTGAGCATCTAACTTCTTGATTGTGGTGTGTTGTGTCTCTGATACCTATAACACTCCCTACATACCTATCTATATCAAATATATGAATGTATAGTGTATGAAGCATTATTGGTGTTTGCAAGGGCTCCTAAATTATAATATGGGGTTCTTAATGCAAAAATTAAATTAAAATATTCTAAACTAAAAATATAATGCACTGGACATTATATTATGTGATGAGAACATAGTAGAAGATGAGGTAGACATGGTTCCTGTCTCATGGGCTTATTAACTTAATAGAGGTACATCAGTAAGCAATAAAGAGGTATGATGAGTGGTGTTAATAGGGTAGTACATGATATGGGCCCAAAGAAGGGGACCCAAATATGGTCTTGAGAGGGAAGAAGTACATGAGCAGATAGTGAAATCTTAGTTGAAGCTATATCTAATTTAATGAATAGCAGTTGGTATATAGATAGACCACTGCACATTCAAAGAACAAAGAGAAATTCAAGATGGCTAAAGTGTTGAGTCAAGAGATATTATGAGACTGAACTGCTGGGTCCAGATCCGCTGGGGCTTAATAGGTCGTAGTAATAATTTAGACATATGGCCTGGCAGTGAATGCTTTAAGCATAACAAATAATCTAACCAAATTCTTAAAATCCATTAATCCAGGAAGAGGATTGTTGTTACTTAGATTAAGACTATTGTATTTAGGATGAACATAAGTGGATGGGCATAGGATATGTTGAAAGATAAAATAAGAAGGACTTGGTGGTAGATTAACTCCTAAGGGTAGGAACTGTGCTTATGTTTCTCTGTATCCCTCACGGTGCCTGCCATGGTATTTTTAAGGGCAGAAGGGACCCAATAAATATTTGTTGAATGAATGAATAAATGAAGCCTCTAAAACTTCTCTCCCTAGAAGAAATATGAATTACGTTCATGTTTCATTTATAAGGAATGTGATGAATGCTGAGAGCAGAAACACAGCCCTCTCAGCATCAGTCTTATTGAAGGAGGTAGTGAGTAGGAGTTTCAGAGTACTGCTGTGTGCAGCCCCAGGGGACCATGACTGGTATAAGGCCAATACTCAGGGCCTCCATCATAGAGATGCCAGGCAGCTGAGGAGGTAAAAGGGCAGCAGAAAATCTAATTCTAGAGGTTTGTAACATAATACAAATTCCTGGAAATAAAGCTGGCTTCTGAAATGCTATAATTGCTCATATCAGAAGACAGAATACGTCACATAAATTCACATGCTGGTATATAAAAGTTGAACAAGGCAAGGAGATGGCTAGTTCACATGTGGTATTCTGAATGCTTAATTCCCTTCTGGCCATTTCAGTAAATCTCTCTCTCTCTCTCTCTCTCTCTCTCTCTCTCTCTCTCTCTCTCTCTCTCCCTCTCTCTCTCTCCCCTCCCTCCTTCCTTCCTCCCCTCCCTCCTTTTTTTCCCCCCTCAATCTCTATTTCTCAGTTCCATTCCTCCCCTGATTCCTAGCCTGGTATCAGTTTTCTGGGTAGAAAATAAGACAAGGGTTAATTTATCTCCTATACAAATTTCAGTGGCAGGTAAGGCATATGTGCCTTCATCCCAAACCCCTCCTACCAATACCTTGCACCACATACATACACACACACACACACACACACACACACACACACACACACCAGTAATTGGTAGATGAACACAGTATATTCATATGTGATGTATCTTCACTAATGTACAACAAAAGTATACAGTATTAAGAAAATTATAGTACTTCTAGACATACCACTATGCAGCCATCAAAATGCTGTTTGTAAAGGGATTTAAAAAGATAGGAACTGATTTGTTATCAGGTTAACATAGAAGAAAGTCAGAAAACAAAATCATATTTCCATATGATTTCAGCTAAGTAAAATATGCATTTAAATACTAGAATGTCATACACTGATCTGTTAGCAGTGTTTAACTTTGTACAAGGCTTTCATTTTCCTTACCATACAGTTCTATATTTCCAATTTGTCTGCAATAAGCATGTGTTATCTCCATTTTGGGGAAGTTTTTTTTAAATCAAGAGACAAACAATACACCAGGTGGTGTGTATGTGTGTCAGAAAGTATTCTAAAGGAGTTTATTGAACTTGATAGTAACATGAGATTCTGAGAGTATAAAATTTTAAATGCTGGGTGGAGGCTACACTGAAGAGTTAAATGACCTTTGGTTGGCCTGGCTGGTGACTTAAATCAAAGGATATCTTAAGCCCAGAACAATCAAGACTAAGAACCATGATGTCAAGTACTTAATTGCTAAGAAAAAGATTCTCTAGCCATATTGTTTATATAGTTGATTCCATAATCCAAATATTTAGTTAAGAATACCATGCTATATTGAAATATTGAAATTTTTACTTCTTAGCTCTTTATTGAAAGCTAATCTAATAGAGAAATTTGGTATCAGCTATGTATCTGTTTTCTGTTTATTTATCTATATTTTGGAAATTAATTTTTCTATAAATATCTTTCACTTGCCCTGTGTTTTGTCATTGTTTATGTTTTAAATATTTTGGCTGTACCTAGCTGTGTGATATGTTTCTATGTGCTCACATTGCTTATATTTAATGACCAATATGTCCTTAGTCCAAACAGGCTGAGGATACAATTTAGTCTGATCTTTGAAAAAATTGTTCAATTTTTTTCAAAAATTGTTTTGGAGTTAGACAGACTTGAATTCAAGCCAACCTTTACATATAAGACTTTGGGAAAATTACTTAATTTAACTAATGTGTGTAAAATTTGGGTAATGATATTATTTATATCATAAGGCTCTCAGGGATATCATAAAACAATATACGTAATGAACCTACTGGCATAAAGTAATTGGTCAATAAATGTTGTGTTATTTTTATTACATGGGTACTGTGGACTCTGGCCACGATATTGTCAATGGTGAAAAACAGTGAATAACCCACAGTCAATGTTTCTACTTTAATTGGACATGCTCTAACTTTTCTTATTTCCTCTGGATTCCAGATATTGAGGAAACATACAGAAACTTAAGCTGCTCCATCCTTCCCCACCCTGTTTGAAAACATAAACAGATAGGACTTATTACAGCAGTCGTGTCTTCTTCACTAAGTACAAAATGGACAGGTTATTGTTATCATCTGCTAAGATCCTATGAAAGTGTTCTGCCATCTTCGTGGGATTATTAGGTGATTTAGTAAGGTGTAGCATAATTAGGAAAATTTCTGCCACCTAAAATCTATGAGGAAATTATTCCCCATAATTAAATTCTCTCTTCAGATCCCAGAATTGAGGCACAGATCTTTCCAGATCATGCTAATAGAATCACCCACTCTAACATATTAGTGCACTAATGTTCAACCCTTTCTGAGGGGAGAGTGGACAAGGTTACCATGAACAGAAAATGCTCTGGAAATGAAATCTCAGGCACATTGATGCTTGGGTAGAAATGACTGAGAGAGAGAAAGATTTCCTGTCATTCTCAAATCATACCCTTTACTTAATCAACTTCTCCGTCTGAGAGTCCAACTTAGATCATCCCAGACAGCACATGGGAAGGCAAGGCAGGATCACACAATGAAGTCCTAGAGAGTCGACTGGCACAGAAGTAATTCCTGCCACAACACAGCCCCACTCATCTGGACACACATAAAGGATGGATGGCAGCTGTGTGGCAGATTGAGTGTAGACAGGGTCAGAGGATGGAAACAGTATAGTGACATAGTAAAACATAACCTCAATCATGTCACATGTTGGGAAGCCACAGCAGCAACAAATAGAACGGGTTTGTTTAACTCAATCTCAGGGAAAATGTCTTTTTCTATAAGTACAGCATGCAGCCCAAGGAAAGAGGCCGAACAGTAACAGTAAAGACTGTCCAGATAAGAGCAACAGTCACAAAGCACAGAGCACTCCCACAGCCTGCTCATGGCCCATAGAATAACAAAGCCACACACCCATCTTCCTCCGTTCACTAAAAAATTCAAAGGAACACACACATGGGGGTTGAGGGTAGCTATCTCCAACAAGCACATTTTTATGGACAAAGGGCTGCAGAATAAACTTGGAGGGTTTTGTTTTTTTTTTTTTTTTCTGCCTCTTAGGTCCCACTGCATTTATAAACATGATTCTTTAAAACAGAGTTCACATTTCTCTCAGCTCATGACATTTTTAAGGCTTTTAAACATCTCCGTTTTGCATTTAATGCTGTGTCCTATCCTAGGCAGCATCTGTGAACCTGCTCACAGACATCCCAGCAGCACACCTTGGGTATTCCTGGATGAGTGAATCTGAAGGATGAGTATATCTTTTATTGCCTGCTGCCTAGCAAAATGTCATGCCACTCAGAAGAGACAGGTGAAAGGGTAAAATTGTCCTGAGTTAAGAATCTGTGAATTGATCTGCTGGAGTTTTAGTACGCCTACAAATCCCCACCACCATCAAAAAAGAGTTTATATTTAAAAGTACTCTTAGAATTAATTTCCCCCATAAAAACCACATTGGACTAGATCCTCCCAGCATATTAACAAATATACCATGTATCTGTCAATAGACTTCAAAATAACTATTTTGCCCTGGAAAGGAAAGAAAAATGAAAGCTGGAAGTTTCAAGCTTTCTAGATGATGATCTCTACTTTAACATTACTGAGAGAAAGGTGGAAAATAATGGGAAAAAATCGAGAAATAAGAATTGGTTTGAAAAAGACATTGTGATTTGATGGCCCCACTCATGTATATTGTGACACTTGATGGAACATTACAAAGTAGCCTCCCACAGTCAGTTCAGAGCCAGAACTGCAGGTTCCCCTCACAGTGGAAGTTGGGGAGACTAGTGATAAGAGAGCTGATAGCAGGAGGACCTGAAGGGACGAGTAGGACTTCAGCTGCTGGAGGCTGAGAGACGGGAGTACAATAATGGTTAGCTATTTGAAGTGCCTCCTCACCATCTTATCATTCATGGGAACTAATGCAGAGCAGAATGATGACTGAAGGATGGAGTCATGATGAGAAAGTATAAAGTTAAGCCAGATGCAAAAAAGGAGGGGGGCGGAGGAGAGATGGAATTAAATAAGAACTGTGGAAGCTGCTTGACAGTGACAAAGATAAGGATGCCCACACTTGGGTGACCTTGTAGGCAGGTCTGATCATTATTCTGGCTTCCTTGTATATGCCCTGATAAAGCATCATAGTAATGGCAACATCAGCACCTATACATCATTCTAGGCAAGCTTGGATGATTGGCACAACATGAATAATAAAGTCTAATGATCACCAAAATCATTACAGAATTAAATGAATGGAAGAATGGACCAGATGCAAATGTTTAGTGGGAGAACCCTCCAGGCAGAGAACAGTAAGGTCAAAGAATCTCATGCGGCTGTACACTTGGCTGTACACTCCAGCATTAAGGAGTCTGGAGAACTATTCGGGAGGGAGAAGAGAGGGAGGAAATTTATTCAGAAAGGTGGCCAGAGGCAAGATCACGGAGGTTCTTCTTGGCCATTCCAGGACATTTAGTTCTAATCTGGATGCCACAGGAAGCAAAGGGAAGGTCAAAAACTTTGAGAGGTAATAGGATCCTACTAACATCATGATGCTTAATAAGGTATTAAAATTAACTTGAATAATTCCATAAAGGTGTTATCATTATTGAAGTATAGAGTCTTTACAGTATATATTAATTAATTACCAACCATTTTTTAAAAATATATTTAAGTAGGCTAGAAACAACTTATGGGACTACATTTTGGTAACATTGACAGTTAAAACAGCTAAAGTACAGGCTCTGGGTGTGTTATGGTAGAGAGCAGGAGGTCAGTTAGTATTATTTACATGAATGATGAGAAAACTACAGATAGCTGGAGACAGATGAGGCTTTGGTGACAGTAGAGTATGCACTGTGAACATGGAACATGAAGAACCCAGGAGAATTTGGAACGACCCACAATGAAGATGCCCTCTAAAAGTTAAACTATTAAACCAGCAAAGATTACTATTAAGAGGTAAGATGGCTTCTGGACCACACCAACCTACCTGTGACAATTTACATGTCTAAAGAAAAAAAAATCTGAGGCTGGGATTAGTCAGCCATTGGATCACCAAAAAAATAAAGGAAATTCACAGAAGCACATTCTGCTCCTGTCCAGGAAACGGCCATCCTGGCATTGTCAAGCTGCTTGGAATATCTTTTCTTTCTGGCAGGTAGATGGAGATGAATGCAGGCTGCCATTAGAGCCTGATGAGACTAAGCATTTGAAATAAGCATCTCACTCACCAAGCAACCTTCTGTTAATGTGGCTCCCTGAGTAGCTTGCCTACAGGGCAGGCATTCACTGGGCAGACTGATGCAAATGTTCAGTCCAGTTAGCAGTAATATTTTTCATTGTAAATTAATACAGTGGCCTTCCAATTTATATGCTTCAGGCTTTTGTTAGTTGGTACAAGTCATCCCCCCTGAATAATCAGCTCTGGGCAGACCTAATGCTGGGACCCGCATCGCTGAGGTCTGAACTCCAGCTGCGATGAATTCACCATAGAAATGCTACCCTGCAAGGTCTCCTGGCAGCTGGCCTTCTCCTGGGACACACTGACCTTGCAGTATCTTACATTTGAAATGTCCACATGTGCCTCCCAACACTGGCTCTCCTGGGAACAGTCACTGCCGATGCATATGTGCAGGGAGTTGTAAGATGTGATTAATTGAATATTGAAGAAATGTCTCTACTGGTGAGAAAGGTAGTTTAATTATGTATACTATGGACATACTCTTTAAATATGATTAACAATAGCTAATATTTATTGATTTATTGAGCACTCTCTAAGTGCCAAACACTGTTGTAAGCATTTAAAATATTTGATTTAAATACTATATTTATTCCCATTTTAAAGACTGGAAAAAAAAACATGATAAGAATAATTAAGGCATTTTCCAGGTTCATATCATTAGTAAATGATAGAACAGGGGTTTGAACTCAAATTTAAGAGAATGTGCTCTGGAGTCAGACCTGCCCTGGCTGGAAACTTGGCTCCACCACGTACTAACTTTTTGATCTTGGATAAAATAACTAACCTCCCAAATCAGCTTTGTCTCTAAATGTCTTACACATAATGATTATAATAAAGTACAAATGAAATTATAACAATAAAGTACTTATTAATATAAAGTTCTCAGTGTTGCATCTTATACACAGTGAGCTCAATAAAGGTTATCTGTTAAAATAATAGTGTTAAAAATATTTCGCCCTAACTGGTTTAGGTCAGTGGATAGAGTGTCGGCCTGCAGACTGAAGGGTCCCAGGTTTGATTCCAGTCAAGGGCATGTACCTTGGTTGTGGGCACATCCCCAGTGGGAGGTGTGCAGGAGGCAGCTGATCGATGCCCTCTCCCTTCTTCTCTGTAAAAAATCAATAAAATATATTTTTAAAAAAATATTTCACATGTGGGAGGTGATACTGCATACCCCGGTCATGCATAGATATGCTTTGTCATGAGTATTCTTCTCACACTAGATACTAGTGTATATAGTATACCTCTGGTATTTTGTGATATAACTTATTTATATAAGCAGCATTCCAAAAATTTGATTGAGGTTTCATAAATATATACACATATGTAGATAAAAGAAATAGGTCAAATATGACCCACAAAAGAGTGTGGAAAGCAAACAAAGGGTAGCATGCCATGTATTTCTGAATCTTTGAATTAGGCACCACATTTGGCTCTGAGCTCCCTATAAGCCCAAGTAAAGGGGAAAATGTGGTTCGTTTTAAGTTTCAGGGTGTCCATAAGATTAAAACAAACCTTTCCCTCAGTTCTGAGGACTGAGAGAACCTACCCACATGGGCCCTCATCAAGGCGGTACTTTGTAACACAGCAGCATCACCAACAAGACCCCTATGATGCTTATAATAATAAACCTCAATCGCTTTAAAATAGCAACATCACATTTCAAGAACCTGGAGTGTCAGCTGGAATGCATGGGTTCCCGGCTGGCTTTGAATGGCCTGCCTGAGCATCTGTGTCCTTGCGCGCTTCCCCCGCCACCCCCACCCCCACTGTAGGAACCCCTGGTGGTCCTCAGGCCTGTGGCAGCGACCTGACCTTGTACACCTTTCCTCCGCAGAAGGCCAGGCCTCACTTTCCCTCTCATCAGCTTCTATTCTAGACACCCTGTGCTTTCTTCCATGTCATTGTTGGTTATAGTTTCCCACTCTCTAGCAACGTAGAGAAGAGGTCAAAGTTGTTATCTGGAACCAGAAAGAAAGCGGGGGGAAGTTCCACAAAACACTGAACTTACTATTCCAAACGGTAATAGTAAGCAGCTGGGAGAGCTCAAGTGCCTCTGGAACTTAAAAAGCGGGCTTCAGACAATAAATCAAAAGCACTTAAGTTAGCACCAAAGCACCTTGGGCTTTCATACCTGACCGGCAAAAAATTGAAATAAAAAATAAAAAAGGTAGTGAGGAAGCATAGAAAACTGCATCCTCCCTAACGGAGCTGGAAAAATGACTGGGGTGCACTCAGTCCTGCTCAGTGTCTGCTTACATACGCCCTCCAAGCACATCCCACATCAGCATCCACACTGCATCTCCCTTGAATGTTCCTCCTCCAGCTGAGGACCTTTTATTTCTTCCCCATTGTCCGCCTCACCCCTTTGCTCAGCCTGGTATCAGGTCCACCTTTGGAGGTTCCATGCACACTGTCACCTGCTTTTGAAAACACTCATCCTAATCTTCACCTTATTGTGGGTTTTGTGTGTGTGTTTTGTTTTGTTGTTTTTTTTTTTTCTATTTGCAAAAGCATATTCCTATTCTTAGCCCTGGAAAGACTAGAAGGGCCAAGGCCAAACTACCATGGAAAGGTCACTTTCAGACTGTTTTCGGCACAGTCTCCAGTGGGAAGTCCCATGGTTCTCATGGTGGGAGCCTGTCTTTTTCCGTGACATTTCTAGTTTAAGCTTCAGGAAAATAACTGAAAGCCTGCCTTGGACATTTGAGAACAGCATGCTGTCTGATAGGTCTGATTTTGATTGCAAATCGTATGTTCTGCTCAGCACTCAGCACGTGGTTGATGATCCCCAGTCGTGGCTTCCTTCTGCCAGGCAGGGGAAAGCTCCTGAACGGGTATGGTGCTTTACCTTCACGCAGCTGCCCCTGGCCCTCTTCGCCTTCAGCCAGCACAGTCCACTCGGGAGATTCCCACCAGCTGAGCTGTGGGTTTCACCTTGGCTGGGCATTTACAGGAACGAGAGAAAGAAAATTAACTGCCTATTAATTGAACGCATCCATCCTTGTTCCTGGAGACAGAGTAGGTGAGAGTAGCTGGGGTGATCACCTCACCTCCTTTGCATGTCCACGAGCCCCTACAGGTTTCCCTGTACTTCGCACACAGTGGAGACCAGGTACTGAAGTGTCGGGGCCAAAGTCCTTGGTCTCAAGAGCTCAGTGATTCTCTGTTTCGGCTAAACACAAGCCTGGTGCAAGAATAGCAATATTGAAAGTGATTATTTTTCCTCTGACGGATGAATTTACATTCCCTAGGGACTGGGAAAGATTGCGGTTGTATAATTTTCCTGGCACTCATTCCGCACGTGGTAAATACTGTATTCTTTGCTTCCCCGATGGTAAAACTGCAGAGAAGGAATTTGAAATGGCTTGTTCAAGGTCATGGAAGTCTACCTAAAGTTTACATACACAACTAAACAACCTCCACCCAACCCCCCCCCCCAAAAAAAAAATATATATATATATAGTTTCAGATGCCCTGCCTGGCATAGGACCACTTGGCAGGCCTGCCTTCAGATGCAGTGTGCTCTGCCAAAGCCCTGGTGGGGAGCGAGGTGTGGAAGCCGAGCTGCAACAGCATGGACTGAAGTCCGCATTATGAACTCCGCGCTCTCAGCGTCTCCATCCGCCCGTGATTTAAAGTGGGCGGCAGTATCTGCCTCTGACGGGAACAGCGTTGACTGTCGCTCCGTGTACTAAGCGATTTCTGCCATGACATATATCAGCGGGACAGGGATCCCGAGGATTTATTGGGCGTGTTAATAACTGCATGTGAGTAAGGTCCCGGTTCCTCGTCTGCAGCCCGGGGGCCCTGCTAAGCTGAGCCGGTGTATATTCTCCTTGGACAGGGAGCTCATATCTAACGCGTGGCTGTCTTCCCTGACTGCCCTCCGAAGAATTATGTTTTTAGTAAATAAATATTTAACAGAGAGCCTAGTGTCTGCATTTTCTATGAGTTTGGCTGCATTCACTATCCGGTACTGTGAAAGCAAAGTATAAGACAGATTTATTTTGTAAAAAAGTAACATTTTTTAGAAAAGATCCTTTCTTTGTTTACTTGATTTGTTTCGTACATTCTCATCCCTTTTTTATTTTCAATGCATAGATAATCACATTTTCTGGTTTGTAAACGTGTTTAAAAAAAAACCACAGAATTCTGTCTTCTGACCTTAGGAAACCTAAGGTGACCGTTTAGTATTCTCATCTTAGGCTTCTCTGACTCCTTCCCCAAAGCTAGTTTTCCAAATTGTTAAAAAGACACTGCAAAATTGGATTTGCCCCATCTTATCCAAACTAAAATTGACTACAACTAAATCTATTATGTATTAATTATGAATTGAGATTGTCTATCCACTTGGTCCCCAACCCATTGAAAGGATCAGATTTAAGTGCCTCTGGGTTTTTGTTATAAGCATTTTCAGGAGAAGCCAACTGTAGTTAAAATTCACAACCTGTAGATACTCTTTACATCAGATATTGCAATTGCCTGGAGATATTATTTTTATGGGCATTCATTTATTTCCAATTTCCACAACATTCTGGGAAACTTCTGTATGAATGGAAAAAGGCAAAAATAAAATACATAGTGTCGGGTTATATTCAGATGTGAATAAATAGATCTCCATCAGTGACATTTATTTCCTGCCTCTTAATGTTTATAAATGGTAATATGTTCTGCTTTATACTCTGATAGTTTCATGTGTATAATTATATTATTCCTGCATCACAGGTATGTTTATTCTTTTCGGTGGGTTATATTTGTTTATATGGCCTCCTATTAATTAGGTATAGCTAAAAAAGTGAGGTTATAACAAACATAACTCAACGGTACCTTGCTGTGGCTGAAAGGGAAATGAAATTGGGGGAAAGGGAGTAGGCAGAGGACATGAATTCAAGAAAAGCGAAATAAATAGGCTTGTATTTAAAAAGAGGTAGCCTCGTGTTAGGACAGCCCTGGAAGAGACTATGATCTACACCTTTCCTTTTACAGATGAGAGAACTGAGGCTCCAAGGGGTTAGCCTCATGTCTCCGAGAGGCGCCGCTGTCCCCACGCCAGCAGGCCAGGGCCATTGTTATGCAGCTGACTCAGAGCACCTGGACTGGAGGCGCCTTTCAACAGCTATTTTAGTTCTGGTTCCATGATCCTGTATTGCATTTAAAATCTAAATTCATTCCTACTTGCTACTCTTCCCACCCTTACAAGGTACTTCAATTAAATAAGACTTTCTAATATCTTGTCAGCCTTCTCCTCCTGTGGTTCCTCTCTGGATCTTCCTTCTTGACCACATACATGTGAAACATATGTAGCAAATAAGATGAATGTGAGGTGACTGAAAGCTAGAGAGTACAAACACATCATGCCTAATACAGCAGGCAATCAAATATGTCTTGAATTCTGAATAAATGTGCAAATTCATAAAGTCAAAGGGGCGTGAAATCTGAAAATATATTCTAACAAGAGAAAAAAAATAGTAAGCATTCTTTCTATCTTATCCAAACACAGTCTATTTAGACAAACCTAACAAATAATCTAGAGGTCTCCACTATGCAGATTAGGAAGGCAATTAGAGACACAAGGAATAGAAATCTGTTCACACCGTACCAACTGCCCTCTGTCCAACACATTTGTCTTGGACTCTAAACACATTATAGAAGCATAAAAAGGAGTGAATTCATATGGACCATTAGAAAGCAGTTCGGGACAAGACCACACAGAGATCACAAAGTCATCATCTGCTAGTGTTGGAATGGCTGGGTGTCTGTGATGAATGCATTTGCAAATATTGCTGTGAAGTAATTTCCTTCCATTTCTGGAGTACTCCAGATAAATTAGATTTCCCTCTAATCACATCTGCTGCTGCCTGTGTATGAGAGAAGATAGTTTGTCTGCATAAGACCTAATATGTACTTGGAAGGTAGAGGGCAAAGAGACTCAGTGGAAAGTTACCACAAATAATCATACTGGGGCAGAGCACAGCCATATAAAAGGCCACAGGATGCTTCTCAAACAGGTAATGCAAAATGGCATCCTGGACATTGCTGTGGGAAGATTATGAAAATTATAGGGCATGGGCAGTTTACCTGCCGAATATAAATAAGACCTTCCACAGATGGGGCCCCCTGATGAGAACTGGCTGACCTAAGTAGAATATTTTTAAAATCAAATCAGATTTCCCATGCTATTAAGCCAATATATCCATACTGAAACCAGAAAAAAAAGTATTAATATGGTTGAAATTCAAAGGAGGCAAGAACATACAATGGAGTCAAGACAGTCTCTTCAATAAATTGTGTTGGGAAAACTGGACAGATGCATGCAAAAAAAAATGAAACTAGACCACCAACTTACACCATACACAAAAATAAACTCCAAATGGATAAATGTAAGATGGGAAACCATAAAATTACTAGACAAATCCACAGGCAGCAAAGTTCCAGACATATGCCCAAGCAATATCTTCACCGATACAGCTCCTAAGGCAATGGAAACTAAAAAGAAAATAAACAAATGGGACTACATCAAAATAAAAAGCTTCTGCACAGCAAAGAAAGCATCAACAAAACAACAAGAAAACCCACTGCATGGGAGAACATATTTACAAATGTTATCACCGATAGGGTTTAATCTCCAACATTTACAGGGAACTCATACAACTTAACAAAAGGAAGATTAACAACCCAATCAAAAAATGGGCAATGAACCTAAATAGATACTTTTTGAAAGAGGACATAAGGAAGACCAAGAGACATATGAAAACATGCTCAAAGTCAGTAATCATCCAAGAGATGCAAATCAAAATGACAATGCTGTACCATCTCACACCTGTCAGAATGGCTATGATCAACAAATCAACAAATATCAAGTGCTGGTGAGGATGCGGAGAAAAGGGAACACTCGTGCACTGCTGGTGGGAATGCAGACTGGTGCAGCCACTGTGGAGAACAGTATGGCGTTTCCTCAAAAACTAAAAATGGAATTCCCATTTGACCCAGTGATCCTACTTCTAAGAATATATCCCAAGAAACTAGAAACACCAATCAGAAAGGATATGTGCACCCCTATGTTCATAACAGCACAGTTAACCATAGCTAAGATTTGGAAACAGCCTAAGTTAAGTGCTCATCAGCAGAGGAGTGGATTAAAAACAAAAACAAAACTGTGGTACATCTACACAATGGAATATTATGCTACGGTAAAAAAGAAGAAATTCTTACCATTTGCAACAGCATGGATGGAACTGGAGAGTATTATGTTAAGTGAAATAAGCCAGTCAGAGAAAGATAAATATCATATGATCTCACTCATTTGTGGAATATAATGAACAGCATAAACTGATGAACAAAAACAGATCCAGATACAGAGAAGCATCGATCAAACTGCCAAATCTCAGAGGGAAGGTAGGGGAGAAGTGGGGTAAGGAGGAGAGATAAACCCAAGGACTTGTATGCATGCAATGGACACAGACACCAGGGGGGTGAGGGCATGAGTGAGGGGGTGAGGGGCAGTGGGGGGATAAGGACATATACGTAATACTTTAGTCAATAAAAGAAAAAAATATAAAACACTCAACAAAATAAAATAAAATTGTTACTAAATAAGAAAAAAAATATCAAACTGAAGTGTGATTAATACAGTGGTTATATATCAGAATCAGAGGTTGGTTCAACAATTTAAAATAGTATCTAGACATAGGAAGCACTAGAATTTAAAAAAAAAGATATTAGATATAGTGGCCCCTCATGTATATGCTTATTCCTTAATAGTAGTGACCTGCTAATGGCCGATGTTGATTGTGAACTGCACAAATCCACTTGGGACATACCATTTCAGAAAACACTGACCATGCCCCACTGAAAAAGCTCCTGAGCCTCTCCACTGAAGGGCTTTCTACGGGCACTTGTGTGGAAGGCCAGGAGGACTGGGGAGTTAAGTCCCAAGGAACAGCTCCCAGCTGATGACAGATGGGAAGTGAAGGAAAGATAACCAGCTTCCTTGCTTTATGTGGGAAGACTCATGAGACTTGTTCCTCACAGTGTCTAAATGTTTCCCACTGGGGATGAGCCCTACTTGTACATAGTACACCCTCTATCGCCTTCCCTCCATTCCTGGTCATATTTCCACTCTCCATTACCCACTTTTCTTGATATTATGTGCCAAATAAATTACAAGCATGCAAATCTTGTTTCAAGTACACTTCAAGAGGAACCCAACTTAAATCATGGTATGTTCAAAACTCTCAAGAATGGAAATTAAGCCAAAAATGTATCTAAATCAAAGGTTATAAATCCCATGTACCAAAGAAAATGCATTTTATTTACAATGGCAGTAGTAGGAACATTGAGGAAAGAGGCAGAAGAACTTCCCTGCAGATAGAATAACTTATGAAGCAGTTAAAGTAGGAACAATCAGGCTTCAATAATCAAATAAGCCTGAAGGCATTAATATAGCATCTCAGAGTACAATTCCTAATTATACTGATGGTCTGGGTAGTAAATCATTATAAAGTGATTAGTACTTTATGCACTCTATCTAACAATGTAGGAGGTACACAAAATAGTTTGTAAAAATTTATACTGAAAATTGCTAAAAATGAATAGTTTTTTATTTAAAAACAAGGTGATGACTGTAGTGGAGGTAAAAGTGGGCATAGAAGGGATTAAAGATGATGGGAAAAATAGAAGTTGAATGAATGCACAACTATTGAGATATATTATATTAAAATAATATATATTAACATATAATTTAAAAATTTGAATTACCTAGAAATATGTTAATGCAGAATATACCACTGTCCTGTGGCTGGATAAAAAAATAGATTAAATACTACAAGTCTGGTATAATTTAATTGAGTTAATGGAGTTCAAAAAATATAACTCATGCTAACACTCTACCAAGAAAGTAAAGAGATCACTGAAGTGAAAAAATTGAGTCATAGTTTAAGTAACTAAGAATATTCTTCTAATATTTGAATTGAGCATATATCAAGCTGATTCTTCATAATTTCTTAAAACCATATCCCATGCATTTTAACATAAGTATATGTTTATATCTTGCTTTACTAGGGGCTGAGCTATATTAATATGTTAGCAGAATGAGCTTAGGTAGTGAGAGTGATGGGTATCATGAAAGAACCCAGGCTGTAAAATATCTTCCCATTGATCAAGAGTTGACACTTTGAACTCTGCCACTATCAGCCTATCCTTGGTTTAATCACTGTTGTGTTTCATCTTATGAGATGAAAATGTGCCTGTGACTAAGGCGAGTATCACTTCAGGTCACCCACACCTTAATGTGAATGAATAATATTGAAAGCTTTGTTTAGTGACAAAAGGGACCTCCAATTACAGAAATTAAAGTTGCAACAAAATGGTGATATGGTGATGGAAAATTTCTTAAAACATTTTTAAACTGGGTTTTCTTACAAAATCAGCCTGAAATCATACTCAGCTATATAATTCTGGTTAAAAATAAGAAGTATAGATGCATAGAAGCTTTTCATTGAAATAAAACACTAAATATTTATGCAAGCATAGGGCCTGAAAATAACCTAACAAAGTGAAATTTTCTCATTTTGTGAACAGAAATACTGTGATTTATGTTGGATATATGCATTGCTGTGTGTCTTCATCTCCATTTTGCTCAATTTCTATTTTTTTGTCCAGTTTCCCATTTTCAATAGTCTGGAGACTATTCTACACAGATCTACTTCCCACAGTTCCTCAGAGCTTGACCTACAATAGCTGACCTTATTCCTTCTGTGACTATGATCTCTACGCATAGGAAAATCTCTGGAGCCACTATACATGATTGGCCTAGGCAAACAGATGGCCTGGAATATTACCAATAACGGAGCATATCTCCCCCAAAAAAATAAAGCATCGAAAGGGAATCAGTGCAGTAAAATCAAATGGTGTAAAGCACTACTAGAATCAAGATAGAAGCTTAACTTTAGGAGCCCATCCTTATCTTCAGTTTTGCAGTACTAAGTTAGATGTTCCTGAGGCAATTTACTTTTTCTGGGAGTAGGTTATTAAAATAAATCAACTCAGGCATTTTTGAAGTATTTAATCTACGACAAACCCACGTCAGGCAGGTCATGATTTCCACCTCTAAAATGTGGAGGGTGCCCTCATAAAATATTGTCCACCCAGAAGCAAGCGGCCTCTCTCCCATGCTGTGGGAGACAACATCACCTGAGTAACAGCAGCTCCTTAAGAGTTCCCCCTGTGGCTTGCTGACGGCCATAGGAGTGATTTGAACTGCCATTCAGTCAGTGTTTTCTGACTTGTTCTCACAAACTCTGACCTGAAAGACTGGAAAGCCTGCCAATAACTCACTAAGGAAGGGAAAAAAATACAAGACCTGTCTGTGCTTCTTTTAATTAGCTTGGAAATCTGGCAACCGGAAAGCCTGACACAAAAAGACAAAATAAAGTCTTATTTAAAATACTGTGGGAGGCGGACTCCGGAACACTGGGGAGAGGGTGGACTACAGCAAGAAGCTGCTCAGCGTGTGGGTCCAATTTAAATTCTTGTGTGCATCTGCCATCAACCTGCACTGATTTGCATTGAGGCCAAAGGCCCAAGGGTGGGTAGGCTGACAGAGCTTCCAGGTTGTGTTCCGTGTGTGGTGAAGTGGATGACAGACACTCGGGTACCACACCATGAGAGCACACTGGCATAACATTTTGATTTTTATCTGTAGTTTTTATTAATCCAAAATCTGCCCATTTGTCAAAGAAATGAATAGGTTGGATATCACAGAATGTTTCCTCTACTGATGCAAACTCTTACCCCTCTTTTCAATCTACTTATTTATCACCAGGGCTAAAACTAAAAGACTTTATTAAAAGTTGAAAACATGGGTGGAGAGTGGGGGTTTCTCCTTTTCTTTCATACCCCTAACTCAAAGAATTAGAAGGAAAAGTATTAATAGGGTTTCTTTTCTAATCCTCATAGCCACCTTGAAATTACACAAGACACCTGCTGTGCTAGATGTGAATGAGAATATAAATGAGTATAGGGCACCTTTTACCTCAAAAAAAGGGTGTTTTCAAGTATGAAGACAAAAATAGAAATACAGCTGATTCCTGAACAATGCAGGGATTAGGGTCACTGCCCCCTCGCACAGCACAGAAAAATATGCATATAGTGTTGACTCTCCAAAAATTTAGCTACTAACAGCCTACTGTTGATGGGAATTATAGATAACAGAAATAATCAATTAACACATATTTTGTATGCTATATGTATTATATACTGTATTCTTACAATAAAGTAAACAGGAGTAAGAATGTTATTAAGAAAATAAAAAGGAAGAGAAATACATTTACAGGATGCATTATAAAAACCCACATATAAGTGAAACCACATCGTTCAAACCCATGTTTATCAATGGTTAATTGTATTTACAGAAATAAAGTGATGCAAGATTTCAAAACCAAGTGTGCGCACATAAATACATACACACAAATGGTAAAACAGTGTATTGGTCATTTGATGGGAATGGTGGCTTGACTTGAAGACCTCATGGCACTGTGCTGGACTTTTAGGAAGTGGTAAGGATAGGTTAAGCAGTGAAGAGGTTAAATTGGTGAATAAAATCCAGTCATGTTTGAGGTCATTCACAAAATAAGTTGGGAATTTTTGATAGATTTAGTTCCTTTAAAATTGTCTTAAGCCCTAAACCATGTGGCTTAGTGGTTGAGCATTGATCCATGAACCTAGAGGTCACAGGTGTGGTTCCTGGACAGGGCACATGCTCAGGTTGCTGGCTTGATCCCCAGAAGGGGGCATGCAAGGGGCAGATTGATGTTACCCTCTCACAGTGACGTTTTTCTCTTCCACTCCCTTCTTCTAAAATCAATAATAAAACATATTTTTTAAGAAAATTATAAAAATTCCTTAAAACCTCGCCCCTCTTCCCTGGAGAGTAGACACACTGCATCATCCTTTCCCCTAGAGTATCCACACAGAGCTGTCACTCCCTCCCACTCCACCTCCTCCACTGTGGGCAGAACTGCCCACGTGTTCCCTGGGTGACAGAAAGGATGACTGGATAGTTTCAGACATCAGTTGCTAATACTGATTTCAGTGCCCTACGATTGGATTGCCTGGATGGTTAATGGGATATTCTTAGCAGTTTTGTAGTCTGTTTCTTATTTTCTTCTTTTGCTTTAATAAAAAGGGGATTATCTATTCTTATCATTCTGGGTCTGAGAGGTAGTCAAGTTGACAAAAAAAAAAAAGGTGAAATGTATTTATGTATTTTGAGAAGGGGAAAGGCAGAATAGCCTTTATCAGGTTCATTTTTTAAGGTGCCAAAGGACAAGAAACTCCTGTTGCTTTATCTAAGGTCTTAATTTTCTGCCTGTATATGGATACTGAATGTCTCCATGCATCAGCCTTCTTGTCTATAAAATGAGGAAAATAATACAGATGTAGCCCAGAGCAAAGCTGTAAGGATTAATTAATAAAACATGATTGCTGAGCCCACTGCAAACACGAAGCATGCTATGAAGCTACTTGCTTGGAAAGTAATAAAGCGAGATGTCCGAACACTGGGCAGTGCTGCTGCAGAGCCAGAGCCTCACCACACCTCCCTCTGAGCATGGAGGTTAATGTATTAAACACTGCATTCTCACAATAAAGGCCAACTTCTTTGTGGCCTCACCATGGAAATCTTTCCCAAATCTCAGACTAGCAGTGTCCTTCCTCAGAAGCTCAATACCCTCACAGGTTTCTCTACTCACCCACCTACACTTGCTGTTTTTGTGTGTTTTAGCTCATTTCAGTTGCTAGGTTTTGATTCCATATCTCTCACATTGGTATTTCTCCTTCCAGTTGTCCCAGCATACAAAATATTCTTTCTATAGTAGAAAAAATTCCCCAATTATACTCCTTGCCGAGTAGAGTGACAGACTTTGATGCTGCTTCTCCCTCCCTCCCTGTGTGTGTGTGTGTGTGTGTGTGTGTGTACCTCAGCTGCCCCACTCCCCCCTCAAGACATGTAAAAGCAGAGAAACTACAATGATTAACTGGGTACTGAAAGAGAGGAGATGATACCTTCTCTAGGAAAAATGACTCTGAAATACTCACTAATTTGGCTCAATTAAAAAGTTCAATTTAATTAAAACACATATTTATGATCCAGGTTTTACTTAAACGCATGCTACTACCCATAGTGCACTACAGGGTAATAAGCCCAGTTTATTGCCCTTAAGAGGTAGAAAGAGATGTGCATGAGTAACCATAACTAAACAGAGCTACAGTGCTTTAAAAGAGATATAAGTCAAAAAAGGAAGGAAGGAAGGAAGGAAGGAAGGAAGGAAGGAAGGAAGGAAGAAAGAAAGAAAGAAAGAAAGAAAGAAAGAAAGAAAGAAAGAAAGAAAGAAAGATTTCAGCTTGATAAAAAGAAGGAAAATGGGTGAAAATAAACAGAATAAAAACCTTACATCTATAGAGGGTCTGGTATATTTCCATCATCAGTATACTAAATGTTTCATATTGGTTATGTAATTTCAACTTTCCAACTACTGTATGGATATTATTGTTTTTACAGATATTAAAACTATCAATCAAAAAAGTAACTTTCACAATTATCATTGTCAATGGTTCATCAAGAGATCAAAAGCATATCCACAATATAAAATCTATAATCCTCTTGGTAGTTTCAAACATACTACTACTACTACTACTACTACTACTACTACTAACTATGCAAGAAATACCACATTATATAAATTACCATATATATATATATATATATATATATATATATATATATATATACACATATATGATCTTTGGTATGAATATCTTTATTTTAAAATTCTGATTAAATTTATTGGGTGACAATGGTGTATCTCATTGTGTATTCACCACCCAAAGTCAATTTCCAGCATTATGTTAATCCATGTAGATAGCTGCAAAGTCACTGAATGGCTACTTAAAAACATGTTCTAAGACTAGTACGACATGAACAGGTTCACTGTGCTCCTAGTACATATCAGAACAAGTCGTGTAGTATGACAGTATTCATGAGCCAACAGTGAAGGCAAGTGGCAATGCCTCAATGAAAATTCTTGCCCCATCACTGAAAACTATGTAATAGAACATAACTTTTGAAAGGATATGAAATTAGAATATATTGCAGGAATCACTACAACATGTACAATTTATAAGGTAAGATTCAATGTTAAAGATGATCTATCTTAGCTAAGATATAAGGTGTTAATGGTTCTTTTTAAATATTGCATAATTAGCATACTTTTCCATTAAATATCAAATCAGCAGACTACTATCCATTTCAGAGCAGACAGGGCATCTGACATTCTCTTCAGCTGTGATTTTCCTGAAGGGTTTAATAGGTTGGTATTATATTTGTACAAAGTAATATTACCATTACCATAAATGTTTTCTAATTATTTCTTGGGATTAATGAAAGCATGCTGTATTATTGATGGATTAAGTATAATATTTATAAAACATTGAGAGGATTAAGGAGAAATGAATATGTATATCTTTCTGCATGTGTAAATAATGCATATTAATTCCCAGCATCGATTTTGTACAAAATAGTTTAGTATATACTAATAACTTCCTAAATACTTTAGTCATTTGTTGTGAATATGAGGTATGAATATAGTATTTGTTTACCTGCAATCTTAAGGACTTGGTAGTGTCCTTGAAGACTGCCAGAAGGAAAAGGATCTGGAAAATGGACCCAAGAAATAATGAAGTGTGTTGCGATTTTCAGAAAATAAGCAAAATATACCAAATAAACTTTCAAAGGGAAGGAACATATATTCTATCAAGAACAAACAGAAGACAAAAATAAAATCTGTGAGCTGGCATAAATCCACATAGCAAATATGAATCATGAGTATACAGTTGTTGGTTCATATATATGTACATTGTTTATTCTTATGTGGCATTTTAGCATCATTCTTTTCATTTTTTACTTGTGTGTGCAACTTTTTTTTCTGTCCCATTTGTTTGTAAGCTCCCTGCAGACAGTGA
This sequence comes from Myotis nattereri, assembly GCF_964212035.1. NCBI lineage: Eukaryota > Metazoa > Chordata > Mammalia > Chiroptera > Vespertilionidae > Myotis > Myotis nattereri. Next base: position 61,915,867 of record NC_138077.1, on the reverse strand, counting down.
TAAAGGATCCACTTAACATACTGTAAAGCAATCAGGATTTTCAGATAAAACACATGACCTGGAATTTAGACTTTGCAACTTGCTGGCTGAAAGATGTTGGAAAGTAATAATGCTGTGCATCATTAGCTCATTCTCTTGCCATTATTTTCAGTAACTATGTCAATCATTTGCCAAGGACTTTATTTTGATAGAAATGAAAAGCAATTCCTCCTCCAAAACTGAAAAGTACACTACATTTTAAGGCTAAGATATGAACCATTCAAGAAACATATGTTTGATGATGAGATTTTAAAGAAATTACATCGGTGAACTGATGAAAGTCACTTAAGCAAATAGATTCACAAGAGACTCCTGAGGTGATGATACAGTTTTAAATGGCAATGCTATATTCAGTAGGTATACAAAGTTGTTTTTCCTTTGGATTACTTTATTCTACGTTAAGGGATAATGAATGGTTCATGAACTAAAAAACAAAAACAAAAGTAACAACAAAACAGGAAAGCTCTCATCCTGCTATATTAGTCTATGAGTAAAAGGAATCTGAATAGCATACCTTCTGAATTCTCATTTGATGAACTTAATTTCTATTCAAAATAGTCTGTTTCTAACATACTCTCCTTTTTTCCTCTGAGCAAAGTTATTGTCATTATCCTTATGGTCCCATTATCCCATTCTTAATAGATTTGTTAAGAAAAAAAAAATGTCAGATAAGGAGAAATAATTTATAAAATTAGATGGGGAAGTCTCAGCCTCGGTATGCAGGTTGATTTTTACCAGAAAATAATCCAGACAGTGTGGACTCTTGAAATGTGCCAGGATGGCAGGTGGCTATGTAATGACATGCACAGATGTTGCAGTACAGGAGGTATCTCTGGGTCACCCAGAAGTCTGAGCCTTCACCCCAGGCATCCCTAAGGTGCAAGCAGCCTTTTCAAGCCTTCACTTGTCCCAGAGGATCCAGAATGCCCATGACCCCAAGTTTGCAAAAAGCATCTGTTCTTACTGTACTGTACCAGTGCTAGCTTCACGAAAACTGAAATGTTGCCAGACTATGACAATAAATACTGTTTTTTAATGTTAATGATTTATAAAAGCCTGTCCAAACAAGAAATGACTGTGTAGTGTTTTTTTTTAATCACTTATGCTTTTTGCTGTCCCTGGAAAATATAGTTTAGTTTAAGGTCATATTTTTCTAAGCACTTTTAGGCTCTGCAGATATTTCCAATCTAGTTTGGTCCTCAAAAGTTATTTCGAATCAGCTTGTGTTCCACAGCCACTCAAATTGAGAATAAAGGCCCTAAGCACACAGGATTCCTGGTGAACTGGTACCCAGGGAACAAAAACAATAAAAAAAGGCACAAATCAAGTTCAGGAGACAAAAAATAGAACGCTCTGGGCTGCAGACAGTAATCAGATGATCTGTGTGTATGCTGACTTTGGAAACCTGACTCATCACCAGAGTCAACCTGTAAACTCAATGACAATAGGGCAAATTTAAGAAATAAGACTCAGGCCTCAGCATTTATAGGCCAGGTCATTTACTCTCTAAATTTAATAAAATCTCAACTGTTTAAAGTGCATGTTAACTTAACAAATATCATTTTTAGAAAAGGAAGATGATCTTATAAATAAAATATTATAAAGATCTGTAAATAACTCTATAAATATTCTGTTATATCAAAGTAACACCTACTAGAATAAAATATCAGGATAGCTGTAGAACAGTCTGAGTACAGTCCTCAAACCAACAGCATCTGCATTACCTGGGAACTTGTTAGAAATGAAAATTCTTAGATTCCATCTCACACTTATTTATTCAGAAACACTAGGAATGGAGCCCAGCATTCTGCACTTGAATGAGGAGGACTGCAGAGGAAATTATAACCCTAAATTCTACTCAGAGGCAAATTTATTCCAGGCTATTTCCACATAGAAATTAATTTAACCTACAGTTCATTGAAAAATTAAACTAACTATAATATTCTAGTCCTTGTCCATAAATGTTGATTAAAATATTATGGCTATTTTCTTTACTATAATATTTAGAAACTTTTATTGATGTTAATGTTTAGAATATCAGCTGGTTTGGAGTCAGTGGTTTCATTGTGATTACAAAGGTAGCAAAATATTTTAAATATAAGGCAAGAGCTTTGATGTTTCTATGTAGCTAAGCCACAACCAGCATATCTTGATTTTCACATATCTAACAGGTTTTATATCAAATAATAAACAATAATGTCAGATTGCACTATCAGATTAACTATCCAGATATACCGTGGATCTGGTGTGACTTGTGAATAAAATATGGGATAATTGTTTTTATAAGTCTTCAGTGGAGTTGAGGTGGAAACATGCAAAGCCGCATAATATTCTCACTTCTCTTGGGGGTTTAAATTCTTCTGAGCAGCTGAAAACTAGTATAGAGACCTCCTGACACTTTCACTTTCTCTCCCATCTTTCTCTTTTAATTGCCCTTGGCCAAATGAATAACCACTGGGGCATAAAAAAATGCCACCCCCTCCAGGAACGAATGATTTCTAAGTCATAGATAACTGTGTTCTGAATTTCACAGTGCTGGAGCAGAAAATTGTGGATGGTGAAAAGTGAAGGATGAAAAGGGCTCATTCAGAGGCTGACAGCTGGTAGAGAACAGAGATGAGACAATCAGGGACAAGCTATTCAGATTTGGGAGTGAAGAAAATGAAATGAAGAAATAGGCAAGCAATAACAAGGTAGTCAGGGCTGGTGAGGTCAGGTCCCAGCAGAAATGGAAAATGGCAAGGGCAAGGATTGATTAGGGAGAGAGAAAACGACACCATTACCTTTAAATCCCATAGCAAGCTGCATTCTCAAGACTCTAAGTTTAGGACATTTATAAGACACTGGCAAGTTAATGAATACATACTTTAATGCCTGTACTAAACTTTAGGATTCACTGCACTACCTGGGATGCAGTGCTCAGCTGCTTTGCACCCTTGGCATGTAAAATTCTGGTCCATATCTTGAGGTAACATTTTGATCAGATCACCTCTTCTCTTCATTCCATCCAGGAAGCAAATACAAGATGTCAGATCTCAACTTTTGGTTCAGAGGGAAAGCCACATCGGTTTGCTTTTTACCAGGTTATGAGTTGCAAAAGTGAGGATGCTTAACAGTATGGGCTGGCCTTCCTTCCCCTGAATATCTTGGACACCATGGGAGGAATCCAGACCATCAGGGCTGACTCTGTTAAGCCCTCAGTTAAAACAGTATAGACAAATGCGAAGCCATAGATCAGATATCAAAGGGTCACTCTTCTCTGGTTACCTTAATGACTAAAACAAGGGGCATTTAGTTCTTTCAGTCACAGAGTCCACAAAATCAGGTCATTCATTCTGGAAGTGACTGATGGTCTCTGTGATTTCCTAAAATAACCTAAAAATATAAAATAAATAAGCACTAACATAATTGTTAACATATTAGTCATTTTAAGTGTACTTAAATTTATATTTATTGCATATAAACTTAATCCAGTTCTAGGTCATTGAAGTTTGAAGTCAACCTCAGATTTTACAAGACCCTTACAGGTCCAAATCCAGAAAGAAACGAAAATCCAGAGATGTTGAGCCATTTGTCCAAAGGTCAGGCAAACATCTAGTGACAAAAATCAAAACCAGATCCAGGGCTCCTCATTCTCAGGCCAGTCCTCATCCCCATTTAGCCAATCTGAGTCAGGACAGCACAAAATGAAGCTATATGGCAATTATCTGATAAATTTGATGGATGTGTACAGACAAACAGGGATAATTATGGCCAGAAAATCCAATTTGGGTCCTCAATTACCTAGATTGACTGCCTACATTGACCAAATAAACTGGATAATGGCCAAAAACGCACTCTACATTGTGCTGGGTACCTGTAGCCTGAGAAGCACTTCATTGTGATTTTGTGATTAATGGGAACACCCACACCACTGAGGAAACTGGAAAGTACAAATCTGAATGGATGTATATTCCGTCCATTAAACAGACTTGAAAGTTACCCCAAATCTCTTATTTATTGGTAAGTCAAGGGGAAATACTAGAGGAACTAAATGCATACACACTGTAGAATTTCTTTGAACAAAGCAATTGCGTTGCCTCTGTCCAGCGCCTTTGTCTCATCAAGCCTATTATCCCTCCAAATGAATCGACCATAATTAGGCCCAAGTTGTATGAGGAAACGATTACAAAGGCCTCAGACCAAAAGCTTTAGTAAATCTGGGTCATTCTCTTGACTTCATTCTAAAAATTATGTAGGTCTCAGTTGTTAACTTAAGATAATCATCCCACTTGGGATGTTTGGCCATGGATGGGGAGCATTAGATAAAGGGGGGCTTTCAAGCAATCCATCCAAAAAGTTTCCTGCAAGATTTCAGTTTTAAAGTAAAATTATCCCATTCAAATTTAGGAGGTTTGCCTGTGCAAAGTTTCAACAAGGAAAATATATTTTAAAAATGAGATGTTTTGCCCTAGCCGGTTTGGCTCAGTGGAAAGGGTGTCAGCCTGCAAACTGAAAGGTCCCAGGTTTGATTCCGGTCAAGGGCACATGCCCGGGTTGTGGGCTCAATCCCAAGTGGGGGCCTTGCAGGAGGCAGTCGATCATTGATTCTCTCTCATTACTGTTTGTATCTCTCTCTCCCTCTTCCTTCCTCTCTGAAATCAATAAAATACTTTAAATGAGATGTTTCTCTTTGATTTTAAAAATAAATAGGTTCAGAACTGTGTGCACCAACATTCGGAACACAAATGACTGTGTATCACAACTGCAGGCTGAGAAGATAGGCTAGGGAAAGAAATCAAAATGCAAGATCCTGTTTGGTACAGTAGAGACCCTATTGGATTGGGAGTCGCAAAAGTAGGTTCTAATTCTCCATTTGGCATGAACCAATTCGGTTACATTAGACAATTTGTCCTGTCTCTGGACTTTCATTATCTTATCGCTAAAAAGAGAAGGTTGGCAGGATGTGTTTCCAGTTTTACCTCTCTTTGATTTTAAGCCAGGCACAAGCAAACTAAGGATGATGGGCTAAATACAGACCACCACCTGTTTGTGCAGATAAAGTTTGATTAGAACACAGCCATATGTATTCATTTACATATTGTCTATGGCTGCTTTCATGCCACAAAAGCAGAGCTGGATAATTGCAACAGAGACTGAATAGCCTACAAAGCCTAAAATATTTACCATCTAGCCCTTTACATAAAAAAGTTTGCTGAGCCCTGCTCTAAGTCATTGATAGTGTTTCTGACAAAAAGAGAATACTTTAGCATCACTGCTATATCAAAGCCTGTATTTTAATATATTCTACCAATTTCATAGGGCAGACTTTCACTCATCTTCTGCCAAAGGCCATGCTGAATAATGTGCCTTATGGGATATTTCATTGTCCTTTTAAAGCCATTCTGGCTTTTGGGTGCACTGATACTTCATAACATTAATAGATAAGTGACAGCAATTAATAGGGGCATTGTCTGGAGGCTTTGCTGATCATTTGTAGGGTCGGTGAAGGTGACTAAATTCTGTTCAAAACTGACCAGTTCCCAGATCAAGAAGAAGCCATCCTCATCTAAGAAAGAAATGATAATAGATGAGAGAAAAGGAAAAGTTGTTGAATATCTATGAGAGAGAGAGAGAGAGAGAGAGAGAGAGAGAGAGAGAGAGAGAGAGAGAGAGAATATCTAAGATAGGAAGAGAGTAACTCATATAACTTGCATTTTTTGAGGGGAACAATATATGTTGCAACTGAAAGTCTATATCCAGATTAGTAGGAATAAAATTACCTCAGACTTTGAAGTTTCCTAAATGCCTTAAAACTCAGTAATGCAAAAGAAGGAAACACATCCATGCTCCTTAGTATCCAATGTGACTTCTCACAACACCCCACTATTAAAGCAACAGCAAGCCATAGCAAGAGGCCTTCAGCATAGTCTTATCTGAATGCTCTACTTCTGTCATCTGAGGACTCACTGACTCTTCACCCACACAGCCATATCAGCATTGCTTCCTCAACAGTCGTTTTGCTCCTTGACATAAGACCCTAGAAATAACTCTTCCCTGGAAAACTTGAGATATGCAAGCTGCAAAGATATACAATAGTCAAGTCTCTACTAAACTGTTAATTATAGATTTTTAAGGTACCAAGTAGAAGCTTCATGCAGCCTTAAAACATACCCTATTGCTGGTGCTCTTGGAACCCATATGATGAAGTGGAATTAAAGTGGGATTTGGAGTCAATAACTCTTGATTTAGAATATTGCTTCTGTCATTTTCTTATGGATGAAATTAGTTATTTAAACCTTCTGAACTTCTACTGTAATCAATTTAATGGGCTCAAAATTGTTTCCCTTAAAAGAACATTCAAATCTCTTAGATCCGTTTGCAGCTGTATTAAATGATATACGTTGATATCTTTTGAGTTATCACTAGTAACCAAGGGCAAATATATTAGCTAATTTGATCCTTAAAATGTATTTGTGGAGATTAAAATCATTAATTTAATTTTACAGAGAAGAAACTAAAGGCTGAACAAATTTAGTGAGTTTTTGTAATAACTTTTGAGTCCAGGCCTTTCTGAATCCAAAGCCTATGTTCTTTCCTCAAATCCACATTGGTTTCCACTGATGACGTCTTTTTTTAAAAATATATTTTATTGATTTTTTACAGAGAGGAAGGGAGAGGGATAGAGAGTTAGAAACATCGATGAGAGAGAAACATCGATCAGCTGCCTCCTGCACACCCCCCACTGGGGATGTGCCTGCAACCAAGGTACATGCCCTTGACCGGAATCAAACTCAGGACCCTTGAATCCGCAAGCCTATGCTCTATCCACTGAGCCAAACGGGTTAGGGCTCCACTGATGACTTCTGTCTGCCAAGGTCTAGTTCCTGGGCTGTAACACAAACAGGGGGGAAGGGTGTGGGACACCTCAGTCTCATCATTCAAAAATCATTTGCCCTCAAAAGATGATACTCCAACACCCGAAACCTAGTGTCCTCTGCCTGTCACATGCTTTAGCCCAGGGACTAGGGCTGGATATCTGACTCAGCTTCCTACTTAGTTTAGAGCTTTTCCCTGCAGCTCAGCACATTCAGCTGAGTCTACATAACCTACTCAGTTCCTGTTATTTATCATCTCCCCCAATGCCCAAAATAAACCATAGGGAACATATTGACATCTCTTAGCCATTTGGTGGAGTCTGGCCATTACTAAGAGAGTGCCCAAAAGAGGAGAGATACCATCTACATGGATAAGCTACTGCCAGGACCGTCCCATCCATCAGATTTCATGTTCAGATGGCAGCACCTACATGAACCAAGTTCATCCTAAGACTTAAATCCTGCATGCACATTTAGGCTTGTACGGAGAGTCAGACTGGGTGAAGAGTCACCCAACTGCCTTTATTCCTTCTCACCCTGATCATGCCTCTTGCTTCCCTAGCAGGCATCCTCTCTCATTTCTGCTAAAGGTCTGGAGTGATCTGTCAGGGCCAGGTGTTCAGAACAAGAACCTATGTTTGTGGGTTCAGTAACCCCAAAGACATGGATAACTATGTATTATTGAAGGAGCTTCTGTGCATTTGGTCAGGACAGCCATCCACTCTAAACTCAGACTCCCATGGGACTGACTGCAGGTCCAGGTTGCTGAATACATCTGACTGGAGAGAAAATTGAGAATCAAGGAGAGGAGAACTGCTGGGTTTGGACCTTTAGCCTATGGCAATATTACATAAGTGCTCAGTTATTTGCCATAGGGTCTGTTTTCTCTGGCTAAATTGAAATGGGATATGAAAAAATCTTTACCTAAAAATTTTGTATGTTCCCTTTACAAAGCCTTTTCATTCTAGGACAGTGATGGCGAATCTTTTGAGCTCAGCGTGTTCGCATTTTGCAAAACCCTAACTTAACTCTGGTGCCGTGTCACGTATAGAAATTTTTTGATATTTGCAACCATAGTAAAACAAAGACTTATATTTTTGATATTTATTGTATATATTTAAATGCCATTTAACAAAGAAAAATCAACCAAAAAATGAGTTTGCTTTTTATTTTGATGTAGTCCCATTTGTTTATTTTCTCTTTAGTTTCCATTGCCCTAGGAGCATTATCAGAGAAGAAATTCCTTCAGCATATATTTGCAATTTCGCTGCCTGTGGATTCCTCTACTATTTTTATGGTTTCCCATCTTACGTTTAAGTCTTTTATCCATTTTGAGTTTATTTTTGTGTATGGTGTGAGTTGGTGGTCTAGTTTCATCTTTTTGCATGTATCTGTCCAATTTTCCCAACACCATTTATTGAAGAGACTGTCTTGACTCCATTGTGTGCTCTTGCCTCCTTTGTCAAATATTAATTGGGCATAGTGGTTTGGGTTGATTTCTGGGGTCTCTAGTCTATTCCATTGATCTATATGTCTGTTCTTGTGCCAGTACCAAGTAGTTTTAAGAACAGTGGCTTTGTAATACAGTTTGATATCTGGTATTGAGATCCCACCTACTTTGTTCTTCTTTCTCAGGATTGCTGCAGCTATTCGGGTTTTTTTTATTCCAGATGAATTTTTGGAACGTTCGTTCTAGATTTGTGAAATATGCCGTTGGTAATTTAATGGGGATTGCATTGAATCTATAGATTGCTTTGGGTAGTATGGACATTTTGATGATGTTGATTCTACCAATCCATGAACACGGTATATTCTTCCATCTGTTTATGTCTTCCTCTATCTCTTTTTTCAGTGTCCTGTAGTTTTTGGCATATAAGTCTTTTACCTCCTTAGTTAAGTTTATTCCTAGGTATTTTAATTTTTTTGGTGCAATGGTAAATGGGATTGCTTTTGTAATTTCACTTTCTGTAAGTTCACTATTGGTATAAAGAAATGCCATGGATTTCTTAGCATTAATTTTGTATCCTGCTACATTGCCGAATTCATTTACTAAGTCTAATAATTTTTGATGGAGTCTTTAGTGTTCTCTATGTACAGTATCATGTCATCTGCAAATAAGGACAGTTTTACTTTTTCTTTTCCAATCTGGATGCCTTTTATTTCTTCTTCTTTTCTGATCACAACATCAAAATAAAAAGCTTTTGCACAGCAAAGGAAACCATCAACAAAACAACAAGAAGACCCAATACATGGGAGAACATATTTGTCAATGATACCACCGATAAGGGTTTAATTTCCAACATTTACAGGGATCACATGAAACTTAACAAAAGGAAGATAAACAATCCAATAAAAAAATAGGCAACGGACCTAGATAGACACTTTTCGAAAGAGGACATACAGAAGGCCAAAAGACATATGAAAACATGCTCAAAGTCACTAATAATACGAGAGATGCAAATCAAAACGACAATGCGTTATCATCTCACACCTGTCAGAATGGCTATCATCAACAAATCAACAAACAACAAGTGTTGGAGAGGATGTGGAGAAAAAGGAACCCTTCTGCACTGCTGGTGGGAATGCAGACTGGTGCAGCCACTGTGGAGAACAGTATGGAGCTACCTCAAAAGACTAAAAATGGAACTCCCATTTGACCCAGTGATCCCACTACTAGGAATATATCCCAAGAAACCAGAAACACCAACCAGAAAGGATATATGCAACCCTATGTTCATAGCAGCACAATTCACCATAGCTAAGATTTGGAAACAGCCTAAGTGCCCATCAGCAGATGAGTGGATTAGAAAACTGTGGTACATCTACACAATGGAATACTATGCTGCGGTAAAAAAAAAAAAAAAAAAAAAAAAAAAAAAAAAAAAAAAAAAAAAAAAAACTCTTGCCTTTTGCAACAGCATGGATGGAACTGGAGAGCATTATGCTAAGTGAAATAAGCCAGTCAGAGAAAGATAAATACCACATGATCTCACTCATTTGTGGATTATAGAGAACAACGTAGACTAATGAAAAGGGACAGATCCAAAGACTGAGAAACAGTGATCAGGCTATCAATCCCCAGAAAGAAAGTAAGGGAGGGTGGGGGTAAGGGGAAGAGCTCAACCAAAGGACTTGTATACATGTATATAAGCCAAACCAATGAACATGGACATGGACAACAGGGGGATGGGATCATGAGTGTGCGGGGCGGGAGGAGGAGGTTGGGGGTTAATGGGGGGGGAAGGACACATTTGTAATACCTTAACTAATCCTATCTAATAAAAGAGAAACATGGTAATTGGTGTACGACTGGTACCCTTCCCATTGGCTAATCAGGGCGATATGCAAATTAACTGCCAGCCAAAATGGCGGCCGGCAGCCAGGTAGCTTGAAACTAACATGAGACTTGCTTGCTTCAGTGATGGAGGACTGCAACATTCCCCGCCTGCCTTGCCGGCCTCTGAGCTGGCAGTTTGAAACATAGTTACAAAAACAGAAGCTAAACAAAACCCCAGAAACCAGCTTTCAGCTAGCCGGGATCTCAAACCTGGAGTTGATACAGAGTTTCGATTGTAGAACCTAAACAAACCAGATACCTGCTTTCAGGAGCAGAGGCCTAAGAGCTGGAGCCTCAGAGCTAAAGCTGGCTCAGAATTAAAAAAAGAAAAAGAAAAAAAGGAGCAGTTGGGAGCTTCAGTCCCAGCCTGAAAACAGCCCTCAGTCCCTCAACCAGACTGGCCAGGCACCCCAGTGGGGACCCCCACCCTGATCCAGGACACCCTTCAGGGCAAACCAGCCAGCCCCCACCCATGCACCAGGCCTCTATTCTATATAGTAAAAGGGTAATATGCCTACCGGCACCGGGATCAGCATGACAGGGGGCAGCGCCCAAACCCCCTGATTGCCCTGCGGCTGTGTGTGACAGGGGGCGGGGCCACAACCTCCCTATTGGCCCTGCTCTGTTCCTGACAGGGGAAGGCGCCCCAACCCCCTGATCGGCCCTGCTCTGTGCCTGATAGGGGGGAGCTCCCCAACCTCCTGATCGCCCTGCGGCTCTGTGTGTGACAGGGTGCGGCGCCCCACCCCCACCCCCACCCCCCCCCCCCGACAGGCCCTGCTCTGTGTGTGACGGGGTAGAGCCATATCCTCCCCATCGGCCCTGCCCTGAGTGTGAGAGTGGTGGTGCCCCAACCCCCTAATTGGCCCTGCTCTGTGGGTGATAGAGGGCGGTGCCCCAACCCCCCCACCCCACGGGCCCTGCTCTGTGTGTGACGGGGTAGAACCATAACCTCCCCATCAGCCCTGCCCTGAGTGTGACAGTGGCGGCGCCCCAACCCCCTGATCCGCCCTACTCTGTGCATGACAGGGGGCAGCACCCCAACTCCCCAATGGGCCCTGCTCTGAGCCCAACCAGGGCTCCACCTAGGAATTAGGCCTGCCCTCTGCCACCCGGGAGCAGGCCTAAGCCAGCAGGTCGTTATCTCCTGAGGGGTCCCACACTGCGAGAGGGCACAGGCCGGGCTGAGGGACCCCCCCTCCCCCCAGAGTGCACAAATTTTTGTGCACTGGGCCTCTAGTAATAACAAACAAAAAAAAAATGAGTTCACGTATCACCTCTGACACGTGTGTCATAGGTTCGCCATCCTGTTTTAGGATGTTCCTTTATTACTTGGCATAATTTGTTGCAGCTTGCCATAAGTGCTTCTAAAATCCCACAGAAAGGATGCAAAGAAGATGTTGTAAGTTGTGGAAGTACTGTGAAGGAAGAAGGGGAAGTGGTTTCTCTCCTTCCTTTCTTCCCACCAGCCTAACCCTATTTCCTGTGTCTTTAAAGTACATACAGCAACAGTAAATAAAGGAAAAGATCACCCATCATTGACTCTCATTTATGCCAGCTTATATTATAAAAAAAACTATAAGTTTGAAATATAAATTATAAATCCCTATACTATAAATCCTTAAATAAACTTCCAAACATGTAGAATACATAAATCTATTTCCTAAAATATTAATAAATTGAATCTTTCTGAACTTTGAGTTTTCAAATGCATAAACTCTCTGTGAATTATACTAATCCTCTTATGAGTATACAAATTATTTTATCCTTCATTGAAGGCATTTGTAAACATAATAGCCCACTTATTAGACCAGCTCTTTGAGCATAGATCTAGGCTATGTAAGTTTTAGTATTTTTTACCCCATACCTACTGCAGTATCTGATATTTAATAGGCTCTAAAGAAAAAAAAAAGGTTGAATATGACAGATTTTCATGGCTCATGAGATTTGTGTTTACCTTTCACAGTACTAAGATGTCATTAGGATCTAGCTGTCCTTCCAGGTACTACATTGTCAAGTGCATTCCCAATAAACTTGTACTGTGTTAAAAGTTGAAATGTGACTGTCTATTTGCAACATCAACTAGAGTAATTATAATAAAATAAACACATAATTCAATTAACTAATCAATTAATTTTAGTGGGAATATTAATATCAAATATTAAAAACTTATTTCTGATTATTTAAGGAAAGGAATGAAAACAGAATAAAGCCAATGAGGCTTACATTTCTGGGTCCTTCACTCCCACGGTAAGATCCTGGGAAAGGCCCTAGCAAACTGTTGACAGTTTTGTAAATTTTTCAAAAGCAAATTTTTGCATTCTTTTGCTTAGTAACAGACCTCTAAATTACAAGGGCCTTACGGTCCATAAAAACGGACTCTGCCCCTGGTTCAAGATAAAAGAACATGGCAGTATATACTGCATAAAGTATGAAATTTGTATTTGTAATTTACAGAAAGTCAATCTCTTCCACTAAGTTGACTCTTTTTCTAATAAGAATGTCCAAAGTAGCCTGCAATTTATTGTCACATTTTCTCTCATTATTTTTCTATGATGCCTTGTGCATAAAGAATTGCCTCATCAATAACTTTGACCAATTGCTTTTATAAGATGCTGATTATTTTTTCCTTTTGCATTTGACAAAGCTTAGAAATGGGGGGTGGGGGATGTCTATTTTTAATTTTAATAATGAGTCAACTATGGAAGATTTAAACAATTCCATAAATTCATCTTTGGACATGATACCCAAATTAAAACACACACACACACACACACACACACACACACACATTTATGGAATGTTCAGAAAAGAAAGAAAAAATAATTAACTGACCAATGACTGAAATATCTGGTCAAACAATGTTTGATTGAATTCAGCTCTCACATATTTTTATATTGTGGTGATTGAAACTATAATCATAGGGGAAAGATGACTTAAAAATGTAATAACTCATGCCTATGGATATGAGTTTGAGTTTTGTAGGTGAGTACATGCAATAGAATATTATGCCTGAATCTTCAGTTTTAAATAGTTGTGTCTACTATATTAAAAGAAGTTTCCCTAGCAAATATTTGAATTTGTTTTTATCTAAATTGATTAGCCTCTTTCTTTACCTCTGCCTAGCTTCTTATATATATTTGATAAAGATAAAAAACTATTTTGCTTTTATCAAGGGGTTTGGGCGCTGCCCCCTGTCACGCTGATCCTGGTGCCGGGAGACCTCGTGGCTCCACTGATCCCGGTGCTGGGAGGCATATTACCCTTTTACTATATAGGATAGAGGCCTGGTGCACGTGTGGCCAGCTGGTTTGCCCTGAAGGGTGTCCTGGATCAGGGTGGGGGTCCCCACTGGAGTGCTTGGCCAGCCTGGGTGAGGGGATGATGGCTGTTTGCAGCTGGTCACACACCCTTCAGGGTGGGGGTCCCCACTGGGGTGCCTGGCCAGTCTGGGTGAGGGGCTGAGGGCTGTTTTCAGGCTGGCGGGTGACGGAAGCTCCCAACCGCCCCTTTTTTTCTTTTTTTTTTTATTCTGGTCCAGCTTTAGCTCTGAGGCTCCAGCTCTTAGGCCTCCACTGCTGAAAGCAGGTATCTGGTTTGTTTCGGTTCTATAATCAAAACAAAGTATAACTCCAGCTCTGAGATCCCGGCTCGCTGAAAGCAGGTTTCTGGGGTTTTGTTTAGCTTCTATATTTGTTACAATGTTTCAAACTGCAGGCTCAGAGGCCGGCAAGGCAGGTGGGGAATGTTGCAGTCCTCCGTCACTGAAGCAAGCAAGCCTCATGTTCAGTTTAAGCTGCCTGGCTGCCAGCCGCCATTTTGGCTGGCAGTTAATTTGCATATCGCCCTGATTAGCCAATGGGAAGGGTAGCGGTCATATGCTAATTACCATGTTTCTCTTTTATTAGATAGGACTAGAGGCCTGGTGCACAAAATTCGTGCACAGGGTGGTGGGGGGAATCCCTCAGCCTGGCCTGCACCCTCTCCAATCTGGGACCCCTCAGGGGATGTCTGACTACCTCTCGCAATCTGAGACTGCTGGCTTCTAACCGCTCGCATGCCTATCTGCCTACCTGATCACCCCTCACCCCTCTACGCCCCTGCCTGATCATCCCTAACTGCTCCTCTACTGGCCTGATCACCCCTAACTGCCTCTGCGTCGCCCCACACCCAGGACCCAGGATTCCCTTCTCTAGCTGGTCGCAGGCTCCCAGGACCTGAGCTTCCCTCCCTCTGGCCATCTGCAGGCACACAGGACCTGGGCAGGTTTAGCCCAGGCCAGCTGCAGCCACAGGGGCCCATGGGCAGGTAGCTTCACCCAAGCCACAGCCGCAGGCTCCTGGGATCACAGGGTGGGTGGCTTGTCCCTCTCCCAAGCCACAGCTGCAGGAGTTGGCACCTGGGACCATGGGGTGGGTATGTTGTTCCTCTTCCGGGCTGCAGTCACAGCCACTGGTCCCAGGACCGCAGGGCATGCAGCTTGTCCCTCTCCTGGGCCGCAGGTGCAGTCGCTGGCACCTGGGACCACAGAGCGGGCAGCTTATCCCTCTCCCAGGCCACAGCCTGGCTGGTCCCCATTCTTCTCTCCCCATTATTAAGTGTCTGAACCATTATGGCGTGACAGTGTGAGGGCGTGACAACCATTTGCACATTAGCTCTTTACTATATAGGATAATTTGAAACTCTACATGTGCATTTCATAAGTGAAGGTTTTAAATGCTCGTACCCATAAAGAAGAAGTTTTATTATGAGTGCCATTATCCAAAAGAACAGAAAATATTTCCCCTATACCTAATATAGACTCCCCTTCTTTTAGTGTAGGCTGTTTTATTAATCAACTAGAGGCCCGATGCACAAAATCATGCATGGTGGGGTCCCTCGGGATGGTCTGCTGGAACAGGCCCCAGCTCATGCCTCCAGCCTTGCAGCCTATGCTTGTGCCCCCAGCCTTGTAGCCCCACAACCCTGCCTGGCACCCCTCCTTGGCCTGGCACTGCCCCCTCACCTGCTCCACCACCCCACCTGTGGGGTGATTGATCAGGGTCAAGCACCCTGTCCAGCACCCTCAGCAACTGGGAGCAGGGCAGTGGCCCTGGCCCCACCACCACCACTGGTCGCCATCTGTGGTGTGATCGGCAGAGTGATTGGGCCCCTGCTTGCTCCCGCCTTGGCCTGGCACCACCCACTCACCTGCTCCACCATCCCACCATGGTCCCACTCTCATTGGGGCCCATCAGGGCCAGCAGCACCTCCACTGCTGCCCACTACCAGTGCTGCATTGCAGACACCCACATTTTGCACCATGACCTAGTGGTCAGCACATGTTATAGCTAGCGGTCAAACTACCAGTTGTTCAATTTGCATATTAGGCTTTTATTATATAGTATAAACTTTCTTCTCAGAGTTATCTACACATTAATTATTTAAAATATACTTTTGACATATTTAGATTCCCTCATTTCATTGACAGCTATGAGCTAAATAAATCATTTGATTGAGATCTTAAATGCAGTTTAATAATTTCTCCTAATTATTTGGGAACATAAGTCAGTGATGAACATTAACTTTAACACTGACAAGTGCTGGTAGCCTTTCACTATCCATAACCTACCCATATCCCTGTAGTCTAGAGATACATCAGTTGAAGCACCTAAATAGTGGTCAAGATTTCTTCATAGGCCCTCCTCTTTATTGTAAACATTTGTTCTGTGCTCATGAACTTGATATATAGCAGTAGAATCAATGATGCACATTCATCATAAAAGAAGCTGGCATTTTATCTAGGAACTGTAAGCTTGCTAATAAGTGCAAAGAAAAGAATAGCACCCAAGGGAAGGGAAGAAAGAGAAATGGGGAGCTAACAGTGGGTAGAACTGAATGGAGAATAATAGAGTACTATACAGGAGCAATTTATCTAGCATCTAGACCACAACCATGTTATCTTTTCATTCTCAAACACTTCCCACCCTTAGGGACCTACTACATGATCTTACAGATAGTAGGTGTTCAGTCAAAATTCTCTAGCACTAAGCCATATCAATGGTATCTTTCTAGCTTGGGACATGTGGTGAGGAAAGGGAATGTGGACAAGTGGTAGACACAGGAAGGCTCTTTCTCTCTTCAGTCTTTTTTTTTTTAATTTTCATTCTGAAATGTAAAGCTCTTTTCAATTAAAGTATAATTGATGAACAATATTTTATTAGCTTCAGCTGTAAAACATAGTGAGATTTCACATGTACATACTTTACAAAGTGATTATCACAAAAAGTCCACTATTCATCAATTACCATACAAAGTTATTTTGGCATTGACTTTAGTCCCTAAGCTGTACTTTATATCTCTGTGACTTAATTATTATATAGCTGTCCATACCCCCACTATCCAACCCTCTGGCAACTATCATTTTTTTTCCTGCATCTATGAGCCTGTTTTGTTTGCTCATTGGTTCAGTTTATTAGACTCCACATATAAGTGAAATAATACAGTATTTGTCTTTCTCTGACTTGTTTTACTTTGCATAATTCATTCTAGGTCTATCCACAGTTGTTGCAAATGACAAGATTTTATTATTTTTCATGACTGAGTAATAATCCAGTGTAGTTGGGCTTTTGGAACTCATCTTTTTTGGGACTCTCTGTGCTTCCTAGACATGGATGTCTGTTTCCTTCACCAGGTTAGAGAAGTTTTCAGTCATTATGTCTTCAAATATGTTTTCCATCCCTTTCTTTGTCCTTCTGGGTCAATTATGATGCAAATGTTAGTATGCTTGATGTTGTCCCAGAAGTCCCTTATGCTATCCTAATTCTTTTTAATTATCTTCTCTTTTTTATCTTCCAATTGGGTGAGTTCGACTATCCTATCTTCCTGATTGCTGATCCATTCTTCTGCATCATCTGATCTGCTATTGATTCCCACAGTTGTTTTTTGTTTTTTTTTTTCATTTCAAATGTTATATTCTTCAGTTCTGATAGATCATTTTTTATAATTTTTATCTCTTAGTTGAAGTTCTCACTGAGTTTACCCACTTGAGTCCAGAGTTTGAGGAGCATTTTTATGACTATTACTTAGAACTCTTTATCTAATAGACAGCTTACCTCAGTTTCATTAGGTTCTTTTTCTGGAAATTTGTCATGTTTTCTGTTTGTTTGTTATTTTGGAACATTCTTTTCTCCCCTCATTTTGTCTCTTTGTTTCTATGTTTTAGGTAAGTCAGCTACATTTCCTGCTCTTGAAAATGTGGCCTTATTTAGAAGGTGTCCTAATGGGCTCAGTGGTGGAACCCCCCTTGACACCATAGCCAGATACTGCAGAGGTGTTGCCTGTATGGAATAGTATATCATCCTATTGTGGTTGGGCCACAACTTCTATGGACACACTAGCAGGTGAGGCTTGTCCCTGGCCCGCTATCTGAGGCCTGGCCACAAGTGTTGAGAGCTCACTGGTGTGCAGGAAAAGCCTCCAGTGTGGCTGGTTATAAGGCCCAGGCACACTGATGCAGACACATTGCTGAGTGCTGGTACCAACTGAGGCCACCCCATGTGTGGAAAGGCAGAAGGCTCTTTGGAGGGTACTAACCTGAGTGGGTCCTCAGGGAAACGCCAGGGTGGGGTGAAAAGTGTTAGCAAGATTAGTAGAGAGTGCCAGAATTGGCACTTGGCAGTGTGAAACCAGTCAGATTAGAAAAGGGGGGGTAAGATGGTGCCAGTCAGCACCTCCGAATCTAAAGAAAGTTCCAACAGATTCCTGTTCCTCCAGCACAAACCCTAAAATTAGTCAATGTATCACCTTCACATATGTTCTAAGTCGTGCCTATGTGCCAAGACTCAGAAAGAGCACAACCTGGGTTTCCTATAGCCCTATGGCTCTCCTAGACATAAGCCTGGCTGGTTTTCAAAGACAAATGTTATGGGGGCTCCTCTTCCTGGTGCAGGTCTCCCAGGATAGGGCTGGGAGACCTCGCTTTTCTGGATGACCTATTTCAATGTGGCTTTTTCTTTACATCTGTAGTTGTAGAAAATCTGTTCTGCTAGTCTTCAGGTCATTCTCAGAGATAGCTATCCTATATGTAGTTGTAGTTTAGTGTCAATGAGAGGTGGTAAGCTTAGGATCTTCCAACTTTGCCATCTCTAACTAGAAGCCAGGAGTCTTGTTCTTGAATGTCAATTTAAATTGTCTGTGAAATGTCCTTCCTTATGGTTAGCGCACTGCCACCACAACAAATGTGTCTCTGAGTGGGATCGTTGAGTTACTCCTCTCTTCACTCCTTTGATTGTCTTTCTTGTAGCCTCATCTCCCCTCTGTCCAGTTCTTGGTATTCAGCCTGAGCCCATTGGAGTGTATGGAAAAATATATTTCTGTTACAGCGCCTGAAAAAAAACCAGTATTCATTTTCCAAGATGGAATCACAAGAGAAATATGAAAGCTAACTGCACATAGTATAAATAAACATGGTATGGGAACATGAGAGCAGAACACGGCAGCCTGACACAGACAAGAGAGACAATCCAGCATAACAAATAGTAAGTTGTGCTTTGCCCGTGGCATTTTCTGGCTCCATCGATAATTATACAATACAACAGCCACTGATTTCTGAGCTCTAGATCAATAATGGGTTTCACACCCCCTCCAGAGCTTGTTGTTGACCAAGGTGCTTGCTCAAACTCCCCACCCCATCCATGGCAAAAATCAATTCTTGCATAACTGTTTGTGTGCTTGGAATGTCAGCATCAGAGCACTGGAGAGATATGGAGTTTAATAGCACTGCAGAATTCACAATGATTTCATAGTTTCCCCCCACAAGTCCATGCAGCTCAACCAGAAAAGTTCTCAATCTGAAAAATATAGTACAGTTGGACATTCCAAAAACACCAGCAACACAAATATGTAGCATGCTCATAGGCCCAGAGCTGGATGCCAGAAGTTTCATGTGTTCTGTGATTAACACATCTCACATATTCTAACAGATGAGCTGATAGTATAGCATTCTATATGCTTAGTGCCACAAAATGGTAGTGCCATAATAATATCTAGGATGAATCCTCTGACTTAGTGGTCTACAATATTCCATAACATCCCATAGGGCATCAAAGGGTGATTAAATAACATCATGAAATGTCCAAATGTAAAGAGGCTTTATTTCTTTATACAGTGACAAATTTTCAAGCATGAATATTCTCTGAAAATCAACCTTATTTGTATGTACTCAACACAAATAAGAGAGTTGAGCTACAAGCATCATTTTAATCTAATCAAGACAGATGGCCAAACTTGATAATATAGATGCCAAAGTAGATTTCATAAATTGAATTACCCAGTTTGGTTGTCTTCCTTGATTTAGTTAACTAGACAATAGCCCTAACTCTTCTTCACTAGCACAGTCCTAACTGGTGATATATGAATGTAGTCACTACTGCACTCTCCTCTACAGGGTCTTATGGCAAGAAAACACCAGAGGAATTCATCATAGACATGAAGAGCCTTCCATTGTGAAGTTAAAGATAAATAAATAAATTCCAGAGAGAAGAAACAAGCTTCCGAAGGTCAGCAGTAGCCTCAGCAGTGTCTCATGGTCAGGGGACCCATGTGCTGCCACCCACTATGTCAACACCCCCACTAAGCTGACAAATATATTTGTGGGTTCCAAAGCCACACCCAGAAATTACCCTCCCTAAATCCTTCTTGTATCACTTTTTTAAAATGTTCTCCATTGTATTTTTTTTAATACAACTAAGAAAGGATGACCTGATAAATATATTCACAACCGTGTTATCCTGGCAGAATCTTCTGACCATTTCTTCATCCCTAATGACACTTTCTACCTGCTGGTTTACCCTAATTTAGTTAATAGCAACTCCACTCTTTGAGTTGCTCACACCAAAATCTTTGGACTAATATTTGACTTAGTTCTTGCCTTTATGCCCACATCCAATCCATCATGACATACTGTCAGCTCTCCCTTCAGCACAGATCTAAAATCTGACCATTTCTCATCACTCACATGTCGGTCTAAGTTACTATCATATCTCACCTATATTACTGCAATAGCTTCCTAACTACGTTGGTAGAGGGTGTCACTGTCTCTACCTTTGCCACTCTCATCCTTCCCACCCCTCAGGTTATTCCCATCACCACAACCCAAATTATCCTTTTAATTATGAACATGCCTTTCTTTTTCTGCTTAAAACCTTCCAATGGCTCTGCATCTCAGTAGAGGAAAAAATAAATCTTAACCATGGTCTATAAGACCCTACACAATTCATCCACCACTCTAACTTCATCTTTTCTTCACCCACTTGCTCACTCTGCACCTACAACACTGGCTTCTTCTTATTTTTTGAATACTCCAGGCATACTCTGGCCTCAGCATTTTTGCACTTGCTTTCCCTTCTCCCTGGACCACTTTTCCTTTAGATACAGTGGGGTCTTGACTTATGAGTTTAATTCGTTCCGAGACCGAGCTCGTTAACTCAAATTACTCTATCAACTCAATGCAAAAAATCGGCAGAAAGACAGCTGGTATCTCAAAAAACTCGTTAGTCGGGACACTCTTAAGTCAAGGCCACACTGTATATCATTGGCTTACTCCTGTACTTACTTCAAGAGTTTGCTTGTCACCTTCCCCTATTTGCCTTTAAAAAATGAAACTTCCTTTCCCAACCTCACCCCAGCACACCCTACCTAATATATATTTTTTAAATATAGTTAACTTAGAATGCACTGTATAACTTACTTTTACTTTCTTATATTTTCTGTCCTCCATAATCAGGATGTGAATTCCAAGAAATGGGGAGCGGGGTGTGTGGAGAGGTTTGCTCAACCCCAGCACCTAGTAGATTAGCACACAGCAACATTTGATTGTAAGTAATCAGATAAATTAAGGGATAATAAGATGAACACCAGGTTTCAAGGTTCAGAGGTGGAGGACACAGTTTGGGGCAAAGGAAGATTTCTCTGTATCCTGTTCATCATCCCCAGAAGCACATTCTTTCTCTGACAATGCA
The DNA here is from genome assembly GCF_964212035.1 of Myotis nattereri. Classification (NCBI taxonomy): domain Eukaryota; kingdom Metazoa; phylum Chordata; class Mammalia; order Chiroptera; family Vespertilionidae; genus Myotis; species Myotis nattereri. Next base: position 61,894,634 of record NC_138077.1, on the reverse strand, counting down.
GGAGGTTGGCTTGAGCCATGCAAGTCTCCTCAGTATTCAGGCTTCTGTCTTAGATAAAGGGTGGAGATGATCTGACACTGAGTAATGCTCATAGGAAGGGGAAAAAATGGAGGGATGGGCATGCTGTTGTTTTTCCTGTAATTGTGGGAAATCCATCAATTACTGTTACTATGTTGCTGCCACCCAGAAAACTTGAGTCAGCAGTTCTTTCTACTCTAGAGACATGAGCTGGCAAAGGCTGGGGAAGGAGGACTTGGCAGAATGAGGATAAAGTCAGAGCTCCTCACCGAGGGAGGTAATATATGACACTGACTCCCTGCTTTCTCTTCGTGATTTGCTCAGGGTCTGAGGCCTTTACTTCCCTCACTTCCTCACCCTTTGCCATTTGTTATCCCTGTGTCTAGAAGCGGGCAGGAAGACTGTGAAATGGATTAAAGGATATTTTACACTGGGAATTAAGATTGGATAAGGCAATTTCAAGGTTTTACCAAAGTGTCCAGAGGAATCTAAAGTTTAAAAAATTCCAATAAGCATGGAAAGTTCAAAGAATGCATGATGTGGATGCAGCATATGAGCCACACAGCTGGGCTGATTATAAAGCCAGGGAGCAGGGACCCATTACCACAGCTGGTCAGCTGGGCAAAGAATAAATGGTGATTGTGAACTTAATGCCATGCAACCGCCTGGCTGTGGGAGTCCCTTTCTAAATACACCCTCAGTCTGCACAGAACTTGAGTGCTGGAACAACTCTATCTTCTCTTGTTTTTAGGCACGTACTTCGGAACAACATGAACAAAAGGAGCACCAGCAGAAGGAAACGGTGTGCAGTCAGCAGAAATGTTCACATTTCAGTGCACTTGCTTCCTCAGAGAAAGAGAATATGTGCTATATCTGACCCAAGAAACTCCCTGCATACTTTAATTACAATGTTTAAAAAACCTGGCATTTAAAAGGTAATTAAAAGGGAACTGTTCTCTGGGAAGAGAGAGGTTGCTATGAACTATAGACATTTTTCCCCAGGAAAATCCAAAAATAAAGTCATTGCTAAGGAACTTGACAAATAACAAATAGTAATACTAACACAAATCAAAACACCTTCATAATCAGAGTTGATGAATGTAATTCAAATTCAAAAACAATTTTGGACCCTGGCTGTTGTGGCTCAATGGTTGAGAATTGTCCTGTATACCCAAAGATTGCCAGTTATATTCCCAGTCTGGTCACATGCTCTAGTGCTGGGCTCAATCCTTAGTGGGGGATGTGCAGGAGGCAGCCAATCAATGTTTCCCTCTCATATTAATGTTTCTCTCTCTCTAAAAAAGAATAAAAATATTTAAATTTTTTTCATTAGGGTATCACTTTATCGCACTGACAAAGCAAAGACCCCATAGTCAGTTGAACAAAATCATCAAACATAGCAACTATTTAATCAATTTGAATCACGTTGACAAGGTAAAAAGACAATCTTAAAGCTAAATAGAAGGACCATTGTTTTATTTTAGCTGTTCCCAAAGCCACTGGGCATAACCTATATTTGCAAATTTCAGGCCCTTTGGAAAAGACTCCAGTGCTCCAACAGATATGTAAAGCTACTTTCATTCCTACAGTTCTCCTGAGAGAATCCATCAAAAAGAAGGAGGCTGAAACCAGTTTGGCTCAGTGTATAGAGCGTTGGCCTGTGGACTGAGGGGTCCTAGGTTCGATTCCGGTCAAGGGCATGTACCTGGGTTGCGGGCACATCCCCAGTGGGGGATGTGCAGGAGGCAGCTTATCGATGTTTCTCTCTCAGCGATGTTTCTAACTATCTCTCTCCCTTCCTCGCTGTAGAGAATGAATAAAATATATTTTAAAAAAAGAAGAAGAAGGAGATCAGCTCATTGTTTTTCAGGGACTCCGGAGAGGCACTTCACTCTGGATCTTCTGGGTTAAACAATATTCATGGAGTAAAGGGCTGGAGAAGGAGAGAATCCTTCCCTTGGCACTTGGCTAAAACGTGGACAGGTTCTTCACCCCAAACATTATAGAATCTTGGCTCTACCTTGAACAGGAAAGTAGGCTAAAATAGATTTTCTGACTTTGAGATGAATAACAGATTGTCTGACACTAAAATAGTCTGTAGAATTGCATAGTTACATTCAAATTCACCTTCTTGATGACTAAGGAATGTCCCTTTTTTAAGCAGAAGTGACTCTGTCTAACAAGTAGAAGTGGTCCATACTCACCTTGTCTACATCCAGCATCATGTTACATACTTTGATATTGAAAGCTTGTGTCACACCAGATTGAGGAATCCCATCTTCCTATCCCATTTTCCTCAGTGCACTTATAATTGTAACTGATTAGTTTGTGAGTATAGTTCTGTTTGTTCACTGCTTTCTCCACTGAGAAAAATGACTGACAAAAAATAGTCATTATAAAAATTACTAGAAGCTTGGTGCATGAAACTGGCACTCTGACATCCCCCAAGGGGTCCCGGATTGCAAGAGGGTTCAGGCCAATCCAAGGGACCCCACCGGTGCACGATCCGGGCCCGGGGAGGGACACGGGAGGTTGTCCAGCCAGGGAGGGACCAGCGGAAGGCTCCAGGGTGTGTCTGGCCCATCTCAGTCCCAATGAGCCCGACCCCAGCAGCAAGCTAACCTACCAGTCAGAGCGTCTGCCCCCTGTTGTTCAGTGCACATCATAGTGAGCAGTTGAGCAGCCTTAGCATATCATTAGCATATTACGCTTTGATTGGTTGAATGGCTGCCTGGACAATCAGAAACTTAGCATATTAGGCTTTATTATACAGATGGATGTTCATCCACATTAACAACTGAGTTATTACTTTAGAACCTTTAACAAAATAAATAGTTGCTGAATCCAGTTCTAAGACTGGATCACTGTCACCTAAGTCCTTAAGTATGGATATAAATTCCCTTCCTTTCTCAGTGTTACTCTTCTCTGGTTACCCAGAACACACCTAGATTTATGGGTATAATTATAATGGTGTGTACTGAGAATTATAATCCTTCTGTACTGGGAATGCTAACAGTAAGTTTCTGATGTTCAAATGCAATAGAGTCCAGCACTTTCTACTAAAATCTTTAGGTAAATTTCATTTCACCACCAACAGGGGGAGGTATGTCTTGGCAAAAGAAAATTTAAAGTCCCACAAATCACACATGCACAAAATTCAACCAAATGATGCAACATTATTTGAAATGCTTGAGAGGAATCATTTCAGCAGGGACCATTTGCTCAAAAAGTAATAGTGCTTTACAGCAATTTAATTGTGGAACAGTTGAATTTTCCTCCCTCCTAAAGCAGCATAGGCTATAAAGTAAAATATACCAAAAATTAAATCCTAGCTCCACCACTCACTACTGGTTGGGTCATCTTGGGCAAGTCATACACCTAATCTAAACCAAATTTTTTCATCTTAAAGGACACAGAAGAATCATGCCTATTTTGTTGTGTCATGTAAAGAATAATAATAATTAAAAAAAGTATCTGCTGCATAAAAGGTATTCAATAAAGATCTGCAGTTACACTTATTCTTATTCCTTACTGCAAAAGCTTGACCTGAGAGTGTGTGTGAGAGCATGCAGTTGCTCAATATATCAGTTTGTATTTGTAATTTAAATTGTCTTCATTTAGGGGAGCTCAGTTTTAAAAGTGAAGGTTTGGCTCTGTGTTCTGTCTAAGACTGAGATCAACACGAACAAGCATCCCAGAAAAAGAATGCTAATGTTGATGACCCAGATGCCTCCATGAGGAGTCAGGATGTTCATTGTTTGGAAGGTGCCAGACTCACACATCAATAGTGAAGAGATGATTAACAGCCTCTTCCCTAGAGACTATTTTTTAGGGATAGGAGAAGCCCTAACAAGTTATGTATATTATGCATTTTAACACTGTTAAAAAATGACTAAATTTAACATAAAATAATTCATAATAACAGGATATTTATTTCTCACACTAAGGTTTGACCTAGAGTTGATGTTTTTCTTAATTTCTTTTTGTTTATATAAATATTAGCTTAAAATTAGACAAATGTGGTTTCCTTTTACAGACTCTATTAGAAGATGATCAAAGAAAGAGTTTTATATATCAAAATAAGAAACATAATACATAGAAGAGTAGAAAACCTTGATGATAACACTCTGAGGGAAATAAGTGCTATCATAGATAACAAAAATCAATTCACATTTTGTCTATTAAGATTTGTACTTATAAACATACTGATATTTGTGCACTCACATTTAATAAGTATTTATATTATACTATATTAAATGTTATAAATGAATATAAAATATGCAATCATATTGACATATTACAGTACATAGAACATTGATCATATTATAATATATTATACTGTTGTATAAAAACATATTAATTAAATACTTTTAAATACGTGAGAACTCACAGCCCTTCACTCATACTGTGAAAGTCTGGTTGTCTTTTTTTTTTGTCCCACTGTTTCTCCCTTCCATCTCCTTATCCCATAAATGTCTGAATAATGCACTTCACAGACATTTATAAAGAGCCATCTTACAGCTGAGTTTATTTCTAAACATGGTGCTTCATACCTTCCACAGGACAGGCTAATGATTATTTTTAGTTTTAGACACCATCTGTTACAGATTCTGCTGGGCCAAAGATCCTGTTTATGTCAACAAATTACTTAATTAAGCAAACTAGGTGGTGACAATTATGATTTTTTAAATGATGTGGATGTTCCTAAAAACTACATAATTCAATATTATGCTTTATTTGAAAAAAAATAGAAGTGTAGAAGTGGGGAGTACATTGATTCAAAAAAGGATGCAGATAAGAAGGTACCAGCAAGATCCCCACAGAGGTAGGAGAGGGAAGTGATCTAGTACACACGTTGAGGGATTGGCTTTAGGTCCAAGGATTTACACCCCTTACTCTGGCACAGAGGGAAGAAAGTCTTTCATGGAATAAAGAGAAATCTAATTGAATTCTCCCTTGGCATTAAGTACAGCATTGCCTACCATGTGACAGACCACTGAGATAAAAGGTATCTCAATGTCTTTGCCTCTACAACGTCACTATTACAAGTCTACATACACTTGACGCTGAATTTGTCTTCAGAATTACTCTGCCTCACTCTTGGGATACCGTTTCTCATTTAATTCATGGCTCCATGGTGCCCTTGCGTATTCAATAAAGACAAAACTCCAAACTAGAGCATTTTTCACATATCCCCTTAAAATATAATTTTTGTAAAATTACATCCCAAAAATATTATGTAATCTCAATTGAGAAAAATTTGCTAATTCTGCAAGCTTTTCAAATAATGCCTGTTTATAAATTCAAGATCCCTTGAATTTTCTTAAATTCTAATAATACATAGAAATAAACTTAAATCACCATTATTATAGAAATCATTGAATTTACTATAATTCTAATAATATTGAAAGGATAAACTTAAATCCCTTATTATCAGGTATAAAACTATTCACAAAAGTCATGACTTCTATATATGACAAGACTCCTCTTGGTTCAAAATAGGCTTCTAAATATTACTTTTTCAAAATATCCAGTGTGTTAAATAATACTAATTCAGAAAAATTATGTTGTTATAAACAAATTTATGGTAATACCTCTAATTAGAATAATTTTAGGGATACATTCAGCTCTGTAAAAACTGCCATTGGACCACTGGTCTAAGTAACTCATGAGAGTAACATATTATGGGCAACAACACCAGTAAGATGCAAAAACAAAGTGTTAAGGTCCTAAGTTATGAATAGCAAAACTTCTCTCATTGGAAAATTTGTTACATCTTCTCTAAGACCAAAGTCAATAAGTTTAGTACATATGTTTTCTATCTAATTCACTGTTTCAGATCTTATAATTCGGTCTTTGATTCATTTTGAATTACTTTATGTACATGGGGACAAGCTGTAATCTAGTTTCATTCTTTTTCATGCGGTTTTCCAATTTTCCCAGCACCATTTATTGAAGAGGCTTTCTTTTCTTCATTGTGTGTTTTTGGCTCCTTTGTCAAAAATTATTTGCCCAGATACATGTGGGTTTATTTCTGGGCTCTCAATTTTGTTCCACTGGTCTGTGTGTCTGTTTTTCTGATAATACCACGCTGTTTTGATTATCACTGCTTTATGGCATAATTTGAAGTCAGAGAATGTGATGCCCCCAGCTTCCTTCTTTTTCTCAGAATTGCTTTGGCTATTCGGGATCTTTTGTGGTTCCATACAAATCTGATGATTTTTCATTCTATTTCTTTAAAAAACGACATTGGGATCTTAATAGGGATTGCATTAAATCTGTATATTGCTTTGGGTAATATGGCCATTTTAACTATGTTGATTCTTCTAATCCATGGAATATCTTTCCATTCCACTGTGTCTGTTTCAATCTCATTTAATAATGCTTCGTACTTTTTAGTAGATAGGTCCTTCACATTCCTTCTTAAGTTTGTTCCTAGGTGTTTTAGTCTTTTGGCTGTAATTATAATAGAGGTCAAGAATTTTTTCCCTGGCCAATGTGGCTCAGTTGGTTGAGCACTGTCCCATGCACCGAAAGTTTTGCCAGTTCGATTCCTGGTCAGAGCATATGCCTGGGTTGTGGGCTAGATTCCCAGTAACAGATGTGCAGGAGACAGCACATTTATGTTTCTCTCTCTCCCTCTACCGATCTCTCTCTCTCTCTCTCTCCCTCTCTCTAAAAATTAAAAAAAAATTAAAAAATAAAATAAAATGTTTGCCCTAACCATTTTGGCTCAATGGATGGAGTGTCAGCCTGCGGACTCAAGGGTCCCAGGTTCGATTCCAGTCTAGGGCATGTACCTTGGTTGTGGGCACATACCCAGTGGGGAGTGTGCAGGAAGCAGCTGACCGATGTTTCTCTCTCATCGATGTTTCTAGCTATCTCTCTCCCTTCCTCTCTGTGAGAAATCAATAAAACATATTTTTTTTAAAAAGAAAAGAAAATGTTTTTATTTCTTTTTCTGAAATTTCATTGTTAGTGTATAGGAATATAGTGGATTTTTGTACATTGATGTGTGAATCCTTCAAATTTACCATATTTGTTTACTGTTTTGAATAATTTATTGGTGAAATCTTTAAGCTTTTCTATATAAAGAATCATGTCATCTATAAAAAATGACACTTTTATTTCCAATCTGAAGGCTTTGTATTTCTTTCTCTTGCCTGATTGCTTTGAATAGGACTTCCAGCACTATATTGAATAAGAATGGTGAGAGTAGACACCCTTGTCTTGTTCCTGATCTTAGAGGAAACACTTTCAGTTTTTTAAGATGGTGTATGATAGCTGAGGATTTGTCATGACCTCTATTATGTTGAGTACTTCCTTTCTATAACCATTTTTTAAAATTTTGTTTTATTGCTTAAAATATTACAAAGAGCAGTACATATATCTCCTTTTCTTTTTCACCTTGACCTTCCCCCGACCTCCCCTAACCCCTAGTGTCTTGTGTCCATTTTATTGAGTGTTTTAATCATAAGTGAATTTGACCCCAAAGGCAAGGAAAATAAAGGCAAAAATAAATGAAAGGGACTATATCAAACTAATAAGCCTCTATACAGCAAAATAAATCACCAACAAAATGAAAAAGCTACCAACCAAATAGGAGAAGGTATTTGCAAACAACAGTTCTGACATGGGTTAATATCCAAAATATATAAAGAACTCATACAACTCAACACCAAACAAACAATCCAATTAAACAATGAGCAGAGGACCTGAACACTTCGCCCAAAAAGACATACAAATGACAGCAGATTATATATATATATATATATATATATATATATATATATATACTCAATTTCTCAAGCTATTAAAGAAATGCAAATCAAAATTACAATGAGATACCACCTCACACCTATTAAATGGTTATTATCAACAAGTGTTGGAGAGGTTGTGAGATGGGAATGTAAACTGGAATACCCACTATAGAAAAAAGTATGGAGGCTGCTCAAAAAATTAATAGAGTTATCATATAATCTAACAACTCTTATTCTGGGGATCTACCTTAAAATTGGAAAACATTTATTTGCAAAGATATATGCATCCCTATGTTCATTACATTATTATTCATGGTGGCCAAGACATGAAAACAACCAAAGTGTCCTTTGATAGATGAGTGGATAAAGAAGATATGGTATGTATGTATGTATGTATGTATGTGTGTGTGTGTGTGTGTGTATATATATATATATATATATATATATATATATATATATATATACACATATATACATATATAATGAAATACTATTCAGGCATAAGAAAAGATGAAATACTGCCATTTGCAACAACATGTGTGAACCTTGAAAATATCATGCTAAGTGAAATAAGTCAACAGAACAAGTTAAGAAACATCTGATTTCATTCCTATGCGGGATTTTAAACTGAAAGCAACAAATGAACAAATAAGAAAAACAAACAACTAATAGACACAGACAACTATATGGAATTGCTAGAGGGAAGAAGGATGTAGGGTTAGTAAAGGATAAAAGGGGTCAAATATATTATCATGGAAAATGATTTGACTTTGAGTGGTGGCACACAATGTAATATACAGATCATGTATCATAGTAATGTACATTTGAAACCTATATAATGTTATTAACCAATGTCACTCCAATATACTTAATTAAGAAAGAAAATTTATTAAAATGTCTATAAGTTTATGATAGAAAAGAGAAAAGTGGTCTTGGGCATAATAATTGGAAAGCACTGTTTCTAATAAGCTGGAAAAATAGATTACATTGCAGTGTCAATCCACTGGTTGGAAGTCCTAATGACAACCATGAAGCCACTAAGAAATGGATTATGCATTGGGAAGGAAGAAGAACTAAATAATCAGAATGGACTCTACTCCATCCTCATCGCCTTCCTTATTACTCCATAAGAAAATTCTGAAATTCTAATATATAGAACGATCATATGTCTTAGTTTGTCTTAGACAGTCCTAGTTTATACCAATGTCCCAGTGCAATTATTGATAAAGTTCCCTTTCATTCTCAGAAGTGCCTCAGCCTGAACGATAAATTATATAGTCACCCTACCAGTAAGCCATCAGACAAATGACTGAACTCCCTTCAGGGTATTCTGACATTAAAAGGAATGGATCACTTTGTTATCTGTTGCTGTCATTGCTATTATTTAATACCGAGTGAACAGCATTGGGTTGTTGCAGACAGAAATCAATAAAAGCAATGCTATAAGCCTTCAGGAGGGCGAAGAAGACCTCATTGTGGGAGAGGATTTCTGAAGTGAGTAGCGTTTTGTGTTCACTAAGACACAGTTGACTGTCCAGGCTCCATGGCAATACCGTTGCTTTGGTTTAATATTTAACTAGTAAGTAAAATCCATATCTATAGAATCTATAAGGCAATTAAAGGCTCATGCCTCTGCCCTGACTCTAGTTACCTGCACAACATGTAGGAATTGTTATTTTTCAACTGTTCAATCCACAAACTTGTATTAGAAATTTAATACAGTTTAGCCCCCTACCTGTCACTATGGAATATACAAGAAGCCACAGTACTTGCATTTCAATAGTTCATATATTAATTGATGATTCAAAACCCAACAATCACATGATAACTAAGTATAAAACCATAGGGCAGTAATTCTTACAAGTAATTTTTTAAGAACAGTTAGAATATTGAGAAAAGGATATTGAAGAATAAAAGCTTTAATTTAGGCCTAAAGGATGCAGAGTGCTCCAAAAGATGGAGAGGAGCATCATAAGGAAAAAAATAGTTGTGGAAATAAACATGCATGCAGGGGGCCCAAATTAGGCTTGTTTTGAAAAGAAATAAATATTGAATAAACACACTGGAGTCATGTTTCGAATACCTAAGAAAATTTAGGTGAGAATGTTTGGACTTGATGTAACATACGCTATTACTATTAAAAACCATCCAATGTCTGTTATCTCCACTTCACCAAAGGTTTTTCCTACACAGCAATCTGAGACCAAGTCAACAAAATGAAAGGCATTACATAGGAAAAATATCCAGCCCCTTATTACTTTCAGCCCTAGGGGACAGCTGCAGTAAACAAAAATATGCTGTCCAATAAACGGTGCTTTCATTTATGATTAAAATATTTCAGAAGATTTCTTTGGTCTAATTGAATATCCAAAGAAAGCCATGTCCTGATTCTGGGCTCAAATCTCCCACTCCCTTCTCTTCCATTCCTAGACCAAATGTTTAGGTGAAAACCTTCCGGACTCAGGTGCTTAGCCCCTTTCAGATAGGTAAAGGTTATCACTCTAATCAAGTCTTAACCTCCACCACAGTTGCCTTCCTCAAAACCCACTGGTTCCACGAAGGTATTTCCAAGTAAACCTCCCTGACTCCACTCAGTAAAACCACTCCACTCTGACAGCTGTCAACTCTCCCTCCCCAAACCTTGCATTCTTAGTGTTTTCTGACTGGAGCAATTAATTGAAGATAGGCATCTTTTAGTCATGTAAATCTGTATTCTCTTTCCTCTTTTAGACTCTGATCACTACCAGGGCAGGAAACTGTGTCCTATTTTCTTGCACTACTATCATTATGTATTATTATTTAGCATTTAATGAAAAACAATAGTTTTTTGTAGAAGAATATGAATCCGTTTCTCACAGCTGAAAGCAGATAATGGCCAGAAAAAATAGAAGCATTAGTACTAGCCAGAGGGATTAAAAATAATGAGAAAACTAACTACTAGTATATGTAAAATTTTGAATCAGAAGGATAGTAAGAGAAAATAGACTCTCCAAATAAATGGAGTAGGCTTGAAATCAATGACTACTCAACAATGGCTGAAATACTGAATTCATTTTTTTAGCAGTAAACCAAAGAACAGTGGACAATTAGGAAGTAATGAAGACACTGCTAAAATAGCTATTGATGAAAGGCTGGTAAGAAAATTCTTGGAACAACTGAACATTTACAAATAAGGAGTCCCCTGCTAGAACGATCGAACACAGTACAATGTGATAAACTAAGGGGAATAATTGGATAGATTTTTGAAAGTGAAATTTGTGGGCAACAGGAAAGCAGATTGCTACAACATTTTTTGCGACAGAATTACTGAGGTAGGCTACCAAAGAAATACTGGGTGAGTGCTGGGCCCTATGCAATATTATAAAATAGCCCAAAATTGTTCCTCAGACTCCCTACCACTCTTTACATGGTCACCCTTTATCCACTGCCCATTGTCCTGTCCCAACACACCCACCAGTGTTTTTCAGAAGGAGCACAGCCACCTCTGTGTTAAACACGCAGATGGGCAAGAGACATGCTCACACTTAGCATAGGACCCTGAGTAAGTGGCTTCCTGGTATCTGCTACAGATTAATAACAGTTCTCCAAAAGACTCCTTTTCTATAATCTGGCCTAGTGAGTTTTGTGGTATTTGGGTGTTTTGGGGTGTTGTTGTTTGTTTCTTTGAAAGATACCTACACTCACAGCTCAGATTTATATCTATTGTTCTTTTCCCACTCTTTGTTTTTCACCAAGCTCCCTAAATGCTCCTACCATGGCATTCCCACTGTTTTTTTTTTTTAAATTAATTTTTAATTATGTTATGATCCTGAGGGAAAGTAATGACAGTCACATGAATGTCTTGGTTACACATTTTAAATGACCAACACCAGCTTTTGTCACACCCTCTTGTCACAACAGGATTTTTCTAGGAAAAAGTCCAAGTTTATTCATAAATGACCAAAAGAATTTGTGAATAAGAGAGATAAATAAGATGACAAAGTGAATCATTAAAAAGAAAGCTTTGCATGAAAAAGCTGGGAAATTTCTACAATGGAAAGGTGGTTTTAAATGGAAACATTGTTTGAAAAATAATATAACAACAACAGAACTCTTCTAGAACTGGAAAAAGCACCAAAAGGCTGAAGTTTTGTTGTTGTTGTTTTTTGGCTTGTCTTTTGTTGTCCTTTTGTTTGGGGTAATCTTATTTACCAAATAAAAGAGATAACTCTTCAGAGAGAAAAACAATACATAGTTATTCTCTTCTACAAAGTAGATGATACATATCTGTCTTCTTTCAAATGACAATTTCAATCTATTAGGCAATCAACCAAGTAAAAGGTTTACTACATTCCAGCACTATGGACAAGATAGGTAGAGAAGATTCGAAAGCATGGTCCCTTACCTCCAATAATTTACAATACATTCAACAAACTTGTACTGGGATAAACCAATGCACAAATAATTCACTGTAAGATTGTATGAACTATATATGCATACTATAGGTGCATGGGAATAGCTGAGCACAGTTCCATTAATATATTAGATTTTACTAAATAATTGTAAAAATGGATAAGGAACAAATGAATAAATGAACAGATTATGGTAACTGGGTTTGTCTTCAGAGGTGGGTAGACTCTGATGAGCTAGAGCTAATGGAGAGTATATTTGATGTGCGAGGATTAACAGAACAGAGACCATGGGCAGGAATGGAAACAAGATAGAGAAGTTGTACTTTTAGTACTAAGGTAACAGAAACAAGAGCAAATGGAATAAAAAGTCAGAGGGCACAAAGAGCACATGTACATTTGTTATTTGTTTACTCTAAAAAGAATCCTGAATCCAAATCATGTTATTATAGTAATAATTAAATTATCCCAGGGTAAGAGTTTCACAAGCTTAAGGATATGAGTGCCCAGAATAACAACAGAAATAATATGAGTATGATTGGCTTTATTTCAGTAATATTTTATTCTATATTAAGTTTTTTTTGTTTGTTGTTTTGCTCTTTGCAAAGGTATGATTGTTTATTTTTAAAGAAATATTCTAAATATATACAAATACAGCAGGTATCTTCATATGATCATGTTTACAACAGTGTTTTATTCATGAACTTTCTTGATCCCAGATTCTCTCCCTTTCTTTCCTTCCCTTCTTTTTTTTCCCTTTTAGCCTAATGAGATTTTGTCTCTTTGGGTTATTTCTTGGTTCACCTCCAGGTTTCCCTTTGAACTCCAGATTCTTAACCATCATTTACCTTATCTGCTGAGATTTTCTGATCTTATTCTTCACTCACTTATGGCCAAAAAAATAGATTCAACAGTTCCACTATGCAACATTCATGCAGAATGCTAGCATAGGAAATAGGCAGGTGTTCCAGCTTTTTGGATACTCTGACCTGTGTGTTTCTTGATTATTTGACTCTGCCAATGTAATGGGATCCTTAAGTGTTATCTGAACTACATGTGCTTGGTGATAGCCTAGAAGACACCCACGATTCTCTAAGGTCATTGCAACCTAATTTGTAGTCTATCCTCATTGACCTTCTCTATTTTACAGATTTTTGTCTTTGTTTTCTTTTGAGGTGCAATGACCAAATAGGCTTTGATGCCCAGAAGAGAGCTTGACACATACTAGGCACTCAAATAGCGTTGTTTGACAAATGGACTAAATATCCCACGTTGTGCTACATATTTAATTCATTATTTATGTTTCTGTGTGTTTATTTTCAATTCCCTTCCTGATTTGTCAATATACTCAAGGGTTAACTCAAAGGACGGTCTATAAAAATGTCTGTATCTTTTATGAGGCTACCAAATAACTCAATTTATTTTTTCGATGAGCATAGCTTTTATTATTTTCCTAAGTGAATTACCTTTCATTGCCCACATTGAATATCATCTACCACTTTTCTGCCCACTCATGCAGGCTGGCAAGTTCTCCCTGCAGTTTATCTCCATCTGCTTGGCATTTCACTACCTGGAAGAGCTTAGTGTCATCTGCAAACTTGGATAATTCATCATGCGTTCCCTCTTCCAAACCATTTATGAAAACGTAAAATGAGACAGGATCCAGGGCCAGTCCCTAAGACACCAAACGGTGTTTCCTTTTCTATTCACAGGAGCTCTCATTTATCTCTAGATTATGTTTTCTTTCCCCTTGTTAAAATAAGCTTTGTATAATCACTATATATTGATATATGTACATGTTTCTTCTGGGCACTAAAGCTATTTGAGATTTGGAGATGCAAAACCATCCAAAATGTTTCCCTTCCATAAAACTCTTAGGGGACAGCCAACTTGAATAGCAATAAAGAAGCTGAATATCCCTGACCAGTGTTTCTAGGTTGTTAGAGCATCAGCCTGTGTAACAAAGGGTGGAAGCATTGTACCTGGGTTGCAAGTTGGATCCCGTACCCGGTTGGGTTGCATGTGGGAGGCAACACGCAACTGATTGATGTGTCTCTCTTATATTGATGTTTCTCTTTCTTTCTGCCCCCCTTCCTTCCACTCTCTCTAGAAGTCAATGGAAAATATTTAATAACATGCTATTCAGCTTCCAAGTGTTTGAGTGTTTTGAATTGTTTTTACTGTAGTTTATTTCTAATATTATTCCATTGTGGTCTGAGAAGATGCTTGGTATGATTTCAATCTTCTTGAATTTTGGGAGACTTTGCTTGTGACCCAATATGTGGTCTATTTTTGAAAATGTCTCATGTGCACTCGAGAAGAATGTATAACTTCTGCACAGCAAAAGAAACCATCAAGAAAACAACAAGAAATACACTGCATGGGAGAACATATTTGCCAATGTTATCACTGATAAGGGTTTAATCTCCAGCATTTATAGCATTTATAGGGAACTCATGCAACTTAACAAAAGGAAGATAAACAATCCATCAAAAAATGGGCATAGACACTTTTCAAAAGAGGACATTCAGAAAGCCAAGAGACATATGAAAACGTGCTCAGTCACTAATCATCTGAGAGATGCAAATCAAAACAACAATGAGGTACCATCTCACACCTGACAGAATGGCTATCATCAGCAAATCAACAAACGACAAGTGCTGGAGAGGGTGTGGAGAAGAAGGAACACTCATGCACTGCTGGTGGGAATGCAGACTGGTGCAGCCACTATGGAAGACAGTATGGAGTTTCCTCAAAAAACTAAAAATGGAACTCCCATTTGACCCCGTGATCCCACTTCTAGGAATATATCCCAAGAAAACAGAAACACCAGTCAGAAAGGATATATGCACCCCTATGTTCATAGCAGCACAATTCACCATAGCTAAGATCTGGAAACAGCCTAAGTGCCCATCAGTAGATGAATGGATTAGAAAACTGTGGTACATCTACACAATGGAATATTATGCTATAGTAAAGAAAGAAGGAATTCTTACCATTTGCAACAGCATGGATGAAACTGGAGAGCATTATGCTAAGTGCAATAAGCCAGTCAATGAAAGGAAAATAGCACATGATCTCACTCATTTATGGATAATAAAGACCATTATAAACTGATGAACAAAAATAGATACAGATGCAGGGCACATCGATCAGACTGTCAAACTACAGCAGGAAGGCTGGTGAGGGTTGCGGGGGGTGGTAAGAGATCAACCAAAGGACTTGTATGCATGCATATAAGCATAACCAATGGACATAAGGCACTGGGGAATAGGGGAGGCTGGGGGAAGGTCAAGGTGGGAAAAAAAGGAGACATATGTAATACTCTTTGTAATACTTTAAGCAATAAAACAAAATTTAAAAAAGAAACTAAAAAAAAAGAAATATCTGGAGATATTTTTATTGAAATTAGGAAAATTCTATTGAAATTCTCTTGAGATTGTGGTCAAAGAGTAGAATATTAGAAGGCTTGCCCCTTCAATATTTCTGAGTAAGGGAACTATGAATGGGTGGCTGTCATAGAGCTGAAGTGAAGGATGTAGAATTGAGGAACTCAGGGTCTTGTAAGCTAGAATATTATAAGGCTCATCCAAAAATGCATTTATCCCCTCGATGGAGTTAGAAAAGAAAATAATGACTTTGATTTCAAGATCTTCAAAAGAAGGGAAGAACTGCCAGGAGGTCCATGGATGGCTGTGCTGAGGAAGGTTGAAAGTAACATTGTCAAATGGCAAGAAGCTCAAAGGAAGACCTCAAACAGGAGGATGGAAATAGCCTGAGCAAGATTACCCAACTCCACCCATCAGTGGTTCATGGACCCCCAGGTAAAAGGTGCAGGGAAAGTTTTTACTCAAAGGAATGCCTCCATTCAAGCATGGAAATGCAAGTATTCAAAAAATGCCTTGAAAAGCTTGACCAAGTAGGAGATTCAGTTGATAAGAGCACAGGATTTCAGAGGGCATAAGCAGCAAAGTTTAAAGGAATTGTAGTGAGGCAGTGCACAGAGAGCTATGTAAAGATCAAAAGAAAGGGGAGCAGCTATGGGATGAGAAGGGATTCTAACCAAGATTTAAAGGTTAAAAATATGCTTTGGTCTGGCAAAAAGATGTCCTCACTTGTGGTATAGGTGTTTTTATTGTGACACAGAGTAAGGGCCTAGTGTCCATATGCTCTTGTCTCAGAGAGTAAAGATAGCTGCTTCAAAGCTTACAAAGGGGCATCAAGGGCCCTATTTTTCTAGAGAGAAGCTGTCTAAATCTAACTCACACACATTAAAGACAGGCATTTGCACCATACAGGTGTTCAATTCACAGATACTTTCTGATGGGTGAGCCATACATTCTAATTCAATTCCAAGAAATACAAATCACCCCCCAAATTTTGGCTATCATATGTATACTAGGTACCAGAGCACATATAAATTCATCAGGTTTATCTATCCTAGGTTTGTTCCAAGGTTGTAATAAAATCCCTTTATCTTTTGAGTACTGAAACTTGCATCTTAAGTTTTGATAGGTATTTTCAAATTGTCTTTTAAAACCTCTGAAGCTCTATCCCTATCTCCTATCTCTATCACCTCCCAGATTTCACCCAGAACAAAGTGTTGTTCAAATGAGAAATGCTATCTCCCACATTATTTTTTCATAAAGTGTTGGCACACCCTGAAAATATGTCCAGGACATTTTACCTTCTTAGAACAGAAAACATAATTCAATTTAAATGTTCTTTATATCTAGAAATCTATGTAACATGAATATTAAAGGACAAATCCCACACTCCTTTGTGTTTAGAAATAACCTATCTCCAACACACCTTGTGTGGTAAAGGCTGATTGATCACAACCAATCAATATACTTAATAAAAGTGAGACATAAATGTGGATTGAAGCTGATAAGGTAGTGTGTGGCATATTGTACAGACACTATTAGTAACCTACCCATATATATTCTCTCTTCCTCTTAACAAAACCTTGATAATGCTCAGGGCGGCTATTTGCCTTCTGAGGTTAAGGTCTCAGTTTCCAACTCTCTTGTGTGCGTATGTAACAGAGTTCTAGGCACAGAGAAGGAAGCATATCTGCAGAGAACTCTAGCAAGGCTTTTGCTTGTGGTGATAGAAGGGATGAAAATCATGTGGTCTGACAACTTCCCCTCAATGTCCTTCCTCCACCACCACTGTCATCTGCTTTGAATGGGAATATGGTGCCCGAAAATGCCATATCCATTGTAAACTTGAAGACAAAAGTTGTGAAGGAAAGGCTTAAAGAATAGCAGTGACATTGGCCTCAATATTCTAGGGCACAGACTTATTTTGTTATTATTTTAATTTTATTTTTCAACTACAGTTTATATTCAACATTATTTTCAGAAGTCCAGCATAGTGTTTAGACAATCATATACTTTACAAAGTATTCCCTCTGATATTTTAAGTACACACCTTGGACCATGTATAGTTATTACAATACTAGAGGCCCGATACATGAAAATTTGTGCAATGGTAGGCCTTTCTTCCTTCCCCCTCTTCCCCACAGCTGCCGGCACTGGCTACCCTCTGGCACCTCGGACCTGGGCTGCCAGCACTGGCTTCCCTCTGGCACCCGGGACCTGGACTTCCCTCCTCCAGCCACCAGCAGGCACCCAGGACCCGGGCTGGCTTCCTTCCAGCCCCAGCTTCGGCCAGAATGACGTCCAGAAGATGTTCAGTCTAATTAGCATATTACCCTTTTATTTTATAGATTATTAACTATATACCCTATGCCATAGGTTACATCCCTGTGACTTAAAAATATATAGTTCCTGTTTGTTTTAGCTACTATATTGTTTTGGTTCTTAAAGCTAAAGATATTCCTAACTACTGAGTGTATGTGTGTGTGTGTGTGTGTGTATTTACATTAACAATGCAGATATGGTAAAGGTATTTTTAAAATTGAATTCTAAAAAAAAATGAATTCTAATGAACTGTTTTAAAAATTAATATTTGAGTGAAGAATGTGGATTATCTTTTTAGAAGACTATAGCCTTTGGTTGGAAAACAATATAATTAAAAGAAAAGAAGCTGAACTTTGGAATATGACATACCTAAATTAACATTTCTTCCATATTCTAGCTCTTGGGGTGGGGAGCCTCAATTCTTTGTGTATAATTTAAATATAATCGTAAGAGTCTTAAAGGTTTAGTCTGAAGATTACGTGTGATGATAACATAGTAGATAATCAATACATGTGGGTTCTCTTCTTTCATTCAAAATTGACAATTTTTATGACACAACAGCTTTGGTCTACCTTCCAGGAGACAATACAATTTCATAATCTTGACTGTTTTTTATTGGTAAAGAAGAAAATGACAAGAAAATAAGCTGAATAGAACTTTTCTACCTAAACTATATATTTTAGGATGTTGTGTAGGAAAAACACTGATTCAAAGAGTCTTTAAACATTCTAGAGATACAATCCCATAAACTGAAAATTGATGCTCATGTTGAAGGATCATGAGATTCTGTGTGATCCAGGCCTGGAGGAGTAAACTAAGTCTACTCCACCGGACTTCCCCAGGCAGGGAATGCGAGGGGAACACAGCAATGGCTACCTCCTTGCTGTCTAGGAATGCCCAAGAATGACTAAGATTCTTTCAATGATAATAAAATATTTTTTAAAAGGAGGGAAATGTAGATGATCATTCATATTGCAAAAGGAAAAATTGCACAGTTATGTAAGGTTGGCAGTTCTGGTTCATTTAAAGTAAAAGTATATATTGTCTGGTTGCTTTATAAGTAAGAACCATGCTTGTAGGATTTCCTGTTTATTTATTTTGTTAGATTTAGCAAAAGTAATTAGAAAGTGGTAATCAGTAATGAATCCATTAAAATATTTAACTGTGTTCTAAGAAACATCAGTCCCCAGAATGCTTTGGAAACATTTCTTGTGTTAAATAAATTTGGGTAATACTGTATGTAAAATGCTCAGTCCTGTTAGAGATTTAAATAATACATTAATATGTTATATACTCAAAGAAGCCTCACCTCTAAAGAAACTAACATTTAGCTTAGCCCAAATCCCAGAATTGTTCCACATGTCTTTGACCACAAAAGCTATTCTTCTAGCGATGCCCATTAACCTCCGACACAAAGAGAATTGTTTGAAACACACTTCAGAAACTGCTGACCTCTAGTATAGAGTGTGGTGGCTGAATGCACGATATAAGTTTAGGGACACCTGTAAGAGCAGAGTGGTGTGAAACATATTCTGCTGTCCGTTCAGTCTGTCTACACAGTCAGATGGATATTAAGCTGAGACAGATGGCTCACATGCAAACAGATTAAAGGGAGAGACTTATGTTGAGGTTTTATGTGTTTTATTTTGTTGTTGTTGTTTTATTTTGTTGGGTTTTTTGTTTGTTTGTTTTTAATTCTCACCCAAGGATATTTTTCCATTGATTTCTAGAGAGAGTAGAAGAGAGAGGGAGAGAAAGAAATCGAGGTGAGAAAGACACATCGATTGGTTGCCTCCCACATGCACCCCAAACAGGGTCAGGGATTGAGCCTGCAACTGAGGTACATGCCCTTGACTGGAATCGAACCCAGGACTCTTCAATCCACAGGCCACCTCTCTATCCACTTAGCCAAACCAGCTAGGGCTGTTGTTTTTTTTGAAGCCCTAGATTTTTACACTCTGTTGGTTTTACAATGTTACCTGTGGGAAAATGTTAGTATCACATACAGTAGCTCTCCGTTATCCATGGGGGATATGTTCCAACACTCCCAAGAGATGTCTAAAATAGCAGATAGTACTAAACTCTAAATGTACCATGTTTTTTTCTGTACATATAGGATGGGGAAAAGTAGGTTTATAGTTGTATGGAAAATAATAAAATAATTAATAAAAATACATATATAAAATGTGCTTCACGTACTCACAACTGTAAACCTACTTTTGCCCACCCCTCTATATACCTATGATAAAATTTAATTTATACATTATGTACAGTAAGAATTTATAGCAATAACTGGTGATAAAATAGAACAATCATGACAATATCTATATATATAAAAGCCAAGCGACCAGAACGACAGAATGACTGGATGACCGGAATGACTGGTCCCTATGACGCACACTGCGACAGCCGACCGGCCTGATCAGGGTCCCAATTGGTGCCCCTGAACCTCCCATGGCCCCTCCCCCTGGCCACCAGCCACCACCCCCAACCCTGATCAGGGGCAGGGCCAGCCAGCCAACCACCCATGGCCTCTCTCTCTGACTGGCCCCCTACCCCGGTCAACCCTCCCCGCCACCACCCCCAGCTCCCACTGGCCCCCATCGGGGCAGGCCGGCCAGACCACACAGACCCCACCTGTGCACAAATCTGTGTGCCAGGCCTCTCGTCTATATATATAAAAGTCTAAGGCAGTGGTCGGCAAACTCATTAGTCAACAGAGCCAAATATCAACAGTACAACGTTTGAAATTTCTTTTGAGAGCCAAATTTTTTAAACTTAAACTATATAGGTAGGTACATTGTTATTAACTTAATTAGAGTACTCCTAAGGCTTAGGAAGAGCCACACTCAAGGGGCCAAAGAGCCAAATGTGGCTCACGAGCTGCAGTTTGCCGACCACAGGCCTAAGGGACCAAACAGCCGGTTGCTATGATGTGCACTGACCGTCAGGGGGCAGATGCTCAATGCTGGAGCTGCTCCCTGATGGTCAGTGCGCTCCCACAGCTGGAACACCGCTCGGCCAGAGGCCGGGCTCACTGCTGGTGAGCACAGCTGAGGTAGTGTGAGCCTCTCCCGCCTCTACAACAGCTCTCCCAAGTGGCAGCGGCAGGCAACAGGCACAGTGGGGGCCTGGATGAGCAGGAGCAGTGTGGCACCCAGCCCAAGCGCGGATTCCTCCCTGGCCACCTGCCACTTTGCACACTGCTACATCCCTCGGGGGATATCAGACTGCCCCTGAGGGGTCCCGGAGTGCCAGAGGGTGCAGGCCAGGCTGAGGGACCCCACAGGTGCACATGCACCGGGCCTCTGGTATTGTAATAAAAGTTCTGTGACAGTGGACACTAGTTTCAGGGGATACCCTGCTGAAGTCTCAGTACAGGCTCAGTGCCTTTCAGCAAAACACATTGCCTTCAATCATGCTTTCTGTTTCTGTCTTACACACACACACACACACACACACACACACACACACACACATTTAATGACTCTTCCGCCTTCACTAAGCATGTAGAGGCACTGTGGTTGTATTGCTTGCTATTTGAGGTGCAACAGCAAAACTAGCATGAATTTCTTTTTTCATCTTTTATAGTCTCATGGACAGATTTGTTCTTACCACAGATTGTAGCAACCTGAGCATATGCTTTTCTTTCTTCCCTTATTAAGTGGTTAACTTTCACCTTTTCACTTAAAGGAAGCATTTTAAGGCTTCTATTTGGCATATCCAAATTGCCAACATCACTACTCAGGCATTTGGGAGCCATTTGCCAGTACATAAGGGTTACTTGAACATAACCCTGTGTTACTGCTACAGCAACTGATGGCAAGAGCACAGAGGGACTAAGTGATAATTCAAGTCCAGAGCAGGATGGCACAAGATTTCATCTTGCTACTCAGAATGGTGTGCAATTGCAAACTTATGGATTGTTTATTTCTAGGATCTCCATTTCATATCTTCAGATCATGGCTGACCGCAGGCAACTGAAACCCCCGAAAGAGAAACCGTGGACAAGGGGAGGGGGTACTACTATATATGTATAGTATACATAAGCAATTTAGGGGTACAGTGGTCAACACTATATTAGTTCCAATTTTTTTGAGAATCTTCTCTCTACAAGGGATTCTGTTGATCAAAGAATATAGAACATCTGGCTTGGGTGTGTCAGAGTCCAGTGTGGAAGAGGAAGGTGGTGAAAAGCAATTTCCAAAAACATGTCTCTCCTGAAATATAACATCTTCTCAAATTAATAAAGAACACCAGGATGGAAACTTTAGCATAATCTGAAGTGACTGGGTGTGATTTCAATTATTCATTGAAATCCATGTTTCACTGGGCATTTTGCAGAGTAAGATATGGTAAAGGAAAATGATATAGATGATGATTTTACTCAAATGGGAATTGCTAAATAAATTCGGCTGTGAAAACCAGCTACAATACTGTTCAACATAAGATTTTTATTTTTATTAATTTATGTTATATAAGAATAATATATGGATTGTCTACTATGGGTCAAAAGTAAGCTGTATAGTAAGAGGAATATGTTTTCTTTCTTTTCTTTTCTTTTTTTAAAGAAAGGATTATCATTATCTCTCGGGAGTTTGTAATGTAATTAGAAAGACAAGATATATGCCCATAAAACAGGTAACAACACAAGGGAGATATGATTAAGTGCTATGATAAATGATGAGTGATAAAGGTAGCAGGTGCTCTAAGGGGACTGGAGAAGAAGAAATCAACTTTCACTATTTTCATGGGTATGAAACATCCTAAATTGTAAAATCAACCTGATTTAAGTGTATTTAACTTGTTGCCTTAATATTACACGTTTAAGGCTTTATGGAATTGGGACTCTTCTCACCAGGTAGCCAGAGAGAGAATAAAACAAATGGTTTTGTCCTCACCATCTGCCAGTGACTCCCGCTGCAAATTAGGTGACTGACTATATATATTTATATATTTGCTATCCAATTTGCATTTGCATTGGGGCTGCATATATTGAGATTCTCAGATGCAAGAAACTGTGAAAATACCTGGTCTCATTATCTTAACGTTCAGTCTGAGATTTAGCCATCCCTGAACAATCGTGGCCCGGCACTGAAAGTAAAGATGTATCTACATAAGCACAAATTGTAACAATAACACTTTGCATTTCGGAAACATCTTCTATTGAAATAGCTCATTCTCAGCACTGCTTACAAGCATTAATTTAACCTCACCAGAGAAAGATAATTTGCATGAAATAAGTTAACTGTCTAGCTTGAGACGGAGCAGTTCCTAAAGTCAATAAGAAATATAAGCTTTCACACTCCTAGCCTAGTGACTTGGCACAAGCAAGAACTACTTGAATTCCTTTCAAAATGTCACTTTAAAATACTAATTGACATCCTGTTATAATAAATTATAATATGGCGTCAGTATAGATACAGAAAAAAATAAAAAATAAAACAACAACCCTTTCTTCTGTGACTCTATCACTGTTATTACTATCATTCTCAATATTTCCCAGGAAAGTTTGTGCTGTGTGTTTGCTTCCACTCACATGAAAATCATTATATGGAAGAGAATAGTGTTCAAGTATGAAAAAAAGTGTTCAATAATAGGAAGAAAGCAAATATGAGAAAGATCTGAGACCTCCCTGGTAGATTTCTTCATAAAATTTAACCTCCAGGTTTTTAAATGAAATTAGTGACTCATCAGCATATGGTAGATTAGAATAGGAACAACAACAATGGGTCAGACAAAACTCTGGTAACATTTCACCTCACCATCGTCCTTGATGGAGGCTAAGGGAATTAAAAATTAGAATGTCCTTCCCAGCCAGTGTTGCCCAATGGTTGATCATCGACCTATGAACCAGGAGGTCAAGGTTTGATTACTAGTCAGGGCACATGCATGGATTATGGTTGTCGGTTTGATACCCAGTAGGGGGCATGCAGGAGGCAGCTTATCTACGATTATTTTGCATCATTGATGTTTCTATCTCTCTCCCTATTCCTTCCTATCTAAAATCAATAAAAATATATATTTTTTTAATTAGAATGTCCTGAAGCAGACAGAAAAGAGTAGTTCTGTGAGAGGAACAGCAAAGGAGTCTGACAATTATTCTTTCTACTTAGAAAATTTAATTATTCACATTTTTGTTTCTGTTGTTGTTGTTAATCCTCACCTGAGGGTAGGTTTTCCATTGATTCTTAGGCAGAGTGGAAGGGAGGGGGAGAGACAGAGAGAAATATCAATGGGTTGGAAGTGTCCCAACCAGAGAAGAGGATTGAGCCTGCAACCGAGGTATATGCCTTTGACCAGAATCAAATCCTGGACCCTTCAGTCCACAGGCCAATGCTCCAACCACTGAGAAACACTGTCTAGGGCTAATTATTCATGTTTTTGTTCAAGTAGATAATTATTGAGCATTTTCCATAATCAAGCTGCAATTCTAGGTATAGAGGCAAAAGTCCTTCAAAAGGAACGATGTAAATAAGCCAAAAAGAAACAATGACAGAGGCATAAATACATTCATACATTCAACATATTTGGAGCATCTAGGATAGGCGCAGCCAGAGGCTAAAAGTGCTGATGCATTGGAGGGCTTTAGGATCGAGCTGGGGTGGTTTTTGTTCTCAAAATAACTAGGAAAACTCCTGGTATTTATGGGACAGTATCCAGTGATACAGGACATTCAGGACAATCTCATCACAGAATAACTGCCCCAATCTTGCCTGAATTTTAAATATCCCATTGCACATCCATAAGGGTGAAAAGCTGGTTTATAATTATTTGAGGTTAAATTCTATTTATATATTGTATACATTGCTTAATGAATGATATACACAGTTTTTCCCTAACAGTGTTTCTCAGTGGTTAGAGTGAGCATTGGCCTGTACACTGAAAGTTGCAGGTTTGATTCCTGGCCTTGGTCGGGGCTCATGTGGGAAACAACCAATCGATGCCTCTTTTCTTTCTCTCTCTCTCTCTCTCTCTCTCTCTCTCTCTCTCTCTCTCTCTCTCTCTCTCTCCTTCCCTCCCTCTATCCTTCTGTCTTTCACCCTTACTAAAAAGCAATGGAAAAAATATCTTCAGGTGAGGATTTTTTTAAAAAAATAATGATATACACAGTTTTAATAAATACTGAATTTTCTGAGTACAAATATTATACTAACCCAAGAAAAGTTTTATACTATGCAGTTGAGAATTTACCAATATGTGGTCACTATTTTGGAAAATAGCATCATCAATGGATGTGCTGTGACCCTTGAGTCAACAAAATAACATGCTGCATCCTTCTACATGTGCCGTGACCATGGCCAAGTGATGACAGGCATACCTGCACATCTTCCAACTGTATTACATTTTCTCATGAAATCATGCTTGAGCATTTACATTTTAAAATACATGATGTTTTATTGCAACTACTTTTCCTTTACACTATCTTCTTTCTATTACAGTAATTATATTAACTTTTTAAAAAATGATGGATGTAGGTAGCTTATCTTATATATTAGCTGTTAATTCAGATAATAAAGGTATATTACATATTAGTCCTTATAAATATTTCATATTATTTGCTATAAATAATATTTCATATTTGTTATAAATACTGAATATTATTATTTAAACAGGAGTTGAGCCTGTGCTGTGTACTAGAGATAAGGGTGGAAGGGAATGGTCCTGACCTCACAACCTGATCTTCTGGTTAAAAACAAAAAAGTGTCAGACCAATAAGCACACAGATAAATGTAAAATCACACACACTCCTAAGTGTTACAAGGAAACCCCCAGGAAATTAGAGGGAACAGCATAGGAGGACATAACTGAAATGGCATAGGGTGAGGGAGGGTTTCTTTAACCAAAGGGGAGAACTACCAGAGATGCAGGAGTTACCAAATGAAGAGAAGGGGGTGCACCCTAAGCAGAGGAAAGAGCATGTGGAAACAGTACCATCATAGTGCGTAAGAGAGGAAAGGATTTAACCAGGTTGAAGAATCAGGAAACACATGCAGGAAGAAGCTGCGTTTCCATGGACCCCTTTCTTCCCTGTATAATTCCTCCACCTCCCTAAATGCATTTTCCTTCAAAAGGGATTCAGGTCTCCACTCAGGATTTATTTATTGGACCCCAAATTTCTCTGAGGAGGAAGAAATATAAAGTGTCACTAAAGTGTATGTACCTTGCTTAAACGCCTTGAGACAGATTAAAGTATTCCAATATTTTCTCTTGGTGAATGCCATCTGAATTGACAAACAGGGATTTCTATTCTGTACTCCACATTCAGCAAGGTCTTGCCTAAATGTTGAAACAAAGGGCTTCTTGCCTACGGGTTTGAAAATAACAAAGTCAAGCAATGCTTACCCAGGGCTCCCCTTGGGTCACTCCATCAAAGAAAATACTAAGTAAGTCTTTTCATAACTACCACTGTGGGGACACTTCAGTGTGGAGCCTGAAAGCACAAGAATAATTCCGATTCTCATAATGCAATGCAGTAGAAAAAATACACTGGGAAGGGTTTGTCTCAAAAACTACAAATATACAGGAGGAGTCTTCAAACACCACAAGGCTAACTCGACACAAGTGTTTACATGAAAGGAAAACATCTAGCTCTTGAAGTGAGTTATCTCCCCTTTACAATATCTCACCCACTCTGGGTAGAGGCATGGGGAAAGTCAAGTCAATTGAAAACTTGTCTATGGTCATTAGATTCCACGTATAAGTGAGAGCACGTGGTATTTGTCTTTCTCCGACTGGCTTACTTCACTTAGCACAGTACTCTCCAGGTCCATGTCCATCCATGCTGTCGCAAAAGCTGTTTTCTTCTTTTTCATGGCCGAGTAGTGTTCCATTGTGTAAATATATCACAGCTTTATTATCCACTCACCTACCAATGGGCACTGGGGCTGTTTCCAGATCTTGGCTATCAAAAATGCAGCAATGAACATAGAGTGCATATATTCTTTTGAATTAGTGTTTTGGGTTTCTTCAGCTATATTCCCAGAAGTGGGATCAATGGATCAAAAGGCAGTTCCATTTTTAAATTTTTTAGGAAACTAGGAAACTTCATACTGTTTTCCAGAGTGGCTGCACCAGTCTGCATGAACAAAATATACTCGAGGAACCAAAACAGAAACAGAGGCATGGATACATAGAACAGATTGAGAGCTGTCAGAGGGGAGGGGGTTGAAAGAAGGCGAAGGGATTAAATAAAAAAATACACACACACACACACACACACACACACACACACAGTGTGGTGATAGCCAGAGGGAAAGGAGGGGTGGGAGTAGGTGGAGTTGGGCAAAGGAGGGATCCATGGGGAGGAAAGAGACTTTGCTTGCGGCAGTGGGCACACAATGCAGTGTGCAGATGATGTTTTGTTCAATTGTGCACTTGAAACCTGTATGGTTTTGTAAACCAATGTCACCCTAATAAATTCAATTAAAAAAAAAAAAAGCCTGACTATAAATCTCCTTCCTAACTATGAAGTAATTCAGAAAAACTGCGAGAAGTGTAAACTCTCAGGGTCTCATCTAATACATTTCCCCCCTCATTTTTCCCTTTCATTTTACTTTATTTTTAATAGAACTAGAAGAAATGCACCTTTACTTGATTCTGGGTTAGGAAGAAATACTAGAGGAAGATTTGACCATCTATGCCATACCTGTCACATAGGCTAACTGGAATGGACGGCTATTGCCCAGACCCCTTCGCTGCCACCATAATCCTTTCATTAGTCAATGATCACATTCCTTGTCTCCTAACATGTCAGGAAAACAAGATTTAGAACCTTCGCCTATTTCTTTGGAAAGCCTGTAAACATTTGCCTCAAAAATAAATCTTCTGAGACATGGAATTGCTCTCACACTTTTTAACTTGAGGAAAAACGTAATGGATGATTTAAAACAATAGTTTTGAATTGTATATCATATAGGGCCTGCACAATCTTTAACTAGACTGGTATTCCAGGTTCTTTGTGAGTTTTGAAATAATCAAAAATGAAACAAATAAATGTTTCTATTTCAATAGAAACTCCATAAGATGTATATTTTTTTTCAGGAATTGTGTCGCCTTGTGTTTACATTTGTCAAATGGGAAGTGTACATTCCAAAGCTCAATGTGGGATCCAGCCATATCCATAAAATTGCCCACAGATGCCTGCAGACTGGCAGAGAAAAATTAACTGCACTAAACTTTAAGAGGTTCTAAGATCTCTGATAAATTGACTCTAAAGAGAGGTGTGTGGGTCTGTGTATGACATGCCAGGGTCAGCCTCCTGCTGCTTGGAGAGCCTCCAGGGCGGAAAGCATTTTCTCTCTATGCAGAATCTTGATATTATTTGTAAGTCTTAGGCTGCAATGTCCATAGACACTGTCTCTGAATTGGAAACTCTACATTTGGATTCCAGACATTATATCTTGGGACATGGAAGTTAGAATGTAGAGTTTAGGATGGAGATGCAGGCTGATGATGAATAAAATCAATAATGAAGAGAATTCATGCTTCATCTGGAGGAACAGAATCTCCAAACCCACATCGGCCTCCTAAATCACCAACCCAGCGGGAACTCTCTGTACTAGCTCCAGGCAGTTGTGTCTGAGTTGTCAACAATGGCATCATATCCATAAGGCTAAATAAAATTGAAAAGCATTGCTTAAAGTTTCCCAAAATGTCATGGAAATGCCTATACAACCCACTTCTGAAAACAAGTGTGCTAAAACCAATTGTTAATGTGAACTACAGAAATCCACTAGCACACCATATTTCTGGTCACACTAAACTCTGAATTTAACACAAAGCCCACAAATTTACTATTGGTTGACATATTTTGTATAATCTTTAGGAGAGCCATTAATGATGCTTAAAGACCCCTCCTGTAGGATTATACTTATTAGATCTGAAAGGAGGAAACATGACTTTAAAGTAAAAACCTTGTCCAGCACCTCAGATTTGGGGAAGTCACTGAGATCAGAATCAAAAGATGGGTGACATCACCCTGTCTGCAAGGATGCTGCAACAGGAATACGCAGCACCTACTTGTGTGATTGTCCCAGCATGTTTCTTCTTCTGTATTTAATGTCTTCAAAAGGAAAGGAGAGAAAATTTAATTCCCAAGCTTCTTACTAAAACTGACAGATGTGCAATTGTTGCTAATGTAGCTCTAAAAAGATATTGTAAAAAATTATCCTAAACAAAAAAGTATACTTTGGTTAGTTAACAATAGAAACAGGTGAACCAAAATATCTGAAGACCTTCATCTTCCTATTAAAAGCAGATTCAGCAATTCCTTAATAAGTATAATAGACTTCTATTGGATATTCATTCCTAAGGATAATATGGTTTGCTTTAGGAGAATGGATGGAGCCCTATTTATGGACCAATTTTATCCAATATTTTCAGTGATTATCCTGGGAAATCAAGAGAGAACCTTGAAGAAGTTATTAAATACATTCTGCTGTAATGATACACTATCCCTGTTCAACAGATGTTCAGAGGTCCTAGCTGCAGTCATTCAGGAATTGCTGTCTGCCAATCATTCTGCTCCAGGAGCAACCACACTGTTAAGATATACAAGAGATCATGGGCCTCAGATCGGCCTGCACAATCATCGGAGCTGACAGTCAGCCTGGAGGTACTTGTGTCTGTAGGAAATCTAGCAAAAGAGAAACTTTGTGAGGAGTATACATTAAAAATTCCTGAATTCAGCTTCAGTCTAGGGACAGTTATCATTATAATAGAGGCCCAGTGCACAAAATTTGTGCACGAGTAGGGTCCCTAGGCCTGGCTGGCGATCAGGGCCAATCAGGGCCTTCCTTCCCCGGGCTGCCAGTTGCTGCCTCGGGCCTTCCTTCGTTTCACGCTGCTCCCTGGTGGTCAGCACATGTCATAGTGGGGAGTCAAACTTCTGCTCAGTCGAACTCCCGAGGAGAGAATTTGTATACTGGCCTTTTATTATATAGGATTAGAAAACCAAATAAAGACAATATGCACACTTTTTAGGGATGCAACTGGGCATTATGAATCAATAATTTATAAATATGCAGTTTAGCAATAGTTTACATTTTACCCCATAATTATGCTCCTCTAATTCTATAGAGCATAGAATATATCCGTCTTCCAGAACATACTGTTGCTTAGAGAACTGAGCAATAATATCAATGAGTTCCCAATGTAGATATTCCAAAAGCATCAAAGTTCTTATTCCTGTTCTTTCCTTTGAAGAAAGACAAGAGGGAAACCTACAGGCCTTTGCTCCATGGTTTGTGTGTATGGGTGGCAGGAGGGAGCAAACATTAGCAAGAGGGAAAATATGCAGAACAAGGATGAAGCTGAGGAACATGGCTTTTGCAAAATTTAAAAAAAAAAGGTAACAAAAATTAACTGCTTTAGAAACTAAGTATTGGTGGCCTGTTTATTTGCTTGTTTAGCAAAGACAGGATGTATGACATGAAAGAAAAAGGAAGTGAGGACAAACCAACATACGTTCATACTCTTCTTTGCCACCTATTTTTATATTTCTTCCTCCACACAGCAACACTGAAACGTGCTGCAGAGGTGTCAGCAGGCCCTTCTTTTGAAACAAAGGATCTGAAGATTTAAGTAATGTGATGAGAGACCACACCTGGAGAACAGTTTGTCAAAAGAGACAGACTTTGAAATCAACTCTTACTCATGCCCCTCTCCTTCTGGATCATAGGTCAATGCTCAACCATTAAGCATCACTGGCTGGGAGCCATGCTACCTCTTCATAGTTGGTGATAGCAACAATTCTTGTTGGCATTCATCACTGGAAGATAAAGCATGTGGTAAATTCTGGAACTACCTTTCCTGGCTTTTCCCTTGCCCCACCATAACATTCTCTTACAGCAGTTGCCAAGTCACCACCAATGAGATGCAATCCAATCTAATCCAGAAGTTGAGATAATCTACCCATGTACTCAACTAGTCACCAGGTGACTAGGATTTATGGTCAGGTCTCCAAACTATCAGCACAATGTTTTTGGGTACTTTTACATCTCAAATTAAAGAGGGTTATGACAGAGCATAGCTACATGCTGAGTCTGAATAGGAATGTGAGATAATACTGAAAGGCAGAACAGGGCAATGCCTTTGATTTTATAACATTCACATTAGAAGAATAATAAGACAGAAAATTTAAGGAATTTTGTTTAAGTTTACCTAGTGAATAAATTGGCGGCAGAGGGCTCCAAAATCCATGCTTAAACTGCTACACTACTACACTATGCTATGAGCACTAAAACATTTACTTTAATCATTACTAATTTAGTAAGTTCACTTATTCCATTTTATTTAACAGTAGATTTTAATTTAACATTGTTACTATCTGCCTATATTTCATATTCTAAGTCTATTTATTTTTTCCTGTTTTTTGTTGTTTTTTTGGCTACAGGGTATCCTATATCAGTGGTCAGCAAACTGCAGCTCGGCAAACTGCTCGCAAGCCATATGTGGCTCTTTGGTCCCTTGAGTGTGGCTCTTCCACAAAATACCAACTTCAGCGCATGAGCCACGAAGTTTCAATCACACTGTACATGCACGTCCGCACATGGTATTTTGTGGAAGAGCCACACTCAAGGGGCCAAAGAGCTGCATGTAGCTCGCAAGCTGCAGTTTGCCGACCACAGTACTATATAATAAAAGCCCAGCGACTGAATGGCAGAATGACTACAATGACCAGTCAACTAGTCGCTATGACATGCACTGACCACCAGGGGGCAGATGCTCAATGCAGGAGCTGCCCCCTGGTGGTCAGTGCAGTGCGCTCCCACAGCAGGAGGAGTGGCTGCTCCTGCAGTGGGTTGATCCCCACAGGCCACATCCCCCAGAGTGCATGAATCCTGTGCACCTGGCCTCTAGTGTGTGTGTATATATATAAAATTCAAATTAAAAAAAAAAATTCTGAGTGACTTAATATTTTATGATTATAATAAATAATTTTTTCTACTTTGACTTTTTTTCCTATTTTTGTTGCTTTGGAAATCTTTCCGTTTCATGAAAGACAATATTTTTCCCATACTGTATTTTTTTAATGTTTAAAATCCAACTTCACTTGAAGCTTATTTGCTATAAAATGGGAAACTACACTTTTTTCAAATTGTCACATAGCAATCCTTGAAAAACATACTCAGTTTAAATGATCTTTCCTTTGCCCATTAATCTGTGTCAGTTATGTAATCTTGGGCAAATCATAGAATGTTCAACTGTAAATGAAGATTTATGAAAGTCTTTATCTCATAGAGATTTTGTGAAGAGTAAATGAGTAAACATACATACAGCTTAGAAGATCACCCATGACATATTAAGTACTATGTGAGTCTTAGCTATAATTATCTTTTATTATTTTCAACCATCTAATTAACTTTAGAATAATTGTAAAAAGTTTGAGAACTTATCTGTGAATTTGGTTGGAAAAGGCATAAGATGTGCACAGTAAGTTGAAAAGAGCTAATATATTTACCATATTCACAGGAAAATTACATGTCTCCAGTTATGAAAACAAAGAGACTTAAGTCTTACACTGTAGTTTATAATTCTTTCATGTAAATAATGCTCATCCTCATTCAAGCCTGTTGCCATAATTAAAAGTATATTGTATTTTCCTTTATATATATTTACCTATGTTTCCTTTATATATATTTACCTATATTTACCTTTATATATATTTACCAGATTGGCTGCCTGTAAATGTTTTGTTATCTGGGAAACATATTAATTTTTAAATATTCACTTTATGTAAGTAGCCAAATATCTAAAAATGTTATTAGTTCTAAATGATATTTTTATAGTGTTTGATTCTCTTGATTTTTTCATGTGTTTAGTCATATGTAAATAGAGATCATTTTGTCTCCTCAGTAGCTCTAAACTCATATTTTATTTTATTAGCTAAATTTTACTAGAATACATCAACAATATTTCTCACAGCAAACATCTTCACCTTGTTTCTCATTTAATAAAAATGCTTGTAGATTTTCATCGTTAAGAATGATGTTATTCATTGATTTTCCTGAACTTGTAATAGTTTAAGTGTTTAACAACAATATGCTTTAAATTATATCAAATATCATTTTAAGATCTGATGAGGTAAACACAGTTTTATCTTTTAACCAACAATAAGATTTAAGAATTTTTTTTTCTATATTAGATTATATAGTCCCAGGATAAATTATTCTAGTTGTCTTCTCTTTATATATTTATGAATGTGACTCATTACTTATTTAGAATTTTTGTATCTTGGTAAAACATTTTTTGCTATTTTATAAAGTATTGGTAGCATGATTATATTACTCCACAACAGTAGTTATTTCTTTTACCCATAATTTTATTTTTCTGTGCTTTTAAAGAGTTACTATGAGAATTAATTTCACCTGAGCATTTCTGTATAAGCTGCCTTCAAAACTACACATAGCAAGAACATGTTAAGATAATTCTTCTGCATTTTAATTTTCTCAGTATTTCTTCGTGTTAAAGTGAATTTTGATAATTACAATGCCCTAAGAAACATATAATTTATTATGATTTCAAATGTATCTAGATGGATTTTACAAAACAAATATTACTGATCTCCCTCTTCTCAGTAGTTAGAGCCCCTCAATCATTCAAATGCTGCATACTTTTTCTATTTTTATTAAAATTCCAGACATTTGTTTGTTAGTTGATTTTATCCAAATATTTTTCATACTGTTTTTCTGTTTTCAGTTAATTAATTTCTGCTATAATTTTCTTATCTCTTCTGCTTTGCACTTTGTATTCAAATGTATAAAATATTTTCATGAAAGAATATGATTTAATGCATCTTTACAAAAGTAACATTACCCAGTTATTTCATTTTAATTGAATTTGGTCTTAAATGAATAAAATCACTTTAATTTAAAATATGTTAAGGCTTTAATATTGCCATTGAATATGTATTGTAATTTCTAGTTAATTCAGTATTTGAAAAAAATGAGTCCTAGAACATTCAAAAACTTTTCACAAATAGGTTTCAAATGACATTAAGCAATACCGGAGACCCTGGTGAGATAACTCAATTATATTCCCCAAGATATCATCTTATTACACATTTTCAGCTGCCATCTTTTTAAGTATTTCAAATATCATGTAAACTTTAGTTCTGACTTAGGAATCTGTGCAATAAATATCAAAATAACACCTCCTTTGAAAATTAAACCTCTATAATTTTATTAACCAATGTCACCCTAATACATTTAATTAAAAATTTTTTAAAACAAATGAATTAAGAAATAAATGACATAAACAAAAAAGTAAAAATTATAAATGAATAATACATCAGACAATGTAGACTATATACTTCTAAATTCCCAGAGGTATGGGGCCTTTGTACTCATTTCTTCAATCCTTTCATATTTTGGATGAAAAGTTATAGCATAAAAATTGAAGATTTAACTATTCATTCATCACTCACCCAGATATATTCAGTGTGGCCAAGGTGTTGGTCACCATGTTGGAAATGGGGCAGGGAAGATGTGGAAACTAAGATCAATAGCACACAACTGCCGAATTCCAGGAGAGCACACTGTGGGGACTCCAGCGGAAACACAGGCAAAGTCCAGTAGGAACACTCACCATCCTGTTTGATTTTCTTCATGATGCTTATTTCTATCTGAAATTATGTTACTCATTTGCTTACTTGTTCATTGGCATCTATATCTTCCTACCTTTTACAGTGAGCTGTACAAAGAAAACAGGAGCCTCTTTCACTACAAACTATCCAATGTGTAGAACTTTCCTGGCATAGAGCAACAGTGCAGTGAATGCTTACCAAATAATTACACAAAGCATTGGTTGGCCTTGGCGGCTACGTGGAGGCCAGTTGTACTATTGAGGTATGTCTTGAAGACTAAATAAATTTGCCACCAAAACAGGGGGAACATAAGGACTTCAAGACTGAAATTATGGAGCAGGAGATGTCATTGAAATGGAAGATCCTCATTACCATTATATTTAAGGGGTGTGAAAAAGTGCCCAGGAAAGAGGCTGGAAGAGGGCCAAGTACCCTGTGGCATTGACTTCATCCTCCAATCTACTCAGCAATTTTTCAAAAGAAGGTGAAAGAGAGGGGTGTGAGTTTTAGAAAAATCACTTTAGTAGCTGTTTCGGGAGTGAACTGGGGAGAGAACATGAGGCCACACTAATGTTACCCGTGGGGCTGCAGCTGGAATATCCTTTCTACTGTACATTGTCTTATTTTACCGGAGTCCACTTTTCAATTTAGATTGAAAAAAAGAGACAGCCACTCATTTGGTCAACTAAGGGCCCAGTTTTGTAGGATTCCTGGAGGTTTATCTATCAGATTGTTTAGAAAGGTAAGAGGAAACCACTCACTGTAACTAATAGGTGTCAGTGATCAGATACCAGATGTTCAGTGTTTTTTAAGATAAAAGGCTTGTTAACAGTTAAGTATGGAGATTACAGATAATAGGCTAATCAGTCCTGTTGTCTCTGCATGGCACTTTTCCTTGAGTTAAAAAAAATAATAATACTTTGTTAAAATAACTCTACTTATCCTTTAAAAAGGCAACATATGTAAATTGGCTATTAGCAATTGAAATAATTTTTATGTCTAGGATTTGCTAGTTTGGCAGGAGCTTTGGGTGGGAAGACCAAGAGTTATCTTCCTAATATATATATAAAAAAGTGTATAACCTATTGCATTAGAGATGGTTCATTGTAAGCCTTTGCTTTAATTAGTTTTTAATTTACACCCATACTCATGTAAAAGGATTTACAAAGTTTTATGTGTCAATTAGTTTGGGTAACTAAAAAATAATCAATAGTCATTCAGTTTTCTATTGCAGTTATAAATTTCCACTGAGAACATATCAACATCCATATAAAACAGAAAAATCTGATACAATATGAATCTCTATAAATCCTATTTGGATTTCTTCCAAAATTTATTTTCTCATATATCCAGTTAAAATTAGCCCAAATGGATAGCTGAGCTCCATTTAAGTTAGCTTAGGGGTGATTTTTTTATAATGGGATTGTAGGTTTTGTTGAAAAATTATTTAATATACTAGTGTTTTGAGAAAAAGAACATTAGATTTCTATCTTACACACACCAGTGACTTATATGAATGAATCACTTTTAGTAAGAAAAGGATATTTGAAATATGGACAGAAACAAAAGCAATGCCAAGATTTTCCCTAATAGAGATCATCAATTTCTTCAATATCCTGATTTTTCTAATTTACTAAATTAGTGCTTCAAATACATAAGTCAATTTAGATACTACACTGCTTAATACTTATCTGCTAATGTATTTACCGCCTTCACAAATAAACCATGATCTCCATAAGGACAGAGGTTGGGTCCACTATTTGGTCTAGCACTTAGTGAAATGTCTTAGACATAACTGGCACTCAGTAAATGTTTGTTGACAAATAATTTCAGGCACAGAAAATGAAATACTACAACATTTTAGCACTGAAAGGAACAAATAGAATCATCTGGTCTAACTCCACTATTTTACAAAGAATGGAATTCCTACTTAGAATAGCCAGGTCCCTTTTTGATGAACACAAAGCTCTCCGGGTCTCCTAATTCCTATTCCAGTGTTTATAGTTTATAAAATTTGAGATTTATGAGTATTTTTATCCCTGACACCTAGAAATGAGTTTCAAGGTTTAAGGTGATACCTAGAATGAGTTTCAAGATGATACATACTGATGCAGTTTAATGTTCAGGTATCGGGGACCAGGGATCCAAATTACAGAAGTATAGAGTCAACTACCAACTCAGTGGCACATGTCCAACTTTGGATTGTCACCACTGTACTTCTGTGTGAGACCGTCAGGGCCACTAAGTCACTTGCACAATCATGCAGGTAACAGAATGAGAACTATTTTGCCTAAACTTCTTATATGACTATAACTTGAAAATAAAGTTTTCTAATGAGAACATCAAAGAAGATATATGGAAAACAGACCCTTCTGAGAGACTGCTCTTTACCAGAGTGTATTTATTCCTCTTCCTGGAACACAGATTTCCCAGTATTCATTGCACTGAGAAGTAATCATGTGATTTATTTCTACTTGATAGAATATGATCAGAAGTGACATGTAGCATTTCCAAGATTCACCATGAAATAGCCCTTTGCTTGTTCATTCTTATTTTGTACTAGAGGCCCGATGCACAAAATTCATGCAAGGGGCTCGGCCCTAGCAGCCCCGGCTTCATCTGGAAGGTTGTCCAGAAGGACGTCCGGAAGGTCATTCAGCTGTCCAGTCTAATTATCATATTATGCTTTTATTATTATAGATGGACAGATACAACCTCTATGGCACACTTCTGAGTCATGTATTAAGACTTTCAGAAATATCAGCAGCCTGGGTCCTGAATGACTGTGAGGATCAGGAGTTGCCTGTTGACCTGAAACTCCCTTGGACTGTGAGACACATACTCCTATTGTATTCAACCTGAGGTATATTTTATGGAGGGGGTAGGGTATAGCAACTAGTGTTACTTTTATCTCAAATTTTCTGTGGTGGAGGAATATATACCCATTCCTATCAGATGGATATCTCCCAATATCTGGACTATGCAATAAAAAAAGAAAAAGACTATTCCACACTGACTTTCTTTCACATTTTCTAGCAGGTATATTACATCTAGTATTGGGCAGTCTTAACTTAGCACCACCACCATGAACTAGTTACGGACTCGTTGTGTCTCATTCCAAGGGGCAGTCAGTGATTCTCAAACTCTAGTCTTCCTCATAATCACCTTAAAAGGCTTGTTAAACCAGATAAATGGGACTATCGGGACTTTCCTCCTAAGTTTCTGATTTTATTATTATTAGAGCCTGATACTTAGCATGTGTAATAGGTTCCAGATGATGATGTTTTTGCAACTGGTCCAGGGATCACACTTTGAGAACTATAACCATAGGGCTTCTTAAGTTACTCCTAAACATATTTTACCCTAATTTTAAACACTGGTCATATCTAACCAATTAACAACCTTTAAAAGTTCTTGAAGAGCAATATGTCTGGTGCAATACTGAAATAGATATACTAGTATCTAGGAAAAACTGCTTATCTAACAAGGGGATGTTTCTCACTTTCAAAATTGTCAGAAATATCACTTGTGTCCAATAGTGTGTCCAGAGATAGAAAAATCTGCTTACTGGTAAATCAAGTCCTCTTTATAAAATGCAAGTTACGGTGAAAACTCATTTGAAGATGAGAAGAGATGTTAAGGGGAAAAATACATTTGTAGGCCACAGTCCTGGAGGCTAGCTGGAGAATAAGGCATCATTATTAAAGATTTACCTAAGGGATAAATAGAATGTCACCCTAGCATGAGAGGAAGCAGCCAGCCAAGTCCCCAGCAGAAAATCTATCAAAAGCTGTTACCAAAAAAAAAAAAAAAAAAGAATTTCAGCCAGAAGAAAAAAGCATCTTTCTACTATCAAGCACAACTTGGCCTTCCAAGTACCATGGAGTTCACTTATTCCATGTGGTACCTCCTTTCGGATTGCTCCAATGTGTAGGTGCTTTGTCTGCAAGGCAGGGGTACCAGCCTGGAAGTGATGCTCGCAGGCACAGAGTTCTACCAGCGAGGACATGTATAGAGAATGACAGCAATTCCTGTGCAGCAGCTGCACAATAAGGTGGAGAGGGACCTACATAAGCCAGGAGGAGGAAGCCAGCCTTCAAAAATCCACTGAACCCAAACTTTGAATACAGTGGCAGAGGTGTGGATTGCTGGGGGGAAAAAACACTGACAGGCAACTCTTGTTTACAAAGATCTAGGAAAGGGAAGCCTTTCAAAGCAAGAGGCTTTGGAAACACGGAATCTAAGGAGCAGAACTGAATAAACATTGACAAGACGGTAAACAAAGAAGCACATCTATATTTGGGAAAGCAAGGTAGGGTTACACATCAGTCAGTCTCTTTTGTGGAATTAATGGAGAGGAATTGGTGTTAGCAACATTCTTCAAAATAAAGGATCACAAGTTCTAAGTTTAAAAAAGAATATACTGTTAAATGAATGCTGTAGCAAAAGGATGCAGGTATTTAATGACTGTGAGAGCTAACTGTTTACCATGCACCACAGTTTTTCAAGTGATGTATCTCATTTAATATTCATAACAAACCTGTGAGGTAGGTAATAGTAATAGCCCTATTTTACATATGACATAATTCTGGCATTAATATCCAACTTTACAACTTCATGCACTCGTTTTCACTTCTGAAAATTTTATATCCTAAACCAAATAATATATCTAATTTAATCAGAACTAAACACTACCCCCCAAAAATTGTATTTTGCTATTTCCCCCTGCAATATGGTGTGCATGATAAAGGAGGATACAGCCCTAACTGGTTTGGCTCAGTGGATAGAGCGTCAGCGTGAGGACTGAAAGGTTCCAGGTTCGATTCCAGTCAAGGGCATGTACCTTGGGTGCGGGCACATCCTTAGTGGGAGGTGTGCAGGAGGCAGCTGATTGATGTTTCTCTCTCATCAATGTTTCTAACTCTCTATTCCTCTCCCTTCCTCGCTGTTAAATATCAATAAAATATATTTTTTTTAAAAAAAGGAGAATACATTTTTCACAATATCCTCTAAAATGCCTTTTTACTATGAATGGGAATTTGTAGACAATTCCTTGGCTCTATCAGGAAAAAAAAAACAAACCTGCTGGGCTGAATGCAGCCTGGAAGACTGACCCTATTTATTCAAAAGATGAGAGAGAGAGAGAGAGAGAGAGAGAGAGAGAGAGAGAGAGAGAGAGAGAGAGAGAGAGAAGGGGTAGAGATGGTAGAGGCTGAGGCAGATATATATAAAATCTCTCTCTCTCTCTCTCTCTCTCTCTCTCTCTCTCTCTCACACACACACACACACACACACACACACACACACGCGCGCGCGCACGTGCCACATTATCTCTGCTCTCACTGTTGGTATTAAAAGCTGAGTTCCTTGTGTTAAAAAGCTGCAGAACTTTGTTCTGTAAAGGGCCCCTGCCTTGCGTGGTGGGGGCTATGCAGCGACACTGCACCACCTTCAGCAGCGTCACAGCCACCACTGTCATCATTGCCATCCTTCTCCCCACCCATCTCGGCACAAGGCTTTAATAGAGCTCATTTAATCCAGATTCCCTACCAGCGCAGGTGAGTGGGTTGATCTGGTACAGAAAACCCATGTAGAGGCATGAACAAAAATCCGAAATGTTTGAAGTGAAGGCCTTTGGGAACCTTCATTAGTAGATAATGATTTCATGTGTGGAAATTATTGGAAAGATGGGTAGATAATCCCTATTTCTTAACAAAATTATTCCTATAGGAATGCCATTCTTTATTCTGAAGCACCGAAGCATAATGGTTAAATGAGTTTACTCTGGAGCCAGACTACCTTGGTTCAAAACCCAGCTCTGCTACATTTTCAGCAGTGTTACATTAGACATCATAAACTTTTCTATACCTCACTGTCTTCACCTGTACTAATAAAATAATTAACACTGAGTTCATACATTTAAATTACTGAGTTATTACTGTCATTTTATTTTTATTATTACTTTAAAATGGTACAATCCCACTTTGCAGAATCCTTCGCTGGAGTTCAGCCTTCCTGACTTTCAGATATCGTGAAGCCTCTGGCCACAATCTGTTATTCATTCCCAGCAACTGTATCCCACATAGACTAGTCTTGTGCTATTAGAATTCTATGCTGGTTTTAAGAGGCCAATGTAATGAGACCATTCCTAACCCTGTTCTCACATGAGGATGAAGAGTGAATTACTAGATACCAAAGATAATACAGAAAATTGCACTATTTCCTCTCATCTATAAAAAGACAAAATCCAAGCTCTCATTTTATATCAGCCATCATTTTTAAATACCCAATCATATTACTGCTTTCTAGAAGGGATGCCTGATGTTCTAAGAGGGCCTATTCGCATGAGTAACTGAAAAGTTATGTAGGAAGAAATTCACCACTAAAAGAAGAAAGATTCATGTTGTAAAACCTGAATAAACCTAAGTGCAAGGATGAGCGATTCGGGGGCAGCACTATGGGGGATGAAAGCTATAATTTTGATGTGAATGAAATGCTCTCTGTCCCTGCTTCATAAACCCATGCTTGAGTCTTCTGGGTGCTTGGAAGTTGTTGGCAGTTTGGGGAACAGAGCACTTCTGTCCTGTTGTTTTTTAAAAGCGTTATTGAAGAAAAATTGACATTCAAATAACTTCACACATTTAATGTAGGCAATGTGATGAGTTTGGACCTATACATATACCTAATGCACCAACATAATCAAGATAATGTTCTAAGTCACAAATCATCCTAGAGATGCAAATCAAAACAACAATGAGATACCATCTCACACCTGTCAGACTGGCTTTCATCAACAAATCAACAAATGACAAGTGCTGGCGAGGATGTGGAAAAAAAGGAGCCCTTGTGTACTGCGAGTTGGAATGCAGACTGGTGCAGCCACTGTGGAAAACAGTAAAAA
The DNA here is from genome assembly GCF_964212035.1 of Myotis nattereri. NCBI lineage: Eukaryota > Metazoa > Chordata > Mammalia > Chiroptera > Vespertilionidae > Myotis > Myotis nattereri. Next base: position 61,853,271 of record NC_138077.1, on the reverse strand, counting down.
TTAAAAATGGAACTCCCATTTGACCCAGTAATCCCACTTCTAGGAATAAACCCCCAAACAACCAGAAACAGCAATCAAAAGGACATATGCATCCCTATATTCATAGCAGCACAATTTACAATAGCTAAGATTTGGAAACAGCCTAAGTACCCATTAGCAGATAAGTGGATTAAAAAGCTGTGATACCTCTACACAATGGAATACTATGCTGCTGTAAAAAAAGAACTCTTACCATTCGCAACAGCATGGATGGACCTGGAGAGCATTATGCTAAGCGAAATAAGCCAGAGAAAAATAAATATCACATGATCTCAGTCATTTGTGGAATATAATGAACATCATAAACTGATGAACAAAAACGAGAGAGAGAGAGAGAGAGAGAGAGAGAGAGAGAGAGAGAGAGAGAGAGAAGCATCAAACAGACTGTCAAACTTCAGTGGGAAGGTAGGGGAGGGGTATAAAAGATCAACCAAAGGACTTGTATGCATGTATATAAGTATAACCAATGGACACAGACACTAGGGGGTTGAGGGCAAGTGCCAGGGGGTGGGAGTGGCTGGGGAGAAGTCAATGGGGTAAAAAAGGAGATATATGTAATACTACATGTAATACTTTAAACAATAAAATAAAATTTTTAAAAAATAAAAATAAATAATGTTTTGTTGCTAAAGCAAAGACAATAACAACAACAAACGTATCCATTGCCTCCAAAAGTTTCCTCATGTTTTTTGGTGTTTTGTTTTGCTATGTGGTAAGAATACTTAGCATGAGATCTACCCTCTTAATGCACTTTTTAAGAGAACAATACAGTTTGTTAACTATGGGCACCATCATGTATAGGAGCACTCCAGAACTTACACATCGCGCATCACTGAAAATTATAGCCATTGAATAGCGCTTCCCATTTGGGAAGGAGGAGCACTTTAATAAAGAAGTGAACTGTTTTGCAAACAGAATATTGAAAGACCAAGACAACATTTTCTCTAATCACAAAACATTGGAGTAGAAGTCATTTGGCCTCTTCCCTTCTAATTAAATCTATGGGGGTGATACTGGTTAACAAAACTATCCAAGTTTCAAGTGCACAATTTCACAACACATAATTTGCTCCTTTCACTGTGTGCTCACGACCTCAAGTCAAGTCTCTTTCCATCACCATTTATACCCCCTATGCCCTCCCAGTCACCTTCCCCCAACACTTAACACATTACTGTCCATGTCAATGACTTTATGGCTTTTTCAAGAGGTAGTCATAATAGTAATAAACAATATTTTCTCTGGTTCTATCTGCAAATTTAGGATATCTCTAATCTCCCTCAAATCCCTGTGACTAGAAGGTCCCAGAGCAGATATGGCTTTATAGATGTCATCTACACTAATAAAAGAGAAGAATGGTAATTGGCGTATGACGATACCCTTTTCATTGGCTAATAAGGGCTATATGCAAATTAACTGCCAACTAAGATTGGCAGTTAACTGCCAGCAAGATGGCGGTTAATTTGCATATGTAGGCACAACGCAGGGAGGCGAAAGGGGCAGCAGGAAGAAGCCCCCTGCCACTGACAGTGATCAGAAACCCAGGGAGGAGCTAAGAGCTGAGGGGCAGGGCAAAGGCGGGCCCTGGGGCCGCCTTTGCCCTGCCCCCCAGCCATGATCGGAGAATCAGGCGCCTTTTCCGCCCTGGCCAGTGATAGCAGGAAGTAGGGGTGGAGCCAGCGATGGGAGCTGGGCACGGTCGAAGCTGGCAGTCCCAGGAGCTAGGGGTCCCTTGCCTGGGCCTAAAGCGGAGCCCACGATCGCGGGGCCGCTGCAGCTGCGGGTCCCCGCTGCCCAGGCAGGACACCCAGGCCAGAGGCGTTAGGCCTGGGAAGGGGCGGAGCCTGCAACCGCAGGGAGCTGGGGGTCCCCTGCCCAGGCCTGATACCTCTGCCGGAGGCCTCAGGCCTGGTCAAGGGGCCGATCCGGTGATTGGTGATCGGAGGGTGATGAGGGTCAACTCCTCTGGCCGAGGCATCAGGCCTGGGTGGGGGGCAGAGCCGGGGATAGGGGGGATATGATGGTCCCCTTGCCCAGGCCTGAAGCCTGGGTCAGAGGTGTCAGGCTTGGGGGGGGGGGGGTGGAGCAAGCGATCAGAGGGAGATGGGGGTCCCCTGCCCAGGCATGATTCCTGGGCCAGAGGCCTCAGGCCTGGGCGGGGGCCAGAGCCAGTGATCAGGGGGAGATGGGGGTCCCCTGTCCAAGCCTGACACCGCTGGCGGAGGCGTCAGGCCTGGGCAAGGGGCCGATCCTGCGATTGGAGGGGGATGGGGGTCAATGCCTGAGGGCTCCCAGTATGTGAGAGGGGGCAGGCTGGGCTGAGGGACACTCCCCCGCCCCCACACCCAGTGCACGAATTTCGTGCACTGGGCCCCTAGTCTTATATAATATTCCAGAGTGATCATTGTGACTCAAGGAGAATTATAGTCTTAAAGATTCTATGGCTTAGTTTGGACTCAATAAGAATGAGTTCAGGGATTGGTTGGTGAGCATGGTGGAAGAAGTTACAGGGCCTGTTCTCTACATGCTTCCTACTTCATTCTCCTCACTATAATACGTTATCCTAGGTATTGTTCCTATCTGCGATCTCTAACTCCCTTCTGTTCAGACCTCTTCAGTTGTTCCTTCTGATTAATGTTTGACCCATACATGTTCCAATAAATAATTACCTTATTGAAACAGGTTAAATAATCCTTGGTGAATATAGATACTAAAATCCTCAACAAAATATTAGCAAAATGGATTCAGCAATACATTAAAAAGATCATGTACCATTATCAAAAGAAATTTATTCCAAGGGTAATTTATTCATTTGCAGATACTGCATCAACCCAAATTGGAAACAAAGTAAAACTCATTATTTGCAGATGACATGATACTATATATAGAGAACCCTAAAGAGTCCACCAAAATACTACTAGAATTACTTTACTGAATTCAGTAAAGTAGCAGGATAAAAAATAAATATCCAGAAATCAGTTGCATTTTTATACATTAATAATGAACTATTAGAAATGGAAACAAAGAAAACAACCCCATTCATAATTTCTTAAAAAAACAAATACCTAGGAATTGATTTAACCAAGGATGTGAAAGTCCTCTATTTGAAAATTTCTAAGACACTGAAGGAAGAAATTGCCTGAGGAAATACATCAGAAAAAATATTGCTACAAGAACTATCCAAGATTTATTGCCTGTTTTCTTCTATGAATTTTATGGTTTGCCTTCATATGATTTAATAACATGCTATTTAGCCTCCATGTGTGATTAATGCTTTTGAGTGTTTTTACTGTAGTTGATTTCTAATTTCATTCCATTGTGATCTGAGCAGATGCTTGATATGATTTCAATCTCCTTGAACTTGTAGACACTTGTTTTGTGTCCTAAGATATGATCTTGGAGAATGACCAATGTGCACTTGAGAAGAATGTATATTCTGCATCTTTCAGGTGAAATGTTCTATAAATGTCAATTAAATCCGTCTGATTCAGTCTTTCATTTAGAGTCACTATTGCCTTGTTAATTTTTTGTCTGGAAGATCTATCCAGTAAAGTCAGTGGGGTGTTAAAGTCCCCTACTATAACTGTATTGCTGTCAATCTCTCTCTTAAAGTCCTCCAAAAGTTTTTAATATATTTAGGTGCTCCTATATTGGGTGTATATATGATTACCAGGTTTCTATCCTCTTGTTGGATCAATTCCTTTAGTATTATGTAGTGACCATTATTGTCTCTTGTGATGGCCTTCATTTTGAAGTCTATTTTGTCAAATATGAGTGTTGCTACATCAGCTTTTTTTGTTTCCATTTGCATGAAAAAATTTTCCATCCCTTTATTCTCATCCTGTGTGAGTCTTTTGATCTGAGGTGGGTCTCTTGTAAGACAGCATTTCTGTGGGTCATGTTTTCGTTATACATTCAGGTACTCTATGTCTTTTGATTGGACCATTTAATCCATTTATATTTAAGGTTATTATTGATAGGTGCTTATTTATTGCCATTTTAATTATTTATGCCTATGTTTCTCTCTCTGTTTCCTCTCATTACAGCAATCTCTTTAGCACTTTTTGCAGTGCTGGTTTGGTGGTGATAAACTCCTTTAGCCTTTTTGTTTTCTGGGACGCTCTTTATTTCACCATCTATTTTGAATGGTAGCCTTCCTGGATATAGTAATCTTAGGTTTCAGATCCTTGCTTTTAATTACCTTGAATACTTCATGCCATTCCCTCTGGCCTGTAGAATTTGTGATGGGAAATCAGCTGACAGCTTTATGGGAGCTCCTTTGTTGTTAACAAATTCCTTTTCTCTTGCTGCCTTTAATATTCTCTTTGTCTTTAATTTTTGGCATTTTAATTATGATGTGTCTGAGTGTGGGCCTGTTTGGATTCTTCTTGCGTGGAACTCTCTGTGCCTCCTGAACATGTGTGATTTTTTTCCTTCACCAGGTTAGGGAAGTTTTCTGCCATTATTTCTTCAAAAAGTTTTGCTATCCCTTGCACATTTTCTTCCCCTTCTGGCACACAATATGATGTGAATATTGTTATGTTTCATATTGTCCCACAGCTCCTTTAAGCTATCCTGTTTTTTTTTGTTTGTTTGTTTGTTTTTTAATATATTTTATTGATTTTTTACAGAAAGGAAGGGAGAGAGATAGAGAGTTAGAAACATCGATGAGAGAGAAACATCGATCAGCTGCTTCCTGCACATCCCCCACTGGGGAAGTGCCTGCAACCCAGGTACATGCCCTTGACCGGAATCGAACCTGGGACCTTTCAGTCCGCAGGCCGACGCTCTATCCGCTGAGCCAAACCGGCTTTGGCTATCCTGTTTTTTAATTGTTTTTTTTTTCCTTATGGTTCTCTGATTGAGTGATTTTTTTCTACCCTGTCTTCTAATTCACTGACCCGACCCTCAGCTTCCCCTAATCTGCTGTGTGTTCCTTCCAGTGTTATTAGTCCTATGCCATTCTTCATTTCTGACTTATCTCTTTTCATAGTTGTGATATATTTTCTCATGCCGTTTGAGAATCCTTGTTATCATTATTTTGAATTCTATATCTCATAACTTTCTTATCTCCACTTTATTTAGCTCTTCTTCTGGATAATTCTCTTGTTCTTTCATTTGGGGCTTGATTTTTTGTGTCCCCATGTTGGCTGTCTGTTTGGGTTTGTGTCTATTTATTAGGTAGTTCTGCTACGACTCCCAATCTCTAGTGCAGGACAGTGTCAGACAGTTTGTCACTGGCCCTGAATACCCTGTTTGGAGCTATTGGCAATTTATAGCTTGTAGCTCCCTCTGCTGGGGAAGGGTGCCTTTGGAAAGGACCAAGATGTGCATCAAGGTATGCTTTTACTAGCCGGAACCCCAAATTAGATCATGCAAGGACTCAAAGCCTCCAGAGACCAGCCTCTGCCTACAGTATGATTGATATTCAGTCTTGATTAGCCTCAGGCTATTGACCACAGGGAGAGTCTAGGCAGGGGTGGGCAAACTTTTTGACTCGAGGGCCACAATGGGTTCTTAAACTGGACCAGAGGGCCGGAACAAAAGCATGGATGGAGTGTTTGTGTGAACTAATATAAATTCAAAGTAAACATCATTACATAAAAGGGTACGATCTTTTTTTTTTTTAGTTTTATTCATTTCAAATGGGCCGGATCCGGCCCACGGGTCGTAGTTTGCCCACGGCTGGTCTAGAGGTTTTCCAATAGGGTGGAGCAATTGCTTCTGCCTGAAGGCTGATTGTTATTCTCAGTCTCTTAATGGGCCTCAGAAATTCCACAGGTTGGAGCAAGGGGTTTTCAATAGGGTAGGGCAATTGCTTCTCCCTAGGTCAGTGTTTCTCAACCTGTGGGCCGCGACCCCTTTGGGGGTCGAACAACCCTTTCACAGGGGTCACCTAAGACCATCGGAAAACACACATATAATTACATATTGTTTTTGTGATTAATCACTATGCTTTAATTATGTTCAATTTGTAACAATGAAAATACATCCTGCAAAGCAGATATTTACATTATGACTCATAACAGTAGCAAAATTAAGTTATGAAGTACAACAAAAATAATTTTATGGTTGGGGGTCACCACAACATGAGGTACTGTATTAAAGGATTGCGGCATTAGGAAGGTTGAGAACCACTGCCCTAGGCAAAAGCTGCCTGGCTGGTAAAGGTCTGCAGGAGAAAGATGTCCTCTGCAGTATGAGGCAATGACTGCACAGGAAACCATGTTGTCTGCCTTCTGAGCTCTAATCCCAGAGCCCCCAACTCTGGCTTTTGCTCACACAGCTCCAGTCTACTCTCCCATTCTACAGCCAGAGCCCAGAGTAAGTGGTTACACACAAAATTTTGTGTGTTATCCCTTTAAGAGGATACCTACACTTCTAGCTGTGTCTCCCTGGCAGTCAGCAGCCCTGCTGCTTTTTGCAGCTAGATGTTATGTGGGTACCTGAAGCAGGGGGTCCCTCGGGGGTGAGGACGACGGAGCCCCAACGTGCGAGGGCATCTGCATGCACGACTCCGGGGACCAGGTTCATTGACGCAGATCCGTTTTATTGAGGAACTACAGGGGTATATATAGCATGAGGGGACCAATCAGAGGGAGACACGTTGCTATAGGCAACCAATCAGAGGAAGACACGTTGCTACAGGCGACCAATCAGAGACAGACACATTGCTATAGGCGACCAATCAGAGGGAGACACATTGCCATAGGCGACCAATGGCTGAAAGGCTGGGGTACTATGCACGTGGCTCTAGGAGTTAGTTCAGGCGGGTGTTGCTACTTCCTGGTGTGCCGAGGAAGCATGTCATGGTGGAGTGTGCTCACACCATTGCAACAGCCACAGCGCTGAGACATACTTCCTGAGCTCTACTGCAGGTACCTTTCTTAGTTTTGGTGCTCTGGGATGAGGGGCAAAGCTTGGGGTTTATACACCAGAGTTCTCAGTGGGACTCTCCTTCCCCCATAGCTGAGATTTCCCTCTGGAACTTCAGCTGCTGCCTGTGGGAGCCCAGCAGGCCTTTCATACCTCCACACTTTCTACAAGTCTCTATGAGGTCTCCACTTTCCATCCTTAGTTGTTAGGGTTCTCTCCAACTATCCTTCAGTTGATTATTTGGGATGCTTTTTCTGTATTTTAGTTGTAATTCCATTTTGGTGATGGGAGCATGTCAGTGTATCTTCCACTTAATCCACCACCATTTTGGAATTGGGAAAAGGACTTATGGAACAAAAACCATTAGAAGCCACTGCTCAAAAGATAAGCATATGATTTAGATGCCACTTTTTAGTGATATGATTAAGTCCACCCAAACAACTGGTGGGCTCTTTGAAATTACCCATTATGCATTTTAAATTAAAATTCCTCTTGTTATATATACTAGAGTACTAGAGGCCCAGTGCATGAAATTCATGCATGGGGGAGGGGGTTCCCCTCAGCCCGCTGCACCCTCTCACAACCCGAGACCCCTCAGGGTATGTCTGACTGCTAGTTTAGGCCCAATGCCTGCAAACCACTCGCTTGACTGCCTGATCGCCCCTAACCACTCACCTGCCTACCTGACTGCCCCTAACCACTCACCAACTTGCCTGATTGCCCCTAACCACTCTTCCTGCCTGCCTGATTGCCCCTAACGACTTGCCTGCCTGCCTGATCGCCCCTAACTGCCTCTGCCCATGTTGCGATGGCTTCATCGGTAAGGTTGTCTGGAATGATGTCCAGAAGGTCATTCAGTTTTCTGGTCTAATTAGCATATTATGCTTTTAATATATATATATACTAGAGGCCCGGTGCGCAAAAATTTGTGCACTCGGGGGGGAGGGGGGTTCCTCAGCCCGGCCTGTGCCCTCTCGCAGTCTGGGACCCCTCGGGAGATAATGACCTGCTGGCTTAGGCCTGCTCCCGGGTGGCAGAGGGCAGGCCCAATCCCTAGGTGCAGACCCTGGTTGGGCTCAGAGCAGGGCCAAATGGGGAGTTGGGGCGCCGCCCCCTGTCATGCACAGAGCAGGGCGATCGGGAGGTTATGATGCCACCCTCAGTCACGCTCAGGGTAGGGCCGATTGGGGGGTTGGGGCACTGTCCCCTGTCACACTCAAGGCAGGGTCCATGGGGAGGTTGCGGCGCCACCCGCTGTCACACACAGAGCAGGGCCAATCAGGGGGTTGGGGCACTGCCCCCTGTCACTCACAGAGCAGTGCCCATCAGGGGGGTTGGGGCTCTGTACCCTGTCATGCACAGAGCAGGACCAATCAGGGGGTTGGGGCGCTGCCCCCTGTCACGCACAGAGCAGGGCCAATCAGCGGTTTGGGGCGCTGCCCCCTGTCACGCACAGAGCAGGGCCCATCAGGGGGTTGGGGCGCCGCCACTCTCACACTCAGGGCAGGGCCGATGTGGAGGTTATGGCTCTACCCCGTCAAACACAGAGCAGGGCCCGTGGTGGGGGCAGGGGGTTGGGGCACCACACCCTGTCACACAGAGCCGCAGGGCGATCAGGGGGTTGGGGAACTCCCCCCTATCAGGCACAGAGCAGGGCTGATCGGGGGTTGAGGCACCTTCCTCTGTCACGAACAGAGCAGGGTGGATAGGGAGGTTGTGGCCCCGCCCCCTGTCACACACAGAGCCACAGGGCAATCAGGGGGTTTGGGCGCTGCCCCCTGTCACTCTGATCCCGGTGCCGGGAGGCCTCGCAGCTCCGCTGATCCCGGTGCTGGGAGGCATATTATCCTTTTACTATATAGGGTAGAGGCCTGGTGCACGGGTGGGTGCCAGCTGGTTTGCCCTGAAGGGTGTCCTGGATCAGGGTGGGGGTCCCCACTGGGGTGCCTGGCCAGCCTGGGTGAGGGGATGATGGCTGTTTGCAGCTGGTCACACATCCTTCAGGGTGGGGGTTCCCACTGGGGTGCCTGGCCAGTCTGGGTGAGGGGCTGAGGGCTGTTTTCAGGCTGGGGGTGACTGAAGCTCCCAACCGGCTCCTTTTTTTCTTTTTCTTTTTTTTATTCTGGGCCAGCTTTAGCTTTGAAGCTTGGCTCTAGCTCTTAGGCCTCTGCTGCTGAAAGTAGGTTCCTGGCCTTTGCTAACAATGTTGCGATCCTGGGTGGACTAAAGCCGGTTTCTGGGGTTTTGTTTAGCTTCTATATTTGTTACATAGTTGCTTAGAGTTGCAGCTCAGAGGCCTGCAGCCGCAGGCGGGGAACGTTGGAGTCCTCCATCACTGAAACAAGCAAGCCTCATGTTAGTTTCAAGCTGCCTAGCTGCCGGCTGCCATCTTGGCTGGCAGTTAATTTGCATATTGCCTGATTACCCAATGGGAAGGGTAGCGGTCGTACGCCAATTACCATGTTTCTCTTTTATTAGATAGGATATATATACTAGTAGCCCAGTGCACAAAAATTTGTGCACTCGGGAGTGAGGGTGAGGAGTGGGGCCAGACCCCTCAGCCCGACCTGCACCCTCTGTCATGTTCCGGGACCCCGGCCACTCCTGGCCTAGGCACAGGCCTACAGGCTTGGGGCGGCCTGGCTCCCAAGGCCCCAATTTATCAAGAGAATAAAGTCGGCGTTAGTTACAGCCCTCACACAACCCAGTACACTGCATCTGTGCATACAACTGCCTCGTTCATGTACCTGCTTCACCCTACTGAATTACTAACGTCTTGAGGACATAGCTCTGTCTTATCCTGCTTCAACTTCAGTGCCAGGCCTGGTGCCATGGACATGAGTGGGTTTGCTGAGTGAATAATGAGTGAGTGAATGAGTGAATGAATGAGCGAATGAATGAGTGAGTAAGTGAATGAGCAAGCAGCTGCCAGCCGGGATAGTTCGCACTCTGCTCTGAGCTGCCTGAGGCAAACCCCGGGAACTTCCCGCCCTGCTCCCAGCGGCCCCACTCCCCTCTCCCGGCTGCATAGTTCATGCAGGGCAAAGGCTGCCCAGGTGTGCGTTTTGGCAAATCAGTGCATTAGCACCTGTCCGCTGGGGATCCCCCTGGAGGGCCATTTGTGGGCGTGGCCAGTGGCAGATTGGTGCATTAGAACCAGTCAGCCTCGGATCCCCTCGGGATGGAAGTTTGTGGGTGTGGCTGGTGGCGGATCAGTACCTTCAGCCCGGGATCCCGTTGGGAGGTCTGTTTGTGGGCATGGCCAGTGGCCGATCACTGGGGTCCCACCGCCAGCCCTGGGTCTGTTCCCATAGGGGCCGCCTGCCACCTGGGTCTCAAATAGCAGGCCCGGATGGCAGCGGGGCATGCGGGATGGCGCTGTTCCGACCTGCCTGCAGTATGCAAATTAGCCACCATCTTTGTTGGTGGTTAACCGCCATCTTGGCTGGTGATTAATTTGCATATCGCCCTGATTAGCCAATGGGAAGGGTAGCGGACGTACGGCTAATTACTATGTTTCTCTTTTATTAGATAGGATGGCCCAGTGTACAAAATTCATGCACTGGGGGCATGGCCCTCAGCTTGGCCTGTGCCCTCTCACAGTCCAGGACCCCTGGGGGATGGGCCTAAGCTGGAACTTAGACATCCCTTTCATAGTCTGGGGCTCTCCCTGTCCAGGACCCCTGTTCCTTACTGACTGCCTGCTGTGGAGGCAGGAGAGGCTCACGCCACCTCTGCTGTGCTCGCCAGCCTTGAGCCCAGCTTCTGGCTGAGCAGGGTGGTTTGAAGGGCCGGGGGTGGGAGGGGTGTGGCTCAACCAGAAGCTGGGCTGCTGCTTCTAGTGCTAGCCCTGCCCGCCTGCCCACTGGTGGCGGGGGGGGGGGGGGGGGGGGGGCGGGCGGGCGTGTGATCTGGAACCAGGCTGGCTGTGGGAGGGACTGTGGGAAGTTGAGGCACCACAGTCGCACCCCATCCAGCCTCTGTGGAGGCTCAGGGACCACGTCGTCCCCTGTCTTCCCACCTCTGCAGAGGCGTGGTGCCAGGACCAGGCCAGCGCTGCTGCCTCTGTGGCTGCCTCTGTGGAAGGGGCAGCACTGGGACTGGGACTGAGCAGCCCCCTCTCCCGCTGCCTCTGGAGAAGGGGCATCGCCAACCAGCTCTGCTGCAGCCTCTTCTGCCACCTCTCCAGAAGGGGCAGCGCTGGGATCAGTGGTGGCGGGCCTAGTCCTGGGGTCGCCTCTCCTGTGGCCTCTGCAGAAGGGGCAGTGCAAAGACCAGGACCAGGCCAAACTATGGCTTCTCCCACTGCCTCTGCGGAAGGAGGGGGGGAGGGGCGCCAGGCCCACTGGTCATTCGAAGGTCCTCTGGAATGACGTGTAGAAGGTCATTTGGCTGTCCAGTCTAATTAGCATATTAATGTTTATGAGATATATACACTTATAAAATCAATTTAAGAAAGAATATAGAAAAAGGCTTGGCTATATTTGGAATGCACTAAAAAACTGAGCTTTGTAAAATCCAATTGTGATCTCCAATTCCTTCCTATGATGAAACAGTTGAGATAATAGTAAACCTCTTCCCTAAATAACACATGTGGCAGAACTGAAACTCAAACCTCAATATTCAGCTTCTCCCTGACATCAGACTGACCTGTAGGTTAGTGAAAGACCTGAAGGGTCCCTTTGTACAAAGTTAGGGAACCAATTGCTGAGCCCACATATGAGTCTGTAGCAATCAGAACAGAAGACTATAGTAGCCACAGTAATAGTAGTGACTTTCTGAAAATACTCGAGTGCTTGAGGAAGGGGAAGAACTAATGAACAGAGATATAGGATTTGAAATTATAAACAAGATAAAGCATACTGGTGTTAAATACATGGTCATATTAAGTTTATTGGCTGCTTATAGCTGGAAATTCTGTACCTAGAAATAAAATGTTACAACTGGGAAATACAATCCATTAATTATGACAATGAAACTAATTTGAAAAATTAAAACCAAAAGCAGACATTAACAATAGGCTTTTTGATTACTTAATACAAACTAGAAGGAAAAAAAAAAAACAGGATGAAATATGTGTGTGTGTGTGTGCATGTGCAACAGAGGTATATTGCTTGTATGTATTTGATAGGCCATATAACTGCTCCCTATGACAGGTAGTTCTAGAATAAATAGGAAGGAGGTGGGTGGGGAGGGAGAGAAGGACTCTATATAAAGACATCAGCTGAGGCTGAGCCATATATAACAAAATCCGACCTCACATCCTAGTGGTAGAGGGAAATCCAAAGAAATCAATCACACTGATACTTAATTTTAGAAAAGGAAACAGTGAAAAAAAATGACATAATTAGTAAAGAAAAACTACAAATAAAAATAAATAACCCACAAGATGTATTTAAGCTCTTTAGAAACATTTTAAAGCCTGGAGTAAATTTAGGTCCTGGAGGAAAAAAGAAAGAAAAAAGAGTGAGCTTGAAAGAGTCCTTTATTGCCAACTGGTAAAGTACAAGAGATATTAAAAGGCAGAGGAAAAATAAAAATAAATGCATACAAAATATAAATGGAGTTTAAATATAAATAAAACAAGAAAAGCCACAAAATGTGGTACTTCAAGTACAATTTAGGAATTATAGGTGTCCAAAAAAAGAAAGAAATAGCATTCAAGACAATCTATAGACCCTAATATAATTGTTTAAGTGAAGCAAAGGAAACAAATCAGGTGGAGAATTACGCAAACCACCTGACCACAGAAATGAACGAGGATATCCAAGGTAATAAGGCAAAAGCCAGGAAACTAGATATTTTGCTTCAGTCTATCTCAAGGTCGTTACCTGTTTCATATTTAAAGGATGATAAGATCAAAGGATGCTAGATATATGTTATCTTTGAAAACAAATTGACAAACCAAATGTGGATGAGTCATCCTGGCTGGATGGCATCCATTTGCAGATTCTAAAAGTAACTCAAATTTGGGACCTTGAAATTGTAGATCAATGTAGGTATGCTTTTAAAGTGCCACCTTCTAGACGATTTGAGATTTGCCAGAGATTTCCCCTCCATATGTTTTCGAAGAGGAGACTGGTGAAATACCCTTTCATAATGAAGTAAAATCCCAGTGAAAAGCAGGAAAAAAATCAATGCTCCATCACGGCCAGAGGTGGCGCTGTGGAGAGGAAAGAGCCCTGGGCCAGGAGGGAAAAGATCTTGGCTTGCCATATTATTGATCATTATTTTATCTAATCTTAATTATTGTTTCCTCATCCTTAAAAGGGGTTTACTCGTCCCTAAATCAAAAAGGAGGATGAGGAGGAGGAGAAAGGGGGAAAATAAAGGACTCAAGGAGAAAATATGATCATAACTGTCAAATAACAGCAGCAACTGATATTTTTAGAGATTTCGCTAGGTTGCCAGATACTGGACTGGATGTTTTAGTGCAATGCTTACATTGCAGGTGCTCAATACTCTTAGTTTTCTTTCTTCCCCACAGAGTATTCTTGGAGTCCAAACAAGTTAATGTATGTGAAAGCACAGAAAGTGTTAAACCGTTGTGAGCACATAGGTACTTATGAAGAGATCATGGGATCTATGAACAAGAATGTATCCCTGAACAAGCAACTAGTTGGAAGAAAACCAACATGGTTTCTAAAACATTATATAACACTGAGTTAATTTGCTAGTCAATGTCCTAAGGTTGCTAAAAACCACTATGGTCATGATGCAAAAACAAATTAATTGTGGATGTCATATCTTCTTATTAACTTTGTACTCCATAAGCATCTATAGACGCAAGCGGCGGACTTTCCCCATACACCAAGCACGTCTATATCCACAAACCTCGCGTATCAACCCTGTTCACCCAATTTTAAAATCAGACTTGTTAGTGACATCTCTGGGTTTGTAAAGAAAATTATGGTAGCTTAAATTTGTAAATATTCCAGCGCATATGGAAGAAATGGGGATGATTTCTGTTTTGGACACATGGCAATTAACTGGCTAAAAAAACCAACAACGCTCTTACCTAAAGTTATATTCAATAGGGGATTGATGAATAAATTATAGTATGGGACACTATGCAACCATTAATGAAGATGTTTTAGGTGAATATTTAATAAAGAATAAATATTTCACAATATACTATTAAAAGGAAATAGTAAATCACAAGGTATATGTAAACCATGGTCCTAATTTCGTAACTTATGAATATATATGCATGGGGGTGGGAGGGAGTCTGGAATGGTATACAGCAAATAAAAGTTAATAGAGGTTTCTCCAGTATTGAGCATATAATTAATTTTTCATTTTGTTCCTGTGCTTTCTGTATTTTCTCATTTTTCTATAATGAACACATTAATTTGTAATGAGGAGCTTTTAAAAATATAAATGATTCTTTAAGCCCATATCAGGGAAAACTGTAGCTTCACTCATTCGAAGAATATAAAAACAAGCTTTGCTTTGGAATAAAATGGGAAGTACTTCAAAGTTCCTTTAGTGTTGCCAAGGTTTATTTAACAATATTTTCTCACCATATATTATACAAGAACAGAACTAAACAGATGGTCTACATCGGAAACCCAGCAATCTAGGAAAAGCTATCCTCACAGTACCTACTCATCATATAGTACATATTATATCACACACACACACACACACACACACACACACACACACACACACACACCTCTTTGTTGCCTTAGTATTAACATGCAGGCCTAGTCTTACGTAGATCCCATATGTCAAAGTCTTTCTTCTACAGAACACACACACAGGTGTGATAGAGCTATTCACACACATCATATGACCCTACTGAGTTAAAAAAAAATTACATCCTCGCTTCACATATTATAGATTTTATACAGAAAAAAAAACTAAATAGCTTGGAATTTGCAGTAAACAAAGGCAAGGCTTGAATTTGACTCTGTATTATGTATGCAAATGGCATCAAATTAGTCTTCCAGAAGCAACATTTCCTTTATGTCACTTCCTTCCTGGACCAATCAATGGTCCTTTATTTCTTTCAGGATACAGTACAAATGGCTCAGCGAGGCATCCAAGGGTCACCCTGAGTCTCCAGGCTTCTCTGTCAATACTTTCCAATATGAACCTTTAACTCCATTCATACTGCAGTCCATACTACAACCAAACACAGAATGGACATTTTTTTATCTGTTCCTTTGTTTTATTTTCCCTGATGGAAGTATCTTTCATCTTCTTCCTTACCCCTGTAAATCCTCCTATCCTTCAAGATCAGGTGTAAGGCTATGCCAATGATACATTCCCCTCCTCTTGTTTCTCAAACTTATTTTCTCAACCATTCTGCTTTATACTTTCTCACATATTTATCTATCACTCTTTAGGAAATAATTTCTTTTTTGTTTGTTAATCCTCACCTGAGGATATTTTTTTCCATTGCTGTTTTTTGTTTGTTTGTTTGTTTGTTTTGTTTTGTTTTTTGAGAGAGAGAGAGTAGAAGGAAGAAGTAGGGGGAGAGAGACAGAGAGAGGTTGAGAGAGAGAAGAGAGAAACATGCATATGAGAGACTCATCGATTGGTTGCCTCCTACAGCCACTCCAACCAGGGTTGGGGATCAAACCTGCAATAGAGGCACTTGACAGGGAATTTACCTGCAACACTGTGGTGCACAGACTGATGCTCTAACAACTGAGCAACACCAGCTAGGGCTAGGAAACTGTTTCTGAAGAGTACTAGACTACCAATAAATACATATTGAAGTAAGATCAAATACCCATTGGGTACAATTTTTCATAAAAATACAGTATAGCCTGATCAGTGTGACTCAGTGGTTGAGCTTTGACCTATGAACCAGGAGGTCACAGTTTGATTCCTGGTCAGGGCACATACCTGGGTTGTGAGCTCAATCCCCAGTGGGGGGTGTGCAGGAGGCAGCTAATCAATGATTCTCTCTCATCATTGATGTGTCTATCTCTCTCTCTCCCTTTCCCTTCCTCTCTAAAATCAATAAAATTATATTTTAAAAAATGCATTATAATATGTACCCCCAAAATGAGGTGGTGTTATGATTTTAGTGACAATGATAAATAAATGGTGTTACAGCTGATTACAAAAGAGTTTGGTCTTTTTGTTGTTGTTGTTAATCCTTACCTGAGGATATTTTTCCATTGATTTTTAGAGAGAGTGAAAGGGAGGGGGAGAGACAGAGAGAAAGGAATATCTATGTGAGAGAGACACGTTGATTAGTTGCCTTCCACACATGCCCCAACCAGGCTGGGGACTGAGCCTGCAACCAAGGTACATACCCTTGACCAGAATAGAGCTTGGACTCTTCAGTCCACAGGCCTACACTCTATCCACTGAGAAAAACTGGCTAGGGCAGTTTGGTCTTCTTTTAATCTAGCCATAGAATGAGGTCAGGAAGACCCTCTCCTTGAAAAGACTTCGTTAGGAATTAGTTTTTTTTTCTATATGTACCTGAATATCATAAAATTGCATTCTTTAAAAATAGCAAAGTCAGTCATTTTGCTAATTAAGATTAGACTTCTTCCCAATCAGAATACAATCACAGACTTGTTTAATGTCTTTAGCCCAAGGAGACCTAAGAGAATATGCTCACAAACAGACAGTAACTTGCCCAAGGCCACATACACGGTGAGTCAAAAATGATTTTTTTTAAGTCTATGAGTCATTCCCTTCATACAACTACTTAGACTAACTCAGTGTAAAGACCTGGATTTGGAGAGAGAAGCCCAGGCTTTAGTCTCTTTCCTGAGCTGTAGAGTGGAAATAATAGTTTCTGACCTCGCAAGGTTTTAGTAATAGATAGGTGATTGGTAATATATAAGCATGGCCATTTGAATTGCTACCTGTGTATCTTGGGCCTAAAACGCAATGGTTGCTTACACACTCACTCCCATGCCAGTGAACATCAGGCAACCAAGCCCTGGGGACTCCTCTCATCACTGCACTCACACTCTCTCCCTCCAATGCCACAACCTTAGTCCAAACGACCAGTATCTCTCTTCTTACTAATAAAAGCCTCTGAACTGGCTTCTCTCATCGCTTTTTTGCTTTTCCCATACTGCAGCCAGAGTCCTCCTTAAATACTCACACCTCCTATTTTCAAGCCCTTCCATGCCACCCTTCATTTGTGCCCTTTTGGCTAACCCCCACCGCCCTGCGATGCTCCTCAGGGCCCCACATATAGGACTAGTTCACCATCCAGGTTCACCTTCTGTCATTCTCCCCTTCCGTCTTTGCACCCTTTCTTTTCCTTGAGTTCCTAGAATATGTTCATTTAATTTGTACATTGAGACCTTGGCAAGACTCCTTTTTGCTGTGAAAGCTCTCTCTGCCCCTCTCTCCACATAGCTCACTCCTATTCATCATTCAAATACAATTACATGTCAAGTCCTTAAGGAAAGCCCCCCCTAGCTCCTCAAACTAAGCTAAATCTCCCTAAAATATATTCTCCCGGTACCCTAAAATCTCCTTCATTTTATTTCATTACAATGTTAATTAACTTGTTATCTTTTAAGTGTCTGTCTCCTTTGCCACATAAGGTTTATAAGAGTGTTTGCTTAGACTTAATAAATATTTATGAGAGAAAGGGAAGGAGGGCATATTAGCTGTTTCTTGCATATCTACCCACTTTCTTATGCCCTGCACCTTGTTTATATCCAAACTAGCTAACATAACTACCCATTCATCATGCAGCACACATCATACAAACAGAAATAACTTTAAACCCACAGAATGCCCACTCTGCTCCTTCCTCCTCTGCTCAAACCACATTATTGCCTAATGGGAAAGATAGGAAATTAAAATTTCAGTAACAAAACCATAGCTGTTACTAGGAGCAGTTTCTAGCCTGCATCTGATATGCTAGCACAGGTTTGGGTCAAGTCAGTAGAATTAGTCTTATCTCTGCTACGTGAGGCAGAAATCATAGTTTATTTCCATTCCTGTTCAGACAAAATGTCCCCAGTGAAAAGCAGGCCTGGTTGCAGGCTGCCTGGACCAGACTGACCCAGCCAGCATCCCTTTGAGAATTTGTGAGGGACAGCTAATCTGGGTGTCCTCCGAGCAGCTTGCCACTCTCTGCTTAGGAGATAAAGTCACCCATCACCTCTCCTGGGAGTAGGATATAGCTTCTGGGGCTGCCAGTTTGGAGAAGGAGAGGTGACAGGAGGGGAAGAGGTAAACCTCTCTTCCTGCCCACCCCTGGGAGAGCACAATTGCCCTTTCAAGGAGAGAAAAGGAGCATGTTCCTATATCAGGGAAGACATTTAGATAAATTTGTCTTGATTCCTCATAAAATACTTAACATTCATTCAATTTAAAACCTAAGTCATATTGTTGGTTTAAATGTACCTAATCCTGCCCTTGAAAAGGCTATAAAAATGGTCCTAGAAATGGTGCCTGCAGAGAACCCCTTAATATCATTGATGTGTCAATGGGAAACACATACTAATTATGTATCAACAATGCCAGCATATATTCCTGCATAGCATCCATTTCTCATGACTTTTTTGTTTTTCCTACTGAAGTGAGAAAGGAGGAACAGAGAAGAAGAGAAGAGATGGAGGTTATTTGAGCAGCAGAGTTCTGGTCGGCTGACACCCTCAGCGAGATTCATTAATCTTGGAGATTCTCACTCTCATTTACTAAACAACAGTGATTCACACAGAGTTACACAGCCACAGTAGCAAAGTTAATTGGAATCTAGATCCCTTAACATTTCTTCCTTCCTTCAGCAATTCCTCAGTACTGCAAGCTAAAATATTAGCTGGGATTGTTGTAGGCTTATGAGAAAGAGAAACAAACAAAGGGAGGTTATCATGGCATTAAAACTGGACACATTTTCCTTCAATATTATTTTTATTATAATTTTTTTTGCTTTGTTTTGTGTTTTGGCTTAAGCCTTTGGAGCAAAGTGAGAAGAAGGCAGAAGCAGCTTATGCAACCCCATATCAATACTGGTATCTCCCCTCAGCTCTAAATTAGCACTGGGAGCTCAATATGGCTCTCACCCAAGTCCAGTGAAAGAAAGAAAGGATGGAGGCAGGGAGAAAGACATAGCTATGAACACTGGCAAATTCTGTTCAGTCAGTGGCAAGCAGCCAGAGAACCCTTTTAATTTAACTCTTTATCTTCTCTGGCAAAACAAATAATGCATTTGCTTAAAGACTCATAATTTTCTAAGCATGTGAATGACATCTGACAGGCACCTTTATACCAATGCAGTAAGTGGGGAAACCGAGACTTATCTGAGATTATGGTCTTCATTTTATCAGGAAATTATTAGCAAATTCAAAATCAGAACCCAGGTTTTCTAATACATATCTCGGTATTCTTTTCACCCAACAACCTCCCCAACCTTGATATCCAGCCTAGCATTGCTTCTCTTGGCAAAATTGATGTGTTTAAAGCACAAAGAATGATAGAGAATACAAGAGAGTCATGGGTGGTGGAGGGGTAATTGAATGAAGGGAAGAACTGTGCAAGAAAAATATTTTTAAAAAATGTATTTCAAATATGTCAGGTAGGATAGATAGATATACAGTGAAGAAAATGTACTATGTGGGAAAATCAAATAAACAAGATCTTCATAGTACAAACATCGTTACCCTAGAAGACATGGTTGTTTTCAGGATATGACCACAATTCTGTAAAATGAATTATAGTCTTCTCAGTTGACACGTAGACAGTTATCAAATAAAATATGATAAATTCTAAGGCCTTCTGGTCAATTGCTTTCCTTGTAGGCTATAATGTGTCTTTTATAGATTAATAAGCTGATTGTAAAGAACTTCCACAAAAATATTATATATATATTTTTTTTCAGCAGTCATCA